>NC_141691.1:1093508032-1094708032 GCF_964263255.1 Lissotriton vulgaris
TTTAAAATATTAGGGAGTGATTTATGAGTGTTGTATGCCTGTTTTGTACCATTGAGTGTCATTTTTGTGATGCAGTGCTGGTGGAAAATATTTGCTATGTTAAATAATTAGTACAGCATTAAGTTTTAGATGACTGTTATTTATTTACTGTTTGGTAATAGTGGTTAATAACATTTTATATTATATTTTTTCACAGATTCAACTGCAGATTCTTTCATAGTTTGGAAAATGCCTTCCAGAAGTCGAATACGAAAGGCTAGAAAACGTCAAAGACAGCAGGATGATGTTTTATTGCAGCAGTCCTCTTCCCCAAATACTTGTCAAAACACCAAGAAAGGTCCGGGTAAGAGCACGAAATCATTCTTAAGAAATATTTGTAGTAAAAAAAATTTTGCTCAAAAAAATGTGTCTCTTAACAAAAAGAGAAGTAATTTAAATGGAAAGGAGAGACCCATCACAAATGTTACTGGTAGAGGAAGAGATAACTCTGTGCATGATAGTAGAAGGAAACAACAGTTTAGGGACATTCGACAACGAATGTTCCGTAATAGGATATTAGTTAATTTATTGAAAAATATTAAAAAGAAAGGCCAACAGAAAGCGGCATTTTATAGGAAGAAGAAAAATGTAGAGAAAATTATTGATCATGCTTTTGAAATCAAGCGAAAGTTGTTTATTTTGGTAATCAATAGAATTAGGAAACTAAGCAAGGTAATTTCTGATTTCAAAACAAAAAGTAGATGGAAGAGAGTAGTAAATCGTACTAACTTTTGTGAAGTTTTTTCTGGAGAATGGATGCATAGTTCAAGTTCTGAGGCATTTTTTAATGAGGAGACTTATTTTCAGGATAATGATTTGGTGCATGCAGTTGACATCAGTGGTCGAGCTTATGAAGTGAAGGATGGTTGTCCAGTTGAAAAAGAACTACTTGTGACAACAGAGACAGAAGAGGCGCTAAGTGATGAGGTTTTAGGAAGACGTCCTAAGGGTCCTGTGTACATTTGGAAGTGTAGTTCTATTTGCAGTGTGCGACAGGTTTCCATCAATTTGCTATGTGATTTTATACGGACATTTAATAAGAAAAGTTTGAAGCAGAAAATGAAGTTGTTGCAAGATTTAGATCCTTGCAGAGTGAGACAAATGACAGGTTTGCGTGGTCATTCACTGGCTTGTCTTTCCAGGAGAGTATGCCAGAGTGTTTTTCATCATTTCAGGATGCTAGCAGTGCATCATAATAAAGTGAGAAAATTAGTGAGAATGTTGTATTATGCTAAGAGTCCAGCAATTATGCTTAAACAGTTATGTGCTGCTCTTTTGCATGGTTCTGAAATAGATGTGAAGAATCTTTGTGAAGAAATTGAGTTTTGTTACTTTGGTAGTAAAGATGAGAATGTTCAAATTGACCCTGAAGTAGAGGGTAATGTGGAAGATAATGTACAGGTTTCCAGTACAGATAATTTTCAGAAGGAAATTGCCACGTTTCAGATGAAATCAAGTGAGAGGCCTAATTTCACTTGTGTATGTTGTCGACGCACTTATTATAAGAATCAGACTAAGGTAGTGGATTTATATGCAAAAAGTGAAAGGGAAAATAATAGTGAATGGAAGGATTTAGCCACATACTTGATGGTAGAAAATTATTTTGATTTGGGATCGGATCAACGTGTGTGTACTTATTGTTGTAATAAATTAAACCAAAACCAGATGCCTGCTAGGGCAGTTCATAATAATCTGGAATTGGTTGAGATTCCTTCTGAATTGAAGGATTTAAATACTTATGAATCTATTTTGATTCAAAGTATCCATCCCTTTCAGGCTATTGTAAGAATGGAGCCAAAGACAGGGAAATTGCCTCCAGCAGATTTACAGAGAGGATTAAAGGGAAGAGTTGTTTATTTGCCTCTAGATTTGAACAAAAACATTAACACAATTGGAATAGAAAAAGTGGAAGAGGAACCTCTGGTTATCTTGGTTAATGGGGTTCCGACAAAGAATAAGAAAATATGGCAAGATTTAGTGGATGTTAGGAAAGTCAAAAAGGCAACAGTGTATTTGAAGAAAAATAATAAGTACTATAAGAATGTATATGTTGCAGAAGAGGAAGTAAGTGATGAAGAGGATAGCGATTTGTGTGCTGGCCAAATTGAGAAAGTAGAGGCCTCTAAAAGTGAAGAAATATATGAACATTATAGTGTTCATCCTTTGCATTCCAAGGAAGTGATGGGGAATGCTATTGAGTTGTTTCAAATGAAACAAGCCAAAGGGAGTCCCATTAGTGTTTGGGAGGAAAGTTTGGAAGCTCGGTGTTTCCCACAGCTATTTCCCACAGGTCAAGGAGGAAGATATGATGAGCGACCTCGTGAAATTCCTGCGTCTGAATACCGGACTTTACGATTGTATGCAGAAGATCCTAGGTTTCGGCAATGCATTCCCTATTTGTTTCATCTCCTGTTTGAAAGCGATCTGTCTGGACTGTCATATGCAGTGAACCACATCTTAAAAAGTGGTATACAGATGCGAAACATCTCGGCAAGTGACTTTATGCATAAAGTCAATGTCCAAGACAGTATTTTGGATTCTCACTTAATTAATCTCATGGCGTGTCAGCGTGGTACTAATGAGTACTGGTACCGTCGTCATGGTGACTTAAAATGTATGCTGAGGAACTTAGGAACTCCGACATGGTTCCTCACTCTGAGCTGTGCCGAGTATGGCTGGGATGACTTACTTGAATTTCTACGAGAGGCAAATGGAAATATTGAAAACATTGAATTCAAGACACCTGGAGAACTGTGTTCTTTGGATCCTGTGAATGTATGCAGGTACTTCAATCATAGATTTGAAGCTATGATGTCTTTCATCACAAATAAAAAGAATCCACCTCTTGGAGAGGTGTTGGATTTCTTCTGGAGAAAGGAGTACCAAGCAAGAGGTGCCCCTCATATACATATGTTGCTGTGGATCAAGGATGCACCTAAATTTGGAACAGATCCGGATGACTTAGTGATGAATTTCATCGAACAGTATTCTACGTGTGCTGTTCCAAACGCAACGGAGAAGAAAAGTCTAAGAGAACAAGTTCTACGTTTCCAAAGCCATCGTTGTGGAAAGTACTGTCGTCGTAAATTCAGAAACAAGGACAAGTTCTACACCAAATGTCGTTTCAACTTTCCACGACCGGTGATTTCTAAAGGAAGAGTGAACAGTTTGATGTCTTCGCTGCGACATAATGTGACGAGGAAATCACCCAAGAATACATACAATTTGAAAAGGAACGAAGAGTCCAAGTACATCAATGACTACAACCCAGTGATTTTGTCCATGTGGAATGCCAACATGGATATACAGTTTGTGGCTGACAACTGTATGGCTGTGGCTCGGTATGTGACATCTTACATCACCAAAAAAGAAAAGACCGAACTGAAGGATATGTGGGAGGACATTTCCCATGAAAAGAGCCTCAGCAAGAAGTTGTACAGTTTCAGTCTGAAGATGTTGTCGCATCGAGAAATCGGAGCTTACGAATGTTCTGATCGATTGTCTTCAGCAAGTCTCTATGCCAAATCCAGGAGTCTCGTTTGGGCGAGTCTTGGTCTTGCTGCAACGCGAAATCGAGTTCTTAAACCTGTTCGGGAAATTGAGTATTTGGCAGAAAAGGAACCAAACAGTACCGACATTTTGAAGACCAACATGTTGGATACATATTATCCAAATCGAAGCAGTCACCTTGAGAATATTTGTCTATATGAGGTTCTCCAAAATTATATATTCAAGAGGAACATCAAAGAAGATATTGAGAAAGGAGTGTATGCTGTAATTGGAAGTGAGGGATGCCTGGTCAAGCAAAGAAAATGCCAATTAGTAAACCATCGAAAATTAAGTGGCGAATCTCCAGAAAAAAAGGAGTTTTTCTATTTAGCACTTTTGCAACTTTTCAAGCCTTGGCGTGCAGAAGAGGAACTGCTTGGAGATTTCCTCTGTTACGAAGACTCTTTCAATGCAGCCAAGGAGTCCATAGAATGTCCTGCTTTTTCTAAATATCAAGAAATGCTAACTTTGGAAATTGAGCAGGAAGCAACGATTGCAGCCGAGATTGCCAGAGACAGTTCTCAGGACAGTCAGAGTTCTGTTTCATTGAGTCAAGATCCACTTGGAGGACCTATTATCGAAAATGAAGCTGCCACTGCTATGAATGAAGTAGAAAGAGCCATGGCACATGCTCAGGAGGATTCAGTTAACTTACAAGACTTGGAAAAACAACTCAACGTTGAGCAGAGGAAAATATATGATGAAGTTACCAAGGAAATTGAGCACGGATTAAGTCATGAGAAGAAAGAGTGCTCGTGTACGTCGTTGAAGCCTGTCCGACTGTACGTGAGTGGAGAAGCGGGAACTGGAAAAAGTTTCCTCATTAAAGCAATCTCTTGTTATTTGCAGGAAAGGACTGAGTCATCGCTGTCTTGTGTTGTCACCGCTCCTACTGGACTGGCAGCACATAATATTAAAGGTATTACTTTGCATCGTCTATTGATGCTGCCGGTGGAGCATGACAACAAATTACAATACAACAAGTTATCTGGAGATGCTTGCTGTGAAGTTTCAAGAGTTTTGAGGAAAATGAAACTACTTATCATTGACGAAGTAAGCATGGTTTCCAATGTCATGCTTGCCTTTGTGCATTTGAGAATGCAAGAAGTACTTAAAACTGAATATGATGTCTTATTTGGTGGGAAACACATTATTGTTTTCGGAGATCTTCTACAGCTGACACCAGTAAAAGGTCAACCTGTGTTCAAAATACTCACGCATGAAGATACCAGGAAGTGCCTAGGGAGCATTGGCAACGTCAATATATGGTTAAACTTCAATTATGCAGAACTGCATCAAAATATGCGTCAGGCAAAGGATGAAGATTACAAGAATATTCTACAAGATATTAGAATTGGAAAAGTGACCGAGCATGGGAAAGAAGCTTTAAATGCACGGTTACTGTCAAATTTGTATCCCAAACAAGATATTGTGCCTGAGAATATTTTTCAGAAAATTACTGAGAAGAAATCCGGGATATGTCTCATGCCAACTCTTGCAGAATGTGCCATCTTCAACAACAAAATGTTGAATTTAGAAAAGCAAGAGATTGTGAAACTTGAAGCTATCGACAAATTAGAGCATATGGGATCAACAATTATTTTGTCAGACAATTTGAAATCAAAATTGGATTCATTAGAGAAGACTATATCTAAAACAGCGGGTTTTGAAAAGACTTTGAATGTGTGTTTAAATTGCCGAATTATTTTGAGAAGGAATTTACATGTAGAAAGAGGTCTGGTAAATGGATCAATGGGTAATGTTGTTGATTTTGAGAAATACAGAAATAGAGATGGAATAGAATTTTTAAAAATTAAATTTGATGGCATTGAGGAAGTACAGCAAATTGGTCGTTGTTCTGCTAGGTTTTTGCTTGTTAAAGATTTATATGTTCGCCGTAAACAGTTTCCTGTTTGCTTGGCATATGCGGTGACAATCCATAAATCGCAAGGTTTAAGTGTAGACTGTGCATTGGTGAATATTGGCAGTTCTGTGTTCAAGGAGGGTATGGCATATGTGGCATTGTCACGAGTTAGAACTTTATCGGGATTGTACTTGATTGACTGTGATGTCACAAACATTTGTGCGGATCTAGATTGTGTTAAGGAATACAATAGGTTAAGAAGAGAGTATGCGCCACATTTGCCTCAATATCCTTTGTTTGAGAAACGTGTGGTAGGCCGCAAACGTAGAAATAGCAGTAATAGTAGGGAGGTTGTTGCAAAAAGACTAAAAGTCAATGAACCGAAAATTGTTAGCAGAAAGAAAGTGGATTCTGTTGAAGATGTTGTCGGTTTTCAATTTGAAAACAGTTCTGGTGTCAACTGCTATGCAAATGTAGTGGTTAATGTTCTCTTTTCACTAGAGAGTTTAAAAGAACAGATTCTGTTGAATTCTGAACAAATTTTATGCTGTTTGTTGAATTCTGTTTTCGAGAAATGTAGCAGTGATCGAACAAAAGTAGAAAGTGTGTCTGAAGTTCGTTATCTGTTAGATGAATGTTCAGGTCAAACAGACTTCTCTGAAAATAATCAGCAAGATTGTCAGGAGTTTTTAATGTATATGCTTGATATATTGCAAGTTGAGGGTGTAGATGTAGATCACCTGTTTGGGCTTTCTTATCAATGGCAGCATGACTGCGAGAACTGTATGGTATCAAGTACTACTAGTGTAGACTCAGAAAGATTTATATATTTAACTTTGCCAGACAGTAAATCAGTCTCCTTTAATAAGCTAGTAAATGCAGCGGATCACAACATGGAGTGTAGCCAATGTAAATGTGATATGATGTCAACATTATTTATACGTAGATATGGCCAGTATGTCATTTTAATGATGCAACGATGTAGGCCTGATGGAACAAAATTGTCAACTTTAATAAAAAATTTTGTGGCTTCTCAGCTGTCAATATCAGGGAGGACTTTTGTTACTGTAGCAATTATCTATCACGATGGTCCATCAACAACATCAGGACATTATACAGCTTACTTAAAGTCTGGAAACGGCTGGTCATTCTGTAATGATTCTGTTGTAACGTTCAAAAAAAAATTGCCGTTTGACCTTAAAAATTCTTACCTGGTGTTTTTAAAACCAAAATTTTAAGTAGAGGGAATGTAAGTCTGCAATGCTGTCTCGATTAAAAATTCAACTATATAAACCTAATGCAAGTAAGTCTGCTTCATAGTAAGCAGTATCAGTGTCATAGGAAAAGGAGAACATGACTGACAAAGAAGAGTAAGATATTAGTAGTCCAGGATTGTGAAAATAATCTCAAATATTTTATTTTTGAAAGTTGCGAAAATAGAAAATGTCGGGATTTGATTGGAAGAATTACAAGATTTGCGAATCGCGGCAACATGATTTGGCCTAGTGGAAACATGTGATATAATGAGAGAAGTTTTTTTTCTATGTAACATATTTCACGTATCGATGGAGGTTTTCTTTCAGAAAGTGGCGGGCTGAAAATATTTAAAGCACAACAGAGTGGATGCTGTTTATAGGAGATCCTTCGACGTCATTGAAAGTAAGTTAATTTTAAGAAGTTTTGAAATCAGATTTCTTAGGTTGTATGGGTTTTTTAAACACAGTCATTTTGATTGTGTTTTTTTTTCCCCGCTGTTACATGATGAATACCTTCAAGTCACTGATTTAAGTGAAATTTGATACATTCTGAGAACAGCAAAAATAAACCATTTAACATGTATAATTAATGTTATGCTTTTTGTCCTTATGATATACATTTAGAAATGTGTGGTACATATGGGTAAGGTGAGTTCTGTAAATATCAATTTTAATGCTTAGAGTGCTGTACTTCTGGGTAGTGTTTTTTTTTTATAAAAAAAAGAGGCCTCACCTCAAAGAAAGCTCTTGAAAGCACACATCTTATTTGCATCCTAAAACAATCATTTACAATGTTAGACACAATTTTATTATGACTTTACATCTTTTTTGCGCTGCTATTGCATCACTATTGTGAGACATTAGCAGTGCAAGAAAAACATCATGTTTCAAAATAGGCCTCAGTTCAGCAATATCAAGATACAGTTTCTTTCGAATATATATCTTTAGGATTGTGTAGGGAACGTAGAGAAGCAGAGACTTCTGTAAATGTCAAAGTTGTTGAAAAACTGTTTGTTTTTGAACCTTTTCCCTTGTCTTTTCTAATTTTTAAATACATGTTTTAATATTTTTTGAAATGTTTGTTCTTTGTTTTACAGATTGAAAGTATGAAAAAATATTTAAAAAAGGTAACAAGAATTATAAGGTAAATGTTTTCCACTCTTTTTACCCGCAATGCACTGCTGATGATGTCATTGACAGTATCTCTCATTTACTCTCTCTAGCTGTCTTTCTATTTACATTATTCTCTGTTTACTTCCCTTATACTAACTCTTCTTTTTTTTTAAAAAAATTTTTTTTTTAGTTCGCTTAAAGTTCGCGAACCGGTCAGCGAACTTGAAGCGAACCAAAAGAAATAGAGCTTGCCAGAGTGATAAACATTCTAGCAATTTTGTTTGAAAGGGGAGGTAGTTCTGAAAAGAACTGTTTTTTTTTGTTTTTGTTGTTTTATGTTTTTTTTGTAATTTTTTGAACATTTTTTGATTTTTTTGTATTTTTAGAACTGTTTTATGTTTTTTTTGTGTTTTTTAAGGAGGGGAGACAACAAAAAACAGGCTTTCAAAACGGCTCAACTGGAGCAAAAAAAAAGAAAATTACTTTTTGGGTGCATTAGGGCACTTATGATTTTCATATGCAATGTTCATGAGGTTGACACTCATGTTGCCATATGACAGCATAGCACCACAGTAAATACAAGACACCTTCATGTGCTGGAAGTTACGTTGGATGTTTGGCACAGTCTCTTGTGCCTCTCTTCCCGTCAAAGACAATGTGGATGTAGATCTTGCCACAGGAGTTGCCGTCGGATTGTCTACAAGATCCCTTAACTCAGCCCGGCTGTAGTTCAAGGGATGCCACCTGCTCATGTGACGGTGCATTGTATAGTTCCCCATACTGTACTTCTTTTCTGTGCCTCTCGACAATCTGTGGTCACAGATGAGGCAGGTGGCATATTTTGCATTCACTTTCTTGGTTCCAGGAGGGATGGTGAAAAACTGCCAGATGAAACTGGTTTTTCGTTTAGAAACCCGGGGCAACTCATCAACAAATTGTTGTCCCTCTCTCTCCTCTTCTTCTTCTTCCTCATCTTCCTCCTCTCTGTTAGTCATAATTTGACTGGGTGGTCCTCTCTTCTTATGGGGAGGTGGAGGTGGTGGTGGGGGTGCACCAGCTGCAGCAACAATGGAAGCCATTGTGGATCTTCAGATAAATGGTCTTTCTCTCACCAAGATGAAAGTCAGAGTGAGGAAATAAGGAGGGGTTTACTTGATTTGGGGAAAACAAAAGTTCTGAGCCAATGAAAAGTGTTATTTTTAGGTCACATGACCTAGTCATACATCATTTGGAAACCAAAAGTGAAATGAACCAATGAGAAGTTTGATAAACAAGTCACATGACCTGTTCCGCTTACGTTACGCGGCGCGCGCCGCGTCCCAGATCGCTTCCGGTTCGCGGTCCGGAGCACTTCCGGGAGCGCTAACGCGGCGCGTCATTAGACGCATTACGCGATAACGTGATACGTCGCGCTTCCGCGGCGCGTCACTGTTCCGCTAACGTAACGTTGACCGGTTCGCGGACTAGATCGCGGCATCAAGATGAGCTAACGGAAAGCTTCCCGGTTCGCGAACTAGAAGCGAAGAAAAAAAATATTTAAAAAAAAATTATCAATAAACATCTAAATATATTTTGGGATTTAAAGAATAATACATTTTACAGCTACAGATGTTAGCTTTTAAAAAACCAATGAAATTCACTGAAAAAACCATAGGTTATAGACCATATATAGTTAGAAATTTGCATTTAAAAAACCATTGAAATTCAATGAAAAAACCATAGGTTATAGACCATATATAGTTAGGAATTCGCATTTACAAAACCTTATTTTACTCGCATAAAACCATTGAAATTCCATATATAGTTAGTTGCGCTAACTATATATCGCGCACCCGCAATCCACTGCTGATGATGTCACATATTACATCATTCATGACATGGTCAGTGACATCACTGATGACATCACTGATGACATCTCAAATGACATCACTGATGACAACATCCAGTGACTGTATGTTTCTGTGAAGTTAAAATATGTCTTACATATTGAAGAATGAGTGGATGTATAAGTGTCTGGATGAAGGATTTAGTAGGTGCATGACTGACTGTATGAGTGAGTGATTAAATGTGTCTCACTGAGTGCATGGGTTAGTGACTAAACTGTCTTAATTTGTGCATCATTATGTCTGTTGTTCTGTAAACTGTTGCATGTGTTGATAAGTAGCTATATGAGTAACTATATGGGTTATTGATTGGTTACCTTAGTATTTGTATGGGAGACTGAGTGTGTGTGTGGGTGGCTGGGAGGTGTATGACTCTGTGCATAGATGTGTGAGCAGTTGATTCACTAGATGTATGGTTTCAAAAGTGCATGTGGAAACAGCTGTATGGGCAGTTGACTGTGTGCATGAGTGTATTGGTGAGTGAATGGATATCTCAGTGCTACATGTCAAAGTAAGTACATATGTAAAACACAGTACATGTGAGAGTTGACATATATAAATAACTGTGCATAAGAGCCAGTGAATGTGTGAGTGGCTGTATGGATCATTGTGAACTTGTATCAGGGATTGTATAAGAGAGTAAATATGTGTTAGTATATGTTTGAATAAGTAAAGTTTGCATAACTGTATAGTTGAGGAAATGGAGGTGTGATTGATTCTTTGCATGACTGACTAGGTGTGTGAGTAACTCCATGGATGAGTGACAGTCTGTGAGTGTCTGTTTACACTGATTGTATCTAAGGTTATATTAGAGTCTGAAGAGGTTCATCGTATTATCACATGAATGATAAAATCAGTGATGTGATCAGTAATGTCAAATGAGATGTCATCAGTGATGTCATCAGTGATGTCATTTGAGATGTCATCAGTGATGTCATTTGAGATGTCATCAGTGATGTCATTTGAGATGTCATCAGTGATGTCATCAGTGATGTCATTTGAGATGTCATCAGTGATGTCATCAGTGATGTCACTGACCATGTCATGAATGATGTAATATGTGACATCATCAGCAGTGGATTGCGGGTGCGCGATATATAGTTAGCGCAACTAACTATATATGGAATTTCAATGGTTTTATGCGAGTAAAATAAGGTTTTGTAAATGCGAATTCCTAACTATATATGGTCTATAACCTATGGTTTTTTCATTGATATATATATATATAGGTATACTATATCTAAGTAAGGGGTGATTACACCACCTTACCAAGGCTGCAAGTGCAGACCTGGGGTGTCAGTTTGGAAGGCTAACCAGGGGTGGCACCATAAATGCTGCAGCCCCTGGTAGCCCCAAGGTGCACATATACCCTGGGTACCTAAGGTACACTATACAGGGGCTCACAAGGGTGACCCAGTAACCAATCTGATATGTACCTAAAGTACATGGTATCAATTTAGAGAGAAAACAGCTAGGCTGTGGGCCTGATTAGCAGGGCCACAGCCATACTAAAGTCGAAAAACCAGTGAATCAGTAAAAAGTGGGGGTAACCAAAGGAAGCAGACCCTACTCTCCTACACAACCCCCCAAACGCAGGGACATTAAACTAACCTTGACCAGTTGAGTCTTCATGTTCCAAGTGGAAATATCTGGAGAGTCCATCTTCATTGGCATGGTTACTCCCAGGTCTATGTTCCACTGTATAGTCCATCCCCTGTAGGGAAACTTTTTTTGGCATTCTTTTAGAAGTTAAGTCATTCAAGGGGACGCCTTGCAGAACGGACGCTGCACTGAGGATTTTTGCTGCCTCTTACCTTTAAACTTTTACTCCCACTGCTCGCGGTACCCGCTCCGCGGGTCCCGCTTCGTGAGGGGAGTCGGATCATCGCTGGGGGCCACTACTGAGGACTGTGTGAGGCGGGGCTGCGAGCGCGGGTGCTGGGACTCTGATTCCCAGGAGCACCCGCCTGCCCGGATAGAGATCACCTGGGCTGCTCTCCCCGACCCCTCCCTCCCGCCCTTGAGCCTTCTAAAGTTGCGTTGCTGGACAAGATCAGTGGGACGCCTTGCAGAACGGACGCTGCACTGAGGATTTTTGCTGCCTCTTACCTTTAAACTTTTACTCCCACTGCTCGCGGTACCCGCTCCGCGGGTCCCGCTTCGTGAGGGGAGTCGGATCATCGCTGGGGGCCACTGCTGAGGACTGTGTGAGGCGGGGCTGCGAGCGCGGGTGCTGGGACTCTGATTCCCAGGAGCACCCGCCTGCCCGGATAGAGATCACCTGGGCTGCTCTCCCCGACCACTCCCCCTCTTACCCAGCGATTACTATATTTTGCGGCCAGTTCTCCCGCGGCGCGGGAGCGCGCGGGAGGGTGCCGGGAGAAGCCCGGGACAAGGGCGGGACCGTCTGTGGCCGTCAGGGGCCGAAGGCGGCCGGGCCGGGCCTACCCTCTTGGTTTGTGCTTCTGACTCTTGGTCTCCTATACTGGGTGGAACGCCCGCTGAGTGTAACCTACTATTTAACCTATTGTGACCACTATGCCGTCCCCCGCAAGGGAGAGCACCCCTCTAAGACCAGGTGGAGCAAAGAATAGGACTTTAGAGAATTATTTCTCACGGGCAGTGGGGGAGGGGGATAAAGAGTGTAACCTGTCCAGGCTAAGGGCAGAACGGAGACGCTCAATAGATAATATGAAAAACACGCCCCTGGGAGATCAACCTATTGTACCAAGGGAGGAGCTGTCTAGAATTGATGATGTCCCATTATTGTTGAGGGATTGCAGTAACATGTCACCAGGTGAAGTTTTGAATATAGCCCCAGAAACTAGTTCTAGCCCCCCAAGGGTGACTATTGATTTGGTGTCCCAACCACTTCCGGCATGTCCAGCCACGAAGATTAGGAAAACCAAATCTAAGCCAATTAACACACAAGTAGCTTTTGGACCGCCTCCAAATAAACGTAGGAGGAAATCGAGGGGAGTTCAGGGAAAGAGCAAACCCAAGGTTCCACACTCGGACTTTGGGAAGTTTTCAAAAACCCCCGTATCAGTAGAGAAACTGCCGGTTGATTCAAATCCCAAACCCACTGCCCATGAGGAGCCAGCTCCTACTATGATAAAAGACATAGGAGTTAGTACTGCTAATATTCCCCTGTCTGTTGTCCCGCTGGGAAACCTAGAATTTTTGTTAAGGTCCCTGTTACTACCGATCAGTGAGAGTATGAAAAAGATCGAGATAAGACTAACCATCTTAGAGGCCACATTGGGTAGTCTGAAAACTCCTGTTGGAAGACAGGGAAGGCAAACAGAGTCCACCCCTTCTACTATAGTCCCTCAGCAGTCGGTAAATAGTGCCACCAACCCACTCCCTCCACAAGCTATGAATGTGGTGCCTCCACAACAACCCACAAGGCCAAACCCTGTAACAGCTATGCCCCCTAACACTAATATGCCTAACCCTCCTTTAGGATCTGTACCCCCGGCACAGCCGGTAGATAAGGGCACTCCGACCCCTTTAATGAAGCCCACCTTGAGACCACGCAGACCCAATTTACCCCCCGAGACAAATGCTTTTACTGTAGTTATGGCAGGTGTCCCCCCACTTGAGGAAAATGAAATGGAGGACTTTTGTGCCCTAAAAAGTAGGGTAATCAAGTGGTTAAATATAAATAGACCCCTCCCGACACATTTTAATAATGAAATTATAATGGTAAGAAGGGTACCATGGGTGGGTAGAACACAAAAATCCATTAAAGGGGACTGCATACTGGTGAGTTTCAGGGACACAGGAACGGTGTCCCATATATGTCAAGGGAAAAATAGATCAAGGGAATCCACCATCCAAACCCTCCATGTGTCGTTCTTTTTTCCCATCATCCCTGGCCCACCACAACGACCTCAAACTTATGATAGCTGGGAGAGGGTTGGCAGGAGGGGGAGTCACCAGGCCTTCAATCATAGGCCGATTTTTGGCCGTCCTGAACAACCCTTTTTCTCCTATAACCGGTTCCATTGCCTAGATGGCCTTGAGGGGGTTGATTGACAGGTAGACAATGCCCCCCAGGGTTGTATAGAAGATGGAGGGACGGCAGAGAGACTGAAGGAGCAAAGTCCCAAGGTTCAGGAAACCCTGGCGGTTGGTGAGGGGGCACCAAAGTGTGTTGTACCAAAGGCAATAGCTAAAGACAAGATAGGAGGGGGACATGGGCAGGCAATGCAAAGGACAACGTGGGAAAGAAGACCAAGGGCCCAGGGCGGTGCTGAATGGAGTGGCGAGGGCGTGAGACTTATCTCATGGAATATAGCAGGTATAGCGGGCAAATTTAATAACAAGGAATGGGTGGACTTTATTAGAACATTTCATATCATATGTGTACAGGAGACGTGGGCTGTGGAGAACAATCACCATCTGCAGGTTTACAAGTGTTTCTTTGTTCCTGCCCGCAAATCCAGCTCAGGGAGGGCAATGGGTGGTTTGTCCATCTATGTAGATTTAGACCTGCCAGGCACCTGATCCTTCCCAGACTGGTTTTCGCATGGGATACAGGTGGTTCGGTTCCAGGGAAAGGGGTTACGATTCTCTGTTTTTAACATATATAACACCGAGACAGTAAATAGTCACACCCCGGTAATAGCTGAACTTGACCAAAGGTTAGGAATAGAAATTACATCCCAGAATAAGGGCCCGTCTTGTGGTTTACTCGTGGTGGGGGATTTTAATTGTCACCTTTGTCCGGCACTGGTAAAAACGAATACAGACTGGGCGCAATGCCCAATTGAGAAGGGACCGCATTTCTCCCATTCGCCCACTGGGTCGGCTCTTAGGTTGCTCCGGCTTAAGTACGACCTGGAGCACACCATTAATATGGTAGACCCACAGTCGGACGGTACACTCCCACCAACTTTTAAGGGCAGGGGTTGCTCGTCCATTATAGACTTTATTCTTGTCTCGAGATCCCTGGTTAATAAAGTGGTTAGTGTAGGGATAGACTGGAATACTTTCAGTGATCATAACCCGCTTGTTTTAACGCTTGTATATAGGGCGGGTACAGGCTCTAATGTTCATCGTTCAATTGTGGAGAGGGTCACTGATCAAGGCAGGAGACTGAAATGGTCCAAGATAGATGGGGTAAAGTTCTATAAAAACCTGAGCGAAAAGGGTTTGCTGGCCATAAATGAATGTTTGGATCTGGAAGTCCAGGGACAAAGGTTATTAGAAGCGTTTAATCATATTGCTAACCTGATTGATGGACTATTAAGGTCCAGTGCGCCTACGCGCAACCTGGTCAATCCTCGGTGGTTTGATAAAGATTGTTCTAAGGCACTGAGGGAATTGAAATGCTCTCTTAAGACAAAACCACGAGACCCACAAGTAATCAGGGCATGCAGAGAAAAATATAAACAAGAGACCAAAAGGAGGAAACTCACTCTGCAGGTAGAAGCTTGGGCAGATCTGAGAGAGGCAGGGGAAAGAAAGGACCTAGCGGGATTCTGGAGAATCATCAATAAACCGACCTTTCAAGAAAATGATTCTCCAGAGATAGGGGCTAACATCCTCCCGGAGCAGTGGGTCAAACACTTTAGGAGCCTGTACAACCATGAACCGGGCACCCACGTAGAGTCATCAGTAATCCCAAGTCAGGCTCCCCCGGTTGTATTTACCCTAAAGGAGATTACAGCTGGGATGGAGAGTTTAACTAAGAATAAAGCCCCGGGCCCAGATGGAATTCCACCTGACCTTTTTCTTAGTAACATAGATTTGTGGGCCCCATTGATGACGAGGGTGTTAAACACTGCTGTCATCTGCGGTCTCCCTCCATCATGGTCTAAAGCTATCATTGTGCCAATCTTTAAAAAGGGCAATAAGGACGACCCCAAGTGTTATCGGCCTATTTCCCTGATTGACGTCTCGGCTAAACTTCTGGGAAGGGCACTCCTGAACAGATTGACTGAGTGGACCGAAGAGAATAACATCTTCTCGGACACTCAATATGGGTTCAGGTCAGGGAGGTCCACTAGTGATCAATGCCTGAACCTATATATGCTGACTGCCAAATACACTTTAGCCAGTAAGGAAACCATCTATATGGGATTCATGGACCTGGCAGCAGCATTCGACCACGTCAATAGAGGGAAGTTGTGGGACATGATGGCAGGGATGGGAGTTGAGAACGGTCTAATCACCATACTAAGAGAGCTGCATTGTGACACCACGGCCAGAGTCAGATTTAGCAGGGAGGGAGGACTGACGGACTCCTTTCCGTGTAAAAGTGGAGTCAGACAAGGTTGTATTCTTGCCCCTTTTTTGTTTTCCCTTTACATCAATAATTTGGAACAGTTTCTTTTGGGCTTAAAGGCAGATTCCCCAAGGGTTGGGACGCGGCATATCCCTGTCCTGCTTTACGCAGACGACGCGGTATTGCTGGCGCGTACACCCCGAAGCCTACAGATTCTGATAGATGGGTTCGTCAAGTTTATGAGCGATCTGGACTTATCTGTCAACCTAAGTAAATCTTATGTGCTCGTGGCAGGCAAAAAACCTCCCACAAAATTTACCTATACAATAGGCACACATTGCTTAGAGGAGGTTAAAACGTTCTCCTATCTCGGAGTAACCTTTGATGGTGCTCTTCAATTCAACTCCTTGGTGGAAGAGCGTTGTAATAAAATGATTGCCTCTAACGGGGCAATAGCCGGGTATGGCAGAAGGTTGGGCAGATGGAGTCCGGAACAGGTGATGAACCTGTACGGCTCTATAACATGCGCCAAAGTAAGCTATGGGGCAGAAGTTTGGGGATTCGTGAATACCTCTAGAATTGACCAGGAAGAGAACAAACACCTGAAATCTGTCCTGAGGGCACCACCCAGCACGGCTGGACTTATAGTTCATAGGGAGCTAGGGAGGCCATATATGGTCGATTTGTTAAAACTTAGGCCAATTGTGGCGTGGATAAAAATCTGGGTAAATCCAGATGCGCATTTAAGCAGAAAAATCTTACTGGACTGCCTAGGTAGGACCCACTGCATGCGCATCCCATGGCTCAAATATGTGAGAAATACTCTAGATGAACTAGGGTTTGGAAACCTCTTCAAGAACCCGACCACCATTTCAGCACAGCACAAGAAACAAGTAGGGGAAATTTTCCTAGAGCGGAAAACCCAATGCCGTGCTGTGGCTGAAGGGGAAAAAAAGTCAGTAAGGGCATATAATTTGGTGAAGAGTGTGGAGGGGATGGAGCCCTATCTGTATCTTGTACATAACACACAGGACAGATTTCTTATGTGCCGTTTCAGACTGAACCTACTTCCATTTATCTTGGCTTCGCCAGCAGGTTTTTCTATGTCAATTGAGCAGAAGGGACCCTGCGGCTGCGACAACCGGTCTCCGCAGGACTCCCTTCATTTCACCTTGCTCTGCCCCTATTATTCAATGCCTAGACGCAGATTCCTAGTAGACATCTTAAAAAAAGCCCAGATGGAACATGCCAGAGACGCCTTAATTTATTTGCAAAAAGCTTCTGACCCGCTAACCTTGTGTTGTGTTATGAATTTTATTAAGGTGGCGGTCCGACTAAGGAAGACGAGGGGAGAGAATTGATAGACTTGGGACTCCCGGTTTTAAATTCATGGCGTGTATGTTAGTACTCCATTGTTATTTATGTACAAGGATCTTGTCCAATATTTAATGCTGTTTTATTTATGTATATGTGCTTTTATGGTGTTTTTTAATCACCGAATAAAGATTCTTGAATGAAAAAAAAAGTCATTCAAGGGGTGTCACTATGGAACCATACCCCTTGACAAATCTTCAATACTACCCAGTCAGGCCAAAGAAAGCTCTGACCTGACTCTGGGTGGTTGGAGCGACCCAGTCCATTATGGTCTGGATTTTGCTCTGAATGGTTGAACCTGGCCTCGCCCTACAAGGTGGCCCTGGTACAGAACCTCAATCTGCCCTATCTTGCACTTAATAGCCTTGATAGTTAGGCCTGCCTTCTGCAGGGCCTCCAAAACATTTTTCAGGTGGATCAGGTGACCTTCCCAGGTGGAGCTAAGACAGCAATATCATCAAGATAAGCTGCACAGTAGTCACCCAGGACTGTGAGGACGTTATTCACCAGCCTTTGAAATGTGGCAGGTGCATTTTTCAGACCAAAGGGCATTACCACAAACTGATAATGTCCACCAGGGGTTGAAAATGCGTTCTTTGGCTTTGCATCATCAGCTAGTCTGATCTGCCAGTAGCCAGCTGTCAGATCAAATGTGCTCAGAAATTTGGCAGATGCCAACTTATCTATGAGCTCATCTGCTCTGGGTATTGGATGAATATCTGTCCTAGTGACAGCATTGAGAAATCTGTAGTCCACACAAAACCTCATCTCTCTCTTACCACCCTGGGTGTGAGGTTTTGGCACAAGGACTACTGGACTGGCCCAAGGGCTCTCTGAAGGTTCAATAATTCCCAATTCCAACATTTTCTGGACTTCTGTCCTGATACAGTCCTTGACATGATCAGGTTGCCTGTAAATATTCTTTTTAACAGGCAGACTGTCCCCAGTGTCCACTTCATGAGTGCACCAGGTAGTCTGACTTGGAGTCAGTGAAAACATATGTCTGTACTGTTGTAGAACTTGTCTGCAGTCACGTTGCTGCTGGACAGTGAGGCTGCCTGCCAAGGCTACACCATCAACTGAACCATCATCAGGGTTCTGAGAGAGCAGGTCTGGGAGAGGGTCACTCTATTGCTCCTGCCCTTCATCAGTAGCCATGAGCAATCCCATGTCTGCCCTGTCAACATATGGTTTCAGTCTGTTGACATGAAGCACCCTATGGGGGCTCCTGGGAGTTCCAAGATCTACCAAATAGGTAACCTCTCCCTTCTGTTCAACAATAGTTTGGGGTCCACTCCACTTGTCTTGGAGAGCTGCTGGGGCCACAGGCTCCAACACCCACACTTTCTGTCCTGGCTGGTAAACTGCCAGTAAAGCCTTTTGGTCATGCCAGGCCTTTTGCAATTCCTGACTAGCCTCAAGGTTTTTGGATGCCTTTTTCATCTACTCAGCCATCCTGGGGCGGAGACCAAGTACATAGTCCACAATGTCTTCTTTGGGAAGTTTGAGAGGTATCCCATCCCTCCTTCACCAAAGGGGTCCTCTTACAGGATGCCCAAACAGAAGTTCAAAAGGGCTGTAGGACCTGGATCTGTGGGACCTCTCTGTAGGCAAATAAAAGGATATCCCATCTCTGCCTGAGCTTTTCCGAGAGACCCTTAATCATACCCTTTAAGGTCTTGTTGAACCTTTCAGCTAGACCTTTGCATTGTGGGTGATAGGGTATGGTGAACTTGTAGTTCGCTCCACACTCTTTCCACATTGTAGTTAGGTAACTAAACATACAGTTTGCACCTCTGTTTGAAACAACCTCCTTAGGGAAATCTACTCTTGAGAAAACTCCCAAGAGGGCTATTGCCACAACAGCTGCGATAGTGGTCCTAAGTGGTATAGCTTCTGGGTACCTGGTGGCATGATCCACTACCACCAGGATAAACATGTGTCCAGATGCTGTCTGAGGATCCATTGGCCCAACAATGCCAATCCCCACTCTTTCAAAGGGAACCCCTATCACAGGTAGTAGTATAAGGGGGGTCTTTGTAGTGCCACCTGCTTTGCCACTGGCTTGGCAGGTCACACAGGAGCGACAAAACTCCTTTATGTCTTCTGACATGTGAGGCCAGTGAAAGTGAGGGACAAGCCTGTCTCAAGTTTTGTTCTGGTCAAGATGTCCTGCAAGGGGAATATCATGGGCTAGTGTCAAAAGCAAGCCCCTGAATGCCAAAGGTATGACCAACCTCCTGGAAGCACCAGGCTTGGGGTCTCTAGCCTCTGAATACAGGAGCCCTTCATCCCAATAAACTTTATGGGTGCCACTAGCATTCCCTGCAGCCTCAGCAGCAGCTTTCTGTCTGAGGGGTTCAAGAGAAGGGCAGTCTAACTGCCCCTGCCTCGGATCTGTCCTGGAAGGGCCCCCTGTCCCAAGAAACTCACCCAGATCAGGTTCAAGTTCTTCTAGGACAGTTCCTTCTTCAGGCTCACAACCAGATTCCTCAGAAGGCTGATCTTCATCCTGAGGCAGGGGGGAAGGCACTGCCTTAACCCTATTGCTCCTTTTCCTGGTAGGCAAATGGTCCATGATTCCAGAGTCCAGTGCCTGTTTAGTGTTAGACCTTTTGACCTGTGACCTAGTCCCTGCAAGGACATGTGCTGAGATTCCTAACATTTCTGCATGAGTCCTAAACGCCACTTCAGACCAGGCTGAAGTCTCTAGGTCATTTCCAAGCAAACATTCTACAGGGAGGTCTGAACTAGCAACATCCTTCTTAAGGCCAGTTACCCCTCCCCAGGAGAAATTAACAACTGCCATACTGTGTGTGGTAGTGACATTGCTAGCATTGGTCACTAGGTAAGTTTCACTTAGTAGAATCTGTCTAGGGTCCACAAAGTCAGGTATCACCATTGTGACACTGGCACCTGCGTCCCTATAGGCCTGAGCCTTTTTTCTCATTGACTAAAGGAGTTTGTCTGTACTTGGCCAAGATATTAGGACTCACAGAGGAGGACAAATCCATGCCTCCATCAACGATCAAAACAGCTTGAGTTGGTACTCTGACTAGGCCAGAGTCCATCTCAGTTCCCAGGGTTAACCCTACTACACCCTTCTGTTGAGAACCACCACTTGGAGCTGAACTAGGGCGAACAGTTGCCTTAGGGGCAATGGTGGCTGAAGCTGTCTCCTTCTTGGTGCATTCACTGGATCAGTGAGTATTCACTTTATAAATCTTGCACCATGGTTTTTTTGGGCCTTTTTTCTTTTTGGATTGTCGGGGACCCCCACCATTAGAAGCTTTTTGGGGACCTTGTAAAGACTTCTGGTCTTTAGCTTCCCCCCCACCCTTTTGGTCTTGCTTCTTCTGGTCACCACCTTGGTTCTGTACCTTCTGCTTCACCCTGGTCCTGACCCATTTGTCTGATTTGACCTCTCCCCAAGAATTTAGAAAGAAGGCAGAGTTAATCAGGTGCTGATGCAACAAGTGGTTCTGACAATTATTAAGAATCTGTTCTCTCATAATAAGGTTATACAATCCTGTATAGTCACGTACTTTACTGCCCAGTAACCAGCCTTCCAGAGCCTTAGTAGCACAATCTACAAAGTCAGTCCAGTCCTGAGTCTGTGTCTTGTGGGTATCTCTGAACAGCAACCTATACTGTTCAGTGGTTAGGCCAAACCCATCTATTAGAGCACTCTTCAGGACATTGTAATTGTCAGCATCCTCTTCTCTTACAGTGAGGAGCTTGTCTCTACCTTTGCCTGCAAAGGAGAGCCACAAGATTGCTGCCCACTGACTCTGGGGTACCTGCTGTACTTTGCAGGCCCTCTCCAAAGCAGTTATCCATTTGTGGATGTAATTCCCAGTCTGATAGGGAGGGACAATCTTGCTTAGGTTTTTATGGTCATAAGACCTATTCCTACCACTAGGGATTTTGCTGCCACCAGAGGGCTCTAGCCCTGCTAATTGTCTCTCTCTATCAAGAGCTAGGGTCTCTTTCTCAAGGGCATCTTGTTGCCTCCTGATCCTAAGCTTGACGTCTCTAGTTCAAGTTCAAGTTCAAGAATTTGTATAGCGCACTACTCACCCAGAGGGTCTCAAGGCGCTTGAGGGATGTTGGGCGAATTATTTATCGAATAACCAGGTTTTTAGCTGCTTTCTGAAGGAGGGGTGGTTCTGAGTAAGGCGAAGGTGAGTGGGGAGAGAATTCCAGGTTTTGGCTGCTAAGTAGGAGAAGGATCTTCCTCCCATGGTGGATCTGTGGATGCGCGGAATTGCAGCGAGGGCTTGGCTGGAAGATCGTAATTGATGGGTGGGTTTGTAGAAGGACAGTCGTGTGTTGAGGCATTCGGGTCCTAGGTCGTAGAGGGCCTTGTGTGCGTGGGTGAGGAGACGGAATGTTATTCTCTTGTTGACGGGGAGCCAGCGGAGTTTCTTCAGGTGACCGGAAATGTGAGCTTGGCGGGGATGTCCAGTATGAGTCTGGCTGAGGCGTTTTGGATGCGTTGGAGTTTTTTCTGAAGTTTGGCTGTGGTTCCGGCGTAGAGGGTATTTCCATAATCCAGTCGGCTGGTGACCAGTGCGTGGGTGACTGTCTTTCTTGATTCGGTGGGGATCCAACTGAAGATTTTTTTGAGCATGCGAAGGATGTTGAAGCATGAAGATGAGACTGCATTGACTTGTCTGGTCATTGAGAGGGAGGAGTCTAGGATGAAGCCCAGGTTACGTGCGCGATCTGTAGGTATGGGCGCTGTACCCAGGGCCGGTGGCCACCATGAGTCGTCCCAGGCAGAGGGGGAGGATCCTAGGATGAGGACTTCTGTTTTGTCGGAGTTTAGTTTTAAACGGCTGTTCTTCATCCATTCGGCTACTTCTTTCATTCCTTCATGTAGATTGGTTTTGGCAGTGTTTGGGTCTTTGGTGAGGGAGAGGATCAGCTGGGTGTCGTCTACGTAGGAGATGATGTTGAGGTTGTGTTGTCGCGCGATGGATGCGAGGGGGCTCATGTAAACGTTGAAGAGGGTGGGGCTGAGAGATGATCCTTGTGGTACGCCGCAGATGACTTCGGTGGCCTCTGATTTGAATGGGGGGAGGCGGACACTCTGGGTTCTTCCGGCGAGGAACGAGATGATCCAGTCCAAAGCTTTTCCTTGTATTCCGATGTTGCTGAGGCGTTGTATGAGGGTGTTGTGACAGACTGTGTCGAAGGCGGCGGAGAGGTCAAGTAGGATGAGGGCAACTGTTTCTCCGTGGTCCAGTAGCGTTCGGATGTCGTCTGTAGCTGCGATGAGGGATGTTCTCCTCCTGTGAGATGAGGCAGAGGACCCTATTGATTAATCAGAATGCTCAGATTCTCCTGAGAGTGATTTGGGCCTTCTGGGTACACCAGTAGGCCTACGTGGAGGGATAGAGGGAGGCCTTGGTAGGCTCTCTCCACCACCAGGTAGTCCTGTGTTTTCCAGGTTGGGTTCAGCAACCACCTCCTGGTCTTCATCCTCATCATCTTCAGATTCCTGGTGGGGAGCCCAACTAGGATCTTCTTCTGCTGATGGATGCCCCCCCTCCCTACTATCTTGACTATCTGGATCTGATGCTTTTGCTAAGTCATCTGCCACCAAGATATTTTTCAGGTGTTGGGTGGTTGGACTCTGTCCTTGCTTTAATTTCCTTATGGCACACAAACCTCTCAACTCCTGGTGAGAGAATGTGTCATATTTAGATGCCTGCTGTTGGCTGACATCTGGCAGAGATGCACTAGCTCCTGCCCTTAAAGCCATGACTAGTGAAGTGTGGTGTGTACACCTACCTACACTACTTGTTTTCCTACTAGAACCTCTCTAGGAGTTGTAGTCAGGGTGTGCTGAGCCCTAACCACCTACAACTTTTAAGTTCAGTAGAACTTATGTATTATAAGTCTTGATTCATATGTACCTACTGGTACCTTGATGTGATTTTTCAAATTATATTCTCAAGATTATTTGGTAAAACAATTAGGGCTGGGCGTAGTTCGCGAAGTAGCGCTACGCGTAGCTACTCGAAGTGTACTTCGCACTATGCGAACTGCGTAGCACTATGCAAACTGCGTAGTACCCTGTTCGCACTGTGCAAGATGCCAATTTCAATGATTGCACAGTGCAGACAAGCATCTGGCACTGTGCAATCATTGAAAACTGCATCTTGCACAGTGCAAGCTGTAGTTTTCTGCCGCTCAAGGAGATTTGTACTCGAGCGGCAGCTTTCTCAACGCGGACTGGTAGTTTCTCATCACGAGCGGTCGCGAGCATACGCAACCACTCACAATGAGAAACCAGACCTCCCCGCGTTGAGAATCTTGATGTTGCTGATTGCGAACGAGGAAAAAGTCTTGCCAGGATGTCATTTTGCTTGCTCGCGGTCACCAACTTGACGTTGAGGACCGCAAGCAAGCAAAAAAAGACCGCTGCGCTACGCTACGCTTGTTCGCACTGTGCTACGTGCAGTTCACGTAGTGCGAAGTTGCGAGAGTAGCGTAGTGCTTTGCCCAGGGTTAAAAACAATGCCAGCTCTTATCCCATCCGCTGCACACCAATGTGAGAAGTTGGCCTGGTATATGATGTCCACTAATCTAGTGGGCACCTTGCACCAGTCCAAACAACCCTTATTGATGGTAGGTTATAAATTCAACCTTATCGAAAGCTATCCTAGTGGTAGCTGTGGAGAGCAGCCTTCATGCTAAGTCTTTAGAGGCGAGTTAAGCAAGTTGTTTTACCATTTATAATCTCTTGAGTACCAAATGAAAGCACACCACACAAGGTATTTATCAAATGTATATGTATTTATTCTAAACACAACCCTACTGGACTCTTTATGAGGTCAGAGGTAAAAGTACAATACAAGGAACCTAATTAGCATACGATAAGTTGCACAGTATACGTTTTGCCCTAGGGTCCTCACAAACCATATACTAAAATACTGGTATAAGAACCACGTGAGGAATAGAAAGCAGGCCTAAGGCCTGTGGAATCGCTCGGTGTAGGAGAGTAGGGTCTGCTATCCTATGGTCACCCCAAATTTTTGCTTTTTGCTTCACTGGTTTCTGACTTAATGTGGCTGTGGGCCTGCTAATCAGACCCACAGCCTGCTGTTCTCTCTCTAAATTGATGCCAATGCACTTTAGGTGCATTACGAATTGGAACTGGTTCACCTTATGAGCCCCTGTAAGAGTGCACCCTAGGTGCCCAGGGCATAGGTGTATCCAAGGCCTACCAGGGGCTGCAGCACGTATTGTGCCACCCCTGGCCTGGCCTCCATCTTTGACACAACTGGCTGATCACTCAGCTGGGGTAAGTCGGTGTAACCACCTCTTACTTAGGTACAGTATGTCTGTGCCTAACCCTAAACTGGACACATATGTTCCTATCAGCCACTCCTATGGAAGGCCTCATCAATCCTGGAGGCAGAGTGCTTGGAAATATGTGAGATGGTGCTCTGGCATGAGCTGAGCCTGTCTGCAGCTGTCGGGAACCACTCCCTAAGCTGTTCCGGGATATTGCCATACCATATACTCTTAAGTGCATTATAATCCTCGCGGTTAAATGCTATCTTTGGTTTGGCTTTATCAAAACATGTCGAGTAAGGTGTCATACGAATTGGAATACTATCCCCTCGCCAATTCTGGCGACGGGGATAGCATTCCACCCTTCTAGAGGGACACGACATGTGCGTAGCCTTAACCCCGGTTAAAGTTAAACAGAGCCTCAGCTTCACAAAATGGACGCTGCCACCACAGACACAAGTCTGGCCTCCTGCTGCTGACCGAAACTCGGCAGATGGTGGCCTGGACAAAGGGTTTCCTGCCTTGGGAGGTGCGAGCACCACCCCAGACAGGATTTTGTGTATTAGGTAGGACAGGGCTGAAAAGAATCAGACATGCCCGGGGCACACAAGGTGTCCCCGTGCATAGGCCAGTCCAAACCGGTTCTGGGGCCTTCCAGCCCCAGTCCTGGCGCGGAGCTGGACAAAGGAAAGGGGGTGTAACCGCCCCCCTTCCTGGTTCCACCCAGAGGAGGGACCTAGTAGGTGATCCACCCCCAGTTTGGGAATAAGAGGGGGAGCAGTGCCATTGCACAGCAGATCATCCCGAAATCAACTTAAAACTAAGAAGAAGACTGGACTTCGACATTCTGCTGCACAGAAGACTGAAGAAGAATCTCCCTTGTGGCCAAGGAGTGACCACCCTGTGAACACAGGTACCAACCAGCAACTCGACGTCTGCTTTGCCGCCGCCTCCCGCCGGAGACCGAGCCCAGAGCCCGACAAGAACCAGACTCCCAGACCTCTCAGAGCCCGATCCACAGTCCCTGCGAAGAAGGGACCCGTGGAGGCACCGAGTGACGTGGGACCGGACCTCTTGAAAGACACTCGACAAGCTGACTGCGCAGCTTCTGAGGCATCCTCGACGTTGTGCTTTGGGGATTGAGAACCCCCACCACCGAGCAGCCCTTGCACCGAAGATCAGCCCCCCAGTATCTCCACGATCTGCGTGGGGCCCTTTTGCACTGTGCCACTCGACGCGCCATCCCGGCCACTAGCCACGTGGTCAGCGGCCATCTTGGCGACGAACCCGAAGATTTAAACAGCAGGTCTGGTTGCTCCAGACCTACCCAAGCTCCTGTGAAAAGGAGCACTCGCTCTGACCTTGCTGGTCCGAGTGAACAGCATCTTTCAACTCCTGCGTGGCTTGCATTTGCCAAGGCCTGTTTGCTCCGATCAGGTCGCCGACACCGCCAACAGCGAGAAGCCTACGTGGGACAGCTCGTGACCGACTCCTGGACGTCCTCGACCCCGGGTATCCACGTGGCTGCAGAAAGAAGCTACCCGACAACGCCTGTTTGCACCCGACATCGCCTGGTTCCACTCTGGTTCCAGGGCAGTCACTGGCTAGTGACTTTGAACACTGTCCCCTCTGCTTTCAGGTCTTCAACTCTTCCGATCCACCCTTGGATCCACCGGAACTCTTCTCATCGAGCCGCCTGCAGCATCTTCAGCTCCAAGCACCATCGACCAGCGTGACGAAACCCGACACATCTTCGACCCTGTGCACCCGCTTCCTGTGGGTGAGGTAACTCAGCTCCGCCGGTGCTCCTGCACTGGTACACATCCCAAGGGCCTGTGTTTTAAGTTTCAGCTCCGTAGGTCACTCGGAAGGTTCCTAACTTTCTAACTTTGTGCTTTTTACGCACCATAGACTTTGTATTGAGAAGTGCGTGCACTTTGAACACTGCACCCGAGTCCCGTGGGCCTTTCCCGACTTAGTTAACTCCAGTCTCGAATAGCTCCAGCGATTCCCAAGGCCCTAGGCCTCTTCACTTTCCTTTAGGTATCTCTTATACCACTTATTTAGTATATGGTTTAGGTGGCCCCTAGGGCTCATCCATATTGTGCAACTTTTGTGTATTTTAAACTGTCTTGTGATTTAACGCTTGTGCTTCTGTGCTCATAAAGAGTCCAGGGGATTTTAATAGTTAATAAATCAATATATATTTTCAATATATATCTGTGTGGTGTCCCTTTCATTTGGTATTCAAGGGGGTTGTGTATGGTATAACAGCTGGCTTCACATGCCTTTCAGAGTTTAGCCTAAGACTGCTTTGTCCACGTTACCACTAGGATAACTGGTCTACAAGGTTGAATTACAACCATCATCATAAGGGTTGCTTGGCATGATACAAAGTGATCACTAAGAATTAGTGAGCATTATATATCAGGCCAACTTCTCACACTCGGGCTTCTAGGAACAACCAAAGGTTAGGATGTAGTAGGCCTACGGGAGACGTGTGCAGTGTCTACACACAGCCACAGGTTACCATTGACTTTCTATGGAGAACCATCAAGTTACAATTTTAAAGATTAAGGGTACAAGGAGGTAAACTGCGATGGAACCCTTTTAGACTAGGACATTTGGAGAGTCAATACCCATGGGAGCACCGGAGTACTCGTGTTACCTCACCTAGGAAAGCCGGGTGCATAGGTGTATTTTCGTGTCGGGTTTCGTCGTCGATTCCAATGGAGAGCTGCGAAGAAGTGCTGCAGGCGACCAGAGGAAAAGTGTCCAGGTGGATCCAAGGGTGGATCCAAGATGTGAAGAACCTGAAAGCAGAAGGGGCAGAGTCTGGGTTACTATCCAGTGACCAGGATGGCGATGGGGAGCTGCCAGCCAATGTCAGGTGATTCAGGTGAAAAGGTGAAGTTTGTCTCTACAGCCATGAGTTCCAGGAGGTGTGAACGACAACCAGGAGCTGGATTCCAGCTGTCCCACATAGGATCTAGTTGACTGCGATATCGGTATCCAGATTGGACCCGACAAGCCTTGGCAAACGTAATCCACGCAAGATGTCAAGATTGGCTTTGGTGCAGACCAGCAAGGTGTGGGGAACTTCTCTTTTGGGGAGCAGTTGGAGCAAACCTGGAGCAAACAGGAAAGCAAAGTAAATCAAGGATTGGTCTTCTTGGGGGCTCACTAGCCAACAGACTAGGAACCGTGAAGTCGCATCGAGCTGAAATGCACAAAGCAGGCCCACGGGACACTCGTGGAGTGTGGGTCTCTGAGCTTCAGTGCAAAAGGTACTCTAGGCTGGGGCTTCAAGCACCCCAATGCACAACTTCGGCATACCTGGGGAAGTAGGTGCAGGTTTCAAAATGCCGGATGTCCAGGAGTTCGGTCCCACGTCTCTCGTGTCCGCCACAGGTCTCAGCTTTGCTGGGAGCGCAGGTCTTTATCAGAGATGTCTGGAAGTCAATATCTCAGTTGCAGATTCTTCGGGATCCAGCGGGAACCTCAAAAATGCAGACCGGCAAAGATGATGCAGTTGGTACCTCTTTGAACAGGGTGGTCACTCCTTGACCACATGGGAGATTTCTTCCATCTTCCAGTCGATATGGAATGTCAAAGGTCCAAGATATATGTTGCAGAGTTTCGTCGAGGGTAATCTAAAGTCCTAGGGACTGGGGTTCTATACTTATAGTAAGTTTAGGGGTTGGGCTAACTCTAAGGTCCCTCCTATGGGTGGACCTGGTGAGGGGTGGTTACACTCCTTTCCCTTTGTCCAGTTTCGCACCAGAGCTGGGGCTGAGTGCCCCAGCAACCGGTTTGAACTGGGAAATGCATGGAGCACCTTGTCTGAAAAGCATTCACTGAATGCAACCCACCCTGCCCCAATACACTATAGCCTGTCTGGGGAGTTGCCAGTACTTCCCTGGACAGGAAACCTATTGTCCAGGCCTACCCTGCCGGAGTTTCATCCAGCAGCAGGAGGCCAGACTCGTGTCTGTGGCAGCAGCATCCATTTTGTGATGCTGGGGCTCTGTTTAACTTTAACCTGGTTTAACAGTAACTACATGTCTTATCCCTCTAGAAGGGTGGAATGCTACCCCTGCCGCCAGGACTGGTCGGGGGGTAGTATTCCAAAATGTTTGACACCTTACACAACATGTTTTGATAAAGCCAAACCAAAGTTAGCATTAAGCGCGAGGATTATATTGCACTTAAGAGTATATGGTATAGCTATATCATAGAACAGCTATTAGGAGATGGTTCCGAAAGCTGCAGAGAGGCTCAACTCATGCTAGGGCACCCTCTCACACACAACCAAGCACTCTGCCTCCAGGATTGTCAAGGCCTGCCATAGCAGTGACTTATAGGTTAATATGTGTCTATATATATATATATATATTATATATATATATATATATATATATATATATATATATATATATATATATATATATATATATTACCTACTGGCGGTCGCCAGTAGGTAGTTATAGTTAGGACCTAGTTTCCCTAGGAAATCCACAACATTCTATTTGGAATAACTTTGGCGCCGGTGGACGAATCTTTGTGAATTTCTCCAAGAAAATGGCCTGCACGGTTCCGCTCCTTCCCTGAAAGTTTGGGGGTGATTCATGAAGTGGGGGCTGAGAAAAAAGGGGGGTCCCAAAACGTGTTTTCCCCATGCAATTTTCCATAGGGACCTTTAGCCAGGGCTACAGCCCGAACGGCTGAATGGAATTACACTAAATTTGGCAGAGAGGTAGAGTTCGGTTCTCAGATTGTGCTTTTTGTTAAATGGTGCAAATTCGTTCAGTAGTTTCTGAGAAAATTGCAAATAAAATCATAGCGATATCTAGAGTCGGAGTTCAGTACGCGTACTGAAATCTGTTCAATTACGAGCACGAGCTGCATGCTGATTGGCTGTGAACTGTCTGTCAGCACTCAAAACCAGGAAGTGTTGGCGGCCATCTTGTGCCTCGCTAGAACTGAGTCACAAGAAAACAGTAAAACAAAGTTGAGAAATAAGGGAAGGGGGTAGGGGAGAGACATTTTGACCCTCTAGGCTTGCTCAGGGGTTCGTACATGGATGTGTAGGCTCTATTTTTAATTGTATTTTTTTTTAAAGAAAAATCCCGGCGTACGCGTATGTAAATACCTACAATTACGAGGAGGATCTGCATGCTGATTGGCTGTCAATACTCCAAACCAGGAAGTGTGTGCAGCCATGTTGTTTGCCGGGAGAGCAGAGTCACAAGAAAACAGTAAAACAAAGTTGAGAAATAAGGAAAGGGGGCAGGGTAGAAACATTCTGAGCCTAAAGTCTTGGTCAGGGGGTGGTACATGGATCTTTAGGCTCAATTTGTATTTTTTTTAAAATAAAAAATGGCGGGGTACTCGTGCAGTACTTGTACGCGGTGGAAAAGGTAAAAAAAAACTAGACGTCCGTTTTATTCATTAGGTCCCGGGGGGCAAATTACGGGGGCAATTTTTCTGCATAATGGGGATTTGTAAGATGCCCTGAGCACTGGGGAAGGGCACTCCTCTGGTTTTATTTTGAAGTATGTGGGGGGGGGGCGTTACGGTCCTACTTCCCGCAGTCTCGGTTAGCGGCACCCCTGGGTTCTTTTTTTTTTTTTAAGTATATTTTGAGCTCTCTCTCTCTCTCCCCGTACACGTCGCGGGGATTGCCACCTTTCTGGGGCAGTGATATGTAAAATGACCTTCCAATTCCGGGTACCTGCATTGTCTGGAGTTTTTATTAATTTTGGGAGGGTGGGCTTCATAATATGTCCTTGTAAATTCCCATAGAAGCCTATGTTCTGGTGTTAACATGGGCTTCTATGGGAAATAACAAGGCCGTATTATGAAGCTCATTACCAAATAAAAAATGGCGGGGTACTCGTGCAGTACTTGTACGCTGTGGAAAAGGTGAAAAAAACTAGAAGTCCGTTTTATTCATTAGGTCCCGGGGGGGCAAATTACGGGGGCAATTTTTCTGCATAAAGGGGGCTTGTAAGGTGCCCCGAGCACTGGGAAACGGCACTCCTCTGGTTTTATTTTGAAGTATGTGGGGGGGGGGTTTACGGTCCTACTCCCCGCAGTCTTGGTGAGCGGCACCCCTGGGTTTAAAAAAAATATATATATATATATGTTTTGAGCTCTCTCTCTCCCTCCCCATACACGTCGCGGGGAACCCCACCTTTCTGGGGTAGTGATATGTAAAAATGACCTTCCAGCTCAGGGTACCTGCATTGTCTGGAGTTTTCTTATTAATGTTGGGAGGGTGGGCTTCATAATATGTCCTTGTAAATTCCCATAGAAGCCTATGTTCTGGTGTTAACATGGGCTTCTATGGGAAATAACAAGGCCGTATTATGAAGCTCATTATCGCCGTTTTATCGGCAGTTTCTTGCCAATAAAACGGCGATCATTTTAACACCGGTGGTTAATGATATGCAGCTAAGTTTACTGGTCAAAAAAAAGAGGAATGGGCCATATTATCAAGAAAAGGCGATACATTATTGCAGTTTTTATCGGCTGGAAACTGTCCATAAAGCGGCGATAATGGGCTTGATAATATATCCTTGTGAATTTCCATAGAAGCTCATGTTGACACTAGAACCTGGGCTGCTATGGGAATTTACAAGGGCCTATAATCAAGCCCATTATCGGCGCTTTAGCAGCAGTTTTCTGCTGATAAAAGCGGCGATAATGTATCATCCTTTAGTGATGATATGGCACTGACGGGCGTATTATCAAGGATCGCTGTTAAAATTATCGTTGTTTTATGGGCATGAAAGTGGCGATGAAACGGCGAAAATGGTCTTGATAATACCCCTTTGTCAATTCTCTTAGAAGCCCATGTTCTGGTGTTCACATGAGCTTCTATGGGAATTAACAAGGGCCTATTATGAAGCCCATTATCGCCGGTTTATCAGCAGTTACTGGCGATAAAAGCGGTGGTAATGTATCGCCTTTTGTTGATAATATACTCCTTCATTTCTATGATAGTATGTAAAACTTTCCTTTTTTGTGTAGCAGTTGTACTCTCAACGCATGCGCAGCCTCGTTTCGAAGCCCACTTTTTTTTCTTTTTCTTCAAGTTCAACAAACAAAGCTTTCTTTATTTCAGGTATTACATTTGGCGCTTTGTTTTCCCGGGTCGTGTGTGTCATCCGCTGCTGTACTTTTGTAATATATTAATAATCGTATTTTATCTACATTTATTTGGAACGTAGTGCCGAGGCGCCAAACGTTGATCACGTACTCCGTCCACCGCCATTTTAGTAGTTTTTCACCGCTGTCGTTACTTTAATTTTATTGTCCTCCTATTTTCTTTTTGATCGACGAGATTTCGAGTCACAGACACCATGGTGTTTGTCCTTAAACTCTGATGTTATCAGACTTGGTCACACGTATACCTAAAAACTAATTTGAAGGACGTAAGTCACAGGCATTGCAATGCGTGGTCGTCAACAGAAAGATATTATTAAGATTATCGCTGCTTTTATCAGCAGGAAAACTGCCGATAAAGCGGCGATAAAGGGCTTGATAATAGGCCCTTGTGAATTCCCATAACAGCCCAAGTTAACACCAGAACCTGGGCTGCTATAGGAATTTACAAGGCCCTATTATCAAGCCTATTATCGCTGTTTTATCTGAATTTTTGCTGCCGATAAAAGCGGCGATAATGTATCGCCTTTTGTTGATAATATGCAACTTCGTTCCGTGTCCTGCATCGCATTTTGCGATGCAGGGCGCAGGATACAAAATTCATTTTATTAATTTAATTGTTTACTTACCTGCAATCATCCAGATTCCGCTGTTTATAACCCCCCACCCTGCCCCTCCCCCGCCCCTTTTGCCTACCTCACCACAACTCCCTCCACGGGCCGCGGCTGAGTCAATTACTTGTACTTACGTTAAGCATAATAAATAATAAAAAAACTATATATTGTAAAATTGCCACCTGTAGAAGATACAAAAAAACACAGTTACTAGATATATTTTACAACACAAAATAATTTGTAAAACATTTCATTTGCCTTTTTTGCTGTTCTCAGAATATATTGAATTTCACTACAAACAGTGAGTTCAATAGTACTCATCACATAACAGCGGGCAAAAAAAAGACAATCCATAAGGATATCTCAAAAAAACCCAGTCAACATTGTCAATAACAATATAAAAAATAGAAATAAAACATATCTTAAATGTTTGTTTCTAAGAGCAATTTCTTACGTAAATCTAAGATATCTCAAGCAATCATAAAATAACAATATATTCTTAATAATTTTCTTACACTGTAAATAATGTTACTTATAAGTAGATGCTGAGAAAATACACAGCAAAAAGTCCTTAATGGTTTTGCACACTTTTCCTTACGGCCAAATAGTATGCATCAAGTCTTTTGTTTGGAAGTTGTTCAATAGTAATCCTGGACGTTCGCCTCCCAGCCTTCTGTTCCAAAACCACCAACATCATCTACAGGTCTTCCAGTACTCATCCATCAATCCGACACTGTTCATCATCTACATGACCACCCTAACGCAAGTAGCCCACCATCACAACTTCAACAACATCTATTACACAAAGAACACCCAGCTCATCCTCTTTGTCACCAAGAAGCCGCATGCCACCAAAAGGAACCTCCACGACACAATGAAGGACGTCACCAACTACATAAAGAGCAGGACTGTAAACACAAACTGGCAGAAGATGAAGATGCTCATCCTTGGACCCACTCCGTAGCCTTAGACAACTCCTGCTACCTGACTACAGTGTGAAGAGTACCAACACCTACTAACCATGTGCACAACATAGGATTCAACCTCAACTGCTCCCTTTCCATGTGTAAGCAAGTCTACACTGTGTCCTCGTACTACTATAACACCCTCCACATGCTCTGCAACATTTACAAGTGGATCCTAACCAAAAGAAGAACAGTGACACAGGCCCTCATCAGCAGCAGACTACACTGTGGTAAAACACTCTACACATGAGTTCTAGCCAAACACCTACAACAACTACAACAAATCCAAAAGACCACTACCTGACTGATCATCAATGTCCCTGGCTGCACCCACATCACCCACCACCTGATACACCTACACTGCCTCAATATCAAGAAAAGGATCACCTTTAAGCTCCTCACTCTCACTTACAAAATACTCTACAACACCAGACTAATCTACCTTAACAGCACAAATCCTAAAGGGCAAATTTTGATCTTAAAATGTATTTTGTCTTTAAAAATATTAGGTAAGAATTTGGTAACTCTTTGGACAAACGTTGCTTAAAAACTAATTGAGGGGGGCGTGGCCAAGATGGCGGCCTGAGCGGACGGTGAACTCTGTGGCTCCCCGTCGATCCCCATTAACGCCCTTTCTGCCGTACTCTGACCCCCCCTTGCACCTCAGAACCTGTCTGCCTTGAGGGGGCACCTAGCAGCTGTTCCGGTGTGTATGCGACCCACCCCGCGTGGACCCCTGTGCTATTTCTGAGCCGTGAGATGCACGCGGGCTTGCAGGGGACCGCAATGTTGGCTGGTCCCGCCGAGTGACTGCGCCCATTCTGTCCATCGGCTGCTCACCTGCCTGCCTGCAGTAAGACACCGGCCGCGTCTTCAACCCGCCGGCGTGAGGACAGGGGCGGATACAGACAGCGGCCGGAGCGAGAACCCACCATCGAGACGCTCCCAACGGCACGAGGCAGAGCCGGCTGGGAGGCGCAGTAATCGAGGCCCCGGCCCGGGCCTACACGAGTGCTGCAGCGGAGGCCCCCTGCTGCGGCGGACGTCGGAGGGGAGAACTGGAGGTGACCACTCACAGCCACTAACAGTGCTGATTGTGCAGCGACCACGGGGCCCACAAAGAGGTGAGAAGAACGGCTCGCTGCTGGTGGGAGCTCGCAGCTCGGGGGGCATAATCGAGCCCCGGGCGACCAGCCTGGAAAGGCCTGTACACTACACTCCTCTGGCGTGGAGGCGGCGGTACGAGGGGGACCCGCAACTTAGTGAGAGGCTGCGGAGTGGAGGCAAGGGGGGCCAAGGGCAGCGGGGGCCCCAACACACACTCACCAGGAGTCCGCGGAGCTGTAGCAGGAGGCCCCGGGGCGCCATCTCGAGATCTCTGCCCACGCTGTAGCGGTCGTCTGCCCCGGGGTCCATACTCAACCGCCCTGCAAGTGCTGGGACCTGGTGGACCACATCTACTTGAAGCCCTACCTGACTGCTACCGCCCCCTAGCCAGACGTTAGCCGCAAACCTGCTGCACAGCTACCCGGTCTCGTGTTGGGGCTGCCCTTCGCCAGCTGCTGGGGTTGGAGACACTAGATCCCCATAATCAAGTGGAGCTGCTTCCTACAGTGACGCCCGGGACACCCACGCCTGGGGCCATGCGTCCACTCAGAAATCTAGCGCATACACCTGGAAAGGGCGCTGTGGACAACATGGCGGGGCTCAGGAAGAAGGGAGACCGCACGCTCCCGGAGATGCTTGCGAAAAACCACACCAGGACCGACAGAGGGCCACCCTCCCCCGAACTCACAAAAACACAGCCAGTGCCCTCCGACGACCAAGTGCCCATCACTAAATCCTTTTTGGAGTCCTTGTTTAACTCTCTCAGGGACGACTTCAAATCCTTGAAACAGGAAGTTGCTGGGGAGGTTAGGGAACTTAGGAGAGACGTAGAGGGCCTTGGGGAGCGAGTGGTCGCTATTGAAAACGCAGACACCGCGAGAAGCAAGGAACTCGAGCAACTCCAGCAGGAGGTCCTATGGCTCAAGGATCAACAGATAGACATCCAGGCCCACGCTGAGGACTTAGAAAATCGGTCCCGCCGTAACAACATACGGGTCCGGGGGGCCCCTCAGAAAGCGGAGGGGACGGACATCACTGGTTACCTCAAGATCTCTTCCGTGAAATCCTGCGAGAACCCTCCGACTTTGCCATTAGAATAGACAGGGTGCATAGAGTGGGTCTCCCCCGACGTTCATCTGCCCCACCACCGGACATTTTAGCGTTCCTCCCTGACTTCCTGCTCAAAGAAAGGATTCTCCGTGAGGCCCGGCGGAACCAACCCCTTCACTTCCGAGGACATCCCATCGCCCTGTATCAAGATCTCTCAGGTATCACTCTCCAGAAGCGGAAAGCATTCAAGGTGGCCACAGACTTTCTGCGGAAACAAGAGATTCCTTACTCCTGGGGACACCCGTTCTGCCTGATATTCAAATGGAACAGAGCCTTACAACAGCTGCGCTCACTCAAGGACACCTGTGCATTACTGGGCATAGACCTGACGGAGGAAGACACATCACCGTTGAGGTTTTCCCAGGGCCCTTCCCGGGGAGGTTGGCAGACGGTGAGATGCAGACGCTCCCCAGAATTGTGCTCCAAGCCAGAGGCCCACATTATCTCAGAGGAAAGAGCCACGGCCATCTTAGAAGTGGCCAAAGAAACATTGTCCTCTGATTGATTTCCCTTGCCGGGGGGGATCACGGGGGGCCATGAAGGCTGTCACTGGACATCACCCCACTAGTTACTACTACCTACCACAGCCCTGTGTTGGACTGACAGGACTGGGACTTTGTCTTCACACAGTTGGGATGTTGGGGTCAGGGTGGGGGAGGAGGGGGTTGGGTTTTGGGGTTGGGGGTCTTGCTGGGGTGGGGAGGAGAGGGGTGGTGGGGGGGTTGGGAGTTATGGGGAGCTGGGGGGGCGGGAGGGGTGTGGGGGAAGCCAGTGTGCCACAGGGGGTTCAACAAGCTGGATCTGTCGCCCTCCACTTTCGTTTCAGGAAGCGGCGCTATCACCCACATACAATGCCTCTTCTCCACCTAACTAGCGATGGCTAATTCTGTTTTGAAGGTATTGACCCTTAATGTGAAAGGCCTGAACAATCCTATCAAGCGACGGGCAGTGATCTCATACCTGGAGAATTCGGGGGCTGGGGTTTGCTTACTCCAAGAGACCCACCTGCTTGCGAAAGACTGGCATAGGATCCGCTCCCGCGCTTTCCCCCAGCAGTTCTTTTCTTCTCTTCCATCGAAAAAAGCAGGAGTGGCCATTCTGGTTTCTAGGCGCTTCCAGGGGTGGGTAGGGGATAAAGTGGGGGAAATTAGAGGCCGGCTCCTTGCTTACAGCTTTTACATTGGCGATCAACATCTCACCATCGGTTCCCTTTACGCTCCTAACACAGGTCAAGAATCCTTTATGAAGGGTGCCATCTTAGAGACGCTTCAATCACCCAACTCTCTCTTACTCCTTGGGAGGGACCTCAATCTAGTGTTGGACACCCATTTGGACAGATCCGGACATAGGTATGGGGACACAGGCGCCCTTTCTATCGCAGGTAAGGCTTGGTTACACGACCGGGGTCTGGTGGATTTATGGAGGGCCAAACACCCTACTGCCTCCCAATTCACTTTTTACTCCCACGTGCACCGCACGTACGCCAGACTTGACCACTTCCTCGGCTCCTCCGATCTAGCCAATGCCCTCGCTGACATCAGCATTGCCCCTGCCTCTCTCTCTGATCATGACGCTGTGGAGATATCATTTGAGCTCCCCAGCCCTAGCCATCCCCGTGGGGCGTGGAGGCTGCGCGAGACTCTGTTGCAGCGCCCAGAGGTTACTAAACAGCTCCGGCCGTGTATTACCGAGTATTTAGCCATTAACGACACGCCGGAGACGTCGGTCTCAGCTTTGTGGGGGGGCCCTCAAATCGGTTGTCCGTGGTGACCTCATCGCAATCGTGGCAGCAGAGGCTAAGGCTCTTAAGGCAAAACGTGAGGACCTTTCTGCCCAGATTTCAGAACTCGAGAGAGTGCATAGCTGCATCGGGGCCCCTCGGGTGTGGAAGAAGTTGAAGGCCGCCAGGGTCCAATTGGCCAGCCTCGACACAGACAGAGCAGAGTTCGCTGCTCTCCGACTGCGCCATTCTTACTACATCGGGGGGAATAGAACTGGCCGCCTCCTAGCCAGCGCGCTGAAAGCTAAATCCCAGCGCTCGAAGATATCCGGCCTACGGGATGACAATGGCGCTGCCATTGAGGGGGAGACGAGGGTCGCAGAAACGTTCAGGGACTTTTATACCACACTATACCGCGCTGAGACTGTCCCGAGCGGGGATATCAATAGCTATCTGGAGTCGGCGGAGATCACCGCACTCTCCCCGGCTACGGCAGGCGCCCTGGAAGTTCCCATCCGCTTGGAGGAGGTGGCGGCAGCTATCTCTCGCCTCCGCCCTCTGAAGTCCCCGGGCCTGATGGCTTCTCAGCCGGTTTTTATAAGACTTTCAGCTCCCTACTCACTCCTATCCTCACTCGGCTCTTCAATTCATTCTCCGGTCCAGGCTCCATCCCCCCAGATATGTTGGCGGCTGAAATCGTGGTGCTGCCCAAACCTGGCAAAGACCCCACACACTGCTCGGCGTTCCGCCCCATCTCTCTCCTCAACTTAGACTTGAAACTTTTCACTGGAGTATTGGCCGCTCGCCTTGGGCCGTGCCTGCCTGGGATTCTGGAACCCGACCAGTCGGGTTTTGTCCCAAGCCGCCAATGTAGCGATAACACCAAGCGGATCCTCCATCTGGTGGACAAGGCCCATTTCCAACAATCGGACTCGGCTCTCGTTGCCATCGACACTGAAAAAGTGTTCGATCGCGTTGACTGGACCTTTTTGCAACGAGTTTTGGCTCGGTTCCAGCTCGGAGATCGCTTTGAATCTTGGATTGCGAGCTGCTGCCATCCCCCTTCCGCGCGGGTCCGCTTGGGCGGCTTCCGCTCTAGCCCCTTCGAAATACAACGAGACACGAGGCAAGGGTGTCCACTCTCGCCCCTCTTATTTGCTCTCTATGTGGAGCCCTTGGTGCAAAAAATTAGTGACAACCCCAACATCCAAGGCATCACGTTTGGCAGGGAACCCCACACGATCAGCCTTTACAACATAATAGCGGCTCTCGACCACCCGGACCATTCGATCCCTGCTTTTTTGGAGGAGATTGACACCTTTAGAGCTGGGATGGGGCAGTGAGATAAATAACGGTGATGGATCAAGCCCTGATCTTTGGACTGGGTAAGAGTGGTCTGCTTAACTCAGACACTCTGTTCATCACCACCCCCTTTTCTAGATTGACACCTTTAGCGCCATATCGGTCTTCAAAATTAACAGGGTGAAGTCGTTGATACTGCCCTTGGGCAGAAATGACCGAGCTCTGGATGGTGCGCCACAGTATGGCGGAGACCTGCAGACGACAACACAACTCCCTTACTTAGGCATCACGCCCACCTCCTCCATAGATTCGACAGTCACCCTCAATTACGCGACCCTCGTCCCCCGGATTCGTGCCGATCTGGCGCGGTGGTCTAAACAGCCGCTCTCTTTGCTGGGTCGCGTCGCAGCAGTGACAATGTCAGCCCTGCCTAGGATTCTGTACATCTTTCAAACCATTCCAGTAACTCCCCTGGCTGGTGCTCTTGCAGGTCTGCAGATGACCCTTCACCATTTCATCTGGGGGGGGGGAACGCCTGCGCTTGCACAAACAACTGGCATATCGCGGCTTAGACAAGGGTGGCCTCGGGATCCCCAATCTCCTGCAATATTTCCAGGCTTCCCAACTCCGTTATCTGTTGGAGTGGTATAGACCGGAACCCGAAAAGAGATGGTTATTTCAAGACAGGGCGATGGCCCAGACATCTCTTTGGAAAATCCCGTTCCTTCGCCGCCATGATCGACCGAAATATCTCCAGAAATCTCCCATCACTCGCACCATCCTGCGCGTGTGGGATACAGATGCCGTCAAGAGAGAACTGACAACCTTCCCCTCCCCCCTCACCCCCCTCACCCCCCTCCTGGACAACCCCGAATTCCCACCGGGCACTAACTCCCGCGCATTCTCGCAGTGGCGCAGCACAAACTGCAGGTCGGCGGTCCATCTCTTTGACTTGCAGGGCTTTCTCTCTCTCTCCGATCTGTCGGGAGGTTATGATGTTGTCTCCCCCCACCGGTTCCAATATTTTCAACTCCGACACTGGCTTACGCACCCAGAATATGCTCCCCTGGTGAGCAGACGCATGACAAACTTTGAGCGGTGGCTGGTGACAAAGGAATCGGACAAACATCTTATCTCGGACCTTTACAAGATGCTCACACCCCCCAGTGCACCAGGTAGAGTGGCAGGGCAGAGGCGTTGGGAGACAGAGCTGAGGAGGACCTTGATGAACCGGGAATGGAGCTCCATATACTTCAGAGCATCCCACACTACACGCAACACAGCGGGCAGGGAGGCAGCGGTGAAATTGGCCCTTTACTGGCATTTTACCCCTGTTAGGCTCAACAAGGGGAATCCGGCTCGTAGTGCGCTCTGTTGGAGAGGTTGCGGGGAAGGGGGTACCATGACTCATCTCCTCTGGGACTGTCGGGAAGTCAAAGACTACTGGACAGCGGTCTTAGATGATATAGATAAGACTTTCGACACTGAAATCCCACTGTTCCCCCCTATGCCCTCTTAGGCCTTCCCAATGCGCTCACCTTCCCCCTGAAATCTGTCCAAGGGCGTCAAATGGGGATTGCCGTACAGGCGGCGACACAACACATCTTGTCACTTTGGGGTTCCTCCACCAAACCTACCCATACGGGATGGCTGCATAAGCTCTGGTATACACTGGGCATGGAGCGCATTCAGGCTACACTTACACAGTCCGCAGCTACATTTAGAAAAGTCTGGTTACCACTGTTGTCCCTCCTCTCCACTGAATTCAATGAGATCACATGCCACAGATATCTCCGCTTACTACGCCTCACAGAGGTTCCTCATGATCCTCCATGACCTTCTGACGGGGCACACTATATCTACTACGAGTGGCTTGGCGATTGTTTTTCTGGTATGGCACACTGGCTGGGGTGGGAGTTTTGGGGTTACATTGTTGAAATTTTGCGATTTCGCTAAGCTCGGCAACTACGTTTCGTGTGCCGCGCTCAGGGCCCGGCTCATGTATCTTGCTTACATTTTGATTTGTGGAGAAGCCTTATATGTCTGTCTCGAACGCTTCCTTTACATAATGCCTTCCTATTGCAATGTATTGCTTATCTCTGCTTTTGAAATTAATAAAACAAATTTAAATTTAAAAACTAATTGAGTATCATTACACTGTATCCAACCTTTCAGACATTTTAAATAAGCAATGTAATGTCCAGATGTGGTAGAAGGTCCATCATGAAAAATATTAGCAACAGCTATAAAAGTTCTTCCTGATATTGAACATTGACCAGCTACAACATTTTTAATTAAAGTTTTCAATTTTGTTCCATCAGTTCTACAAAGTTGCAGCATTAAAATAACAAACTGTCCATATCCTTGTATAAATAAAGTTGATGACATTTCTGATTTACATTGGCTACACTTCATGTTTTGACTTGCTCCTCTAATTAGATTGTTAAAAGACACTGATTCACAGTCAGGTAAAGTCAAATATATGAATCTCTCAGTGTCTATGTCAGTGCTACATGTAAACAAAACATTTCGATAGTCATGAAGCCATTTATAAGAAAGGCCAAAAAGGTTTTCAACATCTATACCTTCATCTTCCAGTACACCAAGCATAAACTTTAAAAATTCCTGACAATCTTGCTGAATATTCTGCGTGAATTGAGTAGAACCAGAACATATGTTCAAAACATTTTGAATATCAGAAACACTTTGTATTTTACTTTTATCATTAGTACATTTCTCATAAACAGAATATAACAATGAACAGAATCTTTTGTCCCGATTTTCTACAATTTGCTGTTGGAAACTTTGAAGAAAAAAAACAACATTAACAACTACATTAGCATAGCAGTTGACACCAGAACTATTTTCAAATCGATAACCAACATTCTCTTCAACTCTGTCCTTTGTCTTTTTGCTTGGAGGCGCAACTTCATCTTGTTTTTTTTCTTTCTCTACAGTTTCTGAACCGATATTCTCAAATCTTCTTTTTCTACCTACCACACACTTTTCAATCACTGGATATTGACCTAAATTGGGTGCATATTCTCTTCTTAACCTATTATACTCTTTCACACAGTTTGTATCTGCAGAAACCTTTGTCTCATCAAAATCAATCATGTACAATCCAGATAAAGTTCTGACTCGAGACAAAGCAACATATGCCATACCTTCTTTAAACACGGTACTTCCAATATTCACTAAAGCACAATCTACACTTAAACCTTGAGATTTATGAATGGTCACGGCATATGCCAAACAAACAGGAAACTGTTTTCTGCGGACATACAAATCTTTTACAAGCAAAAAACGAGCTGCACAACGACTAACTTGTTGTACTTCAGCAATTTCATCAAATTTTATTTTCAAAAATTCAATGCCAACTTTGTTTACATAATTAACAAAATCAACAATTTTACCCATTGCTCCATTTACTAAACCTTTTTGCACTTCCAAATTACGTCGCAAAATTACTCTACAATTTACACATGCATACAAATTATTTTCTAAACCAGCAGTTTTACTTATCGATTTCTCTAAACAATTTCCTCTTCAAGTTTTCATTCAAAATAATACTGATTCTCTCATGTTCTACTTTATCAATTGCTTCCAATTTTACAATTTCTTCATTTTCCAACTTTAACATTTCTTCATTGAAAATAGAACATTCACGCAGTGTTGGCATTAAGCAGATTACAGATTTGTTTTCTGCAATTCTCATGTATATTTTTTCTGGGACAATATTTGCATTTGGAAACAAATTGGAAAGTAATTGTGTCTGTAAAGCTTGTTTTCCATGTTCGGTCAATTTCCCAATTCTTATATCTTGAAGAATAGTTCTATAATCAACATCTTTTGCTTGTCGCATATTTGTAGTAAGTTCCTTGTACTGAAAATATGACCAAATGTTTACATTGCCAATACTCCCCAAAGACTTTCTAGTATCTTCATGCACAAGTGTTTTAAACACTGGCTGTCCTTTTACAGGAGTAAGTTGTAGAAGATCTCCAAAAACTATGACGTGTTTTCCTCCGAATAATACGTCATACTCTGTTTTAAGAATTTGCTGCATTCTTAAATGCACAAAGGTAAGCATTAAGTTTGAGACCATGCTTACCTCATCAATAATGAGAAGCTTCATTTTCTTCAACACTCTTGAAACTTCATAAGAAGCTTCTCCAGATAGCTTGTGGTATTGTAATTTGTTGTCATGCTCTACTGGTAGCATTATTAAACGATGTAAAGTAATTCCTTTAGTATTGTGTGCCGCCAACCCAGTTGGAGCAGTGAGAACACAAGACAAATGCGACTCAGTTCTTTTCTGTAGAAAACTTGTAATTACTTTAATTAAAAAACTTTTTCCTGTTCCAGCTTGTCCACTCACATACATATGGATAGGTTCAAATGATGAGCAAGAGCACTCTTTCTTCTCATGAAGAAATCCATGATCAATCTGTTCTCTCACTCATATATTTCTTTCTGCTCATGATTTAGTTGTTCTTCTAAGAGTCCTAAGTTTGTTAGATGTTCTTGACCTTGATACATTACTGTTTCCACCTCTTCCATAGCAGTTGCTGCTTCATTTAGAACAATTGGTTCTCCTAGTGGGTCCTGACTCAACGGAGGAGAAGTTTGACTGTCTTGAGAACTATCTCTGGCAATCTCAGCTGCAATTGTAGCTTCTTGCTCAATTTCGTCATTCAACATTTTGACATAATTAGCAAAAACAGGACAGTCTATAGTATCTTTAGTTGCATTGAAGGAATCTTCATAGCTCTCAAAATCTCCAAGTAATTCCAATTCTGAACGCCATAGCTTGAAAAGTTGCAAAAGAGCTAAATAGTAAAATTCCCTTTTGTCAGGTGTTTCGCAACTCAGTTTATGGTGATTAATCAAATGTCATTTTCTTTGTTTCACCAGACATCCTTCAGAACCAATAACGGCATATATACCATTATTAATGTTTTCGGTAATATTCCGTTTAAAAATATAGTTTTGCAGCACTTCATAGAGACAAATGTTCTCAAGATGGGGACTTCTATTTGGATAATATGTATCCAACATATTTGTTTTCAGAATATCAGTACTTTCTGGCACTTTTTCAGCTAAATATTCAATTTCTTGTACAGATTTAAGAACTCGGTTTCGTGTTGCAGCAATACCTAGACTCACCCAAATGATTCTTCTGGATTTAGAGTACAGACTTGCAGATGATAAGCGATCCGACCATTCATACGCTCCAATTTCTAGATTCAAACTGTAACTGTATAATTTGTTACTTAGACTCTTCTCATGGGAAATCTCTTCCCACATTTCCTTCAATTCCGTCTTTTCTGACTTTGTTATCTACGATGTCACATATCGAGCAACAGCAATGGAATTGTCTGCAACATATTGAATATCCATATTAGCATTCCACATAGACAGAATGACTGAGTTATATTCATTTATGTATTTTGACTCTTCATTTCTTCTTAAGTAGTAGGTATTTTTTGGACACTTTCTTGTGATATTATGTCGCAAAGATCACATAAAACTGTTCACTCTTCCTTTCGATATTACAGGTCTAGAAAATGCAAAACAACATTTGCTGTAGAATTTGTCCTTAGATTTGTACTTTCGACGACAGTATTTGCTACAACGATGGCTTTGGAATCGTAAGACTTGTTGTCTTAAGTCCTTATCTTGTGTACTTTTGGGTACTTCACATGTAGCATATTCTTCAATAAAAGACAACACAGTATCATCTGAGTCTGTTCCAAATTTGGGAGCATCTTTGATCCATAATAGCATATGTATGTGAGGAGCACCTCTCGCTTGATACTCCTTTCTCCAAAAGAAATCCAGAACCTCTCCAAGGGGAGGATTTTTTTGTTGGTGATAAAAGACATCATAGCTTCGAATTTATGATTGAAATACCTGCATACACTAACAGGATCCAAAGAGCACAATTCTCCGGGTGTCTTGTATTCGATATTTGGTATATTTGGATTTGCCTCTCGAAGAAATTGAAGTAAATCATGCCAAGCATATTCAGCACAGCTTAGAGTAAGGAACCATGTAGGAGTTCCTAAGTTCCTTAGCATACATTTGAGTTCTCTGTGACGACGGTACCAGTACTCATTAGTACCACGCTGACATGCCATCAGATTAATCAGCTGAGTTTCCAACACATTATCTTTCTGCTGTACTTTATCCATAAATTCCTTTGCTGAAACATTTTGCAGATGTACACCTGTTTTCAATATGTGGTTTACTGCATAAGAAAGTCCAGACAAGTCACTCTCAAACAAAAGATGAAACAAATATGGAAATCATTGTCGAAATCTTGCATCTTCTGCATATAATCTTGATGTGCGGTATTCAGATGCAGGAATCTGCACAGGTCATTCATCATATCGTCCTCCTTTTCCTGTAGGAAACAACTGAGGGAAACAACGAGCTTCCAAGCTTTTTCCCCATACACTAATGGGACTTCCTTTTGCTTCTTTCATTTGAAATGACTCTATAGCATTCCCCATCATTTCTTTGGAATGCAATGTATGAACACTGTAATGTTCGTACATTTCTTCAGTTCTGGACACATCCACTTTTTCAATTTGACCAGATGGCAAGTCAGTATCATCTTGTACAGATATTTCTTCTTCTCCCACATACACATTTTTGTAATATTGATTATTTTTTACCAGATACAACGTTGCCTTTTTCACTTTCCTAACATCCACTAATTCTTGCCAGATTTTCTTACTCTTAGTAGGAACGCCATTAACAAGAATAACTAAAGGTTCATCCTCTACATTTTCTACACCAATAGTTTCAATATTTTTCTTTAAATCTAGAGGCAAATATACAACTCTTCCCTTTAATCCTCTCTGTAAATCAGAAGGAGGCAATTTTCCTGTCTTAGGCTCCATTCGAACAATAGCCTGAAATGGATGCACACATTGAATAAGAATAGACTCATAGGTATTTAAATCCATCAGTTCAGAAGGAATATTTACCAACTCAAGATTAATATGCACAACTCTAGCAGGCATTTTGTTCTCTTCAAATTTTTTATAACAATATTTACAAATACGCTGATCAGAACCCAAATCAAAACAATTCTCTACCAACAAATAAGTTGTAAAATCCTTCCACTCATTATTATTTTCCTTTTCACTTTTTAAATACAGATCAACAGTCCTGGTCTGATTTTTATAATGAATTTGTCGACAACAGATACGAGAATAATTTGGCCTTTCACCTGAAATCACCTTAAACTGTATAATTTCTTGTTAAAAATTTTCTACACTGCACTGTCGTACATTCTCTTCCACATTTTCTTCTATTAATCTCTCACTTTCTGCACTGTCTTCCCGAGGACCAAAGTAACTAATCTCAATTTCATCACAAACATTTGTTACCTCTGATACAGATCCACGCAAAAGAGCACTGTTCAACTTTTTTAACATTAGTGCTGGACTTTTCGCGTAATACAATGTTCTGACTAATTTCCTCATCTGAGTATGATGAACTGCTAACATCCTGAAATGGTGGAAAACACTTTGACATACTTTTTTAGAAACACAAGGTAGAGAATGACCTTGTAAACCAGTATTTTCTCTCACTCTGCAAGGGTCTAGTCCTTGTAACATCTTTATCTTTTGTTTAACACTTTTCTTGGTGTAATTACGTAAGAAATGGTGTAAAAAATCAATAGATTCTTGCCGGACACTGCAAATACTACTACAATTCCAAGTGTACACTGGAGCTTTAGGACGTCTCCCTAAAACTTCAGCAGCTAACACCTCTTCTGCATTTCTAGGAACAATTTTCTCTTTCTCAATAGGACAACCATTTGTAACCTCAAAAGCACGACCAGTAGTGTCGACTGCATGCAACAAATCATTACTCTGAAGATAACTTTCTTCATTAAAAAAGGCTCAGAAGTTGAAGTATGTTTCCATTCACCCAAAAAAAACCTCACAAAAATTACTTCGGTTAATTAGTCTTCTCCACCTACTTTTGCTCTTCATTAAATGGATTGGTTTATCTAGTGATCTAATTCTATTGATTACTAATATAAACAGTTTTCTTTTCAATTCCAAAGCTCTCTCAACTACATTTTCTATAGCTTTCTTCTTCTTATAAAATACAGTTTTTTTCTTATATACCTTAATTTCTTTTTTTAAACTTTATACCAATCTATTATAAAACATTTTTTTCCTAATTTCTATTAATTGATTTTTTCTCCTTGTACTGTACACAGTTTTGTCTGCACTTGATTTTCCATTATTCTTTTGTTTATTAGTATTTTTTTTTTCGTTGCTGATACATTAAGGACATGTTTTTGTTTCTGAACACTATTCTTAGTCCTTAGTATTTTCCTCAAAAAAGTGCTCCTGCTCTTACCAGGAGTTTCTTTCTGTTTGTTAAGACATCTGTCTTCATGTAAATCTTCTTGGTGAGTTCTCTTCAAATACACACTTTTCTTTCGTTGCTTTGTCTGTTGGTACTTCGTTGGCATGATGCAGTACTTTTAGTATCGATAAACACAACCTATAATAAAAAAATATATGTAACATTACAAAAAAAAATATATCAAATATTCTATTATATTACTTACAAGCAGAGAGGGAGGAGTATGAGGACAAAGCTCGGAGTATAAAAATAAGAGGACTTACAAATAAAGAACAAGGAGTATGAAGCAAGGAAAATTTTATAAAAAATGAGAGTTAAATAGACAGTACAATATAACGGAATATAGAAACAGCCGCGGCCCGTGGAGGGAGTTGCAAGGGGGCAGGCAGGTGGGGCGGAGGAGGGGCAGGGTGAGGAGTGATAAACAACAGAATCTTGGGGCATATTATCAACAAGTAGCGATATTTATCGCTAAATAGGGTTAGCGACAATTTTTTTTATTGCTGCCTATCGCTGGATATGTTAGCAGAAAAAACATGCTATTAGCAATGTTTTTCTGCATTGTGGTAAAATGTCCAGCGATAGCGGCGAAATGCGTGAATATCGCTGAGAATACAGCGATATTCACGCATTAGAGACAAAATGGTCTTAGCCATGTTATCCACTTGCCATTGGATAACATGGCTAAGAACTGGTCTAGGCAGGTGTTAGTATTTGGAGATAATCGCGGTTAACGCGAATATTTCCAACTGTACGCCTGCCTTGCTAATAGGCGATAGCGACGTTAGCGACTGCTTTCAGTCGGTAACTGGTTGGGTACTCCCACTTTGCACGTCATTAGCGATAAACATTGCTGACATGCAAAGCGGGCCCCAAACTGCTCGCTATCGCGTAAAAGCTGTTGCAAACATCAGTTAGCGACAGGTTGCTAATAGCACAATGGAATTGTCGCTGCTTAGCTGCCGAAAACAGACGGTAAATCGATGATAATTGCCTATCGCCCCCCTTGGTAATATGCCACCTCGATCATTGCAGGTAAGTAAACAATTAAATTAATAAAATGAATTTCGGGACATATTATCAACAAAAGGCGATAGATTATTGTAGTTTTTATCGGCAGGAAAATGCCGATAAAGCAACGATAATGAGCTTGATAATATGCCCTTGAGAATTCTCATACCAGCCCAGGTTAACACTAGAACTTGGGCTTCTATAGCAATTTACAAGAAGCTATTATCAAGCCCATTTTTGCAGTTTTATCAGCAGTTTACTGTCCATAAAACGTCGATAATTTTAACACTGGTTCTTAATAATATGCCCATCAGTGCCATATTATCAGTAAAGGGTGATACGTTATCGCCGCTTTTACCGGCAGGAAACTGGCACTAAAGCGGAGATAATGGTGTCGATAGTATATCCTTGTGAATTTCCATAGAAGCCCAGGTTAACACCATAATCTGGGTTTCTATGGGAATTCACAAGGATATATTATTGAGAGCATTATCACTGCTTTACCGGCAGTTTCCTGTCGATAAAAGCGGCGATAATGTATCGTCCTTTATTGATAATATGGCCCATAATCCCTTAATGTACAGAGGCACAAAATGATATTAAAGAAAAAAATATAACAGCATGCATTATAGCAAAACACGTTTACTACTATAAAACGTTTAACAACGGACGAATATAGGAGCATATTATCAATGCAGGCGATAATATTATGAACACTTTATCGGCAGTTTCCTGCCGATAAAGTGACGATAATTGTATCGCCGAGTCTTGATAATATACCTTATAATTTGTTAATGTACAAAGTTGCACCGCACAGACGCACTCCCATACAACTTTTCAACTCACCTTTCAAATTGAATTCTAGATTAACAGGAATACCACTCACACAGTGGATATTCTTCTACAAAATCTCTGGAGTTCAGTGTTTGCAGCACAACCATCAAATGGAACATTTTCCCTCTTATTTTACGTATACATACATATAAATAACCAATTAAAATCGTGTTCACACTAATTCAAAAGAAAACACACATTTCGATTGTTTTAACATTCCAAAGCTTTCGAACTAATAGAACTTTCAACCCTTCCCCCGTTCCACAATCTTCCAGTTACCATAGAAACACTTCAGGGAACACCTAACTCAGCACACAGGTGAAAAGTTCATCATACATTGTTGCAAATTAAAACAGCAAGTGTGCTTGACTGGAGAATATATGTTATGTTATGTTATGTTATTACACATTTATATCGTGCATGGATACTCAAGAGTTTCCCGGCGCGGTTGGTGAATCATAACAGCAAAGCAGCATATTTAGATGGGTTGGTTAAAAAGGAAGGTCTTCAGCTGTTTCTTGAATAGCATGGTGTCCTGGATGTTGCGCAACTCCAGAGGAAGGGAATTCCAGGCCTCCGCAGCCTTAACAGAGAGGGAGCTACCCCCTAGCCGAACCCTGCAAAAGCGGGGAACAGCAGTCAGGCGCTGGGTGGTAGAGCGGAGATTTCTGCGAGGAGCGTAGAAGGAAAATCGCCTCTGGAGATAGACCGGGCCTAGACCATGCAGGGCTCTATGAGCCAGCGTAAGGGCCTTAAACTGGATTCGATGGACCACAGGCAGCCAATGCAAGTCTCGTAAATGCTGTTTCATGCTTGCATGCCCAGGGATTTGCAGCAGAACCCTGGCAGCCGCATTCTGAATTACTTGTAGTTTCTTTGACTGATACCCTGGGAGTCCAATATATAGACCATTGGCATAGTCAATACGGGACAAGATGAGTGCCCAAGTCACCATTTCCCTCGCAGATCTAGGTAGCAGAGGGAAGAACTTCTTGAGAGATTTTTGGATACCGAAGCACACCCCTGCCAGTCGCTTTATCTGAGCTGTAAATCTGAGATCTTCCCCAAACCAGATCCCCACATGTTTTGCAGGGTTGCCAGATGACAGAAGCTGGGGGTAATCTGGGGGCCACAAAGTCTCTCTAAAGAACAGAGGGAAGGAGCCATAGAGGAGAACCTCCGACTTACCCTCATTACACTTCAGCTGTGCCCGGGCGAGCCATCCGAAGACAGCCGCAAGGCAACGCTGGGCTGCTGTAGGAGACACCTCACCTTCCTTCCAGGTAGCTGGAGCTGAGTGTCATCCGCATATGCTATGACTTTTGCACCCAGCTCCTCTGCAAGGAAGATCAGGGGTGTAACATAATGTTAAAAAGCAGGGGGCTCAAAGTCGAACCCGGTGCAACACCAGTGGCCACTTTCCGGGGGGTAGAGGAAAAAGGTGGCATCCAGACCTGCTGTGTACGGTCGTCCAGGAAGGTTTCAAGCCACTTCCAGGCCCGACCAGACATGCCAATGTGAGAGAGCCTAGAGAGAAGTTGTTGATGAGGGACCGTGTCGAAGGCGGCAGATAGGTCCAATAAAATCAGGGCCGCTCTGCCGCCCCCGTCCAAACACTCCCTTATGGCTTCTGATATTTCCACAAGGGCGGTCTTGGTGCTATAGGATGCCCTAAATCCGGATTGAGCCGGATGGAGAGCACCCGACGACTCAACAAAAGTGGATAGCTGTATAAAGACTGCTTTCTCATATATCTTGGCCACCGCTGGAAGAAGAGAAATAGGGCGATAGCTGGCAAGTATGTCTTGGTCAGGAGAGATATAAGTTTACCCTTCTTCCATACCTTGGGTACAATGCCGGTCTGAAGTGATAGATTTATGATAGCATTCACCTCCGGATTAACTACCTCAGCAACCTCAGCAAGCAGCCTAGCAGGACACGGATCAGAAGGAGATCCAGATTTGAGGGATAAAAGGATAGATAGAGAATCCTTCAAGGTAATCGGCAGAAAAGCCATCAGTAGAGAAGCGGGCAGAGAGGGAACTGGCAGGCTCGAGATGTAGACTTCGGCCTGTCCTGTGCAATCCGATCCAAAAGAATCCTGTATTGCCTGGATTTTATCAATAAAAAAAATCTGACAATTTCTCACACCACTCTGCCGAGACAGGCAAATCCATCCGCTCTGCACTGGGATTGAGGAAACTCTGTACAATGGCAAATATTTCCTTTGAATTATTTCTAGAGCCAGCAATGCGCTCTGCAAAAAAAAGGCTTTTTGCCTCCTTAATAGCTTCGTAATACCCCCTCTGGGCCTTTCTTAGTGCTACTTTCGCCAATGGGCAGTAATTTGACCTCCAACAACGTTCAGGTTTTTTACAAGAGTGTTTTAGTGCTCTAAGATTGTTGGAATACCAGGGTTTGGACGGCGCATTTCTAACCCGCCTACTAGGGATGGGAGGGGTAACAGACTCTACCGCCTGGGAGATCCAGTTAATAAAATTCACTAAGGCTCCATCCAGGGTCCCATTGGCAGTAGGCCGAGAATAAGACAGGACCCTACCAAAAACTGAAGCATCTATCCTCTGAGAGGGTCTGCTTTGAGAAGGCTTTTTAGAGAACAGAGGTTTGACAATGGACCAGGAGAACTGAATAAAAAATGATCTGACCAGGGTACTTGAAGAGGATAAATAATAGACAGAGGAAAGTTTGAGCACACCAGGTCCAGGATATGCCCCCCAATATGCGTGGGGGAATTAATCCATTGGGTAAGCTGTGCCATTTTCAAAGAGTCCTTCAGTTCTGTTGTATCTGCCCCTGAAGGGCAGTCAAAATGTATGTTAAAATCCCCAGTAATAGAAAGCTAGAGAAACGTACAGCTCTAGGGTCAATAATCTCATCGAGAGCTTTCAAAAAAGCTCCAGAGGAGCCCGGGGGTCTATATACAAGTGTCCCACCCAGAGTGAAGTGTGGGGTCATGGAGATAGAGAAATCCAATAATTCACCCTCCTCAATTCCTGGGGAGACTTCATGGACCAAAGTCCAAGAGTCTCTATACACCACTGCTAGGCCTCCATCCCTGCCTACTTTCCTATCCACCCTTGTAATTTTAAACCCTCTGTGGATGGCCAACTCTACCATAGGGGCAGAAGATTCATTAAACCAAGTCTCCGTCACAAACAGGGGATCATACTGGTCCTCGGAGAGAAGTTCAAAGAGGTCAGGGCCATGCTTGACAAGAGAGCGGGAATTGATAAGCGCTGCCCGAACACAGGCCCCCTCCACAGCTATTGCAGAGGGTGTGATCTGGGGAGCCGGGGCATCTAAGGTGGTGTTGAAAAAAAAATTACACTTGCCACACTTCCTGGCCAGCTAATCTTATGTAACGTTCTTTTCTATCACTTTTTCTTAACCAATAAAAATATGGCTTTTAAATAAGAGGAACATGGAAACTAGTTTTCTGTAAAATGTTGTCAAAAAACCAATCATGTCTTTTCTTTTTTCAAAACTACATGTTGTCCACCATTTTAGAAAAATCTTACTTTTGAAACTAGCATTTCATTTACAGATGCCATCAGAGTGCATCCAGACCTCTCTTCAAAATGCTTACAGTGTGGATTGTGGGACACAGCTATATTTTCTGGAGTCAAAGGTACGCAGAACGGAAAAGAATTCACAAGGACCTAGGTTAACCAAATGTAGACATTAAATGGATTGGACAGAGAGGATTAAAGTTGCACCAATTGATGCCATTGGTAAAATCCTTTATGCATCTCCAACACCCTGACCTCATAATTGTGCACTGTGGTGGCAATGTCCTAGGCACTTTGACTGGGAAGCTCTGGAAATGCTCATGAAGGACACCTTTGCCCAATTGATGACACTGTTCCCGAAAACTGTCTTTGTATATTATAATATATGCCAAAGGCAGAGATGGAAGCGGTCCCACCACTATTGTCCACAGTTTGAAAAAACTAGGAAACACGTGAATAAATCTGTTTCTGCCTTTCTACGAGACTACCGAATGGGTTCCGTTTACAACAATAATCTGCGTTTCAATATGCATGGCATCTATAGGAGAGATGGTGTACATTTTACAGATGATGGGAACAGAGTGTTCCTCATAAACTTAAGACTCTGCATTGGTACTTACTTGTAGGTACTAAAATCTTGCAATAAATACAACAGCTCTTTTTAGAGCCACACAACACATAAACAAATACACTTCATAAATATCTAAAATTATTTTTAGTTTTCTTGGTTATGTACGCGTACGTGATGACTTTCAACATTACAGCTGTACGTCATCAATACGTGGTTGGTACACGTACAATAAATGTACCACCCCTGAGCAACACTATAGGTTGAGAATGTTTCTATCGTGCTCCCTTTCCTTATTTGTCAACTTTGTTTTACTGTTTCCTTGTGACTCAGCTGCCATGACAAATAAGATGGCTTGCAACACTTCCTGGTTTGGAGTATTGACAGCCAATCAGCATGCAGCTCCTGCTCGTAATTCTGACTTGACTTGACTACATATTTCTGTACGCGTACGTTGCGATTTTTCAAAAAAATTAAATAAAAATAGAGCCTAAATATGCATGTACGACCCCCTAACCACGCGTGATCGTCACCACAAAGCCATTAGCATGCATTTCGGGTCATATATCAACAAAACGAGAAGGATTATCACCGCTTTATCTGCACTTTCCTACTGATAAAAGCGGGGATAATGTGTCGTCTTTTGTTGATATCGCGTTTTGTTGATAATATGGCCCGAAATTAGTTTTATTAATGTAATTGTTTATTTACCTGCAATCAGCCAGATTCTGTTGTTTACCACCCCCCACCTTGCCCCTCCCCCGCCCGCCCTGCGTGTCCCACCACAACTCCCTGCACGGGCCGCGGCTGAAAGACGCGGTAGTGATCTAGTCATTTACCACAGAGTTGTGGGGAATCTTTGGTGAGGCACGCGCTCACTAACGAGTGTGTACTTTACCGAGGACGTTCCGGAGTTCAGACTCGTTTACAATTGCTCCTTAGACATTCCTGAAGAGAAAGTGGAAATATTTCTGTGAGAGTTAAAGATCGTTGTTTGACAAGTTAGTGAGTAAGTAAACTTACCTGACAATATAGACAATATTGAATGTAGTCAGTCGATGTATTTTCTCTAACTTAAAAGAAGAATCGATAAAATTCGTGATAAGCAAGGTCTTAAGGGAAAAGAACACATTGAGTTAGGAATAGAAGAAAGACTTTTGAATTAAGAAGGAACATTAATGAAAAACACAAGATATTGAAGGATTGACAGGATAGATAACAAGCAACTGCATAAAGAAAAGTTAGTAGAAGAACACAAGGAAATTTATAATATAAAAATTAGACAATAAAGTGAGAGGCCTAGGTTAATGAATGTTAGGTAATTATAGGTTAAAAGCAGCGAGAAAAATAAAGAACCGTAAGCTACAAGGTTGCAGATAAATACTAGAGGAGAGGCTAGTTCGAAATTGGAAGGGGTAGGTAATTAGTAGGGTTAGACTAAGTTATAGATGAGGAATAGAGATAGAGTAAACACATGAAGTATTCAAAAAGTAGTGTGATAATGATGTTTAAATATACACAGATACACAGTGTTGTTCACGACAATGAATACTATCTTTTCCATTATAGTAAAACACATTTACTATTTTGGAAAGGGTAAGGTGAATAAACATATTCTACATTTTTTAGTGGTGTATTTTACTATACCAGCCTGAGTCTTCCTATAGTCATAAGGAGTGATTGCTTTCAAAAATTAAAAAAAGCTAAGAACAGGATATAATGTTAGTATAATTATAGTTGTATAATTTTGCAAGGGAGTACAACTGTACTAATGGAATGTTATCCAAGCAGGATTTAGAACTTCTATTAGCACAGTCAACCAAGTATTGCATTTTGCTATGCTGTACTGGAAGACAGTGCAAATAGGTGGGGATAGCTTGTATGCTGCCTTTATTGATCTAAGTGGTACAAAAGGGGGTGGTGATGGACGGAGCATCTGAACCAATCAAACACTCACACCCAGTCAACAGATCTGGGTTTAATCCATCACCGTTCTTTAGCCCACTCTGCCACCCCAGTTCAGACATGGCCATATGCAAATCAGTCTGACCCTGTGCCTCATGGGAACAGTCCAGCCCGAACTGCCAAGCCATGCCTTCCCTGGACCGGAAACAAGCTTCCGAGGACCGGTTTCTGGCATTTCAGCCGTCTTCAGCCCGGCTTGCTTGAATCCAGTGGCAAAGTGACCAAGGGACTCACGTCTGAGCATACCCTGCCAACTTATGGCAAACAAAGTGGTACAAAAGGTGGTGGTGATGGACGGAGCATCTGAACCAATCAAACACTCATACCCAGTCAACAGATCTGGGTTTAATCCATCACCGTTCTTTAGCCCACTCTGCCACCCCAGTTTAGACATGGCCATATGCAAATCAGTCTGACCCTGTGCCTCATGGGAACAGTCCAGCCTGAACTGCCAAGTCCATCAGCTGTAGTTTTTGCATTTATTGATCTAAGGGCAGCATTCCATCTTGACCCTCGTTCTACCCTGTGGTCCGATTTAAATGATATGGGTATGCCTCGTTCCCTCCTTTCTTTAATAATAAGGCTCCATGAATACAATTTTTCTCAGATTAGGTGGGGTCGTCCAGGAAATGTTACCTGCCAGTTCCCTGTCGAAAAAGTGGTACGACAAGGCTGTGTCCTTGCCCCTACTTTATTTTCTATGTATATAAATGACGTGGCCAAAATACTGACTGAAGCCAATGTTGGTGCCCCAAACATAGCGGGAGCAAAAGTACCCATTTTAATGTTTGCCGACGATTGTCTAATTATAGCCAAAACCCCGAGTGGATTGCAAAAGGCATTAGGAATTTTCGAAGACTTTTGTACCACTTGTGGTTAGGAAGTGAACGTTTTAAAATCAAAATTTATGTCTTTTAACCAACCTAAATCTCTCAAGGTTAGTGTAACCATGAATAATTTACCTCTTGAGAAGGTTCAAGCCTTTAGCTATCTGGGTGTCAGTATCCAACATGATCTTTCTTGGAAACAGCAGGTTGAGCTGGCAACCCTTAAGCATCATCAGCTCGCCAGAGCACTGAGCCTGGAACATGCCAAGTCCTTCACTAAACCAATTGCACCCGCTCTTTCTGTTTATAATGGCAAAGTGGCCAGTTCCACCCTCTACGGTGTTGAGATCTGGGGTTTGAGAACTTAGGGAAGATGGCAGTTTCTGAAAAATGGTTCCTAAAAAATCTCATTAAACTGCCCCAGAGTACTCCTATGTGCCCCCTTCTGGGGATGAGGCCAATTGCTTTAATCGCCTCACTGCGTCCTGTTTTATACTGGAGGCGGCTTTGGTCAACACCTGAATTGAGAATATTTGCGGTGGGGCTCATGGATGTAATCAAGAGTGACACCTTCCACAACATTAAGTGGTTATCCAGAATTGGTGGGTTCTTAGTAGAACTAGGTCTAAAGGATCTGTGGGAAGACCCGCTCAATGCTAGGTTTCCACCAAAAAAGGTGCTAAAGGGTTTGTACTGGGAGGTAGTGGCCTCTAAAGCCTATAGGAACATTGCCCCACTTTCCCTGACTGGAACCTTTTTGAATTTTAAAGATGTGACTAGTTTTGAAGCCTTCTGGGATGATATTATCAAACCTCTGGACAGAAAGTTCTATTTCCAACTTAGAGTTGGTAGTTTACCAGTAAGAGCGTGTTCTACTAGATGGACTAGGGGAGAAAAGATTGTCTGTCCCGGATGTCCGGCTCAATCAGAAACTACTAATCACTTTTTATTTGCGTGCCCAGCATATGCTGTACCCCGCCGGATATGGCTACGTCCAATTTGCAGGTTACTAGGCACTAGGAGCGGGATGGCAGCTGCAAGAATAATATGCACCAGTAGTAATTCCCCAGTGTTCATAGCTGTGGCAAAGTTCCTAGGGTGGGCATGGGCAATTCGAAGGATATTGTTGGCAGGATTATCTTCTCTAGAGGTGACTAAAATTCAGGTTCCTAAAATATGCACTTTAGTATTGCTGAACTATGTTGTATATATATAGAAATATGTATAAATGAATATCAAGTTTCTGTATTTTAAAAACAATTTTTTATACTCTGATGAATTTTATCTTTTATACGTTTTTATGACAATTGTCGAATAAAGCTTGCTTGACTTAACTTGGAATGTTATTAGATAATTGTATTTATATAGTATTTTTTGTAGGCCAAAATAGGTGAAAACTGTAGTTTTGTATTATATATTACGAAAAGTGATACAATTAACTGTTTATATTTTTATACAAGGAGCAAGAACATAAAGGAAAAATTATGGAAAGAGAACAGCCTCATACTCAGGAGATTTTGGATATTATTTTTAGTATAATTGAAGAACTAATTGTATCTGTCACAGGCAATGAGAGTGAAGAAGGGGAAATTAGTGTTGTAGACATCAATTGTGATTTTGAAGACGAAAGCTTTGATGCAGATTTCGTTGATGTTTTAAATTATGTTGAAATTTTAGAACACATTAAATCAGAACCTGCTGACGAGGAAATGGGTCTGAATTACATAGCTGATGAAGTTGTATTGGAATGTCTGTTAAATTATGAGATGTTATAAGAATAAGTGTATTGTTGAAAAATTATAAAGGTTTTAGCACTATCTACTAATGTATTTATTGTAGTAAAAGTGAAGCAGTTATAGATTCAGTTATATATTCTTTTAATGTTTGTATAGATTTAAAATATGCAAAGTGAGTTTGAGGGTATCGATTGTTTAAAATCCGTATGGAGTATGGATGTAGTCTTGTATGCAGGTGCAACTTGTGTTTTATGCCTTCAATTCCCCAGTCTGTATCCTTAGACTTCCACCAATCACCCTGACACTGCTGTTTTAGTATTGTAGTGAGCCACTCAGCAGTATGTTCTTTTTGATTGTACGGGGTAAAACTGAAGCTGTAATAAATGTATTGAGGGACTTTCTTTGCAGAAGTGTAATGATGCAGTCAGTATCTAGATACTCATGGATTAAAAGAGGCCTTTGTGCATAGGTTGTTTCAAAGCTCTATGGACTGTGGATGAACTGTTCTATGTACCAGCAAAAATATGTTTTATACGTTCAATTCCACAATGTGTATCCTAATTCTTCCAACAAACATTTTCACACTACTGTTTCAATATTGTAGTGAGCCATTCAGCAGTATGTGTTTATCTGTATACTGTGGTACAACTGAGGCTGTTATAAATTCAATCAGGTTCTTTCCTTGCAGGTTTGTAATCATTCACTCACTATCTAAGTACTCATGCTTTAAAATAGGCTTTAGGGCATAGACTGCTTCAAAACCCTTATAGACGATGTATGTAGTCTTCTATGTACTTGCAAATTTGTGTTTTATACTTTCAGTGTACTAGTTTGTATCGTTACATTTCCAGCAAACACTCTGTCACTGTTGTTTTAGTTTTGTAGTGACTCATTCATCGGTGTGTAGTAATCTTATCACTACATTAAAACACTAATGGGCACATATACAATAACTGGCATATCCCCAGGAATATGTCAGTTATTGTGCTCCGTGACATCCGTGACATCAGTGATGTCATGAGTGATGTCACTGACCATGCCATGAGTGATGTAGTATGTGACGTCATCAGCAGTGCATTGCGGGCGCCTGATTTATAGTTAGCTGAACTAACTATAACGAGGGAATTTCAATGGTTTTGTTTGAGAGAAATGTCAAAATCATGTAAAATGTCATGTACAATCAAAAAAAGAAGAAAAAAAAGTTCTTTTTAGAACTACCTCCAATTCTCCAAAAAGAGCTATATTCCTTATATATTCTCTCATTCTTTTTTTCAATGAAAGTGCACTGCATAAATGAATGGATAAAATGACTAAATGAAGGGGAGAAAGTGACTGAGGGAACAAATGACAGAAGGGGAGTGAGTGTGGGTGAGTTTATGACAGTGAGGGATGGAAGGTGAGTGAGGGTGAGTGAAGAGGGAGTGACAGAGTGAGGAGATGGAGGGAGTGAGGGTAAGACAGAGGGAGTGAGGGAAGAGGAGTGAGGAAGTGACAGGACAGAGGGAGTGAGAGAAGGAGTCAGTGAAGTGGAGTACGGTGAGAGAGGAAAGGAGAATGAGTGAGGGAGAGAAGGAAGGGAAGAGAGGGGAAGGGAAGTGAAGCAGGGGGACTGAAAGAAGGTGAGTGTGGGAGGGGAGTGAGGGGAAGGGGACGGGGAGTGGACATGGGGAATGAGGATAAGTGAGGGAAACGGAGTAAGGGAACGGGGTGAGGAAGGGTAAGAGAAGAACAGTGAGGTTAAGGAAAGAGTGGTGATAGAGGGTGGATAAAGGCAAGTGAGCATGAGACAAGGGGAGTGAGGGAGTGAGGAGACAGAGGGAGTGAAGGAAAGAGTGAGAGAAGGGGAATGAGTGAGGGAGCAAAGAAAGGTAAGTGAGGGAGTGTGGGAGAGTTAAAGGGATTGAGCATGAGGAAAGGGGACTGAGAGAGTGAGGGGACGGAGGGAGTGAGGCTAAGAGAGAGGGAGTGAGGGAAGGAGAGTGAGGATGTGAGAGGACAGAGGGAGTGAGAGAAGGAGTGAGTGAAGTGGAGTAAGGTGAGTGAGGGAAGGGGAATGAGTGAGGGAGCGAAGGAAGGAAATAGAGGGGAAGAGGACTGAAGCAGAGGTACTGAGAGAAGTTGAGTGTGGGATGAAAGTATAGGGAAGGGGAGTGAAGAATGGGGAATGAGGGATAGTGAGGGAACCGGAGTAAGGGAACGGGGTGAGGGAGGGTGAGAGAAGGGCAGTGAGCGTGAGTAAAGAGAAGTGAAAGAGGGTGGATAAAAGTGAGTGAGGGTAAGACAAGGGGAGTGAGGGAGTGAGGGGACAGAGGGAGTGAAGGAAGGAGTGACAGAAAGGGACTGATTGAGGAACCAAAGAAAGGTAAGTGAGGGAGTGTGGGTGAGTTATAGGGAGTGAGCATGACGGAAGAGGAGTGAGAGAGTGAGGGGACGGAGAGAGTGAGGCTAAGAGAGAGGGAGTGAGGGAAGGGGAGTGAGTGAAGTGGAGTACGGTGAGAGAGGAAAGGAGAATGAATGAGGGAGCGAAGGTAGGGAAGAGAGGGGAAGGGAAGTAAAGCAGGGGGACTGAAAGAAGTTGAGTGTGGGAGGGGAGTGAGGGAAAGCGGAGTAAACATTGTGAATGAGGATAAGTGAGGAAAGCGGAGTAAGGGAATGGGGGTGAGGAAGGGTAAGAGAAGAGCAGTGAGGTTGAGGAAAGAGTGGTGATAGAGGGTAGATAAAGGCAAGTGAGCATGAGACAAGGGGAGTGAGGGAGTGAGGAGACAGAGGCAGTGAAGGAAAGAGTGAGAGAAGGGGACTGAGTGAGGGAGCATAGAAAGGTAAGTGAGGGAGTGTAGGTGAGTTAAAGGGAGTGAGCATGAGGGAATGGGACTAAGAGAGTGAGGGGACGGAGGTAGTGAGGCTAAGAGAGAGGGAGTGAGGGAAGGAGAATGAGGATGTGACAGGACAGAGGGAGTGAGAGAAGGAGTGAGTGAAGTGGAGTAAGGTGAGTGAGGGAAGGGGAATGAGTAAGTGAGCGAAGGAAGGGAATAGAGGGGAAGAGGACTGAAGCAGAGGTACTGAGAGAAGGTGAGTGGGGGATGAAAGTAAAGGGAAGGGGAGAGAAGGATGGGGAATGAGGGGTAGTGAGGCACGCAAAGAGAGAAATGACACACACAAAGAGAGAGATGGGGCAGGCACAGAGTGAGATGAGAGACAGGCACAGAGTGAGATGAGACACAGGCACAGAGTGAGATGAGACACGCAAAGAGAGAAATGACACACAAAAAGAGAGAGATGGGGCAGGCACAGAGTGAGATAAGCTAAGAGATGCAAACTGTGAGGAGACACAGGTGACAATATAGAAAAAGGTGCAAATATAATTCCTTATTTCACACAGACACTCAGTGTGATCCTTGTCAAAAATGTTAAAGTCATAAATATTTTCAATAAACATTTAGCATAGTAATTCGTTTAAGACACAGAGCACAGCCCATATCAATGACCACTACATTACAAGGCAGAAACCTGACTCATTTCCAAAATACATTTCCAATATGCACCATTCATTTTTTTGCCAGCATTACATAGAAACATGAGACACAATGCAAAAAGAAACAGTACCCTACAAGCTAAGAGATGCAAACTGTGAGGAGACACAGGTGACATTATAGAAAAAGGTGAAAATATAATTCCTTATTTCACACAGACACTCAGTGTGATCCTTGTCAAAAATGTTAAAGCCATACATTTTACCCAAAAACATTTAGCATAGTAAATCGTTTTAGACACAGAGCACAGTCCATTTAAATGACCACTACATTACAAGGCAGAAACCTGACTCATTTCCAAAATACATTTCCAATATGCACCATTTATTTTTTTGCCAGCATTACATAGAAACATGAGACACAATGCAAATAGAAACAGTACTCTACAAGCTAAGAGATGAAAACTGTGAGGAGACACAGGTGACATTATAGAAAAAGGTGAACATATAATTCCTTATTTCACACAGACACTCAGTGTGATCCTTGTCAAAAATGTTAAAGCCATACATTTTACCAAAAAACATTTACCATAGTAAATCGTTTTAGACACAGAGCACAGCCCATTTAAATGACCACTACATTACAAGGCAGAAACCTGACTCATTTCCAAAATACATTTGCAATAAGCACCATTACATTTTTTACCAGCATTACAAAAAAACATGACACACAATGCAAGAATAAAGAAGCCCAATATGCTTCTTAATCTTCCCCATAGTGCATACAGCACTCTATCTATATTAAATGAATCATTACTCACCTTTAAAAATGCTTTTGAAGATTTAGAACAGTGTCAGTCACACACACCAGATTTTCTTAAGCAGAATCTCTGAAATGCACCTCAGACACTGCAACCACAAATGGCCCTGATTCCCTGTAATTCTTCACACATATCACTGGACTTAACCAATGAAAATTCTTCCCACACTATTTCAAAACCAAGCTAACATTTTAATTGGTTCTACATTTCAACACTTTCAAACTCACATAATATTCACCCATCCTCCCAGTGCTCATTCAGCCTGTTACCATGGTAACTCCCACCTAACTGAGCACACAGGTGAAAGGTTCATGATACTATGTTGCAAATGAACCCAGCAAGGGTGTTTGACTTCTCAATATAGCAGCTTATTCTGTGCAATGTTTCTTTCAATGACTTTTTCTCAACCATTAGAATTACTTCTTTCAAAAAACACAAGCATGTACCCTAATTTTCAGTGGAGAATTTTTAGAAACCACCAATCATTTCTTCTTTTTCAAGTACACTGAATCTCAACCACTTTTTTTCATAACTCCTACTTTCAAACTGCCATTTCATTTCCACAACTCATCTGAATACAACCACATCTACCTTCAAGAATCCTAAAGTCTGGATTGTGGGTCATAGCTTTGTTCACTGGAGTGAAAAGTATGCAGCAAACAGAGGTATTCCCAACCTTGATTTACCAAATGTGGATATTATGTGGATTGGCCAGAGAGGATTGAGATGTCACCAATTGATACCATGCATCTACCACACCCTGACCTCATAATTGTGCACTGTGGTGGCAATGACCTGGGCACTTTGACTAGGTTGGTCTGGAAATGCTTTTAAAGGACACCTTTGGGCAAATGATGTCACTTTTTCCAAAAACTGCCTTGGTATATTCTAATATATGCCAAAGGCAAAAATGGAACTGGTCCAACCAATTTTGTCCACAGATTGAGAAAGCAATGAAACATGTGAATAAATCTGTTTCTGCTTTCCTCAGAGACTATGGTATGGGTTCTATATACCACAACAACTTGCGTTACAACATGCAAGGCATCTATAGGAGAGATGGTGTACATTGTACAGATGAGGGGAATAGAGTCTTCCTCTTGAATTTTAGACTCTGCATCGGTACCTACTTGTAGGTACAAAAAACACCCACATAACACAACAGCTCTTTTCAGAGCTACCCTATCTCTAAGCACTCTAAATTCTTTTTTTACTCTAATTTTTTTCACTGTTTTTCCCCGTGGTGCACTCAGGGTACGCGTACCTGTAAACGCCAGTGTAAGCGCACCCTGAGCTTACTCCGCGAAATTTCCCAAAAAAATAATAATAGTATTTTTACCCTTCAGGGTCCTCCTAGGCCCCCCTGAGAAAACCCAGGGGGTCTCTACCCTGCCCCCTTTTATAGAATTCCCCTTTTGTTTTTTCACCTCTTGTGTCTCGATTCTACCGAGACACAAGATGGCGGACTCTCCGGACTGTTTGGGATGTTGACAGACACCCGAGAGCCAATCAGCTTTCCGCTCACGCACTTCCGTGGCGCGTCGGGTGCACTCCCCGGTACGCGTACCTGTAAGCGCTCGAAGCGCGCATATAGATATATATGTGTTTTTGAAGTTACTTTTCATAAAAACCACTGGAGCGATTTTAACCAAATATAGAAAAGGCACTTCTGCGTACCAGTCCCTACAATTTTGCAAAGTTTGGTGTAATTCCGTTCAGCGGTTCGGGCTGTAGCCGTGTCTGAACGTCCTATGGAAATTAACATGGGGAAAACACGTTTTGGGACCCCCCTTTTTCCTCGGCCCCCGCAGGACGAATCCCCCCGAAACTTCCAGGGAAGGAGCGGAGCAGAGCTGGCCTAAATTTTGGAAAATTACACGCAAATTCCTTAACCGGCGCCAAGGTTATTCCCAATAGAATGTTGCAGATTTCCCATGGAAACTAGGTCCTAACTATAACTACCTACTGGCGACCGCCAGTAGGTAATATATATGTATATATATATATATATATATATCTATATATATATATATATATATAGATATATATATATATATATTCACTGAAAAAACCATAGGTTTCACACCGGTTATAGTTAGGAATTAGCATTTAAAAAACCTATTAAATTCACTGAAAAAACCATAGGTTTCACACCAGTTATAGTTAGCTGGAAATTTTACTGATATAAAACCATTGAAATTCCACGTTATAGTTAGTTGGACTCACTATAACTTGCGCGTGTAATGCACTGCTGATGACATTACATATTACATCACTCATGACATGGTCAGTGACATCACTTATGACATCACTGATGACAGACCTCCTTTAAGTGTAATGTAACCCTTAAAACACATATTGGAAAATAGAAATTAACATTTTCAAAAAAATGGAGATACCCATACCAGTTACAACAACCAATTCAGTAATTCCACCATCTATATACACATTCTCTCATTTACCAACAGTTCTATATAGTCACTCATACATATACTCACTCATCATATGTAGTGATACACCTATACATCCTGTATCACACCGACAATCATCCAAAAGTTACTCACACACATACTCACACATGCAAATAAACTATTGAACATCCATTTATTTCCATATAAAACTATACACACTCAACCACCCATACAGTCCTGCACATATGGTGTCTTCAAAACACATACAAAGAGAGAGTTAGTCATTCATGCATCTATGTGATTAGTAATACCCCCATAAAACCATAGAAACACTCATACTGATACTAAAAAAAATCTAAGAACCCAAATACCTACACATGTAGGTACTCATCAATCCATGCAGCCAGTTATTCACAAAGTGAAACACTGATACATATATTCAAATATTTAAACATTACTCGCTAATATATGTATTCACTAAGGTACAGTTAATAAGCCAGTTATCCAATCATTTCTTTTTGAAAAAAACATTTATTAAGACAATAATTTAAACATTTATTCTTCCCTCGACCTTTACATATACATATATAAAACATATTTATTTTTCAGAAAGACACACATTCACTGGATGGTGTCATAAGTGATGTCACTGACCATGTCATGAGTGATGTAATATGTAATGTCATCAGCAGTGCATTACACGTGCAAGTTATAGTGAGTCCAACTAACTATAACGTGGAATTTCAATGGTTTTATATCAGTAAAATTTCCAGCTAACTATAACTGGTGTGAAACCTATGGTTTTTTCAGTGAATTTAATAGGTTTTTTAAATGCTAATTCCTAACTATAACCGGTGTGAAACCTATGGTTTTTTCAGTGAATTTCATAGGTTTTTTAAATGCTAATTCCTAACTATAACTGGTGTGAAACCTATGGTTTTTTCAGTGAATTTCATAGGTTTTTTTAATGCTAATTCCTAACTATAAGTTTCACTTTACAAATAAGACTGTTAGCACTCTAGTTGTTCTTTAGAACACTCTGGTACATTCTGTCATTGGGCTACAGTTGGGCTACATCTAGTTGAAATTTGGGCTACATTTACATTTTTTGGTCTCTGGTGGCCATCTTTGGGCTACATTGGGCTACATTTGGGCTACATTTTGGCTCTAACATATATTAAGCCCAATGTAGCACAATACATATTTTTCTAAAGTTAATTTTTTTAAAAACCACTTCAGAATAGTGCTACCTGTCCCTACAATTATCCCATTTTTATTTTTTATTTTTTGGGGAGCGCTCCCGGAGCGCGCCCCGGGGAGCGCCCCGAAAAGCGTACTTCTGAAAAGCGCCCCGGGGCGCGCTCCGGGGAGCGTCCCGTGAGCGCCAATATCGCAAACAAAAACATGATCGTGACGTATCGTGTAGCCGCGTCCGCGTGATACGCACGGCGTAAGCGCACCCGGAAGTACTCAAGCGAATACGATCGCGCAACGTAAACATCCGACGCGCTTACGCTACGCGACCCGGGGCGCGCCCCCGGGCGCGCCCCGGGGCGCGTAGCGTAAGCGCGTCGGGTCATGTGACCTGAAAATAACACTTTTCATTGGTTCATAACAGTTTTGGTTTCATAATGATGAAGCCCCTGGTCTTGTGACCTGAAAATAACACTTCTCATTGGTTCAGGACAGTTTTTTTTTCTAAATGATGAAAGACCCCACCTTTTTTCCTTATTCTGACTTTGTCCTTTGACTGAGGAAGACCTGTTTGTACATCTCTGTACCTTTTTGATATTAATAATGGCTTCAGTAGCAGCAGCAGCTGGTGCATCTGCCCCACCACCACCACCACCACCACCAACAGGACCAGCTCCAGCTTATATTGGTGGTCAAGAACAGGAGGAGGAGGAAGAGGAAGAGGAGGAGGGGAGGAGAAGATGGCTGCCTGAAGAAAATACCCCATACAAACCCAAGCCACACATTGTATGGGAGCTTTTTTCAATCCCAGAGGGCAAGAAAAAAGTGAATGCGGCCAAGGTAACTTGCCTAATCTGCAATGAAGAACTTTCACGGGGCAACCCAAACAAAAAATATTCATTTGGTAACTATACCATGATTCGTCATATGACCAGAAAGCACCCAATCAACTACTCTCGTGCAGAGTTCAGGGAACTGGCCAGTAACCTCCCCCAGTCGTCAAGGACCACCTCCCAAACAAACCAACCCACTTCATCGGGACCAGAAACATCCGAGATGATGCCTTGCATTCAGCCAAGATTTGCTGATTTTAAAATCACTTGTTCGGCATGTGGCAAGCTTATCGCCTATGGTGAAAAAAGCGTTAAGCTCATCGTCCTTGCAGGTGATAATCACAAGTGCCCCAAAAAGAAGTAATTTTTTGGGTTTTTTGTTTTTTTGCTCCAGTTGAGCCAGTTTCAATTCCCTTTTTTTGTTTCTCCCCCTTAAAAAATACAAAAAAAATATAAAACTGTTTTGAAAAGCCAAAAAAAGTTCAAAAAGTTCAAAAAACACAAAAAAAATATAAAACAACAAAAAGAAGAAAAAAAAGTTCTTTTTAGAACTAACTCCAATTTCTAAATTAAAACTTCATTTTTTAAAAACTCTGTCATCTTTTTTCCTCATAGTACGCTCCCCGGGCCGCTCCCCGGTGCGCGCACCGGGCGCCCCCCCCGCGCAAAACAAAAAAAAAATATATTTTAAATGCCCCGCGGGGCCCTTTTATAGCCCCCACATCAAACCTAGGGGGTCAAAGGGGTCTATCCCTGACGCCTTATGGTCATTTCCCCCTTTGTTTTAGCCACCTCCTGTGTCTCGATTTTACCGAGACACAAGATGGCGGCCGCTCTGGACTGTTTCGAATGTTTACAGACACCCGAGAGCCAATCAGCTTTCCATGCGCACCTCGTGTCACGCGCCCGGAGCGCTCCCCGGGGCGCGTACCGGAGCGCTGCTATAGATATATATATTTTTTTGAACCTAAATTACTCAAAATCCACTGGAGCACATATCTTGAGACATAGCAAAGGCACATCGGGCTACCAGTCCCTACAATTTTGCCAAATTTGGTGGAAATCCATTCAGCCGTTCGGGTTAAAAGTGAAATCGACCGCCCTATGGAAATTAACATGGGGAAAACGCGTTTTGGGACCCCTCTTTTATCTCGGCCCCCGCTTGACGAATCCCCCCCAAACTTTCAGGGAAGGACCGGAACGCTGCGAGGCCATTTTGAGGAAATTTTCAGTCAGATTCGTCAACCGGCGCCAAAGTTATTCCAAATAGAATTTTGAGATTTAACATTGAAAAAAATCCTAACTATAACTACCTACTGGCGACTGCCAGTAGGTAATATATATATATATATATATATAGGTATACTATATCTAAGTAAGGGGTGATTACACCACCTTACCCAGGCTGCAAGTGCAGACCTGGGGTGTTAGTTTGGAAAGGCTAACCAGGGGTGGCACAATACATGCTGCAGTTCCTGGTAGGCCCAAGGTGCACCTATGCCCTGGATACCTAAGGTACACTATACAGGGGCTCACAAGTGTGACCCAGTAACCAATCTGGTATGTACCTAAAGTACATGGTATCAATTTAGAGAGAGAACAGCTAGGCTGTGGGCCTGATTAGCCATACTAAAGTCGAAACACCTGTGAATCACAGCAAAAAGTGGGGGTAACCATAGGAAGCAGACCCTACTCTCCTACAACCACTGGCTTCAAGCTCCTCAGGAGGACCCAGCATTCCGGTTAGATAGGCATCTTCTAGTACCATCAGGGATCATGAGTGCCCTATACAACAAAAAGAAGAGACACAATATTACAGGGCCAATGCTGCACACGATACGCATATGGTTTGAGGCATAACAAACACTTGGTTGGGACGGTGTGGTCACACAGGCAATGCCACTATGGGACACAAAGAAACTTGGGATGCTGTGCAATGCCAAGGGATTCCGTAATTGGGACTTGACAGGCATATCGAAAGTTGGAGATTTGTGGCAGAAAGGAGGGGTTGTTACCTTTGCGCATCTGCAGGCCACTTATGGCCTAGCGACAACAGAACTGTTCCGCTACATGCAGGTTAGACATGCACTACAGACCTTGCTGCAACCAGATGCGAGCCCTGAGAAATCCTCTCTGTTAGAGGATAGGCTCCTGACGGATCATATCCCAAAAAAGGCAATCTCCCTGACCTATAGGAAGATAGTCAATAATCGACGAGACCCCACAGTGACCTTGAAGGCCCGTGGGAGCGTGAGTTGGGAGACATTGATGAGGCAGATTGGCGTAGGCACTGGCGTCCCCTAGAGAAGTTGCAATTCCATCGAGACTTAGGCTAGTGCAATTAAAAATCCTGCACCGCACATACTACACTAGAACACTCCTGCATCAGATACACCATGTAGACACACCGCTCTGTCTTTGGCAATGCGGAGAGGCAGGAACATTATTCCATACAATCTGGACATGCCCCAAAATCGAAGGTTATTGGATGTCGGTGATGAGAACACACTCCTAGGTCACACAGATTACCACACTGCCAGACCCGAGATGCTGCCTACTCAATATATGGGAACCAACAGATTTGAATACGATTGCTCAGGACTGGGTAACTTTAGGCATGATGGTAGCAAAACGTAATATTGCACAGCACTGGGGATCTGGTGTTAGCCCCACTCTCAATCAGTGGTGCAAAGACATGGATATGGCGATGGTGGCAGAAAAATCAGTATATATCCACTGAGGTTGCCCGAAAAAATGGGGGAAGGTCTGGGGAGGTTGGAATACCTACTGAGGCGATATATGTGAACCTCATCTGACGGAGGACTCAGACTCTGATACTAGTACATGAACGAGTTATGCAGAGCGACCACTTGTCTTACCTATTTTTGGGTGGTGAGGGGATATGGGGGATAGACTTCTGGGATGTGTTTGAGGAGACATGTAAAAATAAGTATGTAAATACTGCAGATTTGTGTCAGCATGCCATGCACACTGTACTGTCATTAAAATGTTATGCATAATGATTAATAAAAATTGTTTAAAAAAAAAGGCAATTTTCTTTAAATGTCTTCACGGGGGAGAACCCCTCCCCCACCCGAACCCTCCTTATTGTCGTTGGGCTCGATCGCTGCGCTCGCTCGCATACTTTCATTCATTCTGCATACGCCTCACCAGTTTCAAATTCCACCAGCCGCCCCAGTGAATTTGGCAGTTCTTGGTTCAGAAAGAGTGCTTTTCGTAATTTGGTGTAAATCTGTTTGGTAGTTTTGAGACTCATTATGTCTGGTACAGGGAGGAAATGGCTTGGCAGTTCAGGCTGGACTGTTCCCATGAGGCACAGGGTCGAGACTGACTTGCATTTAGCTGTGTCTGAACTGAGGTGGCCAAGTGAGCTAAAGAATGGTGATGGATTCAACCCAGATCTGTGACTGGGGGTGATTGGCTGAAAAGTTGAACGGCCATTGAGTCACCATGCCAAGTTCCATCTCGGTCTAGTTCCAGGAGATACAAACCATTCTTCGGAGGGCGTCAATACTAAGAGGCATCCATCCTTTGACAATATGAGTGTTTGAAATTGTGTTTTGTGTGTCGAAGTCATGGGGGTCAGATAATACTACTTATCATGGCACAACGGGCACTATATATATTTTTTTTTTAGTCAGCGTACCCTTCACTCAGGGAGTGACAGGTCACGCCTATGAGCATTCAGCTCATGTACACTGAAAGGCGGCGGCTACTGATGTGGGTAGTGGTTTCGGTTGTAAATAATGCAGTAACCAGCTCAAGGGTAACCACTTTATTTATGAACACTACGGTTGTTATTTAAAATATTTATGCCTTTATTATCACTAACTATTTAATTAACTTGATATGGATGCACCTACAGGGCTACTTACACTATATGGGATGATTTTTGTCATAGGTGAAAAGGCACCGCTGCGAAAGTGAGTCTCCACTGGTCATAGGAGATTAATAAATCGTTGGACTGTCCTCTTATAAAGACGCTGAATCGTGATTTATAAAGTTCAGTGTTCTTTTAATAATTCATTTATAGACACCAGCCAACGCGTTTCGTTCTGTCACCAGAACTTCTTCAGGGCTGTAAGTTACAAAAAGGGACATACAAAAACACTATAAGTGCCACAAAAGACAACATGTACACATACATACATAAATAAGTATATAAAAAGTTACAACAAAACAGTGCCCACATTAAAATATAAATAATGCAGCATTTGATGATTTAAAACATCATATGACATCTTGTTATTAGTTTATGTATAAAATGTCTGCATATTCCATATTACATACTATTGGCCAACCTATCAATGTGGCAGCCTTTTTGCAGTAGGTACCCTTTAAATGATTTAATATCTTCTGGCAATTTTTCATCTAAAAACATTTTTTGTGTTTTTTGTCTTAATCACATGTATCAGCGCCATTTTACATTTCAAATTCCAATAGTGCAAGCTGTGGGAACCATCCCGCACATCATATATTAACACAACCATGAATTAAAACAAATGGTATCCGAACAGTTGATTAATCACGGAATATAATAGTGCTGAAATAGTTGAAAGAGAGAAGACCTTCCCATAATAACTATAAATATGTCATCATTTGTACACCTAGGCTAAAAAGAACAATCAAAACATTGTCTACATAACTCAATGTACAATGCCTTCACCCTTAGAATATCACATATTCCTCAAAAATTCTTTAGCATTAAGCAGCTCTGCCCCTGCTATCACACCTAATTATCTATATAGTTCCATCAAGGTGTGTCCCACCCCTCACACAGGTTCACAAAAGAAACCAACAATAGAGGTAATAACCAAAAGTGTATGTAAAGGTAAGCCCAATGATGTGTATATCTAAAGATGTCTTAACCGATATTAGGTATGAACAACAAATCGAATATGATGTGTTACCATCTTTTGAAAAAACCCTGAGGACATTGGCAACCATTTATCGAGATAGTTTATAACCACAATCCAATTTAACTCCACAGTCCATGTATTGCGAGTCAGCATGTTATTGAATAATGTATTTATCAACAATCTTGTTGATGTATCACATAATCAGAATAAAGAATAAAACAATTGGGTAAACAAACATTATTCCTACCGCAATCAATGTTTCAAAGCGTGGGGTATTTCCAAAACGAAATCCTTGTCCAATATATTTTTTTCGCGTTTTCTATATAGGGTTATCCTTCTACGGTGGACCCATACACTTACGTATTTCCCCAAGTTTCCAAGTAAAGGTCTAACTTGCTTGTTTGATATAGAACAAGATATTAACCTATAGTGCGAGAGGAAATGAGACATAAGGGAGAATTTTAGTCCCCAATCGCGCATGTGCATATCCATAAAGGTGCTGCTTTTGCATCTAGGTCCAAGGCATTCTCCGACTAGGGGAATGTTTCTATTTACATCAGACATCCACATTAGTTATGCCTACCTTGTACGTGTGCAAAAATTGTTCAGCGCAGTCAAATGGTCCCACCTCTTATTCTTTTTCAAGACCCAGGTAGATATCACCTTTTGGCAGTTGCCTATAAAAATTTAAATGTATTTGACAGTCATTGTGTATTTACCCTTGTTTACATGTCTCTTGTTTTATATATACTTAAATATACCTTGGACCCTCCATCTATGTTATGCTAATCAGACTATGTTAAAATCATGGCAAATGTTTATAAACATATATACGAGTAATGCTGTATATATGTGACGAACTATATACTGCTGCCCTCCTGTTGGTTTTACAAAAAGCTGGGATACAGATAAGCAGGTGAACCTATAGTTGTCCGCCGTGATTGTTTATGATGTGTGTGTGCAACCGCTATATAAACAAACGACCCGTGTTGTTACCGGTCAAATAACGCGTTGGCACATCTAGTATTGAAACGATACTTATATGAGCATGGACGAAAATAGAGTGAGAGCTTATAAAGTCCCCATTCCAAGGGATGATAATCCTCCTTGGCACGTACCTGTTGGGTGCAATCCTGTAATCCCCAAAAGCAGCGTCTCGATATACAAACGCGTTATCGTATCCGATAGTAAAAAAGGCCGCCCGCCCGCCTTTGGATTTAAATCTGAAACCACGTGAATCACGTGTGTAGGATGATATGCTGAACGTTGTATACCACAACTATCGGGTCAAAAAGGGCCGCCATCTTATTCTAGTCATTTCGTAAGGATGTTTGTAAGTAAATGAGCTAGCTCCAACACAATATTGAAAATTATTAAAGAGTATTTCGTACATATTGACAATAACAACTTGATTTTCAAAAAGACATTATAAGGTACATATATCCTATTCAATTTGTTTATAAAATCCGAACATGTGGTTTGTACGTGTGGCAATATCTCTTGCTTCCCATATAACGGAACAACCAGATTAAGGTGACTTGTTATCTTTGACACCCAAGAAATCCTATTGAGTTTCTCATTGTTATGACGGGTGATGTCGAATATATTCAAATCATAAATATATACTATCGGTCCCAACGGCATTTGTTTAGATTGGAATACATTATATTCCATAATCTATATGTCTAGTAGAGCCAACTAGGGTCAAATCCCTCAAATGGACAGGAAAGTACGCACGTTACGTCTATGTTTCAAGGGTTGCTCCTATAAGTTTGAATGGGGCAAGCCATGTAATTAAAATATTGCAAACTAAGAGGTGTGACAACTAGGAATGGCAAAGGTGCAACAAATTATCATGATAATATTCCAATTGAAATATGACAACAGCAAAACATTCAGACAATCAGAAACGTTATATCATCTTAATAGACTGTCAATGACTACAGAGTTTGGGTGTCATCGAAAAGGTACTCATATACAGTGATCACTCCATAAATAGATCGCAAACATAAGGTATATATAATGAAAGGCACAAAATCCCACTACGCTTGAGCACATAATAGCAGGACAAGTATCACTGTATGTTAGATTAACAATATTTCATACAGACATTGTATCCTAGTTCATTGCAAGTGATAGTGCATCTCATCCTCCGTATTGTGTCCCCTTTCCAAGCACCTCAAGCGGCATATCCAAGCTGCCTCCCTTTTCCGTAGGGTAAGTTCACAGTCTCCACCCCTAGGGTGTGGGGGTACGTGATCAATACCCTGAAACCATATTGTGTTGTTATCTTTATGATGTTCTCGCATATGGTATGTCATTGGATATCTCAAATCATAATTTTTCATAGCACGCACGTGTTCCGGGATTCTCATTTTTAACGGTCGTACAGTGCTACCGACATATATCTTTTCACATCCACAACCAATTGCATAGATTACAAAACTTATATTGCAATTTATGTAATGCCTTAACTTTATAAGCTCTCACTCTATTTTCGTCCATGGTCATATAAGTATTGTTTCAATACTAGATGTGCCAACGCGTTATTTGACCGGTAACAACACGGGTCGTTTGTTTATATAGCGGTTGCACGCACACATCATAAACAATCACGGCGGGCAACTATAGGTTCACCTGCTTATCTGTATCCCAGCTTTTTGTAAAACCAACAGGAGGGCAGCAGTATATAGTTCGTCACATATATACAGCATTACTCGTATATATGTTTATAAACATTTGCCATGATTTTAACATAGTCTGATTAGCATAACATAGATGGAGGGTCCAAGGTATATTTAAGTATATATAAAATAAGAGACATGTAAACAAGGGTAAATACACAATGACTGTCAAATACATTTACATTTTTATAGGCAACTGCCAAAAGGTGATATCTACCTGGGTCTTGAAAAAGAATAAGAGGTGGGACCATTTGACTGCGCTGAACAATTTTTGCACATGTACAAGGTAGGCATAACTAATGTGGATGTCTGATGTAAATAGAAACATTCCCCTAGTCGGAGAATGCCTTGGACCTAGATGCAAAAGCAGCACCTTTATGGATATGCACATGCGCGATTGGGGACTAAAATTCTCCCTTATGTCTCATTTCCTCTCGCACTATAGGTTAATATCTTGTTCTATATCAAACAAGCAAGTTAGACCTTTACTTGGAAACTTGGGGAAATACGTAAGTGTATGGGTCCACCGTAGAAGGATAACCCTATATAGAAAACGCGAAAAAAATATATTGGACAAGGATTTCGTTTTGGAAATACCCCACGCTTTGAAACATTGATTGCGGTAGGAATAATGTTTGTTTACCCAATTGTTTTATTCTTTATTCTGATTATGTGATACATCAACAAGATTGTTGATAAATACATTATACAATAACATGCTGACTCGCAATACATGGACTGTGGAGTTAAATTGGATTGTGGTTATAAACTATCTCGATAAATGGTTGCCAATGTCCTCAGGGTTTTTTCAAAAGATGGTAACACATCATATTCGATTTGTTGTTCATACCTAATATCGGTTAAGACATCTTTAGATATACACATCATTGGGCTTACCTTTACATACACTTTTGGTTATTACCTCTATTGTTGGTTTCTTTTGTGAACCTGTGTGAGGGGTGGGACACACCTTGATGGAACTATATAGATAATTAGGTGTGATAGCAGGGGCAGAGCTGCTTAATGCTAAAGAATTTTTGAGGAATATGTGATATTCTAAGGGTGAAGGCATTGTACATTGAGTTATGTAGACAATGTTTTGATTGTTCTCTTTAGCCTAGGTGTACAAATGATGACATATTTATAGTTATTATGGGAAGGTCTTCTCTCTTTCAACTATTTCAGCACTATTATATTCCGTGATTAATCAACTGTTCGGATACCATTTGTTTTAATTCATGGTTGTGTTAATATATGATGTGCGGGATGGTTCCCACAGCTTGCACTATTGGAATTTGAAATGTAAAATGGCGCTGATACATGTGATTAAGACAAAAAACACAAAAAATGTTTTTAGATGAAAAATTGCCAGAAGATATTAAATCATTTAAAGGGTACCTACTGCAAAAAGGCTGCCACATTGATAGGTTGGCCAATAGTATGTAATATGGAATATGCAGACATTTTATACATAAACTAATAACAAGATGTCATATGATGTTTTAAATCATCAAATGCTGCATTATTTATATTTGTATGTGGGCACTGTTTTGTTGTAACTTTTTATATACTTATTTATGTATGTATGTGTACATGTTGTCTTTTGTGGCACTTATAGTGTTTTTGTATGTCCCTTTTTGTTACTTACAGCCCTGAAGAAGTTCTGGTGACAGAACGAAACGCGTTGGCTGGTGTCTATAAATGGATTATTAAAAGAACACTGAACTTTATAAATCACGATTCAGCGTCTTTATAAGAGGACAGTCCAACTATTTATTAATCTCCTATGACCAGTGGAGACTCACTTTCGCAGCGGTGCTTTTTCACCTATGACAAAAATATAGACTTTCTTTCCAAGTTTTTGGATATGCTTTCGGGACAGGGAGCATGTGAGAAGTGCACGCTAGTTCATTGAAAATTAAATAATCTGGTGATATTTGGGGTGGTGCTTTGAAAAAAGAGTGGTCCACTGTCCGAATTGTGTTGTATCAAAAAACTATATGGGATGAAGTGATCACTTTATTTCTGATGTTTCTGATATAAGTAAAAATCTGTATTTTTAACAACAACATTTGTGCACTCACTATTTGTGTTTTTATTAGTTAAGTATAAGAAGGTGATTTTTTTGTTAACTATATTCATTTTCTTCCAATATTTTAATGTTTTGATATTGTATGCACACCATTATGTCAGTGATACCTATGAGCTACATTTGTTGAAGACCATTTCAATGATAACATAGAAGAAAGAGTTTAATTGTTACCAATCAAACCACATGATTTGTTTCTACGTGGTAGCCATCTTGGAAGGAAAACCGCTAATTACCATAGAAACGATCATGCAGCGGTAAACAAAAACATTTGTAATTGCAAAATAATCCCAAGTAGAGATTCTAATTTAAAATACTTGTATATTTGTGTATTCACTGCAGTAGAAAAGTATGTTTTCGATTGTCTAAGGAGAGTAACTTAATTGTTATTTGGCAACATATTCTATTAGTTCACAAAAGTGTCTATTAATTTTCTGTACAATTGTAAACACTCTTGACAACACTCCTGACTTTCACTGTCATTTATTGATAACATCTTACTCTTAAAGCCTCTCAAACATGTCCAGTAATATGGAGGTCACAAGTCCCAATGCATGCCATTGATTTATATATGTTTTTTACGTTTTTTTATCTTAGTCCAGAAGATGGATCTCTCAAACAAGTGCTGCACATCTTATATGGTGTCAATTGTGGGAAGTATGAGCCCCCACAGGGTCAGATATCTAGTTTTATTCCAGTATCATGAAACAAAGTATAGGTATGTAGTCTGCATTCCACAGTGTCAAGAAACAGCCTAAGTAACTTAAAATAGATTCTGTGTTTTTGTATGTTTACTGCTTTTTCAGGTTATAAACATGACTGTAATTTATACTTGTTATTTTTCATACCTTTTTACTGAATGGTTGTCTGAGTAATACATTTATATATTTTTTTAATTATACGTGTGCACTTTATTCATTCTAATTTTGTAGTACTTTTAAATGTCTGTTGTTTGTTTGGTTCGTTCTCCACCCCCTTCCATCTTCATGCTGCTTGCCCCATTCAACTGCCACACTGTTTTTACACATATTGCACAGCAACACGGACTGCTGTGCAACATGGCTTAAAGGAAAAAAAGAGCTATGACACGGTCAACATTGGTTACGTCATAGCACTTTTTTTTTTACTTTATGCCATACTGCAGAGCAGCTTCCTCTTCTGTGCAATATGTGTAAAAAAATTGACAAAGCCAATAAATCTTGCCTAGACAAAACCAGTTAGCTTTTTCAATACTAGTTTTCACATGCATCCCCTTTTTCATTTTTTTAACATTCTCAAAGGGGAAAGGCTACCTTGTGTCCCACAGTTACCCTTTTCTATCTGATAATGCGTTACCACCACCTTTGCAGTGTCAGTAAAATTCTAAACCCATTTTGATATTTGGGGCCAGATGTACGACCATTTTTGTGGTCGCAAACGGGAAATCAGCCCTGTTGCGACCGCAAAATGGGTCTACCCTATTTACAAACCCTATTTTGCGAATTGATAACCTATTACGGTTTGCGACTTGCTATTAGAAAGAGGCGTGCCAAGGGCGTCTCTTCCTAATAGTGACTCGCACTTCAATGTAAGATTGTTTTGCAGAGGTAAAACACTCACAGTTTACCACCCATTTCAAATGGGCAGTAAGTCACTCACAAACAGGAATGGGTCCCCAGGGCACCCCTTCCCCTTTATGACTGTCATTGAAAATATATTTTAAGAGCATGCAGTGGTCCTACGGACCACTGCCTACTCCTCAAAAGTGAAACAGTAACGTTTCATTTTTCTTTTTTAAATTCATCCCGCTTTCCTTTAAGGTAAACAGCCTGCATTTAAAAGAAAAAAACTGTTTTATTGAAAAAGCAGTCACAGACATGGTGGTCTGCTGACCCCAGCAGGCCACCATCTCTGTGAGTGCCAGCCATTCCCAATGGTGTCTCTAATTGCACCTGACTCATGAATATTAATGAGGAAGGCAATTTTCATCCCCATTAGGAATCGCAAACAGTGTCTGAGACACTTTTCTAAATTACAATTTGCGAGTCGCAAATTGTGAGTTGTAAAATGACGCAAATTGCGACTCGCAAATTGGAAGGGTCGTACATCTGGTCTTTGGTGATCTGTTAGCGAATAACAAATGGGGTTAGGGCTAGATATACAAAGTCTTTTTGCATTCGCAAAAGGCACAATCACAAAATTGGGCTATTTGGCACCGCAAAAAGACTTTTTCTGATTTATCAAACCGAAATTGCAATTTAATAACACGTTACTGAATCGCAATTTGGGTTTGCGACTAAAGACTGATTTGGTATTTGGAAGGGGCATGCTCAGGGCTTCCCTTCCAATTATCGAATCACAGTGGTATGTATTCATATATTGCGACTGAATTCCAGTAGGAAAACATTAGTATTTTACCATCTCCTCAAAGGAGGTGGTAAGTCATTTGCAAATGAGATGGGGTCCCCATGAGAACCCTTTCTTTGTGAGAATGTTAAAAAACATATTTGTATGAGCAAGTAGTCGTTCCACGGACCAATGCCTACACTTAAAAAATTAAAGTTAAAAGTTTCAGTGGTCAGCTGACCCAATAAGAACACCATCCAGTGGCGTAACGTAGGTCACTGCAGGAACCTGCGGTGCGGGGGCCCGAGCTCCAGAGGGCACCTCAGCACAGTACCCAGGCCTGAGGACTTCTGACTAAGTTTGCAGGGCAGGAGGGGGGGGGCATGGGCTCTAGTTTTGTTACGCCACAGCCACCATCCCTGTGGTGCTGTCATTCCCAATGGATTACAAGCTGCAACCTACCTTATTATTATTGATGAAGAAAGTCCATTTGAAAGCCACTAGGAATCGGTAATTTAAAAATAAGGATTAATACATTAGGGATCACGGTTTCCAATGTTAGTACATTTAGCCATTAGTACATAATAAGAAGGTATTTTATGGTAGCAAACCTTTTGATTTTGCGAATCAAGGGCGTTGAGACATCAAATTGTCGTTGTCCATCAATGCCCCTTGGTCTTTATTCCTGCTGCACCACCCGAGAATACTGCACGGAGATGTTGAAAATCAGTGTTTGTGTCTGTGCAACGTTTGAGTTCTTTTAGCCTAGTCGCTGCTTTAAGCATTGTTTTAATAATTACCGTCAGCGACCGCCTTTTAACCAACTACATGAAGGTTATCTCACTATACAGCTCCCCTATAGTGAGCAGGTTTACAAAATTCAAACTCGTGATGGAATGTAATTTGCGGCCCTAACGATAGGGCTTTTAAATGGCATAGGTGCTGTGTTCCTAATCTGACTTCCTTGTCACGGCTTCGGATATATTTATGACACAATTCTATCGACTCTGTGCCAGATATGGGCAACATTTATGGGAGGAGACAGGCCTCACCACCAACCACAGCGAGGGAGAGGAGATAATAATAAGAAAGATAAGGATAAGGGCACCAGAAATGCTACATTACAACGCACCTTCTAGTGCTACATGGCACAATAAGGGTAGACAAAAAACAATCTAAGAAATGGAGAAACAAGGCGACTAATACATATCGGAAGGCAGTATATGAAAATGTTGATTACGGGAGGCAGCTTTGCAGCGACCAGCAAAGAAGAAGACGCCGAAAAGATTTCAGAAAACAACAACACTGGAAGCAACCAGGAAGAATTTCAAATTGTCACTTTCAAGTGGCTGTACGTCCATGTACCTTTCATCCTCAGTTTGTGGATTTTGGTAGCCACTGCAAGTAAACTCGGTAAGTACGATGTGTTTCATCGGTGCATTGAAATCTAAAAGCTGCATGGAACGGGGCTTCAATTTTGAAACATTCTAAATTAAAGAGGCGGATTACATTGCGTAAATTTGTGCGAAACAATTGCACACTGACATGTCCAGATTGCCTAGATTGTACTGAAGCAGTTTTACACGAGCAATTTGGCTGATCACCTCATGAAAATCTTTTTGTGAAATGGTGCAAATTTACATCTGTCAGACAGTACAAGTCACAGTGGGGAATATTTACTCAGATTTTGCACATAGAGGCAAAATCTTTTTTTTTCAAATGTACTATCCAGTGCAAAGTTTGTTTTGAACTGGAAATCCAATTGAAAGTAGTGCAAAGCAACGCCTATTGCTGCTTTGCCTTACTTAGTGCCAAGTGCCGTTCGATGGGTGGTGCATAGTTGTTACCATACAACCACCCATGACTTTTAACACACAACTCTAGTTGCTAAAATAGTAAAAAGGGTTTTGCATCATAAAATAATGCCTCTCTAAAAAAGGTGCAATCGAGAAAAATGTATTTATTACGCCTTTCTTTTCCAATTTTGCATGTGTGCAGCATTGTGCAGCATAACATAAAAAGTTGTAAAAGTTGTAAAGTTAGTCTAATTGTATATTGTGGTGGAAGGATACCCTTCCAGTAGGAAGTCTGTACTAGACTCATGCTAAGGTATGGGTGTCGCTCATGGCAGCCTGATTGTGCATTGGTGCTTGAAAGAGAGGAGAGTCCCATATCTCCGCACATATGTTGTCCTGTTTTCTCCTTTTCACACACTTTTGGTTGCTGCGCTGGTTGAGTGAGAATTAAGAAAATTGACCCTAGTGTAATAATGGATTGAAACAACTGGAATAAAAGATTTTTAAAAAGTTATTGTAAGATTGCACCGCTGCAGTTTAACTAAGCAAGCCCTGTAAATGGTGCAGACCTTTTCTTCTGTTTTCTTTATCAAAAACAAATATGATGTCAAACCTTCAGGCACTAAAATTAATTCAATCTGTCAAACATTTACATATTTCGTTAGAGTTCTCCCCAAAAGGTATTACTGCAAATTAAATTTCATTTTCAACATCTTGCTACACGTCTGTAAAAACTATCTAGCTACGCATTTTCTCTGATCAAAAATATAACATCCTTCACAAGCATATTCAAACATATTCAGTCAACGTGATATTGATATCATATTTACTGTTATACGTTATTGCTGACAATTTTTCACCATCACCAAAGTGAAATTTTAAACATTTTACAGATGGATTACACGAAAAAAATATTGCTAATATGTGTATGCTATCAAGTTAATGTCTGAACATTTATGGCACACATAGGTTTGGGTGCATTTTGAGAATCCGATTCTGTGGACATGCATGCCCACAATTTACTAATATCAAATATCATAAGCATTGCAGATTTAATGCAATGGTTTATTAGCTTTGTAGTGGGCTTATGGATTTTTCCAACATTGAGGTCAAGAGTGACTGCTTAGCATATGCATTTAAGTTCTACAAGTGATCATTCGAGAAGCTTCCTTTCTTCCACAATGGAGCCCAATTCACAAAGGTTAACCTAGATGTTTGTTTTAAACTTAGACCAAACGTCTATGTTTAAGGCTATGGGAATTCACAAAGAGCATTTACAAGTAGTATCTTTATATACACACTCGGAAGGACCTTTGTGAATCGTGCCCTTGCTTTAAAACCCCACTTGCACATGTAATTATACTCTTAAAGGTTTTATGTAAGTGGGTGAAAAAGGCCCCCAAAAACTCCGATACAGATCTCAGGAAAGGAATTTGTCTAACATGAAAAAAGGTTAAAAAAAAATCCAATGTACTAATGCACATTTCAACCACACTTATCCCTGAATATTGTCATGAATATTCACGAGGTAGGTCGCAAATTTCAGTTCACTCTGATTGGTGGTTATTACAGGGATAGCAGCCGGCTAGGCTCAACAGACAATCATGCCTACTATCGCCTTTCAATAAAGTAAATATTTTCTTTTAAAAAGAGCCTATTTTCCTTAAAGCAAACGAGTCTGCATTTGTTTAAAAAAAGTAATAAAAAAAAAATATTTGAGAGGTGCTAGTGGTCCCTGGACCACTGCCCACTCACCCTCAAAACTTTTCTTTTGCATTCACAAAGAGTAAAGGGACCCCTTACCTTTCGTGAATGGCTTAGCAACCTATCTCAGAAGTATTTCGCTTTTTTGTGGGCAAATTTTGGTCACAAAACATTGATATATATCATGCTGATTCGGTAATTGAAAAGGGCGCCTTCTACACGTCCCTTTCAAATCCCGAATTAGTATAGGGTTGCAATTCCATGTTAGTAATCAGTAAAGTTTACTGTCTATTAAAATGTGATGGGTATTTCAGTAACAAACTCTGAATAGGAGTGTTTGAGACCTTTAAAACGCTTTGTACATGTGAAACTAGATTCCCTTATATGTTTGTGAAAAGGCCACTAAATCTTTCTGTAAATTGGACTGACCAGCTAAGGATTACGATTTAGCATGTTGTTTCTGTAACACAATCTTCATTCAAATACCTAAATACATTTGGAACAAGCAATACACGCTGCGTGTATCTCAAATATTATTTATGATGTATGTATGGAAGATGAGTGGTGGAACTTCTTCGATTACATCATGACTAAGCACAATTTATGCAGATTTTGAAGACTCGTTCTTCGTTAAAGAAATAATCTATAGGAACAAATTACATTTCTCTATCTTTTAAACTGCAATCAAGCCTTTTTAAAAACAATGGCACTAGTGAAAACGAAATGGACATTCTAACAACCCCTTGTTTTGAAATTATAGTATTGTGATACAGCAGCATTGTTTTCCATACCAATAAACTCAAAACAGAGTATATCATTAACGAATATCAGAAAACTGGTTTTCTACCTGGATAACATTTCTATGTTTGAAAATTTAACATCCTTGTAAAGACTATATCTGGATACCTGCATTGTGGGGAATAAACTTTCCCAGTGTTTTTTCAGCCCCTGGATACCCTCACAGGTGACAAGCACTGTTCGACAAATCCACCTTACATTACATGTTTAAAATATGCTGATAACAGAAAAATGTTAAGAAAAAATCTTGATACAGGATCCTGCTTTACATTTTCAAATAGCTTCATATAATCAGGCACAAGGAAAATCCTTATGGGAATCTGAACACACATTACTAACTCTGTGAGGGCTGATTTCAAAATTGTGACCGGTAATTGAATACGTTCATGAGCAAAAGGCTAAATATTATTTTTATAGTAATGTAACTTACATGATAGTTTATTTATATAAGGATAGCTGCTTCTGTCTTAGGGGCACTCACAAGACACATTTTAATGAAATTATCACCAGAAAGACATTGGGGACCTATATCTAAAGGGACTCACTGATATTTAACCATTTGCTCAGTGCTCAACCATGTTAAGAGGTGAGGAAATTACACACATGCAGATTAATTGATTGGAAAACGATCATGCAATGTGGGCAAGTGACAATAGCAGCATTTTATTACCAGGTAAAATTTTGATCACCTTCCCCACTAGACGTTGTCTTTTCTACACAAGTGTGTAAGAATCAATGGCATGTGATCATAGAAATAGTCTATAACTGACAGATATGTGTGATAATTGTGAAGTTCAGGTCCCTGCAGCGATAGTCTGTAACAATTGGCATGGTCTGATTCAGCCACGGCCTGTGGAGGGAGTTCCGGTGTGGCAGAAAGGCGGGGCGGGGGAGGGGCAGAGTGGGGCGTGCTAAAATATGGATAATTGGAGGTAAGTAAACAATTTAATTAATAAAACGAATTTCGTAGCACGCACTGCATCGCATTTTGAGATGCAGGGTGCGCTACGAAATTCGATTTATTTATTAAATAGTTTAGTTACCTCCAATTATCCATATTCCGGTTTTCAGCATCCCCCACCTTGCCCCTCCCTGCCTTCCTGCCCCACCGTAACTCCCTCCACGGGCCGCGGCTGGTCTGATTCCTGAAGAGAAAGTGTGTGATGATAGGCATGTTCAAGTCCCTACAGAGATAGTGTGAGTGATAGTCGTGTTCAAGTCTCAGCGGAGATAGGGTGTTATTATAATGAAGCCACATTCACACAGAGATAGTGTGAGATTATAGACATTTGCAGGTCCCTGTTGCAATAGCATGTGATGACAGTCATATTCAAGTTATCGTTGAGGAAGTGAAGAATAATAGTCCTGTTCAAGTCCTCATAGAGAGAGGGTGTGATGGTAGTTATGTCAAAGTTCCTGCAGATCATTTGTGTGATGCTAGTCATGTTCAAGTCCCCAAAGAGATAGAGCATGATTGTAGTGAAACCCAGGTTCTCTAACAGTTATTGTGTGATTATAGTCAAGTTTAAGTTCTTCTAGAGCTTTTATTTGAAAATTGTAATTTTCAAGTTCCCTTTGAGATATCACACAGTGATAGTCATGTTCAAGTCCCCATAGAAAGAGTGCACAATGATGGGCATGTTCCAGTCCCACCAGAGACAGTGTATTATTATAGTTATTTCAGGTCCCCGCAGAAATAATGTGTGATTATAGTGAAGCCCAAGTCTCCACAGAGATGGTTAGTGATTGTAGAAATGTTCAAGTCTCTGTAGAGCTAAAGTGGTATGAGTCATGTTCAAGTCCCTGTTCAGATACCTCACAATGATAGTCATGTTCAAGTTCACCGCTCCGACAGTGTGTCATTATAGTTATTCTGAGATTCCCAGTGATAGCATGCGATAATAGTAATTTTCGAGTCCATTTAGAGATAGTATACGATTGTCTTCATCTTCGTCCCTGTAGAGATAATCTGATAGACATGCGTACATCCCTGCAGACACAGCACCATCAAGGATGTTGTGTGATTATAGTCATGCCCACATCCATACAGAGATAAAGGGTGACTATTGGGATACCCAGGTCCCCAGAGAGACAGTGTGATTGTAGTAAAGGCCAGGTCACCACAGAGGCAGTGTATGAATACAGTTATGTGCAGGTCCCTACACAGATGGTGAATTATGATAGTCGGGTTCAAGTTCGGCAGAGCTGTTTTAAATAATGATGTTGTCCTCAAAGAAATAGGGGCCGATTATGAAGTAGTTCGGAAAGTCTTCCAATCAAATCGGTTTCAGAATCGATCTTGACCGAATCGGGTTCTGCGAGTCCGACCGACCGATTATGATGCTTTCCAACATCGTTCGGTCACACTTGCATTGACTTCAATGGGAGCTTGTGTTTTGTACAAGAACACAGGTTCCTATTGAAAAAAGGGTGGTTGGGGAAAACCTTGCATCCTGTGGCGGGCACCTCATGGTGCCTTCTACATTGTACGAGGTTGGAAAGAGGGATCCCTTGCATACCTCCATGGGCCCCAAGGGACTGGGTGAAGGGGGGTCTGCAACAGGACCCCAAAGTCATATTCCGACAGCCAATTTGTGTCGGGAAGACTAAATCGGAACAGCTGTCCGAATCGGTCATTATAATTGCTCGCTGGAAAACCTTGTCCATAGAGCTGTATGATTTGTAACCAAATTGGACAGCCCAAACGGTTTACAGGCATCATAATCGATCGGTTGGAAATGTGTACGATTCAGTAGGAAATATAGGTAATCGGCCCCATAGTATGAAATGATATTCATGTTCTAGTGTCTATGGCACCAAGACTCTAATTATCTTAATGATTTACTCTTCAAATGCAGCATTAACTGACTTCAATTTTGTGCATCCATGAAAGTCGATACTTACGTAGAAACCTAAGTGTAGGAGGATGGATATCTGACTATGGTTACCCCCAACTTTTTGCCTGGTGTTTAGCTGGTTTTCAACTTAGTTGGCCTGGGATCCTGCTAACCAGGGCCCCAGGCTATCTGCTCTCACTGTAAAATGGACTCCATGTACTTTAGGTACATACCTAATTGAATGTTGGGTCACCTTTGTGAGCCCCTGTATAGTGTACCGTAGGTACCCAGGGCATAGGTGCATCCAAGGCATACCAGGGGCTGCAGCATGAATTATGCCACCCCTGGCTGGCCATCAAAATTGACACAACTGGCGATCACTCAGCTGGGGCAAGGTCGTGTAATCACCCCTTGCTTAGATATAGTATTCCTATATCTAACCTTATATATAGACACATATACACCTATAAGTCACTCCTATGGCAGGCCTTAACAACCCTGAGGGCAGAGTGCTTGGTTTTCCTCGTGGTTATTGCTAACTTTGGTTTGGCTTTATTGAAACATGTCGTGTAAGGTGTCATACGCTTTGGAATACTACCCCCTTGCCAGTTCTGGTGACGCGGGTAGCACTCCACCCTTCTAGAGGGAGAAGACGTGTTGTTCCTGTTAATCCCGGTTAAAGTTAACCAGAGCCTCAGCATCACAAAAGGGATGCTGCTGCCACAGACACAAGTCTGACCTCTTGCTGCTGGGAGTCTTTCCAGCGAAGGAGGCTTGGACAATAGATTTCCTGCCTTGGTAGGTGCTAGCACCACCCCAGACAGGCCTTAGTGTTTTGGGGTAGGGAGGGCTGAATGAAATGAGACACTGCCTGGGGCACAAAAGGTGCTCCATGCATAGTCCGGTTGAAACCAGTTGTTGGGGCACTCCAGCCCCAGCTCTGGCGTGAAACTGGACAAAGGGAAAGGGGTGTAACCACCCCCTTCCCTGGTCCCACCCATAGGAGGGACCTAGCAGGTAATCCAGCCCCTTTGATTAGTATAAAGGTAGGAGCTGAGTCTAGAGTCTTTAGATTTATCCTGAACTGAAACTTGAAACGAAACTCTGGACCTTCAAAATTCTACTGCACCTAGAAGACTGACGAATCTCCCTTGTGGTCAAGGAGTGACCACCCTGTACAAACAGGCACCGTCCAGAGATCTGCGGTTTTCTTTGTCGACGCTCCCGCCGGAGCCCGAGCACAGAGCCTGACAAGAACTGGACTTCCTGACTTCCTTGAGCCTGATTCACAGCCACAGCAAAGCTGAGACCCGTGGAGGCGACGAGAGACGTGGGACCGGACATCTTGAAAAACCTGCTTATTGCTACTTGTGCAGCTTCTGAGGCACCCTTGAAGTTTTGCATTGGGGATTGAGAAGCCCCAGCCACAAGCACCTTTTGCACCAACGCACAGCCCTTCACACTCACCGAGTGCCACGTGGGGCCTGCTGGTAATTTTGTGCTCAATGCGTCTGTCCGGGCACTTGCCCGTTGGCTAGTGGTCTCTGTGACGAAGAACCTTTGAATTTAAACCACCTGCCTGGTTGCTCCAGATTGGCACCTGCTTCCCTGACAAGGAGAAGCCCCCCAGACCTTGCTGGTCTGCCTCAAAGCGAATATTTGATTCCTGCGTGGGTTGCATTTGCCAAGGCCTGTTGACTCCAAACCGGAAGCTGACACCGCCGACAGCGAGATCCTTTGAGGGACAAAAATATATTGTCATCGACGCCTCCTGGTCCACGTGGCTGCAGAGACAAGCTTCACATCTTCACCTGATCGCACCCGACATTGCCTGGTTCCTTCCTGGTTCCTTCCTGCTCACTGGCTAGTGACCCAGACTCTGTCCCCTCTGCTTTCAGGTACTCTTCATCCTCGATCCACCCTTGGATCCAACCGGACACTTCTCTCCTAGTCGCCTGCAGCATCTTTTTACAGTTCTCCATAGGATTCAGCGACGAAACCCGACACAACTTGACACCTATGCACCCGGCTCCTGTGGGTGAGGTAACGCGAGTACTCCGGTGCTCCTATGGGTATTAACTATCCAAGTGTCCTAGTTTTAAGTAGCTTTCTCCTAGTCCATCCGGAAGTGTCCTAAATCAACTAGTTTCTGACTCTTACGTTCCCATTGTATCCATATGGTAACTCGAGTGGGTGTTTAGACACTGCACACGCATCCCGTGGGCCCCCTGCTTCCTAACTCTTGCTAGCTCAGAGTAGCCCCAGCGATTCCCTAGGCCCTAGGCCTATTCTCTGTTCGTGACGTGGTTCTTATACCACTATTTTAGTATATGGTTTGCAACGCCCCTAGGGCTCGACTGTATTTTGTGCAACTTATTGTATTATAATTCAGTAACTTGTATGTGCTATAGCCTCTGACCTCATAAAGAGTTCAGATGGGTTGTGTTAGTAATAAATACATATATATTTTATATATAACCTGTGTGGTGTCCTTTCATTTGGTATTCAAGGGGTTACATATGGTAAAACAGCTGGCTTCACATGTTGCCACACAAGCGTCACTTTTAGAGACGTTCCTGTGGCGATATGTGCTTTGCCTTATTTACACGGCAGCATTAAGCCACTTAACATGACTTAACGCTGCCTTGTAAATAATGCCCCCTTTCACGCTATACTTATCGTGAAAGGGGTGGGCAATGGGTGTTACAGTGGGTGTTCCACCGCAAAACCCATTGATTTTGATGCTGCACCATATTTAGAAGGGCGGTGTAAATATGGGGCAGCGCTAAAAATAAGACCAGGGAAAACCTGGTCTTAAACAGGCGCATTGAGGAGAAATGTTTCATTTCTCCTCGTTTTTGCTGTTTCCATGAGTGCTGTGCTGTGCAGCTCACACATAAACCGCAAAAGGGCTTTAATTGTTTATGTGCAGGAAGGTGTCCCTTCCTCCACATAAACAATCAATAAAAAAAATTACGTTTTGCAACTTCTATGTGTGCCGGATTAACCAGCACACATAGAAGTTTCAAGATGCCATTTAAAGATTGTTTATGTGTAGGAAGGGACACCTTCCTACACATAAAACAATATTCCCCTCAATGCAGACACCCTTGCACCATGGTGCAAAGGTGCCTGCATTGGCGCTAGGCTGCTAAATTTAACACCAGCGCAGAAGGAGATGCAGAACTGCACCATATTGTTAGAAATATGGTGCAGCCCTGCGTTTCAGAAGAGGCAGAGCGTGACGGTAAGCCAAGGAGGCTAACACTATGCAAATTCAAATTTCAAAGCTTTATATGCTCTGCCACTTCTCTAGTGAATATGCCCCCAGTATCTTAGGGCCTGATTCACACAGTAAATGTACACTTTTGTGTAAGCTTACAATTTTTTGCTATTCTCAAAGGTACTTTACTAGTAGCATCTTTAGGACAGTGTAGCCTATGTGCATAAAAAGATGACTAAGATAGGATATAATGCCCTTGTAATATGGGAACAGGATATCTGTCACATTTGTGACAGAGTTCCTGTCTGCTAGCCTGTAAATTATGGTCTCAATATCTTAAGGCTTGATTCGCAAAGGTAAACATACACTTTTGTGTAAGCTTACTATTGTTTGCTATTCACAAAGTTACTTTACTGGTAGCATCTTTACAACTGCCTAGACTCCGCACATAAAAAGATAGGGCTGTCCCATCAGTTTATGTGGTGAAACCACAGTTGTAAAGATGATTCCAGTAAAATATCTTTGTGAATAACAAAGAATCATAAACTTACATAAAAATGTAAGTTTACATTTGTGAATCAGACCAGTAGGTCTCATTTTCCTTTCTAGCAACCTCCTTATGAAAGAGTCTCCAAGAGGAAGACACAGGTTTATTTCTGATTGCAACAAGCATTGCATGTCAATTCTTGCTAACCCTGTTAGGTTTAGTACATTGAAAAAATAAGTTCAGGGACTAGCATTTCTTTTTTGTCTCTAGAAAGTAATGTGCTTTGTTTTTCCAAGGCTGTTAATTCTGTCTAAGTTGTATTTCTTCTACATGCCCTTAATTGATTGATTGATAGGCTTTATTTCAATATAAAATATCATAAAAGCTTGTTCAACAATTATAAAACACAACATTTACAACAATCATTTCTTAACTACACAGAAAGGGAGAAAAGGGAGTAAAGTGTTAAAACAGTTAAAACAAGAATTAAATTAACAAGGACAGCCTTCTTGCACGGATCAACCATGACCACTTTAAAAATTTTGAAACACCGCAAACAACCAAAGCGGATGTGTCAGACATTAAAATGCAGAGCCCCACTGTGTGCTGGCGGGTGCCTAAAAGTCTACATAAGGGTTTGAGCCAGCACCTCCTAGGTGCACAGTAATCTGGACATTCGAAAAGAATGTGGGCTACCGACTCTACTCGAGTGGGACAACGCGCACAAAAGGGGGAGGACTGGTGAGAGGATTTCCATCGGGCAATCAGTTCACCTACAGCTAGGGTCCCCACTCTGAACTTAAAATACAGGGCCCGGTCAAAAGGGATGGAGATCATATCTAGATATGGTTCATAAGCCACCACATCTTTAATCCTCACAAAGGCTACAGTGGAATTACAATGACGTGGATCTATAGATAGTTTGGAAGAGTCCCAATTCCAATACAATTTCTTTATCATGGCTTTGGGTGGGGCAGTTCTCGATGCCCACGCATCACCAAGCCCTAACTCCACTAATAGCCATTTTACATCCCTCAACCATTTAATCCCGGACCAGCCTTCCATGGCCATGACCTCTGATAGCGCCTCTGCATAGGAAGCTAATTCGGGCACCCGGCACAACCGAGCCCAAAGAAGCAAGGGGCGGAGTTGGGCTTGGTCCTTAATCGACCTGTAACCTAGGTCCAATAGCACGGGTACTGTAGGTGTGCTCAGCGGGAGAGCCATCAGATCTTTCAGAAATTTGCTCTCCGATTTTGCTAATGGGTCCAGGTTGCAAGTGCCCCACAACTCCGCCCCGTACAAGGCAGAACTAACGCCTCTAGCTTTGTATATCTCCACAACTGGGGCGATAGGTTTGCTTGTGGAGGAGCGTTGCTCGTTAAGTAGTACAACACCCACCCTTTTGTGGCTAAGGAGCATTTTTTGGATGTGCGGGTTCCAGCTCAATGCATCGTTAAGGCGAATGCCCAGATAATTGAACTCAGATACCCTGTCCAATGGGACACAATTCAGAGCCGGGGAACGCCCAGGTTTTTTAGGCGGATTCATAATCAAATACTTGGTTTTATCAGTATTGAGTACCAATCCCCTTAATGAGCAGAACTCCTGAAAGCTATTCAGGAGACTCTGAAGGCCCATGGGGGTCTTTGAGATAAGAAGGGTATCATCTGCAAAGAGCAATGTTGGGATCCGTTTACCCGCCAGGGACGGAGCATCCGAGGGATTTCTTAACAGATGCTCAACCCCTCCGTTCACGTAGAGAGAGAACAGAGTGGGAGCTAGCACACATCCCTGGCGGACGCCCCTTCCCACAAGGATCCTGTCAGTTTTTTCACCATTCGTGCCCCATCGCACCTGCGCAAAATTGCCGGCGTGTAGTCTCACAAGGAGGGACAGGATGTACGGAGGCAGCCCCAGTTCTAGCAAGACCTTCCACAACTCCTCCCTTGGTACCAGGTCAAAGGCAGTCTTAAGGTCTATAAAGGCCAAATACAGAATGCCTTTGCCCAGCACCACCACCTTCCAATACAAGAGAGCCAGTCTAAAGGCCTGTTCAATGGTCCCTGTTACAGAGCGAAATCCAGCTTGGAAGTCCGACAAGATGTTATTGTCGTCCACCCACTGAAGCAGCCTCCCCAAGATCACCTTCCCTGGCACTTTTTGTGATGAGTCGATGAGACTTATGGGCCTGTAGTTGGCAGGGTTGTCCCGACACCCCTTTTTGAATATCGGGACAACCTCCGCCCCGTTCCAGGATTCAGGTACAGGCGCACCGCTATTGATAGCGTTGAGCAATGACGAAACCAGCTTCCCCCACTCCTTGGGGTTTGCGCGTAGCAGGTCACCCAGTATCCCTTCAGGCCCTGCTGCTTTTAGGGGCACCAATGATTCAATTACACCTTCCACCGCTCTAGCAGTGAAGGGAGCACCCTCAGTATCCCCTATACAGTCAGCTAGGGAAAAGGTGGTATGGGAAGCCACCTCAATCGGGGTATAGAGGGACAAGAAATGGTTGAACCAGTTCTGGGCAGGGATGTTACACGTCATCAGGGTGCTGACTGGCCTATCCCTAGATCTTATAAGGTTCCAAAAACCTCTGGCATCCCTGCCCGCACTTGCTTCCATGAGATCCGCCCAGAACCCATCCTCCCATTCTCTCTTTGCTGCGATAGTTGTCTGGGTGTACTCTTTCCTAGCCAGCCTGATTGCAGCCTGGGATTTACTTTTGACAGCACCTATCAGGGCGTTTTTCTTCCCCCTGCATTTTTTAGTAAACCAGCCCGGCGGTTTGGATGGCTTCTTACTCTTACCAGCTCGGGAGGCCTTGCTTGGGAGAATGAAAAGGTCACTCAAAGCCTTGGTTGTATCACAAAAAAGCACGGTGACTTCCCCAGACAAAGGAATCAGCGAGTCCAATTTAGACTGGGCTGTATCTAAAAGAGCCCCAATAGCTAACACTTTCTCTTCGTCTATAATAAGCTTGCTCCACTTCAAACGTCTACCGCAGTTGGAGGGATGTACTTCATGGGGGATAGATGCTATACGGGGCGTATGCACTCCCTGGTCCCCAATCCACAGGGGAAGGAGGACAAGAGAGAGGAGGTTGTGATCACTCTCGACTGATGGAAGGACCTCCATATCCCGCATTAAGCTCCAAAGCTTTACGTCAAGGAGAATGATTGCCCTTAGGCCAAATTCCATGATTAGGGAATTGATTTGGACCACCACTTGAGACCACCTCCTGATGGGAGGTATAGTTAGGGCTGGTATTCCTCTCCTAATGTCTTCATTGGCGTTTCCCAAAGTGTCCTCTAACCCAAGGGGCTCAAAAGTGCAGTTTAGGTCCCCTGCGACCAGGACATGAGATCTATTGGCACACTGCCTAAGCAAGGATTCCAACCCTGATACTATAGGTGATTGCGAACCTCCCTTCATGCCCCTGGCGTAAATATTAATAATGTCCAAGATCAGCCCTCTCCGCGGTCCCTTAATTGATATACTGAGTAGATCGGGTGTATTTGTCGCATGCTGAACAACTTGGCAGCCGAGCGAGATAGCGACCCATATGAGGAGGCCTCCTGAGGGGCGGCCCTTCCCTGAAAGGGGGGACACTGCTGGTACAAAAAAGGATGAATAGCCTACCTTGTGACAAGGCTCCCTACTCCAAGTTTCTTGGAAGATGCAAATAGAGTAGCCTTCCACAAGGGTGTTCCAATCGGGTAGAGCCAGCTTCCTCGAGACACCCGCAACGTTCCAGCTGAGAATCCTTAGGTCTGGACCTGCCACAGCAGGCTCCCTGCAGGGTTCAGAGCTGGATACCCCCTCCCTCTCAGGGGTTGTCCATGGTGCACTATCTCCTTGTTGAGTCCCGACAACCAGGTTGGGATCCTGATCTAGGGGGCTATATGCAACTGGTAAAAATGGTGGATTAGCATTACTTGGGCCTAGGACATGAGACTCTAACACAAATCCCGGACTCGGAAGCAACGGAGCCACCCCAGAACAAATATTGTTTCAATATCCTGGCGTCTTCCCATATGGCCCTGACCATGCAACTGGCTGATATGGCAAAGGGATGTAATGATTCTCGGGAGAGGTAAAATTGTTCCTTCATCCCCCCCCAAATAAGTACCGTATTGGTTTCCTACGGGTCTTGGGTAAAAGTAGGTCAAGTCTACTACACCAATACCTGCACCACCAATCCCTAAATTCTGATTGCAAATTGTTTGGGCAACCCTAACATCCTTAAAATTTACCACCACACGGTCTCTCTCAAAATGCTTATGCCCGTAGCCTACCCACCCTACCCTTCTGACGCCTATGATCAGGCCGTCTAGTTCCCTAGGGAGAGGTCTATTTGTACTTAACCAGTGCAAGGTTTTATTTTTAAGCGCTTGGTGGGATTCTTGCTGGTCAGCCTTCAGGGATGGTACATTAATAAGGATGGCAACATAAGGCTGGCAATCTGGTGGTAGGTTCACGGGTGGTATTCTAGGGGCCTCTTTGAGAGGGAGCACGTCAAGCTGGATAGCTGGTGGAGGATTGGAACTAATTCTTCTTGGTTGAGCTAGCTCGAGGCCTTTGCTATTGCCAGAGTTTCTTGGTTTGGCAGAACCATTTCTACCAGAAACTTCAGACCGCACGGACTTCTTAACAGGGACAGTACTAGCCTTTGGTGTATTTGGATGTTCTGTAACATTCATTGCGGCCAACCCTGGGTTCCGGACGCCCCCAGAGGAAGCCACAGCGTGTACAGCGGGGGCATTTACCACTACCACCCCATTAGCCGTTCCAGATGTAATAGGTGGGCCCTATGGGGATATAGGGGTCGCCCGGGCAACAGTTCCCCCCCCTAGTCCGTCCTCCCTAATTCTAGAGTGTAACTTAATGAGAGATTTTATGGAAAAAAAATTGTCCAGGGTCACTTGCTCAAACCTATCCAACCGCTCTGCCAGCCCTTTAACTCTCTCTAAGACCGGGATCAACAATGATTTCATCATTTTCTCTAATTGGGCAATCGAGGGGGTTTCATGGAGTGGGACTTCGGCAGAGTCAGTCGTCAGATCAACACATGACTGTTCTGCTATAGCACCAGAGGGCTCTCCCCCCGTGTCCCCCTGGGGGCAACTTGCACCCAACCCCGCGCCCTTATGGATCCCGCCCACCCTGGTACCAAGTCTCCTATGTTTCTTATAGGGTTTAGGATTGCTACCTTTACGCGGGCTAGCAGTTCTTTTCCTTTTAATATGGACTGATCTATTTACTACCGGCGGTACCAACACTGGTGGAGGGAGGGAATCCCCACGGCTAGAAGAAATGTTAGGAGGGAGCATAGGGACGGAGGTCTCACTGGACAGTAAATCCGAAGCGTTATCTTCGTTAAGTGGGGCTATGACTGCCATACTCTCCAGCCTATCTAAACTGACCCTTAAAGCAGCAACCCGTGGATGATCTAAAAGGGGAGAAGCATTCACCAAGGGATCGGTTTCACGTACTGGAGAGGGAACTAACGCCAAGGGACCCAATGACGACCGCTTATTTGAAAGATGTTCTCGAGAAAGACGCTGCTCTGTCATGGCGATTTCCTTCTCGATAACTGTGACAACTTGGGTGATAAACTGGTCCATTGCGCCAGTAACACAACCAGGGCCTCCCCCCCACCCCTCTCAAACTCTTCCCTGAGCGAGTAGACATTAGCATAAACAACCAGTAAGAAATATATACACTGTGCCCGGCGAAACAACTTCCTAGCTAAAAAACAGTCAACAGTGTACAAGAATTGGCTAACTGTCCGTGCTACCGCAGCCAAAGTTTTCAGGGGGGTGGCCCAGCCCAGCCCTGGACAGCCCCGGATGGCCCCAGACAGTCTCGCCCTTGTCCCGGGCTTCTCCCGCGAGCTACCGCGCAGCGGTTCGCTGAGTCTACTAAATAGGGTGGAAGATGGTCAGGGGGGCGGGGTAAGCAGGGAGAGCGGACCAGGTGCTGCAGGTTAGTCGGGCAGGGACTCCTGGGAGATGGAGTCCCTGCGGCACCGCTCGCAGCCCTGCTGCAATTCCAACCCTCGCCTCAGCCGACCTCAGCGCCACAACCCCAGGGCCAGGGCAGGCTCCCGCTGCTCAAGGTCCGGGAAGTACAGCAGAAGGGAGAAGAACAGCAAGCAGAGTTCCAGTCAAAAGGCTCCTCACAGGGCAAGGTTATTGCAAACAGTGCCCTTAATGTTCCTTGCTAGGTAGCTAGGCTCACCCTCTATAAATACCAATGTACACATTCACTAATTTTGAGGACTCATTATACCCACTCCTGACCCAACACACCCAAACACACACTTACACTCACACTTTTCCAGAAAAAAAAACATGTTACTCATCTTATGATTGACTACTAAGACCACAAGAAGTCTCTCAGAACCAAGCAGTTCTTAAAAATATACAACTGAATAGATGTGATGGTTGCAATCATCAATCTAAAAACACTGGAATTCAATGGGTTAGTTAGTCATACAACTAACCATAAACACTGGATGCACTTCTCATGACGTCACACATGACTTCACAAAAGCCATAATCAAAGACTGCTTTGGTGATATCACAAATCGCTTATAAAAAATATAATCAATCACATCAGTGATGTAGCATTTCATTTAACATTACATGGAAATGAAAGGTGGCAATACCACTTAGAGCCAACAAATGCCCTCTTTGGCAAAGGTTTCACTGACAACAAACAGATGTTCTCCCAGGTATCAGAGGCTCAATTCACAAAGGCAAATCTATAGATATAAATTTCCAGACCTGTAATTCCTAATTTGCAGCCTAAATTGAATTACCAACTTGAGGCAGATATTTACGGCTAGTAGTGAGAGTTCTTGTACTTTCCCCCTTACATGAGGGGGTGCAATACGTACAACTCAAATTATGTTTGTAAACTTATAACTAGCATCTTTACTAGCAAAACTGGGTACAAATCTGACACGCAGATTTGCACAGCACAGACAGATATGCCTGTATTCACTATGTAGAACTACAAACTAAGATGAATAGGAAAACAGCTATCACCTGTGGAAAATCTTGAACGTGACAAATATTGCTTCTGGTAGTATGCATTATAGAGCTTACAGTCTGCCCTGTTTGTCTTTGCTGTGAGACATTGTGGAGCCCAACAACATGTGTCCCTGGACCAATGTGCCATTGGAACTAAGCTGCACCCAACCGAGATGCCCTAATCAGGGCAAAACTGATCTTGAGTTTCTTGTGGTCTGGTACAGAGAGGGTCTGGCTTGGCAGTTTGGGGTGGACTGTTCCTATAGGAGCAGGCACAAGCTGCATATGGCTGGTTCTAATTTGAGATGGTATGGTGGGCAAAATATCATTGCTATGGAAGGCTACCCCAAGTGATTACCAGTGATTAGACAAATTGCAACCATTCCTCCCCTCACCTTAGTTTTAGGGGAGCCAACAACTGCTACAGTTGAGTGTCATGGTGTGTGCTTGTGTGTGTGTGTATTTGTTTGTAATGTATATTGTCCCATGACTATTGTTGTACATTTTTATTTTATCTTTTAATATTTATTTTGGTTCTTATCTTTTACATTTGTACAATGTTATGTTTATGGATGTATTCAATATTTAAAGTTATATGACCATGTGAGGATTTGGGTATATTATATGGTATGGCTGCACAGCCATACCATTTAATACACTTTCAAAAACTGTATTGAGTCCAGTTAGGTTCATTTGTAAAACATTAAGCTCAACCCTGGGTAGCAAGTCTTAAACAAAGGAACTAGTGTTAAGCTTTTACCAGTACCAAACAACAAATTAAGAAGGCCACACAACATGAAAAAAATGATACCAACTTATAAAAATAGACTATATTTTTATGAAGTTTTAGAGACCAAGAGGAAGAAAAGCCAATAGCGGGTTCTGGAGATACAGATTTTTAAAGAAAACAGAAATCTTAGTGTAAACACGAACAATCAGTGGTAATCATAAAGTTTGTAAACTATTGAAAAGTTTGAAAGAGTTGTGTTTGGCTGCTGCGGCCCGACTTGGGTGACCAAATCTGACAGGATGAAGGTCTAGGGGCAATGAGAAGTATATTGGCAGTTACCTGGCCCCCAAAGTGTTTTCCAGTCCAGTACTAAACTTCACAGCACAACAGCCGTAGACTTCAATGGAGTGGTCCTGATGATGCGGATGAAGGAGATGGATGATGCTCAAGGATCTATGGGTTCTGTCCAGTTCACGGGGGTGCCTTTGTGGTTATTCCTCGATCCACAGGTCAGGTGGGGTGACTTTGGTCACAGAGGTTGGGGTCCCTCAAAGATCTCTTTGAGACAGTCAAAAGCCAGCTGCAGCGATATCTCTTGGTGGAGGCTGGTGTCAATCTTGGGAGAACAATCTGGACACAGATGACACTCTGTTTCTGGCTGATTCAGGTGCAACTTTTTGGTCTATTGAGGCGCCCAGCGGCAGTTAGTGGAGATTCTCCTGAAGTGACTACAGACCTGCCAAGCTGGGTTACTTCCGTTTTGATGGCCCCGGTGGTGGTTTCAGGGCATCAGCTGACTGACCCTTGGAGTCACTTCTTTGGTCTAAGACTGGGGCCTAACTTTTCCCCTAGCCAGAAGCCAAAGGCACAAGCCTCTCTTAACTAGACCAAGGCGCGGCAGGTGCAGACCAGCCGACGGTGCAGCCTTTCTTTTCCAAGTACAGGGGTCATCAGGGAAGTCTTTTCTTGGTCTTTTTGTCCGGTTCCAGCGTGGTCTGAGGTTCAGGGTGCCAGGGCTGTCATATTTATGCCCAGAAAGAGCCCTGGGGGCATGATGCAGTCACTAGCCAATGAGCTACCAGGTCCCTTTGCTCTTGGTCATGCCTTTCCATCTATGTTGGGGTCTGCAAAGAGTCCAGTGGATGCAAGATATACAGAGGCAGAAGTTGATAATACTAGCACACTATTTGTGGTAGTTTGGACTGGCAATTACCGAAGTACCTGAACTCCCCAAGTTCAGGTACTTCGGACCCAGGAGAGAATATGGTCCAAACTCTCATTCGAGAACTGGACTCGGGAATTAAAACAATCTGCCCCTCTCGCGGACCTTGACCCCGTGAAAGCAGACGCAAACTCCACCAAGTGGCTAACTACCACTCTTGATTCAGTAGCACCCAAGAAAAATTTGAAGAAAAAAAGTAAAATCTTTAAATCCCCATGGTACTCCCAAGAATTGAGAAACTTAAGAAGAACCTGCAAAACTCTGGAGCGTAAATGGAGAAAAGACTGGGACACCCTCAATAAAGAGAAATACAAAATAGCCATGAGGACCTATAAGTCAGCTCGGAAAACAGCCCAAGCCTCTTTCTTCAAAGAGAAAATTAGATCTGCCTCCAACTCGTCTCGGGAGACCTATAAAATAGTAAAAGAGTTACTTAAAATACCCAATCCCCCTTTGATACAGGAATCCACGGTCACTAGATGCAACCAAGTAGCAGCTTTCTTTGAGAGCAAAATAACGAACATTCTACAATCCCTTCCGCCAAAATCTGACAGCAATGCTCCTGCGGCTTCTATTGCCACAACTATAGGCCCCACTCTGGACTGTTTTAACCAGATATCCAATGAAGACTTCTTGAAGGCTCTAACAGGCATGAAAAGTGGATCCCCGAATGACCCAGCCCCTATTCACATCATTCAGCAGGTGGGACCTACCATCTCGCCTCTGGCCACTGATCTTATCAATGCCTCATTTAATCAAGGAGTGGTTCCCCCTAGTTGGAAACATGCAGTAGTTAAAGCTCTGCAGAAGAAACCAGGACTTGACCCTCAAGATTTTGCAAACCTTCGACCAATCTCTCTTTTGCCAGGCTTGAGTAAGATTGCAGAGAAGGCCGTTAATCAACAACTCTCGGCCTTCCTAGAAACTAACAATCTACTTCGCCCCTCACAAACAGGATTTCGCCCGGGTCAGGGGACTGAGACCGCCCTTTTGACAGTGGTCGAAGAAGCTAGGTGCATCTTAGGTTCGGGAGGAATGGCTTTACTGATCCTCCTGGATCTAAGCGCTGCATTTGACACTGTAGATCACGGGATCCTGATCCAGCGACTCCTTAATCTAGGGGTGAGAAACACCGCATTACGTTGGCTCACATCCTTCCTGAAGGACAGAACCTTCCAGGTTTGTGAAGGGATGGTGCGATCCAAGTCTTTCCCCCTCCAGTGTGAGGTACCTCAGGGCTCTTCATTGAGCCCTACATTATTTAACATCTATATGGCCCCCCTGGAGGATGCTGTCACTCCCTTTGGGATCAAAGCTGTCACATACGCTGATGACACCCAAATGGTTGTCTCATTCTCACTGGAAATAGATAAACTTAGAAATCTGCATGATTGTCTTGCAGGAATCTATAATTGGATGTGTGACTCGAGACTTAAATTAAATGGCACAAAAACAGAGCTCATGCTTCTGGGTCATCGAATAACATCCCTTCCCATCTCCATGTGGCCATCGTGTCTAGGAGCCCTCCCACAACCTAAGAAAGAACTCAAAAGCTTGGGGTTCTGGTTGGAGCAAGACCTCTCTTTGAAAACGCAGGCCAAAAAGACGGCTGGTACCTGTGTGGGCCTACTTCGCTCAGCCCGGAAGATTCTCCCCCTACTCCCGACACAGTCCCAAAAATTGCTCATTCAAGGTCTCATCTTATCCAGATTAGACTACAGCAACGCCCTTTTCATGGCTGCCCCTGAATCTACTATTAACATCCTTCAGCGAACCCAAAACGCAGCAGCGAGGCTATTGACAGGCACCGCCCAGAGAGCATCAGCAAAACCAGCGCTTAGAGCTCTCCATTGGTTGCCGATCCGGGAAAGGATCAAATTTAAGGCTCTATGTATCACTCATAGATCCATGCAGGGTAAAGGGCCCCCTATGCTAGGGACAATACTCTATCCCTATAAAACTACCAGGTCCCTGCGCTCATCTCAAGGCAACTTGGCCACTGTTCACAGAGTCAAGAAGGCCCGCACCGGAGGGCGACGTTTTTCGGTCACGGCAGCAACCCTGTGGAATTCTCTGCCAACCCGGATGCGAACTGAACCAAACTATATGAAGTTTCGTAAGCTGCTGAAGACATATCTTTTCCCACAATAACTTTAAAATTCACTCCCTTCACCCCCTCGCTTCTCCTCAGTTTTCCATTGCACTCTCAGCGCTGGGACGCTCCCGGGCAGCCATGCGCTTTATAAATCCTTTTTCGTTCGTTCATTCATTCATTCATTCATTCATTCATTCATTCATTCATTCATTCATTCATTCATTTCATTTCATTCATTCATTCATTCATTCAATTAGACTTATAAGAGGTTGGTGCTCAGCATTTGCTATACTCACAGAGGCAATGAATGAGAGACACACTGAAGAATAAATCTGAGACCAATTTGCAAAAATAACATAGAGTTTTATCAAAATGTTCAGATCACAAACTTAATTTTAAGGTTTTTAATATAACACACTTTTGTGCGCAATAACACACCATAGAAGTCAATTGGAGGAAATAGGAAAACGCATATAAAATCATGCAGTTCAATTGTTAGAAATGGGGGTCTCTAGTTGGCAGTGGCTGGCCACAGTCCAAATAGGGACCCTTCTTCCTAAGTCAGAGTAAGGGGGCTACACCCATTGAGAACCCCTGCTCAACCCTGTGGTAACGTAGCACAAGCAGCTAGGCTTATCTCAGAGGCAGTGTGTAAAGCATTTATGATCATACACAGTAACACAGTGAAGGACACTACAAAGGGACACCACACAAGTAGTTATAAAAAATAAGTATCTTTATATATAGACTTAATCACAAGACCAATAACGGTAAAAAGCCACAATACTGGAAAATGGGGGGTACTCTTGAAAAGCTGGAAAAAGAGTTCAAGGGTTCAAATAGGGGTTCAGTTCAAAGCAGTGGTCTACTTACAAATTACCTGGATTTCGTAGCAAAATCAACAAAATGTCGCAAAGGAGCTGTGGCGATGATTTTCCCCACGCAAGGCCGGCAATGCGTTGAATCCTTGCCGCAAGGGAGGATGATGCGCCGGGCTCCGGGTGCGTGCGGGACAAAGCGACAGATTTCTCCACGCTAGGCCAGCGATGCGCTAAATCCTTGCCGCGAGGGAGGATGATGCGCTGATCCTGTTTCGTGTGTGATCTTGTTGAGATGAAAGAAAATAGCACTCCACGAGGGAGCGACGATCCGGGTGCGATGCGAGGAAAATGGCAGACGCTCAGCATCCGCGCTGCGATTAACTCGATGCGATGATCCGGGGTCAGCGAGCCTTCGAAAAGCCTGCAAACGTGCGATGCGATAATCTCTGGGGTTAGCGAGCACTTTGAGGCCCACAAGCGTGCAATGCGATGATCTTTGGTTTGCGAGCGCTCGGCGGCAGCAGCGCGTGGATTTTTCTTACGCTTTTCAGCAGCAGCGGCTTGCAAACGGCGTTAGTGACGATTTTCAGCTCTCTTTTCTCTGTAGTAGAACTAGAGGCCCTGGAACTCACGGGGGCTTCACCTGCTGATAGAAATCCTCGCTGGGAGGAATCAGGAGGCTGGTGGGGGAGTTAGATGTACCTGTGACTCCAGCAGGAGGCTAGCTCTCTTCTAGCCCTTGGGTGATAGCTTAGCAAAAATAAAAGTCTCTCAAAAGTCCTTTTCCCTCTTCTTCCAAGTCCAAGGGGAATTACTGCAGACCAATCCAAAAAACAGCACACAAGTACAAGGACAGTCCTCTCCTGCAGATTCCTTCAGTAACACGGACAGAGGTTCCTCTTGACAGGAGCAATACCAAAATCAGGGGTTTGGGGACAGATATTTATACCCCAAAAGTGTTTGTTCTCAGAAGTCTCTAGTCACTGAATCCAGTCAGCTCAGGCCTGGAGCACTTTGTTTACCAGGCTGCATCGTTCCTTTCAGAAAGAGGGGGTCTGCCATCAGATGCACAGTAGGAGGTGGAGCCAGCATTCACCTTGCCATGCACAGCCCTATTCAGGACAAGGAGCTACCCCTCCCCAGTACTCAATGCAGATCTCTCTATTCAACCCAGGTCTGACTCAGCCTGCCTTGCCCCTCTAAACCCAGACAGCCAATACACATAACAGCAGAGCACACTGGAGGCTTAGGCAAGAAAATACCTACTTTCTAAAAGTGGTATTTTCAAACACAGAATATTAAAACCAACTTCACTAAAAGATGCATTTTATTATTCTGAGCTCAGGCATACTAAATTCGAATTTCTACCATGTTCCCTGAGTCAGATAGGACTATAAGATGTAATAGCCAGTCTGCCCATTCTAGCCTCTGGAGAACAGGTAGCTTTGCAGCAGTGAAAAACAAAACGGAGGGGGATTCACTACCAGGACACGCTACACATATCAAGCCATGTCCTACCTTATGCACACAATGCACCTACCATAGGGGTGACTGACATGAGGCTAAGGGAAGGGTCAGGGGCTGGGAAGTGTGGGCACTTCACAGCCAAGATGGCAGTTCTGGACTGCGCGCAGACACTGTAGTGAGTTGTGTGTTTACTTCTGTGGTTGGCGCAAACCAGCGCTGCAGGCCCACCAGCAGCATTTGGGTTACCAGCCCTGGGCACTCACAGGCCACACTACTAGGGACTAACAGGTAAACCAAATAAGCCAATCAGGGATATACCAATTCACAGTCATATTTACACAGGGAGCATTTGAGCTGTGGCACTGAATGGCAGTGGCACAGCGCCCAGACCATCCAATACCAGCAAAAACAGAGGCGATAACAGCGAAAACTGGAAGGGAGACCCACGCCAATGGTGCCAGGTCTAACATCAATCAATCAGGGATTTATAGAGCAAATTACTCACCCATGAGTGTCTCAAAGTACTGGGGGGGGGGGGGTGCGGACAGCTCTGTGGTCATCTGAAGAGTCAGAACTTGAAGCCCTTTCTGAATAGGTGCAGTGTTGGGCTTCGTCTGATGCTGAGGGGGAGTTTGTTCCTGGTCCTGGCTGGGATGTAGGAGAAGGATCTGCCACCTGTTCTGGCCCTGTGGATGTGGGGGCCGAAGCTATGGCTAGGTCGGCACAGCAGGTTTCTTTCATTGAGGTATTTGTTGTCCAGTGTTATGGAAGGCTTTGTAGGCATGTGTGAGTAGTTTGAAGGTTATTCTTTTTTTAACAGGGAGCCAGTGGTGGTCGTGGAGGTGCTGGTTGGTGTGGTCATGTCGTGGGTTGCTGAGGACGAGTCTGGCTGTAACGTACTGGACGGTCTGGAGTTTGTGAAGGAGTGTATTGTTGATTCCGGCTTAGAGCATGTTTCTATAGTACAGTCTGCTGGTGATAAGTGCATGAGTGACAGGCTTCCTGGAGTCGGGGGGATCCATTTGAAGGGCGGAGGGGCCACTAGGTGTAGTCCCATGTGGAGGTGGTGGACCCGATGATGAAGACTTCAGTTTTTTCCGAGTTGAGCTTCAGACAGCTGCTGCTCCTTCAGGAAGTGCTTCATTCCTTCTTGTAAATTGTGCTTGGTGATGTTGGGTTCCTTGGTGTGGGAGAGGATGAGCTGGGTGTCATCGGGGTCTGATACTATGTTGAGTCCGTGTTTTCTGATGATGGTAGCGAGGGGGGCCATGTAATTGTTGAAGAGCATGGGGCTGAGGGAGGATCCTTGGGGTACTCCTCAACTGATCTCTGTGGGCTCGGAGAGGATGGGCACTGGCCTCATTCTTTGTGTTCTGCCTGAGAGAAAAGATTGAATCCAGTCTAAGGCAGTTGCCTGGATACCAGCGTTGTAAAGTCTGGTGGCTAGTGTGTGGTGAGAGACAGTGTTGCAGGCTGCTGAGAGGTCTAGTAGTATGAGGGCAGGGCTGCAGTGTAGCTTTGATTGAGGAGGGTGCGGATGTAGTCAGTAGTGGCTATTAAGGTGGTCTCGGGCTGTGCTTGCTGTGGAATCCAGATTGAGAGGAGTCAAGGATGTTGTTGGTTTCTATGAAGTACGTTAGCTGGGTGTTGTAGGAAGGTGGATATCTGACTATATGGTTACCCCGACTTTTTGCCTGTTGTTTAGCTGGTTTTTGACTTAGTTGGCCTGGGATCCTGCTATTCAGGACCCCAGGCTACCTGCTCTCTCTGTAAAATGGACTCCACGTACTTTAGGTACATATCTAATTGGGTATTGGGTCACCTTGTGAGCCCCTGTACAGTGAACCATAGGTACCCAGGGCATAGGTGCATCCAAGGCCTACCAGGGGCTGCAGCATGAATTATGCCAGCCCTGGCTGGCCATCCAAACTGACACCACAAGCTGATCACTCAGCTTGGGCAAGGTCGTGTAATCACCCCTTACTTAGATATAGTATACCTGTATCTAACCTTATATATAGACACATATGTACCTGTAAGTCACTCCTATGGCAGGACTTAACAATCCTGGAGGCAGAGTGCTTTGTTTTATGTGAGATGGTGCTCTACCATGAGCTGAGCCTGTCTGCAGCTTTCGGAACCATGTACTTATAGCTGTTCTATGATAAAGCCATACCATATACTGTTAAGTGCATTATAATCCTCGCGGTTAATGCTAACTTTGGTTTGGCTTTATCAAAACATGTCGTGTAAGGTGTCATACGCTTTGGAATACTACCCCCCCCCCCCGCCAGTTCTGGCAGCAGGGGTAGCATTCCACCCTTCTAGAGGGAGAAGACATGTAGTTACTGCTGTACCTGGTTAAAGTTAAACAGAGCCTCAGCATCACAAAATGGATGCTGCTGCCACAGACACGAGTCTGACCTGCTGCTGGACGAAACTCCGGCAGGGAAGGCCTGGACAATAAGTTTCCTGCCTTGGGAGGTGCTAGCACCTCCCCAGACAGACTTTTAGTGTATTGGGGCAGGGAGGGCTGAAAAATGAGACACTGCCTGGGGCACACAAGGTGCTCCACGCATAGCCCGGTTCATACCAGTTGCTGGGGCACTCCAGCCCCAGCTCTGGTGCGAAATTGGACAAAGGGAAAGGGGTGTAACCACCCCGTCCCAGGTTCCACCCACAGGAGGGACCTAGCAGGTAATCCAGCCCCTTAGTTTAGTATAAAGTTAGGAGCTGAGTCTAGAGACTTTAGATTTATCCTGGAAAGAAGCTCTGAAATGAAACTCTTGGACCTTCGACGTTCCATATCGACTGGAAGACTGAAGACATCTCCCTTGTGGTCAAGGAGTGACCACCCTGTGCAAACTGGCACCAACAGTAACTTGCTGGTTTGCTTTGTCAAGACTTAGCGATGCAGGAACTGGACTCCCAGACTTCTCTGACTCCGACCCACATCCCCAGCAAAGCTGAGACCCGTGGCAGACACGAGCGGCGTGGGACTGGACATCCTGGACTACCTTCTTTTTGCTACCTGTGCAGCTCCTGAAGTACCCTCGAAGTTGTGCATTGGGGTTTGAGAAGCTGCAGACCCAAGCAGCATTTGCACTGAAGCTCAGCCCTCCACACTCCACGAGTGCCGCGTGGGGCCTACGCCTGCATTTCAGCTCAATGCATCTTTGCGGTTGCTAGCCTGTTGGCTAGTTGGCCCTCTGAAGACATCTTTGTAAAACTACACTGCTTACCTGGTTGCTCCGGGCTTGCTCCAGCGTCCCTGTGAAGGAGAAGCTCCCCAGACCTTGCTGGTCTGAACTGAAGCCAATCTTCCCATCCTGTGTGGATTGCCTTTGCCAAGGTTTGTTGGGTTTAATCCGGATACCGATACTGCCGACCGCTAGATCCATCGTGGAACAGCTTGACTCCAGCTCCTGGTTGTCGTCAACGCCTCCTGGTTCTCATGGCTGCAGAGACAAGCTTCACCTCTTCACCTGATTGCATCTTGACATCGCCTGGTTCCTTCCTGGTTCCTTCCTGGTCACTGGCTGGTGACCCAGACTCTTTCCCCTCTGCTTTCAGGTTTTTCTTGACTCCGATCCACTCTTGGATCCACCCGGACACTTTTCTCCTGGTCGCCTGCAGCACTTTCTTGCAGCTCTCCATAGGAAACTGCGACGAAACCCGACACGAAAGAACACCTATGCATCCGGCTTCCCTGGGTCAGGTAACTCGAGTACTCCAGTGCTCCCGTGGGTATCAACTAGCCAAGTGTCCTAGTTTAACAGGGTTTTCCCGTAGTCCATCCGAAAGTGTTCCCATTGAAACCCTATGGTAACTCGAGTGTGTTTAGACACTGCACATGCATTCCCGTGGGCCTCCTACTTCCAATCCCTTGGTTGTTCAGTGTAGCCCCAGTGATTTCCTAGGCCCTAGGCCTACTCACCTTTTCTGAAGTGGTTCTTATACCACTTCTTTAGTATATGGTTCGTGAGGCCCCTAGGGCAGAATTGTATTTGTGCAACTTATAGTATGCTTATTGAGTAACTTGTGCTGTATCTCGAACTCTGACCTCATAAAGAGTGCAGAGGGGTTGTGTTAGTAATAAATACATATAGATTTGAGATATACCTTGTGTGGTGTCCTTTCATATGGTATTCAAGGGATTATATATGGTAAAACAGCCAACATCCGGCTCACTGCCATTCTCTTCTTGCAACCAATATTGAGGACATGCACTTGCTCTCTGCGGTCTTTTTACCTGCTCACCTCCGCTGAATCTTGTCTCTGCACTGTATCTCTGCTGATTCCCACTGTATGGCAGTGGCGGTTGCGGCACCTGACTTTGCTGATTTTCTATCTGCTGTTGCTGTGGTTTCTGCTGATTTACCTCAAACTGCACCTGCGGATTCAATGATGTATGTTCCCCATTAACTCTAGGTGGACATTTACACTCGCGTTTCCAATGCCCTATCTGGCCGCAGTTGAAACATGGCATTTTCTTTTTCAATTCATCAATATTCCCTTCCAATTTAGGTTTACCCTTAAACCCACCTTGATTTCCTACATTTTTATTCTCCAATTGTGCTACTTGTTGTTCAGCTACCTTTTACTTGTGCCCACATGGCTTTCTCTTTCAGCTTCTTTTGTTTTGCATCAATCTCCTCACTACAATATTTTGCTTGTCTCAGAACCTTATCTACTGAACTCGACTGCCAATCCATCATGCTATGTCTAATCATGTCTGAGATTTCTGGTCTTAATCCATATACAAATCTATAAACAAAGTGACTCATGTCTTTCTCATTTAATTCCTCATAACCACTGTACTGTTTAAAGACTAACAACAACCTTTCATAAAATGAATGCACAGTTTCTTTCGGCTCCTGTGTGGTTCTGTCTGTCTTCACCCAATCAGTTTCTTTCAGAGGTATTTTGTTTTTCAACCAAACTATCACTTGCTCATATTTCCTCATCACATCTGGTGATGGGGCTCCTGTTTTCTCATCTCTGGGATACTCTTCCCTTGGCCAATCCACAGATATTTTACATTCTGTCCATAAATCAGTTGGTACTACTATGTCAAACAATCCATCCAAATCAATCCACAATACCGTTGACACTTTTACAAACCTGTCAACCTGCCGATACCATTCTACTGGCTTTTCTCTCAATCTGGGGAAATCATTCGTAAATGACAATATGTCTTGTCTGCTCCAGGGCACATGCACATATCCTCCTCCAGGAATTTCTCTCATAGGGAATTCAGTTGCCACTTTTCCCTTCTCTCTAATGGCGAAAGCTAAAGTAGACTTATCACTATTTTCTTCTTTCTTCTTTGCCCACTTGACCCTCCATTTGCCTTCATCACCCCATTTGCTCAACAACACAATCAAATCTTTTATCTGAACTTGTCTTCCTGCAGTGTTCATATTCTCAATGTCTCTCTCTGCAAAATCTACTCAATAAGATTTCTGTAATGACTTTCTTTTGGAAAAATCTATTCCATTTTCACTTGCCACTTCTTCCAATTGATCATACATTGTCTTTGCTCTCCATGTTATGCTTTTACATAAAAACATGAGCTCATCATCCTGATAAGTTTTTAATCTGTCTGTCCCAATTGTTCCAATTATTAATTCCTCCATGTCTATTTTTAATTTGGAAAGAACAATAAGGTGAGGAAGGGCCTAAGGGAGTTTAAAGACCATACAGAGACACATTCCCTAACTGAACATATGAAACACAAAAATGTCAAAGGGTCTATACACAAAGTCTATGTGTGGTACATTAAACTAAAGAAGTCTGTGTCAACTTATCCAAAAACTGTAAAGAAACATAGATAAGTAACCTGTGATCCCTAACAGGATACCCATCAGTCACCACTCGGAACCGCCCTTCGTCATTTGGGATTCCTGTTAACCATATAATGGGTCCACTACCGGTTAAGGTGGAAGGTCAGATGTTATAACCTCTTGTAAACCTAGTAGTGACCAATATGGTTTAGAGTGTCATAAACTACCCATCAATACAAGTAAGAATGAGGGTGACTGATTTGCAGTACTGGTGAGAAAAAGTGTGCTTGGTGAAAAATAAAATTGGGTGAGGGAGCAGGAATGAAAATAATTTTATTCTGTTTTATGATCACTCCACCAATAATAAAAGAGCAGCAAAGGTAGATTTAACAAATATCTACCTAGATGTAAGAGTGGTCAACATGTTTCAGCAAATTAAGGGGACTAAAGAGTCCATTGATTTCATCAGGACCTGGATATTGAGTAATGCTACTGCAAAGGTGTTGTGAAGTATTAAAAAGTGACTACATATTAAACAAGCTGCAACATGAAAAAAGATCACCTGAGTTCCTAGGTGTAGTCTTTACTCGCAGATGTTTTGTATGTCACTGCCAAGAAGAAAAGAGACACAGACAAAAAAAAAGTAAAATAACCACATGAACACAGACATAGTAATGTGTAATTAATCCACATTTAACTGTAACCTAATCATTTGGTATCACAACTCATTGGTTCTATAATTTATCAACATGGAGACACTTAGATGTAATGCTTGCATGTAGTATAGTGTACTTCGTCTTACCTTTGTAGTTGAAGCAAAGGGCTCCACCCCGCCTGGCAACAGCTCAGGAAACGAGGGAAGCACCGCTCTAGTAAAAAGGAAGCAAAAACAAGGATATGTCATCGCCTCCTAGTCAGTTGAAAATAGTACACATAGCTAGTACCCTGGGGATAATCTGATACGGAGTTTCTAATACAAGAGAATATATGAAAAAACACATCAGCAATTAGACCCAGAGTTCTTTTACACAAATGACTGTTTTTGTGCAAGGGTCTTGGCTGATTTTGTTAGGTTGTATATCGAATATCACAGAGACTCGGCAGCTGATGAGTGTTTGCCTCTGTATTGGCGAAGTATTCAGTACTCCTTAGTGCTGATGTGGCCCGATTTTAAAGACCCCTCGCAGAATATGCAGGCTATAGTGACCAACCGCAAAGTATCTTTGCCGTTGCACAGAACAAGTCATCTACGTAACACCAGGACAGGATTATACCGCCAAAATGAATTTGGTCTTTCAAGATGTTAGCAAGACCGAAAAGTACTCTTCCAAAAAGAGAGTTTCATGGCGGCAGCAGATAACTCGAATAAATCTCACCTCTCCGTCGGTACATCTTTGCCGCCTTCCGAGCCGGTTGGGGGGGGTACCAGGACGGAGTAGAGACCTCCATTAAGAGCTATTCGCTGATTGGTTCTCATCCGATCATGTGGTCGGATCGTGCAATAGCGACTACCCTGACAACCGAGTCCTTAGTAGGACAGAGCAGTACATTGATTGGACTATTGCCGGTCATGTGAGCGGACTAAACGCTGTAATTCAGATGTTCATTGGCTAATCAAAGAAAACAGTTGCCTAGAAACAATGTGTATCACAGCATTTAGATGTTTATTTGCCACGCAGATAATTTTGCGATGTTATCGGTTGCTTAGAGACACAGCCTATCACGGTGAATTTGTAATAAGGAAATGTGCTCTAAGCAGCTACGCACAGGGAGTGTAGCATATGCCAAGTCTTTAAGCGTGTGAAATATACATCTTCACTTCCCTGGATAGGTCGCAATTCATTATTCTGTAAAGGTGGAGGCTGCTTTCTTTTATTGTTTAAAGAATTTTTAAACCATGGGCAGAAAGACAGGGACATATACCTAATAGGCTCCCTCTGATTTTCGTATGCCTCTTCTATAACAAATATGTCAAGAAAAAGTAGCCACACATCAAACATGATCTCTCTTAGCCTATTGTGTAGGAGGAATGTTACAGTAGACATAGTTACAAGACAGACCAAGGTATGTCATCATTCAATCAGCCTTTGTTGGTTCCCAACTTGAAAACCCATTTTTGTTCTCTACGTACAAGAAAGTTAGTATAATCTGTGACGTGGGGAGGGATATAGGGTTGCTCGAGAACAGTCCAAACAAATGCAGTGGGTGCATGTTGTTTCTCCAAAAAATGATTGGTGAGTTTGGTTGCCTGTCTTTTGCAACGAATCGTGCTTTTATGCTCGGAAATACGAATTTTTATTTTCCGAGTCGTCATCCCGACATATTTCAAGCCGCATGGGCAGGTTATGAGATAGATTAACTTCTCGCTGTTACAGTTGGTAAATTTTACTTGTTTCCATGGTCTGTTTGTACCTATGTCAATTTCAGTTGACTTATTGGTTTGAGGGCAAGCTTGGCATGATCCAAAGGAGTGGTGTCCTACTACAGGTGGAATATCCCAAATTTTGCCAAGAGCCCTTGGCATTTTAATGTGAGGTCTAGTGTGGACAATAAGGTCCTTTATATTAGGACCTCTCTTAAAAGAAAAGAGTGGTGCTTCAATGGTTTTTTGTCCGGAGTTCAGAATGGACCAATGTTTTTTTATTATTTTCTGGATATTATTAGACAGGGTCCCAAAAGTACTGACACAAGTCAATCTGGTTGATGTAGCTTTAAGTACTGAAGGTTCCAAAAGGGCTAGTCTGCTGTTGTTTTTGGCCCGCTTCATTGATTTCCGTACCAGTTTAGGCGGATATTTCCTACAATGAAGCTGTTGTTGTAGGGCTTTTGAGTGTGTTTCATAGCCTGCTTTTGTTGAGCAGTTTCTCTGTACCCTTAGGAACTGCCCGTAGGGAAGATTTTCTCTAAGGGATTTAGGGTGATGGCTATCGAAACAGAGTAGGGAATTTTTCGCCATTGGTTTTCTGTAAAGCTCTGATTGGAGGCCTTCTGGAGTGGAGAAAATCCTCAAATCCAGGAAGGCAATGTCAGTTTTGCTGGCCTCAACAGTAAAGCGAAGAAAGTTGTTCCTGCTGTTTAACCAGTTCTGAAATGCCACAAGATATTCGTGTGTCCCTCGCCATATCACTAGTATATCATCGATATACCTTTTCCATGTTTTTATCGAGGTGATATAGGGGTTGTTGTTTGTAAGGACATGTTCTTGCTCAAAGTGGTGTACGTATAGGTTTGCCAAGCTGGGGGCAAAAACGCTCCCCATGCTGGTATCTGATGTTTGCAGATAAACTGTGTCCTCAAATTTAAAAAAGTTTTTCTTCATGGCTAAGGTGGCACAAGCCATGATAAAGCTGACAGGTGTGATGCAGTCTAGGTCACGAGCCATCAAGAGAGAGGAGATGACTTCTAATGTTTCGTCTTGGGGTATTGATGTATAGAGTGACTCTACGTCAAATGAGACAAGGTGGTCATTCTCAGCATCAAATTCAATGTCAGGGAGGAGACGTAGCACATCTGTAGTATCTTTGAGGTATGTGGGCATTTCTTGCACCATAGGGCGCAAGAAATGATCAACGAAGGTGGAAAGTGGTTCCAGAATGGAGCCAATGCCCGAAATTATCGGGCGGACTGGTGGTGGCCTTTGTTCTTTATGCACCTTCGGGAGACAGTAGAAGTAGGGCATTACTGGATCTTCTGTGCATAGAAAGGTAGCTTTTTGCTGAGTAACCCAACCCTCTGACAGGGCTTCATCTACCATCTCATGGATTGTTCTTCGCATTTCAGCTGTTGGATCCTGGACTAGGGGGCAGTATGCTTGTGTGTTGTTAAGTTGACGTAAGCATTCAGTGTGATAATCACTCGTGTCCATCAGGACAATCGCACCCCCTTTGTCTGCCGGTTTGATGGTCAGTTCAGTGTTCGAAGCCAGGGATTTCAAAGCATCTTGTTCAGCTTTAGAAAAGTTACAGAAAGTTTCTTTTTCTGTTGAAAATAAAGTTTTGATATCCTTCTCTATGGCCTGTTCAAACGCAAGTACTTGCACAGGAACCATGTGGGATCCAGGGTTAAATGCGATTTCTTCTTTAGACCAGTATTCACATCTTCTAGGTCTGGTTCTTTCTGGTTAGATTTCGAAAAGAAGAACTGTAGGCGAACCTTTCGAAAGAACTTGGCCATTTCTATGTTGGTTTCAAAATGATCATTTCTGACAGTGGGCACAAAGCCTAAACCTCTATTAAGAACTTTGTCTTCCATAGGAGTGATAGTATGTGAACTCAAATTGATGACAAGCCCGCCTCCGTGTTCGCTTGTGCAGGCCCCGTTGTTTTGTTCTTCGTCGTGCTCCTCAGGTTCCTCGTTGAGGTGGAAGGAGGACTGAAATGGACCTGGGGTTGTGAACCTCTTCTCCGTCCTCGGGATCTGCCGCGGCCAAACCCTAAAAAAGGCGGCTGGCCTCCAGAGTTGCCTGCAAATTTAGGTGGTGGAAATGGGCCCATCTGTTGCGGAAAAGGCCCCATCTGTTGCGGAAACATAGGGTTTCCAAATTGCCAAGGGGCGGGTTGCCACCAAGACTGGTTCTGATTCTGATTTCCTCTCCAGTTCCTTTGATATTGTTTGCCTCGGGCTCTTTGTTGGAAGTTGCCTTGATTAGAAGAGTCTGAGTCACTAGAGTTGTCTTCAGAGGTTGATGACCCATATGTTGACCCTATTCTACGGCCCTTGCTATTAAGATCTGGAGGTACATATGAATCACTTGTATAGGGGTACACCTTCTCAAAGCTGAATTTCTCAAGATCCTTCTTGAATTTCTCCATCTTTGTAAACAGAGTAAAGTCTTTAAAATCTTGATTACTCTTGTTCGTTTCATCGTGACCCTGTTTAAAGAGTTTACTTGTTAGAGTTGTCTTGATTTGAGATTCGAGGACCTGTATTTCAATGAGAATAGTGTCCGCTATTCGTTGTGATGTCTGTATAATTAAAACTAACCAGTCTCTGGTACACCTCCAGGCAATGAGGGACCCGTTTTTTAAGAATTCCTTATCTTTTAGAAATAATCTTGGGGCATTGGTCACAATTAAACCAGAGGGAGCACAGTTTTTCCTTAAATATTGGGCCATTATGGCTCCATGTAGGATGGTGCGGGTTTGTGATTTTTTTAAACCCCAAACTTTTCCCCAGTCATCTGTGCTGTTACTGATGACTGCAGGTATAGAGTCCAAAAGGTTTGGATGATCATTGAGAACCCGCTGTACATCGTCTTCATCAAATGCTAATCCATGATTTTCTGCCATGGTGTCAAAATCCCAGTAGTACGTAAATGTGCTCTATATCAACAGACACAGTAGAGAGTGTTAGAATCCTACCTTGCGTAAGACTAAAAAAATGTAATTTGCTCTGGTAGAAGAGGCCCGCAGCTCTGCAGCTGCTCTAGAACAGAAAGAACAATAACGTGAGGAAGGGCCTAAGGGAGTTTAAAGACCATACAGAGACACATTCCCTAACTGAACATATGAAACACAAAAGTGTCAAAGGGTCTATACACAAAGTCTATGTGTGGTACATTAAACTAAAGAAGTCTGTGTCAACTTATCCAAAAACTGTAAAGAAACATAGATAAGTAACCTGTGATCCCTTACAGGATACTCATCAGTCACCACTCGGAACCGCCCTTCATCATTTGGGATTCCTGTTAACCATATAATGGGTCCACTACCGGTTAAGGTGGAAGGTCAGATGTTATAACCTCTTGTAAACCTAGTAGTGACCAGTATGGTTTAGAGTGTCATAAACTACCCATCAATACAAATAAGAATGAGGGTGACTGATTTGCAGTACTGGTGAGAAAAAGTGTGCTTGGTGAAAAATAAAATTGGGTGAGGGAGCAGGAATGAAAATAATTTTATTATGTTTTATGCTCAATCCACCAATATTAAAAGAGCAGCAAAGGTAGATTTAACAAATATCTACCTAGATGTAAGAGTGGTCAACATGTTTCAGCAAATTAAGGGGACTAAAGAGTCCATTGCTTTCATCAGGACCTGGATATTGAGTAATGCTACTGCAAAGGTGTTGTGAAGTATTAAAAAGTGACTACATATTAAACAAGCTGCAACATGAAAAAAGATCACCTGCGTTCCTAGGTGTAGTCTTTACTCGCAGATGTTTTGTATGTCACTGCCAAGAAGAAAAGAGACACAGACAAAAAACAGTAAAATAACCACATGAACACAGACATAGTAACGTGTAATTAATCCACATTTAACTGTAACCTAATCATTTGGTATCACAACTCATTGGTTCTATAATTTATCAACATGAAGACACTTAGATGTAATGCTTGCATGTAGTATAGTGTACTTCGTCTTGCCCTTGTAGTTGAAGCAAAGGGCTCCACCCCGCCTGGCAACGGCTCAGGAAACTAGGGAAGCACCGCTCTAGTAAAAAGGAAGCAAAAACAAGGATATGTCGTCGCCTCCTAGTCAGTTGAAAATAGTACACATAGCTAGTACCCTGGGGATAATCTGATACGGAGTTTCTAATACAAGAGAGAAAAAACACATCAGCAATTAGACCCAGAGTTCTTTTACACAAATGACTGTTTTTGTGCAAGGGTCTTGGCTGATTTTGTTAGGTTGTATATCGAATATCACAGAAACTCGGCAGCTGATGAGTGTTTGCCTCTGTATTGGCGAAGTATTCAGTACTCCAGGCAACTGTTTTCTTTGATTAGCCAATGAACATCTGAATTACAGCGTTTAGTCCGCTCACATGACCGGCAAAAGTCCAATCAATGTACTGCTCCGTCCTACTAAGGGCTCGGTTGTCAGGGTAGTTGCTATTGTACGATCCGACCACATGATCGGATGAGAACCAATCAGCGAATAGCTCTTTATGGAGGTCTCTATTCCGTCCTGGTACCTCCCCAACCGGCTCGGAAGGCGGCGAAGAGGTACCGATGGAGAGGTGAGATTTATTCGAGTTATCTGCTGCCGCCATGAAACTCTCTTTTTGGAAGAGTACTTTTCGGTCTTGCTAACATCTTGAAAGACCGAATTCATTTTGGCGGTATAATCCTGTCCTGGTGTTACGTAGATGACTTGTTCTGTGCAACGGCAAAGATACTTTGCAGTTTGTCACTATAGCCTGCATATTCTGCGAGGGGTCTTTAAAATCGGGCCACATCAGCACTAAGGAGTACTGAATACTTCGCCAATACAGAGGCAAACACTCATCTGCTGCCGAGTCTCTGTGATATTCGATATACAACCTAACAAAATCAGCCAAGACCCTTGCACAAAAACAGTCATTTGTGTAAAAGAACTCTGGGTCTAATTGCTGATGTGTTTTTTCATATATTCTCTTGTATTAGAAACTCTGTATCAGATTATCCCCAGGGTACTAGCTATGTGTACTATTTTCAACTGACTAGGAGGCGACGACATATCCTTGTTTTTGCTTCCTTTTTACTAGAGCAGTGCTTCCCTCGTTTCCTGAGCCGTTGCCAGGCGGGGTGGAGCCCTTTGCTTCAACTACAAGGGTAAGACGAAGTGCACTATACTACATGCAAGCATTACATCTAAGTGTCTTCATGTTGATAAATTATAGAACCAATGAGTTGTGATACCAAATGATTAGGTTACAGTTAAATGTGCATTAATTACATGTTACTATGTCTGTGTTCATGTGGTTATTTTACTGTTTTTTGTCTGTGTCTCTTTTCTTCTTGGCAGTGGCATACGAAACATCTGCGAGTAAAGACTACACCTAGGAACTCAGGTGATCTTTTTTCATGTTGCAGATTGTTTAATATGTAGTCACTTTTTAATACTTCACAACACCTTTGCAGTAGCATTACTCAATATCCAGGTCCTGATGAAAGCAATGGACTCTTTAGTCCCCTTAATTTGCTGAAACATGTTGACCACTCTTACATCTAGGTAGATATTTGTTAAATCTACATTTGCTGCTCTTTTAATATATGTGGAGTGAGCATAAAACAGAATAAAATTAGGTTCATTCCTGCTCCCTCACCCAATTTTATTTTTCACCAAGCACACTTTTTCTCACCAGCACTGCAAATCAGTCACCCTCATTCTTATTTGTATTGATGGGTAGTTTATGACACTCTAAACCATATTGGTCACTACTAGGTTTACAAGAGGTTATAACATCTGATCTTCCACCTTAACCGGTAGTGGACCCATTATATGGTTAACAGGAATCCCAAATGATGAAGGGCGGTTCCGAGTGGTGACTGATGGGTATCCTGTTAGGGATCACAGGTTACTTATCTATGTTTCTTTACAGTTTTTGGATAAGTTGACACAGACTTCTTTAGTTTAATGTACCACACATAGACTTTGTGTATAGACCCTTTGACACTTTTGTGTTTGATATTTTTAATTTGGCCACATCCAATATTTTTGATTCCTGCTCTTTTAATTTCAATGTTTGTATCCATTCACTTAATTCTCTGTCTGATGGACCCATGGGCGTTTGCGTTAAATCTATTTTGTCCGCACTCCTCTCTGGAGTCGCAGAACCAGATTCTGCTCCTGTCGGGAATTCACATGTCAAATTTGTATTAAAAGTTAACTCTGGTGTATTTACGCTCATATTCTGCCTTATCTCTGATAAATCAGGACAAGTACTCTCTTTGGCTCTTTGTAAACTTTGCTGCAATGGAATGGTTAATCTTGGCTCTTTTATTTTCTGGTCTTCAAACACTGGTATTACAGGTCCTATGGTTACTGGTACAGTTACAGCTTCCATATTCCTAGTAAGATTTTGAATCAATTCATGTGCTGAACTCTCATATTCAGACATACTTGGCTGTTCATTAGTTCGTCTTTCCGGACTTAACACAATTCTGTGTGAATCATTACTTTTTACCGGAGTTCCTGTAATTCTAGCTTCTTCTATCGGTGTACTCGGGACATATCTTGTTTCTACTCTTTCAGGAAAATCTCTAAAATTTGATGGTTGTCTTGGCGATTCATTAACTCTTTCTTCTGTCATTGGGGCATTTGGGGTAGTCCATAAAGAACCTGGCTGATATGGGGGTGGTCTTCTATTTAATATTTCTTCTAAAACAGCATCATCTGATTCACTTTCACCATAGCTTTGATTTGCCAATTCTGTATTCTTTTTCTTTTCTGTACTTTTTCGTCCCTCATATTCTTCAACCAATCTGACGGGATACATGCCATCGCACACATTTCCATCCCTCAATCTTCGCATTCTAGACTCATGTGTTTCTCCCCACAAATCTCTGCCTCTACCTCTCGGTCTAAGATGTCTACTCAACCTCTCACTCTCCATTTGATGCATCTCATCTTCCCATTCCACCAATGCTTCAAACTGAGTTGGTCTGGGTCTCGGTTCAAGTTTCATCATTTTATCTCTTAAATTCCTCAGAATAGCCAAATCAAATGATCCTCCTACCGGAAAAAGCTAACACACCATCATCCTTGGTATACTGTACCCAGTTTTCCAACCAAACACACGTATGATAACCATATTTCGACAACATATAGGAAGCAGGCGTTTTCGGTGAAGGAAGTATTTTTTCCTCTCTCGTAACTACCTCTTTGTCTTTTACAAACATGTTTTTCAGCTTTTTAAACCATGAAGATTTTTTCCTGTCATCATCGTAATAGTAGTATGACATTTTCGGTAACTTTTCCCTGCTTTCAAAAGATCGCGTACTATTCTGTTGTTGATTCCGTAACACCAACCTATCACTGCGCGGTTCGCACTAATGCACCAGTTAGAACACGATACGTCACTATAGTGCTTAACCAATAGCTTTTGCTGCTTTCTGTGGTGAACCAATCAACTCCTACTCTGTCTCGGTCACGTGGACCAATCCCAGCGCGACACTTTTGAAGTCACCAGCACTCCGGCTTCTGCAGCGCCGACTGACCCCTCCTTTACAAGGTTTTTTCAAGAAGCCGTATTTACAAGATATTTTTACAAAACCAGTTAGTAACTTACACAAAACAAATCCACTAATCTGTTTAGCTAAATAAAGTGATAGAATTTTCAATCGCACAAGCATTCTGTAACCGGAGTAGACGACGCTTATCTCCTCAGAATTTTTAGACTCGCCTATAAAGCAACACTACTGGCTTTACCCTTCTATCAGGCAATAACGATCTCGCTTCTCTAGGAAAGCACATACAATAGAGTCAGTCCCAGAGTTTTGCTTGAGCGCGTATTGCAATATCATTTACACACGTTCATACGGAAAACCCTATTCATATATACATGAACTCTGTGTTACCAGTAGACAGCGCATCCACTAACCTACCACAAAATTCCTCTATTGTTAGCAAAAGAGAGACACCACTCCCTTTACCCTTCAATCAAGCTCGGGTTAAGACCTATTACTCTCCCAGCAGTAAGTTTTAGTCGGGAAGCACGGAATGATCCCTATACTTGAAGGCTGAAATTTCATAGACTGTCCTCACTATACATTTATTCTTTCACACCTAAGGTCCCTAAACAGTGATATGCACCGATACCACCGCGGTATTAGACAATACCCCTTTTTTGAAACAGACTAATTCACTGTGCGACTACCTTGCCACACTACCTCCATCTGCAGTCGGAGGCACTGGCTTCACCCTACTCTATGAAGCCTTTCCAAGACTACATATAACATAATACAAATTCAACAGATGTTAGTCATAATTCTGTACATCAAAATCTATATAGTACCTTACCATAACCTTAGCTAATTTCCTTAACAACCACTACTCTGCTACCAAGTAGTATACTGCTCCAGCGCGGCTCCAGAAATCATTTCTAATCAATACTCACCATTTCCCTGAAACCTTTAAACACATAAAACATGCACCAGTGGGGCCCATAACACGGTGCATTTACCCTGTTCACTTACACTAGGCTTCAAGGTTCTTGTGAATCATACTGGAGAAACGCTGTTGCATTTTGGTGGAGCGTCTAAACCTAATTAATTAATCATTATTTAGGTCTGCAGATTTAACATTTAATCATGGAGAAAACTATTCAGACACACCACCATTGTGGCAATGGATCTGCTAGAATGAAAATTAGGCGTAGGAAGAATTCAAAGACCAGCTCTTAGTTCTTCATTTATTTAATTTTTATTCTAAGCAAAACTTTATCATGTCTGACATTTTATGCATTAGTAAATCTTTCTTCGGTAAAACTTAAACTTTATTTCAAATGATCATTTTTTTATTTGAGCTCAAGGAATAATCGCTTTATTTTAGAAAACAGTTAAAGATTAGCAAAGAACAGATAGTTCCAAAATCATTCTCTCCTAACATCCCTAACTAACACCCTCATCTTATCCTTCAATCTTGCAAAGCAAACAAGTAAAGAAATCATTAGAGTTCTTACATCCAGGAATCGGTCAGCAATCGGGCAGCATCTCCGATGGAAATGGAAAAAGCGACCCCGACAAGACAAATCCAGGGGTTTTTATACCTTAATTTCCTAACTTAATCTATCTAAAAAGTAACTAACATCTCTTATTCAGTTTCTCATTGGACAATTTCGGGGTGGGTGAGCATCATCTCACCATTACAACATTCAATTTTCAACGTGTCAGCGGAAAAGGAAAAGGGCTTTGTTTTAGGACAATCTTTGGCCTAGGCATTTCCTTGAGTGGCAACATCCATACATCTTCCCAGGCTCTGAGCACGACATCATCCATGCTTGGCACCCATCCTAGGTTCCGGGCCGCATCAGCCTTGAACCTCCTCGAGCACAGGCAGTTCACTCTGATTTGCAGGTTTTGGCGCGCCTGCGCAGTTCAGCTCTTGCTCACAGTTTACCCCACCGTCCATTTTCTGACTAGGCCTCAGAGGCCATTTTCGGAACTATTGCAGAAACAAACACAGATTTATATTAAATTGTGAATTTAAACCAGTTCTGTTTACCTCCCACCTTACTAATGTTTCTCAATTAGTTGTTACCTAGCGGATAAGCCACATAAATGCGTTTTATACTCACATTTCGATCTCTCATCACATAAATGAATACAATAAGCACATTTAAATTGCGTTTGTTTATGAATAAGCTGCACATTAGTCCACAACACGATAACAATACATATTAGCTGGGTTAATTTGCACCACTTAAGCAAATTAGTTCTCCCCATGTGTAAAAAAATAAAAATAATGTGTGCACTTTACTCTATAGTTGGTTAATTTCACAAAACATGCAATCAGTAACTGTTATTGTTATGGGACATTAATTTCACGAGGGGTACACAAAATTTTGCGTTTGCCACCTCGCTCCATCAAGGTCATCGGGTTCCGTCGGGAGTGGCAACAAAGCAAACCGGCAAGTTACTGGTGGTGCCTGTTTGCACAAGGTGGTCACTCCTTGACCACAAGGGAGATTCTTCAGTCTTATAGTTGCAGTAGAATGTCGAAGGTCCAGAGCTTCTTTTCAGAGTTTCAGTTCAGGATAATATAAAGTCTCTAGACTCAGCTCCTAGTTTTATACGAATTAAAGGGGCTGGATTACCTGCTAGGTCCCTCCTATGGGTGGGACCAGGGAAGGGGGTGGTTACACCTCTTTCCCTTTGTCCAGTTTCGCGCCAGAGCCCCAGCAACTGTTTTGAACCGGGCCATGCATGGAGCACCATGTGTGCCCCAGGCAGTGTCTCATTCCTTTCAACCCACCCTGCCTCAATACACTATAGCCTGTCTGGGGAGGTGCTAGCACCTCCCAAGGCAGGAAACCTATTGTCCAGGCCTCCCTTGCTGGAAGGGCTCCCAGCTGCAGGAGGTCAGACTTGTGTCTGTTGCAGCAGCATCCATTTTGTGATGCTGAGGCTCTGTTTAACTTTAACCCGGGTAAAGCTACAACTACATGACTTCTCCCTCTAGAAGGGTGGAATGCTACCCCGGCTGCCGGAACTGGCGGGGGGGGGGGGGTAGTATTCCGAAGCGTATGACACCTTACACATGTTTTGATAAAGCCAAACCAAAGTTAGCAATAACCGCGAGGATTATAATGCACTTAAGAGTATATGGTATGGCTATATCATAGAACAGCTATAAGGACATGGTTCTGAAAGCTGCAGACAGGCTCAGCTCATGCTAGAGCACCCTCTCACATAAAACCAAGCACTCTGCCTCCAGGATTGTTAAGGCCTGCCATAGGAGTGACTTACAGGTATATATGTGTCTATATATAATGGTAGGTATAGGAATACTATACCTAAGCAAGGGGTGATTACATGACCTTGCCCCAGCTGAGTGATCAGCCAGTTGTGTCAATTTGGATGGCCAGCCAGGGGTGGCATAATTCATGCTGCAGCCCCTGGTAGGCCTTGGATGCACCTATGCCCTGGGTACCTATGGTACACTATATAGGGGCTCACAAAGGTGACCCAATACCCAATTGGATATGTACCTAAAGTACATGGTAGGAATTTAGAGAGAGAACAGCTGGGCTGTGGGTCTGATTAGCAGGCCAACAGCCACACTAGAGTCGAAAAACCAGTGGATCAGAGAAAAAAGTGGGGGTGAACATAGGAAGCAGACCCTACTCTCCTACAACCGATGTAACGCTCTGTCCCCCAGTCCTTTAAATCCCCTTCCCCAACCCCTCAGGGGGCTCTTTGTGAGCTGTGCTCAGGCCCTGGGAAGAGCAGATTGCATAGGAAACCGGCACACGGTGCTGCGCGAGGGCCCTGCTGATGAACGAGTCCTGCCCGGGAGCCCATCAGTTGGCAGCCTGCTAAGGAAAGGCTGTGGAGTGCGTGTGTGTGCCGTGGGCTGCCGGATGATAAGAGCATGAGACCCGGCCCTGATGGTGCTCTGCACACCAATGCCTACATTCCCCCACCTCAGGGCCCAGGGTGAGCGGCTGCCTTCACATCCACAGCTAACTCAACCCCTACGCCCCACAGGAAGAGCACACTGTAATGCGCACTCTTGTCTTGTGACCTGTTTTTTATTGGATGTGCTGCGGCTTGATCATAATCCTGACCACCCTCTGTATCACTTACAAGTCTTACAGATAGAGAAATACAATGCTGCGGTGATGACTGCATTGCTTACAGGTACTTCAGGTTGGTGCTTATACCAGCACTTGCATAGGATGGCATGGCATTGGCAACAAGCTGCACTTCGGTTCAAACCCTGCCACAGCAGCAGTCCTAGTGATTGCGGGTTTAGGAGTAACATCCTTCTGCAACTTGAAAGCAGTCATTTTATAAGGCATTCTATAATTGCTTGCAAGTTGCAGAAGGAATGCTGAACCTGGCCCCGGAATGTCAGCTCCACTTGTGAGTTCTAGATCACGTGCTCTGCCTTGATGGTGCCCTGCGTTCAGAGTGCGTCCTCAGTGCGCAGAACTACAACCCTCCCAGAATGCTCTTTCTTTGATGTGTACCATGCAGCTCCTTTCCACTGTAGCTGTGACAACACAGAGAAATCGGAAGCAATCTGCAGTGAAATCCAATGTTGCCTTTTAATTTAATAGCATATGTGCAGCTTCCATGCTGGTCCTGAGGGTGCTGATGGAAAGTGCAGCACTTAGCATCAGCACCGTCAGGCCCACAATAAAAAGTGCATTGGCTCAAGGTCTATTGATCTGGTCTGCGATAATTGAAGGCTTCAGGGGTGCTGGAACAATTTTCAGAGTGGGGGTGCTGCCTTCAATGCTGTGACTGAAATCATAGGGATTGTGTAAAATCCAAAGGTAGCACAAGACAAGTGTCACAAATACACTACACTCGTTCATCAGGAATGTGGTAAGGGTGTAGTATTTACCTGGTAAGATAATTAAAAGCTTACATGTTGCACTACCATGTGTACACTACAGTCAAAGGTGGATATGTTTAGTGCTGTAAGATATGGGGTATTTTGTAATGTATTTGCATATTTCAAGTCTACACCTTCAGAATTGCTTTATAAACATTCTTGCCCTCTCAAATGTACTGTAAAATGCTTCATTTGCACACATTTCGCAAGTCCCTCTCCCCTCAAGTCCCTCCTATGATAGTCGGCTCGCTCGCTATCGACATAACACTTATCCTCAACTGTTACGCCTCGCCAATTTCAAATGTCACCAGCCGCCCCTGGTTATGCCCTTCTTCTTTAAACAGCAATTGAGAAAGTAATGAGGCCTCATTTTTAGGTCTCGCGCCTGCGATTGCAGGGGCGAAAGCCCCTGCTGTCGCAGAGCGAGTCTATTGTAATCGTTTCAGTCTTTTTTGCTTTCACGGACTAGGCAGAGTGGACAAGAGACTGTTACACGCACGCAGCCTGCCGCAATCGGATCAGGTCGCGCGCATGAACACGCGCTCCGATTCCGGCAGGCTCTTCGCAACACATGGCTCACTGGTTAGAGGCGGCAGACCCGAGAGCAGAGGACGGCCCGGGACCAGGGTTCGATTCCCGGCGCGGCAGGTTTCTGGACCAGGGTCAGCGGACTCGATAATTCTCTCGCCTCGGTGCCCACTCTGATCAGCGATCACACTCGGCAACTCTGGGCATTAGCTTGCCTCATCTTCACTAACGGCCCCACCAGACCGCCAGGGATGCCTGGTCTCACCCTGGAGATACCCAATAAGGGACCATCTCTCAGGGAAGCCAGGAAGGGTTTCGCAGCGGTCGAAGCGCCTTGGGACCCTACGGGTAAGTAGTGCGCTATATAAATGCCTATACATACAGAACCCCCCCCCGCCCGCCGAGCATACACACACGAACACACAGAACCCCCGGCGCTTACACACACACATCTCCTACCTCATCTCAGCATGTCTTCTCGCTCCCTTGCCCCCGCTCCTCTGGTGCGCGCGCCGGCTCCTCTGTGGTGCAGTTCCGTGCTTGTTCTAATTATCCGCGGGGTGGGGAGCGGAGCGGGGGGAGTTGCGGTTCAGGGTTCTCTCATCGCCGGGGCCCGCAGCAGCGTTAGGACCGGCTTTCCTCGGAGTCCGTGTAGGTCGGGACTCCGCCGCCAGGCCCCGCCCCCGGTGCAGCGCCCGCCCGGGGAAGAGGACGAACAACAGACTCCAGAGCGGGTGGACCAGCAAATAGCGGACCACGAGGGCTGGGGACACCCGCAGGCTGGCAGCTGCTTCACCACACCTGCGGCCAAAACAAGGAGCCGACCTCTGCCAGAGCCCAGAGAGGAGACAGCAGCCACCCGAGGTCTCAGCTGCCCAGAGACTGGTAGGTGAGGTGTTACGCGCACGCAGCCTGCCGGAATCGGATCAGGTCGCGCGCATGAACACGCGCTCCGATTCCGGCAGGCTCTTCACAACACATGCACAACACACATACAGCCCACCCCCCCCGCCACGCACACACACACATACAGACCCCCCCCCCGGCCGAGCATACACACGCACACACAGAACCCCCGGCGCTTACACACACACATCTCCTACCTCATCTCAGCGTGTCTTCTCACTCCCTTGCCCCCGCTCCTCTGGTGCGCACGCCGGCTCCTCTGTGGTGCAGTTCCGTGCTTGTTTAATTCTGAAATTGTAATTACCCTTTAAATTGATTCAAGGTTTCTGAGCGCATCAAACATTACTCCTTATGTGTGGCTTAGACAAAGTGGGAGATGTGGGTAGACGGCTCGAGCTGCCACCCTCAGAACATGGGAAACTCAAGTTTGAATCCTGGCCCCGCACTACACTGAACCTGGTGCAATTCTGGATAATTCACTTAATGTCTCTGTGTTTAAATGTGTGTAAAATGTATTTGTCTTATCCCAACTTGATGTACACGATCTAGATCGTCTCCCAACCCTTGTCTAATGTACAGCACTCTGTTACTACACAGCTTGGTAAAAACCATACATACGTACGGAAATACGTACGGAAATACATACTTACATACGGAAATACATGACAGCAGACATATCGTTCAAAAAACAGTTTCAATTATTATTACAGTTGTCAGAACTTTCACACAGAAAAAATGGCCGTCCTTTGTATTCCAGCTTTTAAAACACCACTTCTCTGGAGGTAGAGTGAGTTGCTCTCCGAGTGGTTAATGGTGCTAATTGGCTTTACTCTTGCACCCTACACTAATGCCTCGTTCATGTGATCCGCTTTAGCTACCCATGATGCAGGCGATTCTCCCATACTTCCAAACCGACCATCAAGTGAATGTGACTACAATGCTGGTGAAGCCACCCCAGGATTACTGCAATAGAATCTATATCAGCTCACCAAAAATACTGATGGGCTGCTGATACTCCAGGCCTAGCCAAGCAGCATACACAAGCCCATGTGAAACTTGCAGTGAAAGCGCTCTAACGGCTTCTTGTGGAATCCGGGATCAAGATCAGAACTCTCTGAACCAGATCTCCCAGTGAGCTTTCAAGTACCAGAAGTATAGAGAGAGAGACCCGTAGGAGCTCGGAACCCAAGAGACTAAAGCGCATAAATGGAAGAACACAATGACCTTCAGTTCGTAGCACTGCTGAAAATGTAGCTATTAAGACTTGATCTTGATGGAGATCATGCTAAAACTAGTGTGGCACTTGAAGCCTGCCGGATACAGGCGTCGGCTTACATTCAATTTGTGTCTGAAGTGGCCAGCCAGTGACAATCAAAGCTTCACAAAACTCTGACATAACAAGCATTGGCAAAGATAATGTGGTGTATTGGCTTTGCTATGGTTTACAGCAGTGCTGCATAGCATTCCCGATGCTGTGCAGCTTGACAAAATAATTAGAAAAAAGCCTTTGTTATGTCTGGCCACATCATTTTGTAATAGTGCACACCATACATGCCTACAAAATGATGTGGCTCCTTTTTAGGTCGAGTCTGGGCAGCGCATGCGCTGCTCTGCGAAGCATGCTGTATTCAGGTATGGACTTGAAGCTCCGCCCACTCCCAGACCATATTTTTCTTTGGCTTGTGTCATAGGCCACTGTAAACTGTGGCTTTTCATTGATCAACATTCTTAGTATTCCCTCCTTAGTACTGCCTTGTCTCATTTTGCAACCTCCCATGAGGACACCCCCTGTTACGTGTGTTGTTACTCGGTAGGCTTTAAATACAGCCTCCGAGCACTATTTTCACAAATCGCTTTGTCCTGCCTGCTGATGCAGGCAGAACACGCTCTCTCCTAACGATTTAAAAAAAATATTTATAGCTTGGGCATCGAATGCATTTAGAATGTATTAGGTCTCGAATTTGCGAGAGTTTAAACTGTAGGCATTGCAAATGCCAATGTCTTTTATTTATCGGTTTTAAAAACAACACATAAATAAAAGGCATTGTCATTTACAATACCAATAGCTCAAACTCTTGTAAATGCGAGACCTATTGCATTGCAAATGCTTGTTAAGATGTTGCATGTAAGACTCTTCCCTCGTCACTTGACCAACCTGTATTATTCTTTCAAATCACTTTTTGTCATGTGCCGAAACTAGCTCTTAGAAAACCACTACACTAAATCAGCCGCAGACACTCAGGTGAAAATGGTAAGGCGGGGGTAAGTGGACAGACAACGTGATAAGGAAAGTAAAATAAAGAACTAACAAAAAAACCACTTTCCTTGCGCTCGCCACATGGCTGAGTCGGCGATGCTGGAAGGTAAGTTTTTTATAATTTTTTATTTTATTTTACTTTCCCCATTTCGCCGTCTGTCCACTTAAGCGCAACTGGCGCCGCTTTTACCTGTGCCGGTCGCGCCTGGACTAAATGCCTGTAGTTAGTCGCGCCTGGACTAAATGCATGTAGTTGGCGCTAAACAATCCATAGGTATCGACATTTAAACAAAGACAAAGAAGCCGTGATTAGCATAATGGCACTGTGCTGGGCCTGTCTCGTGTGGTCAAATTCTCTTCCTTATTCAGAGTAATGCGGCATGCCAATGCACAGACGCCACTTTAATTCGCTGGTGAGGGTTTGGAGAGTGAGGTTATCACAGTTGAACATGGATGACAGTACCCATAAAAGCTTTCAAAAAGGTAAGCTCCGATTCTTCAGTGATTGGTTTCCATTCTGTAAAAGGTGACACAGCTTTTTTCATCCTTTCACAGGTGCAAGACTGAGTTATAGTGCAGTGGTTTATAAACACAGCATTCATTTACAAGGCGCTTTCCTTTGTGACACACACAGTGGCTTGTGCAGGGCCTTGCATGCACTAGTCACCAGTTTTCATGGTATTGTTAGCCTCTGGTGATCTCCTTTACAGCCTTAAGCACAAGGCTTCACCACAATGGCCGCTCGGAAAGAAAACAATATTACTGAGAAGCAGAGCTCCAGTGATTGTCCCCCCACAGAGCCCTGCCAGCACAGAGAGTGAGTTGCCTATCCTTGAGTAAAAGCCTTAAAACATTATAGAGAACTAAGATCACTCATAACCCGAGCTATGAACAAAAAGGAAAATGTATGTTGGATTATCGGAAAAATATGGCTTGCATAAGTGTTTAAGTTAAAGGATGTGTACCTCAGCATTACTAAGAGCCCTTCTCAGATCTCACCAGCCTTAGGGAATCTAACTCTTCACGGCTGTGATCAGCAAAGTCGCATGGAACAGTTCTCTCTCAGCTTGGTGAACAGCGCCGCTCAGTGACCAAACCCATAACTACAGCAGCACGATTATAAAAAGATGATGTCTTTTAAGAATCATTTTTCATAAAGCACATTTTTCTCCACCCGCTTGCTGAACTTGGTGGAATTTGGCAGAGTTTTTTGGTAACTCGACAGAATTCCATGGAGTTGAGCTCTTCAAGCTCTGCCCAGGCCTACTCTTCAGTCCCAATGCCTTAGGTACCAGGAGTACCATTTAATAGAGGCTTATATGGGGTCTGAAGTTGTGCCAATTGTGGCACAGTTTTAGGGAAAGAACACTGATACTGGGAACCAAACAGAGTTAGCATGGACCCAGTACACCTAATTATCCCAGCTCATTTGGGGTATATATCTGGATTGGCGTTGAAAGTTAGTCTGGGCGGTGAACTCCGCTCCGTTTGCGGAGATCTCCCCACTCCGCCTTACCCTTCGCGGAGCAGAGTTTTTTGTCTTACGTATGTCAAGTTGGTGAGCGAGGAAAATTCACCTCATGGCGAGATTTTTCCCCGTTCGCGATCGTCAACATCAAGTTGCCAAGTGTGGAAAATCAACCTCCCGGCGAGATTTCTCAACGCAGGCGGTCAGATTTCTCATTGCGAGTGGTCGCGTATGCTTGCGAATGCTCGCATTAAGAAACTGTCTGCTCGCATTAAGAAAGCTGCTGCTCGAGTAAAAATCTACTCGAGTGGCAGAAAGGAAATAGCGCCCACTTGTGCTGCGCATGGTGTCGTTCAGGATTATTGCACAGTGCAGGGAAGCGGATGGCACTAAAAATCAAAGCAAACAGCATTTATCCAAAGCACTCCGCTTCTTGCGAATCACCGCGTAGCATGGTGGAGGTTTTTTGGCACTTCGTGGAGTTCCTCGTAGTAGAACTCTGAGAACTCCACCAAGGATTAGTTGAAAGGGGATACTGTCCCTTGTTCCTAATGGTAGATTTATGGAACTAGTAGGTGTTCGATGATCCAACTTCCTCGTGCTGATCCTCATTCTCGTTCTGCAAAGACCACATATCTTCCAAAACTGATAAATCCGATACTGGCAGGTTGGATTGAACTGTTGAAATGGTTATTTGTACCAGTTCTTGAGTATCATTGGTTCTATCTTTCATTTCATGTAATTTTTTCAATTTTAGTTTTCTTACAAATCTAAAAAGATCCATCCTCCAATTCGCACAGTTAAATTCCTTACTATGGCAATAAAATAAACCTAATTCCAAGGTTGCCATATTTTTGGTGGAAAGATCCATTTGACTCAAATTGATCATTGTATTACTCTCATTTACTGCTTGGTCTTTTGCTTCGAATTGAATCTCATTGATATCCCTGTTCTTTCCTCTTGTGTAGCTTATATCCATTTTGCCCCCTCTCCTCTGTTTCCATTTCCTCTTGGTCTTCCACATTCCCTCGATGTTTGATGGTATATTCTTTAATCTACTCGTAAAAAACTGTATTCATCAGCAACCCTGAGTCTGGTGGCTATTGTCTCATCTTGTTCCACTTCTGAACCTGTGTCCGAACTTTGTTCACTTTGTGAGTTCTCATATTGGGTTGCATTGCTGTTTTGTACCCTTTGCCTCCTTGCTGTATCAAAGCGTTCAGCAAACGTATATATTTGCTCATTCTCGTAATCCAATCGATCTTGTAGGAATTTGGCTGCTTTTCTATCTTTTATTCTTTTCTCATACTTTTCCAAACAGTTTTTCAGATCACCCTTGAATTTCTTTGTTCTATTCGGATCCGTTTCCTTATCTACACCACTGTCAGTTCTTTAATTTTTCCAATGACTTAATTTTTTTGTATTTCCATGTATTTTATTAGAATTTGGATCATATTCATTGGTCTCTGTAGTGTGTTGGTCCCACATGTTCAGGAGTCACAAGTAGACACTGTAACCATGGCCAGGTAAATGTAGATGAAGTTTCTTGAGTTCTAAGAAGAAGTTACGTCTAGCCCCAAGGATTCCACTCACACTAACATTCTAACTGGAACACTCACACTGGCTGAGCAGCTAGGTACAGAGAACATAATGACATGACCTGAGGATATTAAAGTCTCTCTGCACTATTTACAACCTAATCTTTAAGGAGCCCTGGATTGCGTTTTTTGTATGTGGGGTGATCATAATTCTTAAACCTCTGGGTACACAGCCCTCTTGTACGTATTGTCTTAAAGAGCCAACCTCCCACCAGCGTGATATTTCTCTCTTCTTAAGTTTCTCTAGTTGCAAGTTCTTGCCAACATCAGTGCTCGATTGTAGTCCTGAAGCACTTACGCCATTATTTTAATCCTTGATTGAGGTAGTTTCAGTAAATAGCTTCAGAGCCTCCTGCTCCCTTATTTCACATTCATCATCACTCATGATTCCTTTGTACCACACCGCAGAGTCCCCTTGCTTCTTTGCCACTATATCTCTCTCCTTCGTCCCTGGACAGCTAGTCGCTTTACGCCCTACTCTGTTCCCCCTACGCCTGCCTCTGTTATGTTATGTTATAGTGCTTTTATATAGCGCACGGCTACTCGACAAGAGTGTCCCGGCGCTTTCCACTTGCAACTCAGAGTAAGAATAACACAACAGAGCTAAAACAGAGTCAGAAACAAAAGAAACATAAAAAGCCTACAGATTAAAAAGCCAAGTCTTCAAACTCTTCCTGAACTGGAGCAGATTGGTAGTACTGCGGAGCATAAGTGGAAGCGAGTTCCACAGCTGGGGAGCCTTACAGCTGACGCCCCCCTGCACGTGCCTTCCTCACCCGCAGGACCACCGCTGTGAAAAGGGATTCCGACCGCAGGGAGCGGGTTGGACGATAGAAGGCTAGTCTCCGCCTCAAATATCCGGCGCCTGAGCCAAACAGAGCTTTGTGCATCAGCGTCAGGGATTTAAACAGGATCCGCTTCCGGATCGGCAGCCAATGGAGCGTCTGTAGCAGGCCGGACGCTCGAGCTCGTCTGCGCAAGCTGAAAATCGCCCGAGCGGCGGAGTTCTGTACCACCTGCAGGCGCTGGACTGGATAGTCAGGAAGGCCAAGAAAAAGGGCGTTGGCGTAGTCAAGCCTTGATCCAATTAGCGCCTGGACAGTAATCCGCCTGTGCTCCACAGATAGAAGGGGCAGGAATTTGCGAAGCATTTTCAAAAGTCCATAGCAGGTGCCAGCCAGACCGAGAATGTGCGATCTTAGCGACAGCTGGTTGTCCAGCTTGACTCCCAGATTTTTAGCGGCCACAGATGATTGTGCGGGAGGACACATATCGGACGGCCACCAGTGCCGCCACTCAGGATCGGTGACACACCCGAAGAATAAAACCTCAGACTTACTCGAGTTGGCCTTCAAACTGTTCCACTGGAACCAGTCGAAGACCATTCTCAAACAGGCCCGGACACTCTCTCCATCGAACTCCTGGTCCTTACCGCACGTGAAAAGGAGTTGCGTATCGTCGGCGTAGGAGACGATCTGGGCCCCATGTGCCTCCACCGCAGCCGCCAAAGGGGAAATAAAGATGTTAAACAGCGTGGGGCTCAACACAGAACCCTGTGGAACCCCGACACCAAGTGGCGGCATCTCGGCAGAGCTCTGGGAAACCCAGACCGTCTGACGGCGGCCCTCAAGGAAAGATGTGAACCAATTGAGCACCGTCCCCCTGAGGCCGATGTCATGAAGCCTAGCTAGAAGCGCCTCATGGGGGACGGTGTCGAAGGCCGCCGACAGGTCTAACATGACCAACATGGCCCTACCGCCGACATCCAAGGTCTCCCTGATTATCTCAGTGACCTCCAACAAAGCCGTTTCCGTACTAAGGTTAGGACGGAATCCGGATTGGGAGGGATGGAGCAGATTGTTAGCTTCCAAAAAGCTCGACAAGACGCCATGGACGTGTTTTTCAGTGATCTTGGCTAGAGCCGGGAGAAGTGAAATTGGCTTATAATTGGCCAAAACCTCGGCGTCAAGACCCGTTTTTTTCAGGAGGGGGAACAACATTGAGGATGGGATTGACCAGCGGGTTCACCACCGCCGCCACCCCAGCCAAAAATTTAGCAGGGCAGGGGTCGAGTGGCGAGCCAGATTTAAGATTGGCCAGCAGCAGCCTAGACGCATCGCTGGAAACGGCTGGAAAATCAGACAACACCGCCACAGACGTAGATGGTGGTCCGCAGCCCGCCCCAAGGGCGCCGCTACCCTCCTCCAGCCTCTCCACAAAGGAGGCCTGAATCGCCTTGATCTTGTTGGTGAAAAAGCTCGCCAGATCGCATGCCCATGCATCCGAAGATACTAGTGGGGGCGAGTAGGAACTGGGGGTCGTGAACTCCTTCACAATAGTGAAGATCTCCTTACAGGAGTTCGCAGATGCCTCAATCCTCCTAGCCAGATACTCCCTCTTAGCTCCTAGATGTCCCTGTGGTAGGCCTTCACAGCTGCCCTATAGGCGAGTTTAGCCTCCCCGTCGTACAGAAGGCGGCAGGTCCTCTCGGCCACCTTACATTGGCTGCGAGCCACACAAAGCGCCTCCGTAAACCACGGCGCGGATTGCCGTATCGCCGCGGACCGGGGGGCTGCCCTAGGGGCAAGATCGTTCAGCCTTTCAGTCAACCAAAGCTGAAGGGCCTCGGTGTCTCTTTCCAGATCGCCTGAAAGGTGGCATGGATGGTCCACAAGCGCCTGCTCCAACATGTCGGGCGTCACTCTATGCAACGCTCTCGAAGCTGGTCTAGGTAGCACAGGGGCGCTATTATCCGGCCGCCCATTCTCCAGCATGGAAAATCTAATCAGCCTGTGATCCGTCCAGAGCACCGGCAGGGTATCGACCTCCGCGATCGGGACTGACGAGAACACCTGATCCAGGGTATGCCCTTTCTCATGTGTTGGACCTGACACAAACGGTACAAGACCCAGTGGAGATGTAATATCCAGCAATTTGATAGCGTCCGGGTCGTCCGTCACATCGAGATGGAAATTGAAGTCACCTGCCACCACACAGTGCTGTGTAGACAGCGCTATCTCAGAAATAACTGTCTGCAAGTCCTCCAGAAAAGAACCCACAGGACCTGGTGGCCTGTATATCAACAGCCCCTTCAGAGCTTGACCCGGGGACAGTCTGAGCGTAAAGGCAAGCGACTCAGAGCTCCCAATGGGGTTCAGGGGAAGCACAGAGCAGGAAACGCTCTTCTTCACCACTACCGCCACTCCCCCGCCCCTTCCCTTCACTCTATCCTGCCGGAAAATGTTGTACGCCGGAGGAATGGCTAAAAAAATGTCCGGATTGGATGCCTCTCCCAACCAAGTTTCTGTCAATAAAAGACATAAGGGATTTTCCCTGACGAGGAGATCGTATATATGCAGGGCATGGCAGCCTACAAACCTCGTATTGAGCAGCAGGCACAAATGTTTTGCACCAACCGTGGCTGGGCGAGGAACATTGGCATGTGTCCAGGAAGGCATCCAGCCACAACCAGGACAGCGTCGTTTGCCCTTAAAACGCCCCGGGAAAACGGAGCGGCAAGAACAAGAGTGGCTCCGCATGTCACGCAACATCGCCGAGGAGTAGCAGATCATCCCTGCCTGAGTCTAGCCGGGCCGCCGTCCCACGCCGCCCCGACGCCTCCCGGACGCTGACGGGCGCAGACGGGCAGGACTCCGGCACGACTCAGGCTAAGCGAAGGCGTCCAGCTGCGCGTCACGCTGCGCGTGAGGGAGCGACTTTAAATAGGCGTTCCAGTCAGCCCTGAGCGCGCGAGTCCGCTCCAAGATGGCGGCCGCCGCCGGCTGAGATGTCCCAAACGAAGATGGCGCCCAAAGTTGACCCCCGGGACCCGGACCCACCAAAGTGGTGGTGCTTTGCAGGCAAAGAGTGCCGTTTTTTGTGTGCAGTGAGGGGAGAGAGGGGCGCGAGCTGCAGGCAAGGAATCTAAAATCAGGGGTAAGTACAACTGAAAACGAACCAAAATGGAAAACGAGGACGTTTTAAAATACTCAGCGCTAGAGCCAGCGCGAGCGCAGCAATGTGGTAGGTGGTATGGACCGCCGCCACGTAAAGGCCCGCCTTAAATAGGCGTTCCAGTCAGCCCTGAGAGCGCGAGTCCGCTCCAAGACGGCGGCCGCCGCCGGCTGAGATGTCCCAAACGAAAATGGCGCCCAAAGTTGACCCCCAGGACCCGGACCCACCAAAGTGGTGGTGCTTTGCAGGCAAAGAGTGCCGTTTTTTATGTGCAGTGAGGGGAGAGAGGGGCGCGAGCTGCAGGCAAGGAATCTAAAATCAGGGGTAAGTACAACTGAAAACGAACCAAAATGGAAAACGAGGAAGTTTTAAAATACTCAGCGCTAGAGCCAGCGCGAGCGCAGCAATGTGGTAGGTCTTACCGGAGTTCAAGTACAATTGCGAGACTCCTCAAATTCCTGTCTCGCGAACACTCTCTCTCCCTTTCTTGGCAGCTCTCCACAGGGATACGGGGGCCCGCCTGCCTCATAGCTGCTCGTTTATCCTTTTTTCACGGTAGCTGGCTTGCTTTCTTAACATGGTTGATGGTGTCGATTGTGAGACGTCCGCCAAGTCTCATAAAACATGAAACAAACACCTCATTGAAATAAAAGAGATGGAATTGGCACTCCTTTGGTTCCTCGCGCCGGTTTTATTCTGTTCCGAGTGACACAATCATCTACGCATTTCGGCTTTCGCATTTCGGCTGCCAGACGCAGCCTTGTTCACAACGATGCACACCATCTTGTTTTCTTACTTAAACACAATCTACATTTTTAAAAACGATATATATATATATATATATATATATATATATATATATACTACGAATGAATTGGATTTATTACCTACTGGCGGTCGCCAGTAGGTATATATAGTTAGGATTTTTTTTCTATGTAACTTTTGAAAATTCTATGTCTAATAACTTTGGCGTTTGTGGACGGAATTGGCTGAAATTTTCAGGAAAATGGCACATTTTGTTTCTGAGCAGGGGGTGTTTCGTCAAGGGGGGGCCGAGAAAAAAGGGGGGTCCCAAAACGCGTTTTTAACATTGAGTTTTCCATAGGGCGTTTGGCCTCACTTTTAGCTCGAGCGGCTGAATGGATTTGCACGAAACTTGGCAAAATTGTAGGGACTGTTAGCCCGATGTGCCTTTGCTGGGTCTCAATATATGTGCTCCAGTGGATTTTGAGAAATTAACGTTTTAAAAAATTTATATATCTGTGACAGCGTGCCGGGTAGCACTCCCGTTCGCGTACTTTTCGCGTAACGGAGCTTTGTGAAGCGAAGCTGATTGGCTCTCCGGTGTCTGTAAACATTCTAAACAGTCCGTAGCGGCCGCCATCTTGTCTAGGAGGCCAAAGCGAAGGGGCAAATGACCATAAGGGGGCATAGTAGATCCTCCCTGACCCTCTAGGTTTGATGTGGAGGCTTTAAAATTGCCCCGCGGGGCAAAAAAAAAAAAAAAACGTTTTTTTTCGTGGGGTGCGCCCGGTACGCGTACCGGAAAGCGGTCTGGGGAGCGTACTATAAGGAAACAAGAATGATTGACTTTTAACTTATTGTATGTTTATTTATTGTTCGTTTTGTTGTTTTTTTTGTTTATTTTTATTTACGTAGCAACATGTAGGTACCAATGCAGAGTCTAAAAATCAATAAACGCCGTCTCCTTTGTAGATATCTTGCATGTTGTTACAGAAGTTATTGTGGTATATGGAATTCATACCATAGTCTGTCAGGAAAGCCGAAACAACACGGAGGCAGGAGATGATAAAGAGATGTTAAATACACATTGGAGATAATATAGTGGAAGAAAGGAAGTAACTATGAGCAAACTTAGTATGTAACACAAAAAAGTTGCACAGTATATTTAAAGTCTGATTTCACGTTATAATCAATTTGCTACTAGTTTACAATATACATATAAAAGTGAATAATGTGTCAAACAATTTTTGAATTATGAAATAAAAATTTATTATTCTGATTCTTTCTCAAAATTTAAAAGAAATTCTAAAAAATCATTATCATTTTTTTTTTCATTTTCCAGTAGAAAATCTACTGCTTCCACACATTGCAGAAGTTCATTGTTCAGTGAATCGTCATAGAATTGATGGCCAATTTCCGACTCGTTTTTTGTTCCTGCTTCAATTTTCAAGTTATTTTCCTGTTGTCTTTCCATTTTGTATGCTGAAAAATGAATTTTTTAAAAATATATCAGTACAGATAGGGCACTGTTGAGTTTCAGTACAGACAGGCAGTTTGGTTATTTAAACAGTGATTTTTTCGTTGGGCAGTGTATGGTATGAAACTGAAAGTAGAAATATGAAGAAAATTATCAAATAAAGTCTTAGTCAATTCTGAATTATACAAGACAAGTCTAACCCCATTCATAACTAAAACAGTGAAGTCTATTTTATTCTATAAGTATTACAGAGTGATAGAATATAACTATCAGAACATGTTTTCCTAATTAGCTTATAGTAGAGAACATACTTCAGTTTTTTAAATAATATGTTACCTTTTAAATACAACTTGAAGTTATCAGTTGAAATTTAGTGGATATGCACTTCAAGAAGTAGTAGTCAAAATGGCTGTGTTTCTCTCTCTTTCTTTATATATATTCAGGTACATAACCAATCAAATGTCATGATATAATAGTAGAAATTGAAAGTAATATTTTAATTGGTGGTCAATTCCAACACTTCCGATATGTTTTGAGAAGTAATTTACCTCAGGGATTTTAGAGAGTTCTACATGCTAAATGGCTAAATGGTATTCCAACGAAATTTGTGAAAATGGTAGGGATTGGTATGTAGTATGAGCTAATGTTTAATTGGTGAAAGTGTCTCCAGTGGTCTTTCTGTAAATTACTTTCCCACCTTTTTTGAACGAGTGCTTGTCAGTGCGTGTCCCGGTACGCGAACCTGCAGCGTTACGGGAGTCCTCCATTTTGTGTTTCGGTAGAATTGAGATACAAGATGGAGGGTAAATAATGTTCAGAATGGGTAGAAGGGGGTACTTTAGAGTTTTCTGAGGGTGGCTGAGGAGGGTCATATATGTCGAGAAAAAAAAATGATATGGTTAGCTGCCGGTACGCGAACTGGGTAGCGAACTGGGAAGCGAACATAAGTGAAAATTAGTGAAAAAAGGTACATTCGAAATTTCAAAAGAGTAAATAAAGTTAAGGTAGCTCTGAAAAGAGCTTTTGGGTTTTGTGTAATTTCTAGATACTTATAAGTAGGAACCAATACACATTCTTAAATTTAGTATGAAAACTCTGTTCCCCTCATCTGAGAAATGCACCCAATCTCCTCTGTAGATATCTTGCATATAGTAACGCAAGTTATTGTTGTAGATGCAGCCCATTCCATGGTCTCTCATGTAAGCTGAAACAGACTTATTTACATGCTTTCTCGATTTCTCAATTTGTGGACAAAATTGATTGGACCACCTCCATTTTTGTCTTTGGCATATATTGGAATATACCAAGGCAGTTTGAGGAAAAAGTGTCATCAATTGCTCAAAGGTGTCTTTTAGGAGCATTTCCAGACCTACCCCAGTCAAAGTGCCCAAATCGTTTCCTCCACAGTGCACTATTATGAGGTCAGGGTTTGGCAAATGTAAAAAGGTTTTCACCAATGGTATCAATTGGTGACATTTCAATCCTCTTCGGCCAATCCATTTGATTTCCACATTTTATAAATTGAGGTTGTGTAAATTTCTGTTATCTGCATACCTGTGAGCCCAGTGGATGTAGCTATGTCCAAGAATCCAGACTGAAAACATGGCTAGAGGAGTTTTGCTGCAGTAAGATGAAGTGTGGGAATGAAATGGCAGTTGAAATAGTGAAGTTTGTAATGAAAAAAAACTGTGGAGTTTAAGTGCAAATGATTCATTAGCAGTGATTGGTGTATTTCCATTGCTGAAAACAGAAAGTTAGGGTGCATGGATGTGTTCTTTGAAAGATGTAATTTGAATGGTTAATAAAAAATGATGTTATGAAAGATTGCAGTGGATTAGCAGGTGTACTGAGAGTTCAGAGTTCATTTGAAACATTGTTGTGTGAATTTGTAAACCTGAGAGGTCTGGCAGGTGGTAGTTGCTATGGAAAAAGGTCAGAAAGGGCAGAGGGGGGAAGGGTGTTAATTTGAAAATAGTGAGGGAAGAGTTTTGATTGGCTGACATGAGAGATATGTGTGATGAATATCAGCGTTTCAGTGCCTTTGTTGGTTCCAGCCTCTGGAGTGCATACCTTTAGTTCTGCTAAAGAATAATTGGTGTGTTTCTGAGACTGTTTTGAAATTCAAAAAGAATTTGTAAAGGTGAGTTATCGTTTCTATATTTTAGATAAAGACTAGTATGCTTTTTTGAGTAAATAAGAAAGTCAGCTGTGTATTTAAAATGATGTTTTGCGTCAAGTGTTTGCATTATGCTTTCAAAGGTGATTTTGCATTCTTTTACCAATTGTAATTGTAGTTAATGTAAAGTATTAGTACTGATAAGGTGTGTATGTACATAGGAGATGTGCTGTGTTTTTTGAAATTATGATCAGAAAATCGTTTTTAAGGAAAAGGCATGCTTTAAAAAAATATGAGAATTTATTTACTTGTGATGTGATTTCTGCAATGCGTCGCTTTTGCAGAACAGATGCATGATGCATCTGTGTTGTTATTGCCCCATGCTGTTCTACAGTGTATATGTAAAAAATGATGCATAAGTGTTGCACGGGCATTGTAAATACTCTCCTATGTGTTCTTAGCCATTTCAATTCACTCCCCCTGGTTCAAGGGCCTTGTAAATACGTCCCCATGTGTGTCTGGTCATTTATAGTCACTTTTCCCGTGGTGCAAGGCCCTTGTAAATACGCCCCGATGTGTGCTTGAAAAATTTTGTTTTTGATTGTTTGAGTTACATAGCCATGTAAAAAGTTATTAAAAAAAAGGTGCAAGTACTTTAAAAAAACGTTTTCATGTGTATTAGGGCATTTTAAGTCAGTTCCCCATGAATGTAGGTGTATAATTGTTTTACATAAAAGGTTTAAAAACTTTTTTTGAAATCAAATGCATGCACACTTTAAGGGCCCGATGTAGGTGGCCGTTTCAGGCCATTTACCGACCGGTTACGGCCGATTTCAGCCGTTTCCGACCGGTAAATGGCCAATCGGTATGTAGGGGCCTAAATCCAAGGCCACATGTAGGTAAATCTACATTTACAGAATCGGTAAAATTACCGATTCGGTAAAATACCGAATCGGTAATTTTACCGATTCTGTAAATTCCATATGTAGGTGGGACTCTTCTGAGTCGCAAAGGCCTTAACGAATCGGTATTTTACCATGAAATCCAACTTCATGGTAAAATACTGATTCCGGTGTGCATGCACATGTGTGCATGCACACGTATGTCATGTGACAGGCAGGTATGCCTGCCACATGGCACCTGTGCCTGTTTTGGGGTGCCAGAGGGTGTCAAAGTGACACCCCCTGCACCCTTGTGAATTCTTTAATTACCGATTTGGTAAATACCGAATCGGTAATGCCCAATCATTCCTATGGGCTTTAAAGCCCATAGGAATGAATGGGCATTACCGATTCGGTATTTACCGAATCGGTAATTAAAGAATTGTTAAGGATTCGGTAACGAATCCAGATGTTGAGACCTACATACCATTTACCGATTTTGAAATGCCGAATCTGTACAATTCGGTATTTTAAAATCGGTAAATGTTTTTTACCTACATCTGGCTCCTAGAATCGGTATTTTACCATCAAATTGGTTTTGATGGTAAAATACCGATTCGTAACGGCTCCTGGCACTCTGAAGAGTCCCACCTACATATGGGTGGCTTCAAATTGGTATATTTACCGATGTTTTATTTTACTGAATCAGTAAAATTACTGATTCGGTAATTTTACCGATTCGGTAATATATTGCCCCTTACATGATAAATTTTGTAAACTGGTCGGTAACGGCCGAAAATACAGTTTTTCGGCCGTTATCGACCGACCTACATCTGGCCCTTAAAGTCTTAGGGACAGATTTATGATGGTTGTGCGCCTCTTTTGTGCTGCTGTTGCGTCACTTTTATAATGCAGGAGAGATTTACAAGATGCACCATGTTGCAAAACAGCAGTCGCGGGTCGTGGAGGGAGTTACGGTGGGGCAGGCAGGCGGGGAGGGGGAGGGGCAGGGTGGAGGGACGTAAACACTGGCATATAGATTATTGCAGGTAAGTACACAATTTAATGTGCGTAAAGTTTCATGTGGGCTTTTTGTTGCAGGGTGGGCAGTCATTTGCATGAAAGCCCTGTAATACTATCACTATCACAGTAAAATTAAAAATATTTTATTGAATCATCTTTATAGCATTGCTGAATCAAATTCTTACTGTTATTGATTTACTGTTTGGTAATAGTGGTTAATAGCATTTTTTATTATATTTTACCAAGGATTCAACTGCAGATTATTTAGAAATTAGACAATGCCGTCTAAGGATAGAATCCGAAAGGCTACAAAACGTCAAAGACAGCAGATTAGTAAATGCTTGCAGCAGTCCTCTACATTAAAATCACCTCAACGCACGAAGAAAGCTCCGGGTAAGCGAACGAAATCATTTCTTAGAAACATTTGTAGAAACAAAAGTATAACTACAGAACAAGTTTTAGTGCCGAAAAAGAGAGCCAATTTAAATGGAAAGGAAAGGCCCGTCCAAAAAGTTTCTGCTACAGCAGGAGATAACTCTGTGCATGGCAGTAGAAGGGAAAATGCATTCAGGGACATTCGTAGGCGAATGTTCCGCAACAGGATAATTGTCAATTTGCTAAAACAATTTAAGAAAGGCCAACAGAAAGTGGCATTTTATAAGAAAAAGAAAAATGTAGAGAAAATTATTGATCAGGCTTTCGAAATTAAGCGAAAGTTATTTATTTTGGTAATTAATAGAATTAGGAAACTAAATAAGGTAATCTATGTTTTCAAATCAAATAGTAGATGGAAGAGAGAAGTTAATCTAAGTAATTTTTGTGAAGTTTTCTCAGGAGAATGGATGCATAGTTCAAATAGTGAGGCATTTTTTAATGAGGAGAGTTATTTTCAGGACAATGATTTGGTGCATGCAGTTGACACCAGTGGTCGAGCTTATGAGGTAAAAGATGGTCAACCGGTTGAAAAAGAAATACTTGTGTCTGCAGATGCAGAAGAGGTGTTAAGTGATGAGGTTTTAGGGAGACGTCCTAAGGGACCAGTGTACACCTGGAAGTGTAGTTCTATTTGCAGTGTGCGACAGGATTCCATCAATTTGCTTTGTGATTTTATACGGACGTTTAATAAGAAAAGTTTAAAACAAAAAATTAAGTTGTTGCAAGAATTAGATCCTTGCAGAGTGAGACAAGTGACAGGTTTGCATGGTCATTCACTGGCTTGTCTTTCCAGGAGAGTATGCCAGAGTGTTTTTCATCATTTCAGGATGCTAGCAGTGCATCATAATATAGGGCCCGATTCACAGAATGAACTTAAGACTCAATCCTAAATTTACTACTATTTTGGTATTCACAGAATGCACTTACTACTTTTGGCATTCACAGAATGCACTTACTACTTTTGGCATTCACAGAATGAACTTACTACTTTTGGTATTCACAGAAGTTAGGATTTTGTCTTAAGTTTGTCTTAAGACAGACTTAAGACAGACTTAAGACAAACTTAAGACAGACTTAAGACAGACTTAAGACAAAATCCTAACTTCTGTGAATACCAAAAGTAGTAAGTTCATTCTGTGAATACCAAAAGTAGTAAGTGCATTCTGTGAATGCCAAAAGTAGTAAGTGCATTCTGTGAATACCAAAATAGTAGTAAGTTTAGGATTGAGTCTTAAGTTCATTCTGTGAATCGGGCCCAAAGTGAGGAAATTAGTGAGAATGTTGTATTATGCTAAGAGTCCGGCAATTATGCTTAAACAATTAAGCAGTGCTCTTTTGCATGGTTCTGAAGTAGATGTGAAGAATATTTGTCAAGAAATTGAGTTCTGTTACTTTGCTGGTAAAGAGAACAATGTTGATATTGAACCACTAGAAGAAGGTAATGTGGAAGACAGTGTACAGATTTTCAGTACACATAAGTTTCACAAGGAAATTTCCACGTTTATGGTGAAAACATGTGAGAGGCCTAATTTCACTTGTGTGTGTTGTCGAAGGACTTATTATAAGAATCAGACTAAGTTAGTGGATTTATTTGCAAAAAGTGATATGGAAAACAATAGTGAATGGAAGGATTTTGTCACATACTTGATGGTAGAAAATTGTTTTGATTTGGGAGCGGACCAACGTATGTGTACTTATTGCTATAACAAATTAAACCAAAACCAGATGCCTGCTAGAGCGGTTTATAATAATCTGGAATTAGTTGACATTCCTTCTGAATTGAAGGATTTAAATACTTATGAATCTATTTTGATTCAAAGTGTCCATCCCTTTCAGGCTATTGTACGAATGGAGCCAAAGACAGGGAAGTTGCCTCCATCAGATTTACAGAGAGGATTAAAGGGAAGGGTTGTTTATTTGCCTTTGGATTTGAAGAAAAACATTAATACAATTGGAGTAGAGAAAGTGGAAGAGGAACCTCTGGTTATCATAGTTAATGGTGTTCCGACAAAGAGTAAGAAAATCTGGCAAGATTTAGTGGATGTTAGGAAAGTTAAAAAGGCAACATTGTATTTGATAAAAAATAATGAGTACTACAAGAACGTATGTGTTGCAGAAGAGGAAGTAAGTGAAGAAGAGGACAGCGATTTGTGTCCTGGGCAAATTGAGAAAGTAGAAGCCTCTAAAAAGGAAGAAATATATGAACATTATAGTGTTCATCCTTTGCATTCCAAGGAAGTCATAGGGAATGCTATTGAGTTGTTTCAAATGAAACAAGCCAAAGGGAGTCCCATTAGTGTTTGGGAGGAAAGTTTGGAAGCTCGATGTTTCCCACAGTTATTTCCCACAGGTCGAGGAGGACGATATGATGAGCGACCTGTTCAAATTCCTGCTTCAGAATACCGGACTTTACGATTGTATGCAGAAGATTCTAGGTTTCGTCAATGCATTCCCTATTTATTTCATCTACTGTTTGAAAGTGATCTCTCTGGGTTGTCTTATGCAGTGAACCACATCTTGAAAAGTGGTGTACAACTGCGAAATATCTCGGCAAGGGACTTTATGGATAAAGTCAATGTGCAAGACAGTATTTTGGATTCTCACCTGATTAATCTGATGGCATGTCAGTGTGGTAGTAATGAGTACTGGTACCGTCGTCATGGTGACTTAAAATGTATGCTGAGGAACTTAGGAACTCCCACATGGTTCCTCACTCTCAGCTGTGCTGAGTATGGCTGGGAAGACTTACTTGAATTTCTATGAGAGGCAAATGGAAACATTGAAAATATTGAATTCAAGACACCCAGAGAACTGTGCTCTTTGGATCCAGTGAATGTATGCAGGTACTTCAATCATAGATTTGAAGCTATGATGTCTTTCATCATGAACAAGAAAAATCCACCTCTTGGAGAGGTGTTGGATTTCTTCTGGAGAAAGGAGTATCAAGCAAGAGGTGCTCCTCATATACATATGCTACTATGGATCAAAGATGCACCCAAATTTGGAACAGATCCGGATGACTTAGTGATGAGTTTCATAGAACAGTATGCTACATGTGCTGTTCCAAAGACAAACGAAGATAAAAGTCTAAGAGAACAAGTTTTACGGTTTCAAAGCCATCGTTGTGGAAAGTACTGTCGTCGTAAATTCAGAAACAAGAACAAGTACTACACCAAATGTCGTTTTGCATTTCCACGGTCAGTGATATCAAAAGGAAGAGTTAACAATTTGATGTCTTCGCTGCGACATAATGTGACGAGGAAATCACCCAAAAACACATACAATTTGAAAAGAAACGAAGAGTCCAAGTACATCAACGACTACAACCCAGTGATTTTGTCCATGTGGAATGCTAACATGGATATACAGTTTGTGGCTGACAACTGTATGGCTGTGGCTCGGTATGTGACGTCGTACATCACCAAAAAAGAAAAGACAGAACTGAAGGATATGTGGGAGGATATTTCCCATGAAAAGAGCCTCAGTAAGAAGTTGTACAGTTTCAGTCTGAAGATGTTGTCGCATCGAGAAATCGGAGCTTACGAATGTTCTGACCGGTTATCTTCAGCAAGTCTCTATGCCAAATCTAGGAGTGTCATTTGGGCGAGTCTTGGTCTTGCTGCAACGCGTAATTGAGTTCTGAAACCTGTACGGGAAATTGAGTATTTGGCGGAGAAGGAGCCAAACAGTACAGATATTTTGGAGACCAACATGTTGATACATATTATCCAAATAGAAGCAGTCACCTGGAGAATGTTTGTCTGTATGATGTTCTACAAAATTACGTTTTCAAGAGGAACATCAAAGAAGATATTGATAAGTGAGTGTATTCTGTAATTGGAAGTGAGGGATGTCTGGTCAAGCAAAGAAAATATCAATTGGTAAATCATCGAAAATTGGATTGCGAATCTCCAGAAAGAAAAGAGTTTTTCTATTTAGCTCTTTTGCAACTTTTCAAGCCTTGGCGTGCAGAAGAGGAACTGCTTGGGGATTTCCTCTGTTACGAAGACTCTTTCAATGCAGCCAAGGAGTCCATAGAATGTCCTGTTTTTCCAAAATATCTAGAAATGTTGAATGCAGAAATCGAGCAGGAAGCAACAATTGCAGCTGAGATTGCTAGAGACAGTTCTCAGGACAGTCAGAGTTCTGTTTCATTGAGTCAGGATCCACTAGGAGGACCAGTTATCGAAAATGAAGCTGCCACTGCCATGATTGAAGCGGAAAGAGCCATGGCACATGCTCAGGAGGATGCGGTTAACTTAGAAGATTTGGAAAGACAACTCAACGTTGAGCAGAGGAAAATATATGACGAAGTTACCAACCAAATTGAGCATGGATTAAGTCATGAGAAGAAAAAGTGCTCATGTACGTCGTTGAAGCCTGTCCGACTATACGTGAGTGGAGAAGCAGGAACTGGAAAAAGTTTCCTCATTAAAGCAATTTCATGTTATCTGCAGAAAAGGACTGAGTCATCGCTTTCTTGTGTTGTGACCGCTCCAACTGGACTGGCAGCTCATAACATTAAAGGGATTACTTTGCATCGGTTACTGATGCTGCCAGTGGAGCATGATAACAAATTACAATACCACAAGTTATCTGGGGATGCTTGTTGTGAAGTATCTAGAGTGTTGAAGAAGATGAAACTTCTTATCATTGACGAAGTAAGCATGGTTTCCAATGTCATGCTTGCCTTTGTGCATTTGAGAATGCAGGAAGTTCTTAAAACAGAGTATGATGTGTTATTCAGTGGCAAACACATCATTGTTTTCGGTGATCTTCTGCAGCTGACACCAGTGAAAGGACAACCAGTGTTTAAACTACTTACGCATGAAGATACCAAGAAGTGCCTAGGGAGCATTGGCAACGTTAACATATGGTTAAACTTCAATTATGCTGAGCTGCGTGAAAATATGCGTCAGGCGAAGGACGAAGATTACAAGAATATTTTACAAGATGTTAGAATCGGGAAAGTGACTGAGCGTGGGAAAGAAGCTTTACATTCACGATTACTATCAAATTTGTATCCAGAAGAAGACGTTCTGCCAGAGGATATTTTTCAGAAAATTACTGAAAAGAAATCTGGAATATGTTTGATGCCAACTCTTGCAGAATGTTCCATCTTCAACAACAAAATGTTGAATTTAGAAAACCAAGAGATTGTGAAACTGGAAGCTATTGACAGAATAGAGCATATGGGAGCAACAATTATTTTGTCTGAGAATTTGAAATCTAAATTGGATTCATTAGAGAAGACTATATCTAAAACTGCGGGTTTTGAAAAGACTCTGAATGTGTGCTTAAATTGCCGTATCATTTTGAGAAGGAATTTACATGTTGAAAGAGGTCTGGTAAATGGATCAATGGGTAATGTTGTTGATTTTGAGAAATACAGAAGTAGAGATGGAATTGAATTTTTAAAAATTAAATTTGATGGCATTGAGGAAGTACAGCTAATTGGTCGTTGCACAGCTAGGTTTTTGCTTGTAAAAGACCTATATGTTCGCCGTAAGCAGTTTCCTGTTTGCTTGGCATATGCGGTGACAATCCATAAATCGCAAGGTTTAAGTGTAGACACTGCTTTAGTGAATATTGGCAGTTCTGTGTTCAAAGAGGGTATGGCTTATGTAGCATTGTCACGAGTCAGAACTTTATCGGGATTGTACTTGATTGACTGTGATGTCACAAACATTTGTGCGGATCTAGATTGTGTTAAGGAATACAATAGGTTAAGAAGAGAGTATGCCCCACATTTGCCTCAATATTCTTTGTTTGAGAAACGTGTGGTAGGCCGGAAACGAAGAAATATCAGTAATAGTAGGGAGGTTGAAGCAAAAAGACCAAAAGTCGATGAACCAAAAGTTGTAAGCAGGAATAAAATGAATTCTGTTGAAAATGTTGTTGGTTTTAAATTTGAAAATAGTTCTGGTGTCAACTGCTATGCTAATGTAGTTGTTAATGTTCTCTTTTCACTAGAGACTTTAAAAGAACAGATTGTGATCAATTCGGAACAAAGTTTATGCTGTTTGTTGAATTCTGTGTTAGAGAAATGTAGCACTGATAGAACAAGAGTAGAAAGTGTGTCTGAAATTCGTTATCTGTTAGACGAATGTTCAGGTCAAACAGAATTCTCTGAAAATATTCAGCAGGATTGTCAGGAGTTTTTAATGTATATGCTTGATGTATTGCAAGATGAAGGTGTAGATGTAGATTATCTGTTTGGTCTTTCTTATCTATGGCAGCATGATTGCGAGAACTGTAGGCTATCAAGTACTACTAGTGTAGACTCAGAAAGATTTATATATTTAACTTTGCCTGACAGTAAATCAGTATCCTTCAATAAGCTAGTAAAAGCAGCCGATGGAATGTAGCCAATGTAAGTCTGCAATGCTGTCCACGTTAATTTTACGAAGTTATGGCCAGTATGTCATTTTAATGTTCCAACGATGTAGGCCTGATGGAACTAAATTGACAACTTTAATTAATAATTTTGTGGCTTCGCAGTTGTCAATATCAGGAAGGACTTTTGTAAGTACAGCAATTATATATCATGACGGTCCTTCAACTTCTTCAGGACATTACACAGCTTATTTAAAATCTGGAAACGGCTGGTCATTCTGCAATGATTCTTTTTTAACTTTCAAAAAAAGATTGCCATTCCACCTTCAAAATTCTTACCTGGTGTTCTTACAACCAAAATTTTAGGGAAGGAATCTTGGGATTTGTTCTGAGGAATGTCAAGAGGTTCTAATGGCTCCTACTCTATATGGCCTTGTGGATAATTGTAGTACAGAGCGAAAACTGTTTGTGTTTATAAGCTAATTCAAGCAGCAGATCAAAACAAGGAGTAGAGGAAATGTAAGTCTGCAATGCTGTCCACATTATTTATGGAAATTTATGGGTGAAATGTCATTTTACAATTTCAACTACATAAACTGGATGAAAAAAAGTTGTCAAGTCTAATGAAAAAATGTTTGGCTACACAGTCATCGATTTCAGGAAGAACATTTGCAACTGCAGCTATTATATCAGGATATTACATAGCTTATTTGAATTATAAAAAAGGACAAAGTTTCGGCAATGGTTATCATTTTAGTATGAAGCAATGTTGCCTTTTGAGTTGTTTTATGAAGTGAGAATTTTGGGTATGTAACTGGATTATAATGATTCGAGGTGTTGCTGTAATTTAGTGTGCTGTTTTAAATTGCTTTGTATGTCTCATTTTTCTTAAATCGATGGAGTTTATCTTTCAGAAAGTGGCGGGCAGAAAATAGTAACAGCAGAACAGAGTATAAGCTGTTCATAGGACATCCTTTGACGTCATAGAAAGTAAGTTACTTTTGAAGAGTTCTGATTACTGATTAGTTATATTATTTGGGTTTTTTAAACGCAATCATTTTGATTGTGTTTTTTTTCCCCGCTGTTATATGATGAATTCCTTCAACTCACTGTTTTCAGTGAAATTTGATATTTTCTGATAACAGCAAAAATAAACCATTAAATATGTATAATTAATTTTGTACTTTGAATTGTGATTTATAATATGTTTTCATTTTGTCTCATGCTCACTCTTTTTTTACTACCTTCTATTAATTTAAATTTTTTTGTTCTTTCTTACACAGATTAAAAGTATAAAAATGACAATTGACTACGTTAATGTGAATTATAAGGTAAGTGTTTAGTACTCTTTACGTTACATGTCTATCACATTTAACTTTTATTAGTTCCACTGCTTCATTTCTATAACCCTCAGTTTCCTGCCTTTGCTACTTCCTTCATTTCTTTTTTTTTCTATTACTTATTTATACTACTCTTTTCACTTCTTTTAATCAGTCCCTCTTTCAACAGTAACTGTGTGTTACTCCTTCTATTTGTCTTTCTTTTCACATTACTCTCTCTTTACTTAATCGTCTTTTTAAAAAAAAAATTTGTTTTTTAGTACGCTTCCGGTTCGCGTACCTGAGCGCGAACCGGGAAGCAAATCAAAAGAAATAGAGGATGCTAGAGTGCTAAACATTCTAGCAATTTTTCTTAAAGGGAAGGTAGTTCTGAAAAGAACTTTATTTTTTATTTTTGTTGTTTTATATTTTTTTTGTGTTTTTTGGGGGGGGGAACAAAAATGATTCATTAGAAAGGGCTCAACGGGAGCAACAAAAAAAAAAGAAAATTTACTTTCTTGGTCGTTTTGGACATTGATGATGTTCATATGCTCTATTTATTAGAGTAACACTCATCTCTCCACATGATATTAATTTGCCACAATCTAAACATGTCATTTTTATTTTTCCAAAGTTCTTCTGAATATTTGGGACCGTTTCCCTTGCCTCTGATGCTGTCACTGCCACTTCATTGGTGGATGTACTGGCAGGTCGGGGGTTGTCCACCAAATCTCTCATTTGTGCAGCACTATAATTAATCGGGTGCCACTTCTCCATGTGTCGATGCATGGTATAATTACCATAGCTATATTTTTTTTCGGTCCCTCTGGAGAGTTTATCGTGGCAGATGAGGCAGGTAACGTACCTGGCATTTACTTTCTTTTCATGTGGACGAAAAGAAAAAAATTGCCAAATAAAATTGACTTTAACATGGGACGTCCTTGGCATTTCTTTCAAAAACCCCCTTGTCCCTTGCTCCTGTTCCTCGTTTTCCTCTTCTTCCTCCTCTTGGTGGAAGATGACCTGGCCAGTTGGTCCTCTCTTCTTTGGTGGTGGTGGAGGTGGTGGGGATCCACCAGCTGCAGCTACTACAAATGCCATGACTAAGCACGCAAAAACAGGTCTTTCTCTCATAAAAATGAAAGTCGGAGTGAGGAAAAAAGGTGGGACTTTCATCATTTGGGAAAAAAAAAAGTTCTAAACCAATGAAAAGTGTTTATTTTACGTCATATGATCAAGCGTTCCATCATTAGGAAACTAAAAGTAAAATGAACCAATGAAAAGTTTTATAAACTAGTCACATGACCTGTTATGCTTACGTTACGCGCTCCGCGCCGCGCCTCGGATCGTTTCCGGGGCTCTGCGTTTCGCGCCTTGGTTCGTGTTCCGGAGCGCTTCCGGGTGCGCTAACGCGGTGCGTCATAAGGCGCATTACGCAGTAACGCGATACGTTGCGATTACGCGACGCGTCACGATGTGGCTTTCTAACGTGGTACTTGCACTAACGGGACGTTTACCGGTTCGTGTACCGGCAGCGAAACAATAAAAAATAATTTAAATTATAATATAAATTAAATTAAAAAAATATAATACAAATATATATAAAATATATTTTTGAATTAGAATAAGAATACATTTTACAGCTTTTGATATTTGCTATTAAAAAACCATTGAAATTCACTGAAAAAACCATAGGTTATAGACCATATATAGTTAGGAATTAGCATTTACAAAACCTTAATTTACTCGCACAAAACCATAGAAATTTGCATATATAGTTAGTTGCAATAACTATATATCGCGCACCCGCAATCCACTGCTGATGATGTCACATATTACATCATTCATGACATGGTCAGTGACATCACTGATGACATCACTGATGACATCATCCAGTGTTTGTATGTTTCTGTAAAGTTAAAATATGTCTTACATATTGAAGAATGAGTGGATGTATAACTGTCTGGATGAAGGATTTAGTAGGTGCATGACTGACTGTATGAGAGAGTGATTAAATGTGTCTCACTGAGTGCATGGGTTAGTGACTAAACTGTCTTAATTTGTGCATCATTATATCTGTTGTTCTGTAAACTGCTGCATGTGTTAATCAGTAGCTATATGAGTAACTATATGGGTTATTGATTTGTTGCCCAAGTATTTGTATGGGAGACTGAGTGTGTGTGTGTGGGTGTCTGGGAGGTGTGTGACTCTGTGCATAGATGTGTGAGCAGTTGATTCACTAGATGTATGGGTTCAAAAGTGCATGTGGAAACAGCTGTATGGGCGGTTGACTGTGTGCATGAGTGTATTGGTGAGTGAATGGATATCTCAGTGCTACATGTCAAAGTAAGTACATATGTAAAACACAGTACATGTGAGAGTTGACATATATAAATAACTGTGCATAAGAGCCAGTGAATGTGTGAGTGGCTGTATGGATCATTGTGAACTTGTATCAGGGATTGTATAAGAGAGTAAATATGTGTTAGTATATGTTTGAATATGTAAGGTGGGTATAACTGTATAGCTGAGGAAATGGAGGTGTGATTGATTCTTTGCATGACTGACTAGGTGTGTGAGTAACTCCATGGATGAGTGACAGTCTGTGAGTGTCTGTTTACACTGATTGTATCTAAGGTTATATTAGAGTCGGAAGAGGTTCATTGTATTATCACATGAATGATGTCATCAGTGATGTGATAAGTAATGTCAAATGAGATGTCATCAGTGATGTCATTTGATATGTCTTCAGTGAGGTCATCAGTGATGTCATTTGACATGTCATCAGTGATGTCATCAGTGATGTCACTGACCATGTCATGAATGATGTAATATGTGACATCATCAGCAGTGGATTGTGGGTGCGCGATATATAGTTATTGCAACTAACTATATATGCAAATTTCTATGGTTTTGTGCGAGTAAATTAAGGTTTTGTAAATGCTAATTCCTAACTATATATGGTCTATAACCTATGGCTTTTTCAGTGAATATATATATATATACATATATATTTTTTTTAATTTTTAATTTTTTAACCAAACTGCCCCAAAGCATTGAAAGCGCACACGACTTACAGAAGAAAACCTTCCGGTTTTATTTTCATGAAGAACAGGCATCAGCTTAAAACTTTACTTGTCCCAACGCATTTCGAGGCTCCCTGCCTCTTAATCATGGGTGATTAGTATACGCAGCAGATGGCTCCGATATATCTTTTCACAGCATACTTCATTTAAATACCCCCAGTGGGCTTTGCGCAGTGCGTTAGTGGTTTCCTTGTAATGCTGGGAGTTGTAGTCCATAATCAGAGTCATTTGTAGGTTTAAGACCCCCAGTGAGCTTTGCTATTACATGCTTGTTGGACCCGGCCCTTTTGGCAGGTTCACCCCGAGACTTTTTGCTTTTTCCTAGCCTGTTTCTGTGACCTGGTGTTGGTGATTTTAGGCCTCTGCGCACTTTTTCACTGTGGTACAGTGTAAAGTGCGTGAGCCGCCGCCCGGAGGAGCCCCGCACAAGAGACAGCCCAGTGAGTAGGAAGGGCTGGGGGGCCCCGTGCGGCTGCTGTTGGTGCCGGTTTAGAGGCACTGAGTCAGGGCAGCCCCGGATGGCAGTAGGCCGCCCCACCGCGTTTACGAGTCTGTGAGAGGCTCGTGGGGGCATATTTGTTGAGCCTGAAAGGCTCCCTGCCCACATGATTGATTTAGAGCCACGAGGGCTCAGGGGGCATTTTCTGTTCTTCGAGCCCCGAGAGGCTCCCGCCCATAATTGATTTATGAGCCCAGCAAGGCTCGAGGGGCCATTGTTTTGCGAGCCCTGAGAGGCTCTTGAGGGACACAGTCAGGTGGTCGGAGCCCCGAGGCTCCCACGCTGTGTTTCTCCCCACCAGTTTCAGAGCCTGTGTGGCTCCAACGTTCTGCGCAATGTGACACGAGTGTTTTCAGAGCCTGTGTGGCTCCAACAGTTGGCGCAGTTCTGTACTAGGGTCAGTGAGGACCCTGTCGCAGTTTTGATTCACAGCTGCCCAGCAATTAGTGGGCAGCTGCACCGTTTAGGTCTTGTGATTGTTCCCAGGTGCCCAGCAAGTAGTGGGCACCTGCAACGTTTAGGTTTTGCGCCGGTGGCGCACCCCTGACTGGCGCTGCATTGGCAGCGCGCCCTGACATTTTGGACACAGGGCTCCTTAGTCCCTTTATTAGATGGGGGCTGGTATGTGATTTTATTTAGGCGCAATGTGATTATCTATGTGATGGTAATTGCCTAATGTGAGTTTTGCGCAATGTGATGTGGTGCTAGGAAATGTAATGTATTTAATATGATTACGCGCCTTGATCTTACACCTCTGAATGTTTTTGGGCATCATGTGTTTTTGCGCTATTGAGTTATTTTCTGGCACCTCTGAATGTTTTTATGCATCATGTGTCTTCCTTGATTTTACTCCTCTGAAAGTATGTTTTATGCATCATGTGTTTTCCTTCCCTACACCTCTGAATTATGGTTTTGCATCATGTGTAATGTGTTCTTACCTATGCCCCGAAATGTATTTAATTCTTAGGTGGTTGTTCTTTCTAGTACAGGTGGTCCTAGTGAGGTCCTGGTTCCCTGTGTGACATTCTCCTAAGGTGGTTAGGGTTGCGTAGGTGGTACTTACCTGTTACCAGTAGTTACTGGTTGTGATTTATAACTGTTATTTTGTAGTATACTTATTCTAAGTTCTAGAAGTGTTATTTTCTACTAAGTGCTGATTCTGACAGTGGCCCACGTGGCCCTGTCCTGTGTAAATAATCCCTTGTGAATATTGCCTGTGCCAGTGGGCACAATGTACATGTGTGATTACTATCTGATGTGGTTTTACAATACAAAAGTTATTTTTATATAACCTTGTGTGGAGTTCCTTTTGTGGTGTGCCTAGGATGTTGTTGCTGTTGTGTGCTGGCGCAAATGCTTTACACATTGCCTCCGGGATAAGCCTGTCTGCTCGTGCCAAGCTACCAAGGGGGTGAGCAGGGGTTATCTTGGCGTGTGACTCCCTGGCCCTGACTAGAATGGTGGTTTCTGCCTGGCTTTGGCGTCAGCCTTAGCCATCCAGAAATAGCCAGTTCTAACAATGCTTAGATTTAATCCTTTGTTGCCCTCCAGTGGGCCTTGAAGCTGACGCCAGTTTGAATTAATCTCTCCTGAAGTGCTGATGAATCTGGCACAGTTCCGATTCCAGCCTCCCGAAAGTAGAGGGATGGTGCAGCTTTCCACGGCAAGGCTACCGTGTGAATAGTTTTTAACCAAAGTGCCCAAAGCATTGAAAGCGCACACGACTTACAGAAGAAAACCTTCCGGTTTTATTTTCATGAAGAACAGGCATCAGCTTATAACATTGGCAAATATGACATCTGCTTTTTCCAGGAGACATGGAGCCTAGTCCCCCTCCACATGCCAGGGTTTACTACATGTCATATCCCCGCGACCAGCTCTGGCAGAGGACGTCCCTCAGGGGGGGCTCATTATCTGGGTAAACATCGGGTTGAACTGGTTGGTATCCAAACATAATACCCCATCCCAGGATATCTTGCATTTAACCATTGGAGGGGTTAAAGACGCTGCCCGCTTGGAGATTTTTAATATCTATGCTAGAGGGTCTCCAGGTGGTCGAGCGACATCCACCCTAACAGTTTTAGACACAGAGTTGTCTGCCATTACCATCGATGCAGAGATCATTGTCGCAGGTGACTTTAACTGTACCTTCGAACCCCTGAGTGGTGAAGATATCCTGGGTATTGGAGACGAGGACTGTAAATGGGCCATCCCGCCACTTAACTTAGCCCCAATAAAGAGATGGTCCCAAAGAGCCATACAAATTAACGCTTTGACCTTGGAGCACAATCTAAGGGCAGTCAATGGCAGGACCCACTCTGACCCCATGGGAGCACATACTTTTAATAGGATCAGTTCCCCCTCCCGCATTGACTATATATTGTTAGACATGGGTCTATGGGCTAATCTCATCGACATGGAGGTTATTCCAAGCCTCAACAGCGATCATAACCCTCTGTCTATGCAACTTACACGAGCGACAGCTACGACATCTATCGAGACGGGCAGAACCCCGCTGCTGTCGACAAGGGAGGTATTGCCTTCAAATTGCAACTGTCGCCTTAGGTGGCATATGGTTGCTAAGCATGGCCAGACACTGGAAAACATTAGGGATCTTTTGAAGCAGAGGATTTTAGAGCTCGATCCCTTATCCAGCACCACCCCAATGGCTATACAGGACTCTAAGTTCACCAAGATCTATCAGGAGACCACGGGAAAGATAGGGGAATTCTTTCGCATAAAAGACAATGGGGGCCGCAAAGCCCACTCCCCACAAGCAACGAATCTGTGGTACTCTACTCTATGTAGGGAAAGGAGGCAGGACTAACTATTCCCACTACAATATAAAATAACTTAGGGAAGGTGCTAGACACTAAATCTACTAAAGTAACTATTCCCACCACAATATAAATTAACTCAGGTAAGGCGCTAGACACTAAACATATAAAATTACGTATTCCCACTCCAACACAACATAACTCAGGGCAGAAACTGCACAATAAAAATGCAAAATGTACTATTCCCACTACAGTATAAATTAACTCAAGGAAAGTACAGGACACTAAACAAACCAACTTTAATATTCCCACTCCAATACAAATCAACTCAAGGAAGGTGCTGGACACTAAACAAACAAAATGTACTATTTCCACCCCAATATAAATTCACTCAGGAAAAGTGCTGTACACTAAACATTAACCTTTTACTTTTACAAAGCCCAAAAACTTCATGTGACCAAAACACTAGACACTACGTCAAAATCTCTATATAAACATTCAAAAATATTAATACTTTCACCTAAATAAATTATTTTCATTATTATGCACATTTTCATATTTCTTCAATATTTCTTAATTTTTAGGATATATTTGTTGTACACCTTATAAAAACGTATAACTTTTTTTATTTATTAAAAAATGCATAAAAACAAATTAATTACATTATTTAAATATTTAACATTAATATAAAATAAATGTATATAAGAATGTACATTAAACTCTTCAAATATGTCTATAACTTTTTTAAAACACCAAAACAATCCATGCCGTTAAAAGTATCAAATAATGCATATGCCGCCAACAAAAAAATAACACCTTATCCATACAAATAAAACACCAACTGCAAAAGAATATTCTTTTATTCAAAAATAATATTAGAACACTTAAAAAAAAGCTTTTTATAATACATTTTCATATTCACTAAGACGTTTAAAAAACAATTTAGTTTATATTTCCAACTTCCTAATTATACATATTTCCTAAATTTAAAAATAAAGTATCAAAACTAAAAATGAAATTTTGTAATACTACCAACTGTTCTTCCCCATAAACAGAACATCCTCAAACAAAAATTACTGATACAGTTTGTATAATTAAAAAATTGTAAAATTTAGTTTTTAAATTAACACACAATTAAAAATTCTATTTATATTCCCATCATTTAACAACAACAGTAACCCACCAATCTCCCCTAAAAGAAGTGTAAATTTTCTAAAATTCTCCCCAACATTTTCCATTCTAACAATACAAATCACTACTCAATTAATTTAAGTAAATATGTATTTAACTATTCCCCACCCTTTTTACCTATAAAGATACATCCCACTACTGTGTTTTTTCTCTTTCTAAATGTTAACTTTTATTAGAATTTGAACACATTTACCCCTATAACTCTACATCCCACCACTAAATAATTAAATATTTTAAAATGTAAAAAATAAATGATCTAATATTTAAAAATACTCTCCAACATTTTCCCCATAACCCATCATCCCACTACTAATAATTGTCTTTTAATTAAAAATCAAATTCAAACAAAATATTTTCAAATACTTTCCACCTTCTTCTCCTCTAACTCAACATCCTACTCAGAAGCGTTTTACATATTTTGTTGCTACAATACAAATTGCATTTTTATCAAATTTTCTAAAATACTCCCCACCCTTTTCCCCTATAACCCAAAATCCCGCTCCAAATTTCTTCAACGTCTATCTAATTTTTCTTAACTAAAATAATATTTAAAAATATTACACACGTGTTAGCTTTTTTTTTCTTTCCCACCCACATCCCATATAAACCCAATATCCCTTTCCTAAAAAATATTTATGAGCACAACAAACAATTCTAGAATTTAATTTATTTACATCACATACATTTACACAAATAAATTACTAAACATTTATATTATTTTACTATAAATAAAAACACATTACATACATATTACTACAAACTTTTTTAACTAAAAATGTATATCATATGCAGCGATATTTTTAACATTGATATGTTTAACATTGATATTTAATACACCACCTAATTTAGATTTTTTTTACTTCGATATTACATACCATGATATTTTAATACCACAATATTTTGTACTCAATATCTCACTCTATATTTGTTTCGATATTTTGTCTGAATACCAGATACTTCTTTTCTCTTTAGTGACTGGCTTACGGTGTAGCTTTTGGCAGCCTTTTTTGCCAATATACTGGCTACTCTACCTGTATTTTACATGTGTGCTATCTCCTCTTCTTATCTTATCTGTGCTCTCTGTTGTTTGTTGCAGCCCTTGATGGTCACTCACCTGATCTTTTGTGTTAATCCCCCATGCCTTCCAAGCCCTGTTCTAGAGGGTAGACCAAGTGGGCCAGGTCCACCCAATGAAATCCCCTGGCCCACCCTATGTCCATTAATAACTATAAGAGCATCCATTTATGGTTTATGTTTTATGTTTCACTTTTGCCTACAGTCTGTGAAAGGTTTTCAATACACGACTGTGCACTACTCGGTGGCAATGTTTTTCTGAGAAAATGGGAATATTGGACCACATTACAAAGTGTAATATGCTACTTCTAGAAACCTACATGAACCTCTGTGATGGCCACTCCATGTCTCCTAGGGCCCACTTGCGCACACTGTTCCCTTGAGGGGCTGAGTGGTGTCATAGGCCCTAGTGCAATCAAGGAATATGTCACCTCCATCTATTGGTTGGATAATAAATAACAACAAATGTTTTGACCCAGTAGTCCCCTTAAGGCCCCTTGGTCTTGGTGTCACTGTGTAGTGTAGTTCCTATATTCCCAATAGGCTCTGCGCATTGGAATAATATATCCTATAGATTAGACGTAGGACTGAGGTCGACTAGGTCTCTATCGAATATATTAAACTTAATAGTGAGTGCCAGCTAACTCAGAGGTCACTAGAAACTTTCTTGAATTCACAAAAAGGGATTCGTTTCTGAGAACCGCCTAAACATGACAACTTTAATAAGAATAAGAAATATATCTCTAGAGTCGCGGAAACAATAGATAAGTAATTCACTCAGTCAATCGTGCACGCTTCGTTTCAACAGAGTTGCAGAGAAATAGAGAGAAGGGTGTTTTCAAAGAAAAGAGTTTATTGAACAGTCTTCTTTCTCATGCAAGAAAAGTGAACTGCTACAATCGTAAAGCAGGCTGCAAAATATAATGTGTACAGCGAGAACAATATTATAAAATATTACTGTAAGAACATTGTATGGCTTTTATGCCATAAAAATACATACATAAATAACAATGACTAAAATACTTAACTGGTGCTTCTAAAATACGCCTACCCCAATGTACCTAACCTAGGTCTAGTACGCAGGAAGAAGTAAGTATTGTGTAACCTAGGTTTAGTTTTCTTTTGCCAAGAATCTGTCCAAGATTTCTCTAGGTTCTAATCAGCTCCATACCTTAGTTAGAATGAAGGAGGTCTGGTATCTCTGTCTCGGGACTCGATTTCCCAATATCCCGTAAAGGGAGCTTGGAAACACTGGAGCTGGATTCTCAGCAGGAGAAGAGATAGCTTCCTGATCAGTGCGTCTGCTGGAGGGTTGGCTTCCTTCGGCACTTGCTGTAGCGAGCTGCGTCGGGCAAGTAGATAGTCAAACTGCTCCGAACCACCGTGTCTTGCTAGAGCAAGTGAAGGTATATTTATACCTTCAAGGTGTCTAGGAATGCCATAGTTTGACGTAAAGTCGGGCATAATAACGTCAGGAATGAACCCCTAGGGAATAGTCATTCTTTGCAAAGTACATGAATTCCTGGACAAATCAATATTCAGTCAAGGGGAAGTTCCTTAACTGCTTAAGCCGATTTTCCAAGAAATCGGTGTGACATTTAGTACGGTTGGAAGTAGCCATCCCTGTATTTGGATTGCATGGGCTATGTCTAAATAAGGGCTTGATTTCTATGCCTATATTAGGGCAATGTGAATTGTACCTATATAAGGGCATGAATCAGGAAAATTCAATAGGGGCCTAAAACGCCACACAACACCCACTCCACTTTATTATATACAACATTACTAAGTTCTAAACACATTAAACATATCTAAACATGTGTTAAAAACCCACCCAAAATACATAAAAATGCATTGGTATTGGTTGTACACGAAAAAGAGCATTTGTGCTGTACGCATTTTAAAAGCAATGTTTCCTTCAAAGCATATAGTATGAAATGGCTCTTAAATACAGAGGAAAAGGTCAAGACCATTTCATAGCAGAATATATAAATTGCTTGAGTGTGGACAAGGTCAAATATTGTCTCTTTGAAGTTTTTCAAAGAATTCTAGTTCTCTATGAATAGTTCTACTTCAAGCAGATTACTTTGTGCCAAAAAGGAAAAAATATAAATTCGGAGAAAAAAAGAATCTGATCATAGAAAAAATAGAGTTCCAAAGTTAGAAGCTTATTTTGAATAATGAAGGTTGAATTCAGAGTCTCTCAGAACACTGTCTACCAACTTTAAAAGTCAGTGTCATTGTTTGGAGAAAACATCAAATCTTCTAAGTCTGTAAAGAATTAGTCTACTATTGTAGGTGAAAGTTGGACAACTTCGTTAAGTAGATTAACCGCACATAGATGTGAAGCATCGCCATCAGCGTCAGTCACATTAGCAATGTTCGAAGTAGATGGTACCTGTGCGCCTGTTGCTCCATGTATCTCACCGTCAGCATGTTGCGTCTTTGAGATCTCAACGAATGCCGTCATCAGGATTGGTAGCCGCTGGGGACAACACAGTTCATGAGCCGTTACCGGTCCAAGCAAAGTATCAACTTCCATTGACAGGACTGATGGGAGTGTCAGACAGATGTCTAGCACGCATTCCTCTCCACATAGCAGGCATCGTGGAACAGGTAAGATGCAATCTTGCCAGATTGGTCTGAATGGTAGAAACCACCTGGTATTCAAATCTCTTAAACAAGTTAGTCCCAAAATGTGTATCATGCGCTCACGACACTTCATCGCCAGAAGAGTGTTCTCCAAGGTGATCAGGGTGTCGATGGTGAGTTGGCTTGCCATATCGGAGTAGAAGGAGCAAATATAGTATCCCTGCTACGAGTCCCAAAATGAGAGGCAGTCCACCAAACACAGAGTGCACGAAGTTTGGAAATATGCCCAGGACTGCTTCAAAGGGTGCTAACAGTCCCGAAAAAACGGTCTTAAATACATGTACAATACCACTCATATCAGACATGTTTAAGATACGACCTAACATTTCTGAGAAATGTATAGGGCAATTTGTGGATAAAAGGGCATGTATCTCTGCGGAAGTCCTTGCAACTTGCAGATCATACGTCTCTTTGGCCGAGGTCAGTGGGCACAGTTTTTTGTAAAAGAATGGCTTTCATTCTGCTTAAAGTATCAATTTGTATAGAAGAGGTGTTCAGTGAAGGCCATAACGGCGACTCCCCGTCTGTCTTGGTTTTAGGAAACAATACTTGCATACAGCAAGTGACCCTGACTGACACAGTTACGAGATAGGGGATTCCTAGCAACATGCCACAGTAGCTGTGATCATTCAATATAATATAACTTCCATTAGAAAGTTGCCTAAAAATTGGACTAATCACCGCGGCTGGAGAACGTTGCAGGTGGCAGGATAAGTTGTTTGAGGAACCATCGCAGGCCCCGTGTAAATTAATACCCTGGCATAGGAGAGAACCTATTAGTGCGTTTTTTCAATTCGTACCACTAAGAAACACTTCTTTCCCCCCACTCCAACATCTGTGTGTATAAGGTAAATCCCAGGATGTCTTGATGTATTCTTTAACCAACCTTTCATACACGCCTGCTGGTATATGTTTTAAGCAATACTGAAAATAGAAAATTGTAACAGGCAGAGTGATTGTACCATGTATTATCCATTCTGTTGCTGGTTTCTCAGAAACAGTTAATAGCAATCTTTCCAATTTTTTAATGCTCAGCACCGTATAGTCTGCTCCCCTTTGTGCCAATGTGATTTGTTTATCTGTAAGATTGAATTCAGAAAACAATGATGTGGTGTTGATTAGACGCCAAGGCACATGACCTGAATGAAGGTTTTGTAACGTCCAGGCCAATAGCATCATAACACGCAGTTGTGACTGAACATGTTGCAAGATGAACAAGTCCTGTTCCATTATGTCTATGGCAGAGGATACTATGCTGTCCAAAGAATATGTTCTGGATGACAGAGTCGTTAACACATTGTCAACTACAGAGAGAGATTTCTCTAAATTAATATAATCAATTTCTCGTATTCGTTCTGCAGTCTCTGCTTGCGTAATCTTCCAAGCCTCATTGTAAATAGCATAGATATCGGCGTATATAAAACGTTTATGACGCGGTTTAGTTGGTCGGGTCAACGCCATCTTTAAGTAAAGATAAGTGTTGTTTCACTTCTTTCAATGTAGATTTTTGTAGCCATTCAAGGCACAGTTTCCCTACACTGTATGATGTTACTATCCCTGGATGTTGTCTCTGGACATATCTTTGATCTGGCCTAGTGAATTTGAAACCTTGTGTCTTATTCAGGAATCTATCTTGACAGTTGTTTGTATCTGTGGGCCAGATCAACCATTTTTTCCAATTAGGATCTGTTCTATTTTGAAGAAAAATATTATGTATGTCAACCACCCCCTCTGTAGCGTTTATACTATCAGGTGTAGGTGTAGGTATTGACGGTTTGCTTAAATCTTTTATCTTAGCTAAGCCAAGACAAGATGTCTGTTGAACAGTGTCATTAAAAAACATTATTTGTTTAGGGATGATGCAGGCTCTACATAAGGCTTCTAATCCCTGCACCTGCCAATCTTTTGTGCCCCAGACAGGATTTGTCTCAATGTTGTCTTTCCAAAAATCAAAGCCTAAAGTAGACAGCTGAGCAAAAAAGGCCGCAGAATAAATTTGCTTAGTATTAGTCAGCATACTTTTCATTCCTGTCTTATTTACATTTTTAAAATAAAATGTTTCTGGATTTGAAGTATTAAAACCTGAAAAGTATGGAAATTTGTCATAAAATGTTTTTGAGCTCCCATTTGGTGGCATAGGACAATGTTCCCATTGGTTACATTTTAACACATTTCTTGGGTTTGCAGATCTGTGCAAGAAATGATGACCATAGGGATTATAACAGTACATTTGTTCATAATCTGATGAACCTTCTAAGTATTCATGATTTGTAAATGTTGCAGACATTTCTAAGTCTGACATCATATTATTAACAGTCTCAAAGTCCCAATCATCAGAAAAGGTACTAGATGAAACAAAGTCACTCAAGGAAACCTTGAATTGGTGTAGAATCTTCAACAGCTCTCGAGCACCAAAGATGTCATAATCATTTCTGTCCCAAGCTATACCACCAGGTATAGGAACGGCTGCGATGTTCACTGATGACAAGTCTCTTTGCTCACGATGGGATGATTTGTGTGGCTTGAGGAGTAAGTTGATATTCTTACTTGCGGTGTCCTTTTTACTATAGCTTCCATTTATCAGCATTCCCAAGGTAAATACAAGAGTCAACCATAGGAGAAGAAAAAGTATACCCAACACAATCCAAAGTTCAATCCATAGTGAAACCAGATAAGTCTTTTCCAGTTGATGAAAAAGTTCTGTAGCTTGTTCTTTAAAAGTACTTTTTACTGGCGTTGTTTCAGGTTCACTGGGATCCTCGGAAAAGGTATCAAAGTTTATAAAATAGCCAGAGTCAGTTCTGTCAATTGTAGGGATTGCAACAGGATTTGTTGAAATCGCTGGAACCACTTGATCAATATACTAATCACAAAGACAATGGTAAGGGTAGAGCACTAAAGCACAGAAAATAAACCAGATTTCTCAATTGATTCCAAGTTATTGTTCTCTTATTGGTCCACAGTACGCTCAAAACCTCATGTGGATCCACTGTTTAAAGATCCCAAACTGTCCAAAGTAACATCCAATGAATTGAGGGAGCGACTTCAACTTCACAAACGTATCACATGGTCAAAGTCGTTGATTCTCAAAGTTTTTCTTTATTCATATATCCCAAAAAAATGACAACAGATTCTTCATTAAATTTCAATATTTTTTGCAAGTCAAAATCAACCGTTAACCAATCATTAGAGAATTAACCCATTGTATCCATCTCGGATGTAAAGCTTTTGCATTTGGAATGCTCGCTTTTGTCACTGCCTCTAAGGCAGGTACAGGAGTAACGACCATTATGCACTTACCCTATGCGAGGGCTCTCTCTTTTGCTACTGCAGTTTGAACCGCTGTCAGAATCTTTTCTGTAGAGGTGAATTTCATTTCTGCTTGTCTGTACAAGTGTGATTTCTAAGCTATGGGTACTTTTTCTTCTTCATTAAAGGTTAAGTACGTGAATCCGCATCTTCCTGGAATGATTTGGATCACTAGGTTACATACGTTTACGCGTGTTTGTAAATGTGTTGTTGCCAACATGTCTGTTTGCACTGAAAGCAAAATTTATGTGTGTTTTTGAGTCCAATTAATTGTTTTGAAATCAGGTTTGATTAACTCGTAGAGAGGTTTAACCCTTTCTGCGTAATTTAAAATGTAAGTTCATCTGAAATTTAGGAAACCTAGAATTAACTGTAAGTTTTTCAGCATTTTTGGAGGTTGGAGCAGCGCACACTTTTCTAAAAAGTTGTCTGCCAGGCTTTTGCCCTCACTTGATAACTCGTATCCTAGTAAAAGGACGTTGAGGTGGGCAATTTTTGATTTTTTTAAAGTTGAATTTATACCCTTAAGAGGAGAAACCATGTATAATGGTATTCACTCTGTTCAAGTGCCTATTCAAGTCATCGTATGTTAGATAGATGTCATCGACATATGATAATGCCTCATCATCATAGGTTTGTAGTAACTCTGTTACCCTGGCTGAAAATAACCCTGGACTATTCTTGAATCCCTGGGGGAGACGACAGAAGTTACGCTGTGTCCCCATAATTGAGAAAGCTGTCAAATACCTACTTTCTGGTGTAATGTTTTGACAGAGGAAACCGTTAGAAATATCTAATGTGGTTTTATATTTTTTACGCACAATGTCATTCATTAGTGCTGCACTGTGTGCATTTTGTACTGCAAAAGTTTTGCTACAAGAGTTTAAATGTCTGTAATCCAAAACTAGACGATATGTATTGTCTGGTTTGGAGACAGGAAACAAAGGATTGTTCATAGACGAGGTGCATGTTTCAACCACCCCTTGGTATTAAAGTTGATCTAAGATCTCCCTGACCTGTTTTTTAGCTTCTTGCTTAACAGGCCGTTGAGCAGTTGGTTGAGTTTTTAATTGGATTTTATGTTGAGGACAGTCCGCATCCCATCCAACATGATGTTTGTATAATGCAGGAGCTTGGGCTACTACCCATTACCTGGCATAGATATATTTTTTATGAATTGGAATATGATTGCAGAAGGCTGGCATAATGAAGTCTTCGCCACGTGGGCACTCCCTGACAAATTCAGGTGGCCAGTCTTGTTCAGCTAGAAGAATGTCATAACCCTGAGAGAGCTTCTCCCAAAAGAGTGCTCTTATTTTTCTAGTTATGTCCCCCTCCATCCGGAGTGTTACTTCATATAACTTATGTGGGACACTAACCCTGGTATCTGCAGTTTCAACTTGGATGTACTCATTCAAGTCCACTGTCTCCTGATGATCCTTCAAGATCTTGCAAGCTATGGTGACTTCTGCTGCGCTGTCCAACATTGTTTGAGCTCACTCCCCGTTCTTGAGTTGTATCCTCAAGATCCTCAGCATGTCTGCTTTTTAAATCTGCTACCTTCTTTTTGGTGAATTGGCTTTTCTTATTTTTTGGAACGTGTTGATCGTCTTTGGACTTCACGCGTTCTTCCATGTGTTCTGACCGTCCTCTTCTTTCAGATTTCTGTGATGAAGTCTGAAAGGTACGAGAGGAACGTGTATCAGTATCTTGATATCTATCAGGTTTTCTCAAATTATCCCTATTCCTGAGGTTATACCTCCTTTCAGAGGGCTCCTTTTGAGGAGACTTGCCTCTGGCTTGAAAACACTTCTCTTTAGTAGGTTGTTTAGTGTTCACCCACTTCTTTTTTGGAAGAGGGAGAGTGTTTTTAATAAAGACCTTTTCAGGACTCTCAGTCAGTTGGGGTTTCACTGGTTTACCACCCTAACTGTCTCTACCTAGTTCTTTATAGGATTTTTAAATTATTCTGGCCAGTTCTTGTGGTTGCTCAGTTACATCAAATTCTCTTAGCTTTTGGCGGATCACCACGGATGCTGCTTCACCTTTAATATTAGCTGATATTATTGTTGAGACCTGTCTGAAATCTTACAGTAATTTCATACCCCGATTTAAAGCAGGCTCTGCCCCGTATTCATTTTGGATCTGTTTTAGGACGTCTGGTATTACCGCCATAGACGGAACACCATGTGTCTTAGTGTAGATTGCAGCAAAGACTGTACCCCAAGTGTTGCAGTCCTCCAGATGTGGTGCTATCCCCATTGGTAAACAGATTGTTAGAATTCTGTGTTTCTCATGAGGGGTAGTATCAGGAAATACTGCCTCGATTTGAGTAATTTTTTGAGCTGTCCAGAATGGAATTTGTTCCAGTTTTGCGGGTAATTTACCAGTGACTGATTGTATAGTCTGTGGTGTAATTTTATTTGTGTTCCCCTGGTAAGGGGTGTGTTGTGGAATCCTTAAAGGAGGTTGGACTGTTAGAGTCCGCTTGACATATTGAACCAATTGTCTATGGATTTTGACTAGTTGTTTTAGTTGAACTAATTGTTCCGCATCTGACATTTCTTCAATGGCAGGATGTGGTGTATAGCTGGATAATACCGGCCATGTTGCTCCAGGTCTACCTAGTGGACCGAGCCTGGTAATGTGATTTTGATGTTGTAGGGCGCCTTTAAACCAGAGCGCATTCTCTTGGTAAGTTAGTGGAATTTCAATATCCTCAAAAGGAATGTATTCCATTGGATGTTCCTCTTCTTTGTAGAAGTGAAAGACATGTGATACTGGATTTGTTTCAGGGAAGATAATCCATGAATAGAATACCTCTGTCTGTTGATATCCTTGTGCCTCTATCACAAAAATTACCCTACCACCTACCCTAAGTCTAGTACGTTGCAATAAGTAAGTATTGTGTAGCCTAGGTTTCGTTTTCTTTTGCCAAGAATCTGTCCAAGATTTCTCAAGGTTCTAATCAGCTCCTTACCATAGCTAGAATGAAGGAGGTCTGGTATCTCTGTCTCGGGACTCGATTTCCCAACACCCCGCAAGCGGAGCTTGGAAACACTGGAGCTGGATTCTCGGCAGGAGAAGAGACAGCTTCCTGATCAGTGTGTCTGCTAGAGGGTCGGCTTCCTTCGGCACTTGCTGTAGCGAGCTGCGTCAGTCAAGTAGATAGTCGAACTGCTCCGAACCACCGTGTCTTGCTAGAGCAAGTGAAGGTATATTCATACCTTGAAGATTGTCAACAAACAGCTAACCCGCAACCTCGATGGCAACAACATCCTGGACCCTTCCCAATCCGGATTCCGCAGCAACCACAGCACCGAGACCGCCCTCATCGCCGCCACTGACGACATCAGGGTCCTGATGAACAAAGGAGAAACAGCCGCCCTCGTCCTCCTGGACCTATCATCAGCCTTTGACACAGTCTGCCACCGAACCCTATCAGCACGCCTCCATGACGCCGGAATTCAAGAGAAGGCCCTGGCCTGGACCACATCCTTCCTCTCCGGCAGAACCCAGAGCATCCGCCTCCCACCCTTCCGCTCAAAAAACACAGAGATCATCTGCGGCATCCCACAGGGATCCTCCCTCAGCCCGATGCTGTTCAATATCTACATGGCACCGCTCGCCCACGTCGCAAGACAACATAACCTCAACATCATCTCCTACGCCGACGACACCCAGCTGATCATATCCCTCACCGAAGACCCCCACACCGCCAAAGCCAACCTCCACAGAGGAATGAAGGCCGTAGCCGACTGGATGAAGGACAGCAGACTGAAGCTGAATTCAGACAAGATGGAGGTCCTCATCCTCGGAGCCACCCCATCAGCCTGGCACGACTCCTGGTGGCCCACATCGCTATGCACAGCCCCGGAACCCACAGACCACACACACAACCTGGAGGTGATCCTCGACTCCACCCTCTCCATGACCAGGCAAGTCAATGCCGTCTCCGCGTCCTGCTTCAACACCCTCCGAATGCTCTGCAGGATATTCAAATGGACCCCCCCCGGAAACGAGAAAAACCGTCACCCAGGCCCTCATCACCAGCAGCCTCGACTACGGGAACGCCCTCTACTCAGGAACAACAACCAAGCTCCTGAGACTACTACAGAAAAAATCCAGAACGCCTCAGCACGACTGATCCTCGACGTCCCCCGACGCAGCCACATCACACCCCACCTGAGAGGCCTGCACTGGCTCCCCGTCAACAAGAGGATCATCTTCAAACTCCTCATCCACGCACACAAAGCACTACACAACACCGGACCCACATACCTCAACAACCGACTCAGCTTCTACACCCCCACCCGAAGCCTCCGCTCAGCCAACCTCGCCCTCGCCACAATTACTCGTATCCGGAAAGCCACCGCAGGCGGCAGATCCTTCTCCTACCTCGCCACCAAGACCTGGAACGCTCTCCCCACCAGCCTACGACAGACTCAAGACTTGCTGGCCTTCAGGAAACTCTTCTAGACCTGGCTTTTCGATCAGTTAGCCTCCCCCCTTCAGCACCTTGAGACCCTAACGGGTATGTAGCGCGCTTTAGAAATGCAGTGATTGATTGATTGATTGAAGGTGTCTAGGAATGACATAGTTTGATGTAAAGTCGGGCATAATAACGTCAGGAAAGAACCCCTAAGGAATAGTGATTCTTTGCAAAGTACATGAGTTCTTGGACAAATCAATATTCAAGCAAGGGGAAGTTTCCTAACTGCTTAAGCCTATTTTCCAATAAATCGTTGTGACATTTGGTACGGGTGGAAGTAGCTATGCCTGTATTTGGTTTGCATGGGCTATGTCTAAATAAGGGCTTGATTTCTATACCTATATTAGGGCAAATGTGAATTGTACCTATATAAGGGCAAGAATCTGGAAAATTCAATCGGAGCCTAAAATGCCACACAACAACTTCACCTGCTTCAGTATTGATAGCCACACCCCTGGAGAAGCTTCCATCACTTCTCTACCCACAGAGGATCTCTTGAATTGCAGCCAAAGGTTCCTTCCTTTTGAGTGAAATTATCAAGAGTCCCAGTCTAGTGTGGCGCAGTCTCAGACTGTCCTTTCTCCTGAGGCTGAATCCTGTGGGGTAATGATTAGCACAGCACTGTTTCTTGATGTCCTTTTATCAGAGGCCCCATTTCATGTGGCACATCCTCAGGCTGTCCTTTCATATGAGGCCCAGTTTAATGTGGTGCAGCCTCAGGCTGACCTTTTACTAACCTGAGAGCATAAACTGTGATGGGTTTTCCATTTGAAATGCAAACAATTTATTTGCCAAATCAGTCTTCCCATCTACCGTGTTTATTATAGTAAATTAATTGCTTGTTTCTTCAATAGGGAGAATGCATCTGCTGCCAAACAGGCTCCCGGGGTGGAGGCTGTAGAGTGGCACTTAAGCCTACTTATTATGAATTCTGCTCCCCTAACTAGGTCATCATCCATGTTTTTTATCCCTAAAGGTCAGCTGCTAGAGGCCTGTCTTTTAATTTGGGTCATTGCTGCCCCCTCTTCTGACCCCTTTCGTCTGACTTTTCGGCACAATATGGTATGATAGTTCACCGCACTGGAAGGAACAGGCCAATAGGGTTTTGCCTCTTTAGACCGCTTTAGTATCATGTGGCTTTGGTATGGCTCTTTGTTTTTTTTAACATTGGGAGGGAGTAAATGTGGGATTGTTCTTTTTAACCTTATTGAATCCTGTTTTTATTGGATTTCAGTGACTATTTGAATATGTACATAGGGAGCTTTAAGGATTAATTAAGGTGTATTTCTATTTAATGTTTAGTTTGGGGTTTTAATAAACTAATAACCAATATAATGAGCAAACTGCTTCTATCATAAATGAGCAATGAAAGTAATTATTATCATGATGCTACTATGAACCAGTCAAGGCGTGCTTCAGAACAGCAAAGCTAGCTGAGGGGGTCATGGCCCCTGTGAGAAGTTGGCCTGGTATATGATGTCCCCTAATTAAAGTGGGCACCTTGCAAGGGTCCAAACAACCCTTATTGTGATTTAAGAGGTCAATGATAAACTTAGAAAGCTATCCAAGTGGTAGCTGTGGAGAGCAGCCTTCAGGCTTAGTCTTGAAGGAATGTTAAGCAGCTTGTTTTACCAGAATGCAACATTATTGTATTGGTTAAATGAAAGGCGAGCCACACAGTAGTTATATATTTATTATTATAACACCTTAAATACATCACAGTATCTGCTACATGCAGATAAACACAAAGCACACAATACTGTAGTACAGAAACAATCGTAAGTAGCACTAATACACAGCGGGCTCCCGGGGAGCCCAAACCATATACTAAAATAGTGGTATAAGAACCACAAATCGAGTCAAGACAGTGTCTAGAGAGTGTAGAATCGCTGGGTCTCCAAGAAACCACCCAAGGTGAGTACATAGGGACCCCAAGGAGGATGGGTGCAGTGTGAGAATACGACCACATGCTGCGTACAATCCAATGGGAGAGTCTCTGTTGCAATTTTAAAGTTTAAGGACCCTTATCGGTGGATTAAGAGGAAACCCTTTGGAACATAGAAGGTTGGAGAGCGACCACACCCTTGGATACCAAAGTACCTGAGTTACCTATCCCAGGGAAGTCGGGTGCATAGGGCTGAAGTGGCGTTGGAAACCGCTGGCGTTCTCAATGGGAGTCTTCAAAGAAATGCCACTGCTGGAAAGAAGAAAAGTGTCCGGTGGATCCCACAGGTGGATTTTTGAAGGAAGGAACCTGAAAGCAGAGGTGACAGAATCTGGGTCACTCAGGACTGGCCAGGGGCTGGGTGGATGAATGCCCACCGATGTCTGGTGCTTCAGGTGTGAAGAAGGATACCTTGACTCTACAGCTGCAGGGACCAGGAGATGTCAAGGACAGCCAGGAGCCACCCCACTAACGATGTTGAATGCTGAGGGGTCGGTGTCCGGCGGGAGCACCACCAAGCCTTGGCAATGGCAACCCACAAAGAAGGTCAAAGAAGGTCACGGTCTGGCCCAGCAAGGACCAGAGGACTCACCACAGCAAGGGGAGTCAGGCAGGCCTGGAGCAATCCGGGGAGCCCAAGATAATCAAGATTGTCCCTCAAATGGACCGACAGGCCGAAGCTACAGGTGTCGCGAGGGGACCTCTAGCAGTTTCACAAAATATCAGCTTGCAGGACACAGACTGCAAGGAGGCCAAAGTCCTTTACACGAAATGTGTGCAGAGGTTGGGGCTATCTACAGCCCAATGCATGATCTTTGGGAACACCAACAAGTGTATACAGTGCACAGGGGTTAAGGTTATGCGGTCCCGACGGAGGATACTGGCCTCAAACTTGGTGAAAGGGCAGCTCAACCTCAAGAAACATAGAAGCCTACCTCCTGTGTTGCTGGAGCTTTGGAGTCTGCAGGAGCTCAGGATCAACATACTGGTCAGTTGCGTTACGGTGTCTGCAAAAGCAGGGAAGTGAATCCTTCACCCTAAGGGTGATACTTCAGTTGTCCTTGATGCTCAACAGGTCCTGCACAGGGCCTGTATGGTGCACGGGCATAGACGATGCTTTGGATGGAGAGGGAGATGAAGTCTGGCCCAGTCGAAGTCCAGCAAAGTCCAGAGTGTCCTGAAAGTCAAAGGTCAGTAGTTTCTTGTTCAGAATCTTTTTTACATCCCATCTAGGGTCCTACAGCCAGGTAAACCCTTTTATACCCACAGGAGAGGATTGGACAGATTCAGGGGGCCCTTCCAGGTGAGGGCCAGGACAGGGGGGTGGTTACACCCATGTCCTTTGTCCAGTTTCACGCCAGAGCAGGAGCCAATGGCTCTCAGAACAGTTTGAACTGGACTATGCACAGGGACACAAAATGTGCCCCTCGTGTAGACTTCCAGGCACTTTGGAAGTGCACCCACCCAGCTCCAAAACACTTAGGGGCCAATTAGGATGGCGGGCGGACTTATGTAAACCTGCCACCCTAGCGGTGCTGGGATCGGCCGCCTGTGGTGTGGCGGTCCCACACCAGCAGTTAGGATGCCAATGCAACTGTGGCGGTGGCATCCTCTATTCCCAGCATTGTGGCGGGCGGAGCTCACAGCATGCCCCCCACAATGCTGGGAATGCACTGTGTGAATTTGCAAGCAAAACGTGGCAGGCACCACGCGGGGCCTGCCATGGCGTCCATGCAAATGCAGGAGTGTACCATAGGTACCCCCTATGTGCCCCCCCCACCCCCCAACATCCAGGGGGCCTGCAACGGGCCCCCAACTCAGGAATCCACATGCCTTGCTGCCACAGAAAGGCTGCTTTCCGCTGCAGACACCGCCACCATCTGCAACACTTTACCGCCCCGTCGATCCGTCGACCGTGCAGAAAAGGGGCGGACGATCTTTGCATCCGCCGCGGTCCCTCCTGCCATCATAATATGGCAGGAGGAAATGGAAGGCGGGTGTGGTATGATGTAGGGCGGATCGCCGATCCGCTCTACATCATAATATACCCCTAAATCTTGTCTGGGAGGTGGTCGCACCTCCCTGTGACAGCATGCCTATTGTGCTGCCTTCCTCTGCTCAAGCTTGGCTCAGCAGCAGGAGGGTAGAAATGTGACTCTGGTCGGCAGTAACCATTTTGTGCTGTCTGGGTTGAGAAGGCTGTTACCGGGAAGACCAGGGACCCACTAAGCTTGCTTCTGAGGGGTGGAATCATACCTCCCACACCAGTTACCACTGTGGAGGTATGATTCCAAGGTGTTTTTATACCAAACATGACATAGTTTGTTGCAGCCATTTTCTAGATAGCAGTTAATATATAATGTACCTCTACCTATACGTCGGGCGTCGTCACCGACAACACTGGATAATAATCTCCGATGGCTGCAGGGGTGTCTGCTCATGCAGGGGCACCCTCTAACATAAAACCCAGCACCCTGCCTTCAGGATTGGCAAGGACTGCTATAGGGGTGACTTATAGGTTGTAAGTGTAGTGACATATAGATATAGTAAACCTATATCTGAAATACGTGGTGCATGCACCATCTTACACAGGCTGCAATGGCAGGCCTGTAGTTCCATTTTGCATGGCCTCTCATGCGTGGCATAATACATGCTTCAGCCCATGGTAGGCCTCCTGGGTACCTATGCCCTGGGTACATGTGTACCATATACTAGGGACTTATAAGGGTACCCCAGTATCCAATCTGGAGTGTACCTAAGTACATGACATAACATTTTAGGGAGGAAGCAGATAGACTGGGGTCCGGATTAGCAGGATCCCAGTCAGACTAGTCAAAAACAGTGTAATATCAAGCAAAAAGTGGGGGCAACCATAAGAAGGAGATCCTACTTTCTTACGGGCCCCATACCCATGAGCTTTGCCACAGTACGCAAGGATGTGGCATTAGGACACTGTTTGTGACTCTGAGTTTGCAGTTAGGTGTGTCATCTCTTGTAATGCCAGGTGGATGATGAGACAGACTGTTTTTTCAGTGGTTAGCTTATCGAAGGGTTGTTCCATCTCACCTTCTGTCTGGCTTTGCATAACTCCCACCCTACTCCATGTTTTTCCACTCTGTCTGGTGCAGAAGAGGCCATAGTTTTTCATTGAGGTCAGGGTGAAAATGAGTATTTCCGTGGTGAATTTCATTTTGAAGTAATTGTCAACAGCAGTTTGTCTGCAGAAAATATTCTAAGGCGGGATGTTGTACAGTTTTCTTAAAGACATGGAGTTCTGATTGAATGCTTATTTTTATATTTTATTTTAAGATTTTGACAACAAAGAAAACAAAATGTGTATTTTATGCTCCCAGAAACCCCATAGGAGAACTAGTAACTCATTGTAAAAGTTTCTTTAACTCTTTCAACTTTTGACCAGTGACACTGTTGCAATGTATAAACAGAAGTCAGTCCAGCAAGGATGGAAGCTGATGTTACCTCATTTATCTTCTACACATCCACAACTGAACAGCAGTATATCCTAATAATCTCCAATTGCAGCAGAAGACAAAACATGCAAGCTCCCATAAGACGATAGTTAAGAGTTGCAGACAGTAAAATGGGCATTGAGCATGGTCAACAATTATGTGCAATAGAACCAAGAAATATAACGTTAACTTATTAAGCATGTCAATACTGGACAGAAGTTGTCAGTGTCTCAATAACAGAGCTTGCAAAACCCTTTGTTGGTTTTTGTACACTTCCTCTATGCACCTTCAAGGCTCACTCAATTGTCTTCATAGCCTTCCCAGATCAAGAACCCCCAGGACTGATGTTTGCTGAAAACCAAATGCCTTATCTGTAACTTCACTGGTGTAAAGGGTGGGTTGAGGAGTCATTTTAAGTCCCCCTGCATAGCTTTGGAACAATCTGGCTTGGAATTATAATCATGCACTAATCTGGAAACAAATAATGAACATCAGAGTAATGAGTAATCATATAGGTTTTGGGGGCACCTAGGCCTAGCTTTCTCACCCAGTTTGACTAAAGAAATGAATTTACACTTGATACAGATTTAAGTATATGTACTTATTTTATTAGGGTTATTTTGGATATTTTAGCCATTTTAGTAATATCCACACTAGGGGGCTGATTACGATGTCGGTCGGAGTTGCCTCCGACCAACACTGTTGTTGTCTTGGGCCCGACTGACCTCCGGTTGATGGTTCTGATTGCCTGATTGCAATGCAACAGTTGAATTCTCTCATTTCTCTCTGGGAGCTTCTGCTACAGCCGTAAACCAGCCGTAATACAGGCTGCTATAGAGAAGTGGGTGTGTGTGTAAAACCATGCACCCTGTGGCAGGCACCCCATGGTGCCTGACACACAGTTCAGGGATTTACAGGGGGCACCCTAGGTACCCCATCGGCCAGCAACCTTAGGCCATGGAGGTAAGGTGGCCTGCTAGGGGCGCCCAAAGTCGCTTTCTTACAGCCTTTATGTATCGAAAGGCCGACATGGAAAGGCTGTTGGAAATTGACTTCATAATACCAAAGGCGGAAAAGCCATCCATAGGGGATTACCGTGCGGTTCTGACTGGCCGGATTACTCTGAGAGCCAGTCGGAACCACGTCAGAATGACTGGACAATTTAAGCTCTGACTGCCGACATTGTAAGTCGGTGGTTAGACCGCAAACCGACCATGTCTGTTGGAAAGCCTCTGCAGAAAGCTTCTGACTAGCGGTCAGAGGCTTTCCGACCGACATCTTAATCGGCCCGAGTTGAACAAGCATTGGCATAGCCAATAGGTCTCGCCTTTGGGACCTTATAAGTGTTTAGCCAGAGATAGTGATTTTGCCTATGCCTTTAAGTTCAGTTCACAGACACCTGTGCTCTCTGAAAAGTGTGTTTCATCCTATGGAAAACTCCGATGTCTCATACTACAGCAGAACCTGTAAAATATGTGTGTAACGTTAAACCTGACAGTCTGACCTCATTACCTGTGGAATATAGGTAACCTGAGAGATAGCTCTGCTGCCTGTGATTTGCACGTGTGAAATATGTGTAACTTGTGAGGATAGCACTGCCATCCTTACAGGAGCTGAGCATGTGAGCGCTCACTTTACAACACATTTTCCAAACAGAAATGAAATTGGCTGCAATTAACAATTTTCTAGCTGAAGTGAAGGTGACAACAATAGTGAAGTAAAACACTACTAGTGGCAGACACAGAACTACTGTTGTAATGAGAGAAGGAGGGTAAAAGTGGAGACCATACAGTGTCTGTGACTAAAGAGCTGACAGAAAACATGCAGCTGTGGGCGCTTATCGGCTCTCCCAGGCTCGGTGTGTGGTTGGTTCTCACTCCTTCGCCCCCCCCCTCTGAGCGGAGCTCTCTGAAATAACTATTCACACGTTGTGAAGAGGTTTCAAGTATTGTATTGTAAGAAATCTGTTAAAATATATGTGCCACATTAAGAGTGAAAATCATGCAATTTGCTTAGGTTAGCATGAACACACTCTTGGCAGTAGGCATCATGAAGAAACTGTAAGCCATGTGATTCCTCTGACCAGGGTTGCCAAGCAGACTTCTGAGAAGCCTTTTGCAGCTTTTCAATGAACTCAGCCAATGAAAGTGTAGCGCCGCAGGCCTTGTTTTCCTGCGCATACCATGAAAAGTAACATGTTTTTTCACGAAAGGACAACTTGCCCTGGCAATCCACACCAGGCGCTGCGCCTAGACTAGATAGATACTGATATGAACCTAGCAAGAATCGCTCTCATTCGCCGGTCATACACAGAGAACGCTCATAATAATACAAGACCCACTGCAGTTTCCTTTCTCTGGCCAACCATGCAGAAACATTTCTTTTGGCACCTTTCCAGCGGTATTTGTTGCCAGTTTAACAGTGTGGTGCTTCTGTCCGTGTTTAAATTTCTCTCTCATTCGTTTTGGCTAAAGCCCTCCATTCTTCTTCAGTGTAGGTCCCATTGCACCTTACAGGGTGGCGGGAGTGCTCTGTCCTGAGTTCAGACGGCCCCCACTTTCTTTCAGCCCTTGATGTCGATTTAAGATTCGCCCAAAGAATTACGGCCGCACTTGCGCTGTCCTGAAATCGAGGTCAGACCGTGAAGTGCAAATGGAACGAATCCTGGAACAGTTTCAGCTTCTGAACAGGCACCCCCGCAACTAGGAGAGGGGCGCCCTGAGTTGCGCCTTGTGGCACGGCACCCGCCAATTGCAGCGCTGCACACAAGCCGCCCCTCTCCTGAATACCGGGGTTGCCCCTCAAAACTACCCCCTGCCCTACTCACAAGCAGGCTACAACATTGCTTGCGAGAACTTAAAAGCTTGTTACTTGATCGATATTTTAATAAAAAAAATTATAACACAAGCCGCCTCTCTCCTGAATACAGGCACAGACCCCCCCAACGCGACCGGAAACCACCAATACCGCTGCCTATAACACCCGATCTAAAAGCGCAGCACTATGCAGACCGAACTCCATAGATGTGCGCGGCGCAAAGAACGAAGCATGTGCCCCACATATGGCAGCGGGAGACCCCGCAACTCAATATCTTACCGATGGCCTAAATACGCGATACCACTCAATACCGATAACCCTCAATACCATACTGATAACCTAACTACTAAAACGCACCATTATAAAGGCGACGCACTGCGCCCAGGCCTGTTCGATGGAGAGTTGGCACCAATGGAGCCACTGTGCCCTTGGGGAAGTTGCATCAGGAAAGAGGGCGCCTGTCTCGAGACGGCAGCGGGCAGTGTGCGAGGAGAGCGAGAGACCGTGAGTGGTGCACGCACGTGAGGTTCCGTGACGGTTCCGTGACGACTTGAACCCGTGTTTTCAAGTTTGTCGGAAATACATAAAAATGGTATCAGTGAACCGCAAATGATCCATTTAGTATATCCTAGTGTTTTCGCTACGCTACGAGCAAGAGCACTCCTTCCACTGACACATTTCTGATATACACACGGCATCCATCTTAGATCGTGGCCGCCATTTTGTGTTTCCTTGCCCTCACATATGCAATAGCCTCTGATTACTTCATTCACTCCACTTTGATTAAGGACACGTAGCCGTAGCCGGAGATTCACCTCTTACGTGACACGTGCACCTTAAACCAGATCACGCTGTAGCTGCATGACTCGACAAAGGCTGCCTCCTCTGCCCGAGGCCAGTCCTGCCAAACTGGTCTTCGTGTCCATTGTACCTGATCATGATTAGGCGGCCGAAGCCGGTAGCCTTGCCCATTTACAACCCACAAACATCTCTTATCCCGCTTTTCTATCTCCTGCACCTGGCTCTACTCCTTTCCTTCTGGGCCTTTATTAGGGGGAGGTAACGAACTTTACGATGAGGCGGTCCGGGTCTTGAATGCAATATTGACAAGGGATTGTGATGGACTGGTGGGAACCCCTCTTCGTGATGTTTGGTATCAGATATTATCGACAGTTCCTGTGTAACGCCAAATATTTATTGTTTAGAGACACAAAAGGTTTGGGAATGTACCGACATGTGAAATATTTGCCTAGAGCACAATTTTTAGTATATAAGGAGCAACCCACTTTGTACAAATCGAACAGGCTCCTAGTCTCTGCCCGTGTGTAGATTCTGTGACTTCTGTGTCCCTGCAGTAATAAACCTTTGGTCTTTGACGCCACCATCGAGAAGCCCGTGTTTCTGTTCATTTGTGCACCAAGGCAGGTGGGACTCCGGGGTCTTTGGGTGTTGTACCCTGACACCTCTGGACGGAACCAAAAAGTCCAGAACTCCACACGCTTGTGTTTGCTCATAGCCCCAAGCACTCAATCACCTGCCTTCTGCACAATAAAAAGCAACCCGGCCAGCGGTCGATTAGAACAAACAAGCGCAGGCACACTAATTAAAACAAGCGCGTGCGCCTTGCGCAAAAAGTAAAAAAAAAAAAGTTTGACGAGGAGATGAGGAGGAGGCAACAGGGGGAGGGAAGAGAGGAGGGGGCCTGTGCCTGTTTCCCTTGCGGAAACGAACAGGAACCATCTGTTAATTACAAACAGATGGTTTCAAAGCTTGCTCCTGTAAGGGAATCGCCAAACGTGCATGTGTTGCCATTCAAAGCAAAGCAATGCATGGACGTTTTTGGCAGAAATAGGGACGCGATTACTAAAGGTCTCCTCCTATTCATCGCATGTGCGCTGCGTGGATGAGACCTAAAAAATAAATGGTCAATTGATGCCGCTTCCTGTGATGTCAGTTCTTGTGATGCTCGCAAAAACAAAAGGAGATACCCTTGAGATCCACTTGGGACAGGGTGAGATATAACAAAACAACAACAGTCCCTCCACTAGACACACAATGTCACTATTAGCACTTTTATAATTTTGCAGCATAAAATGCCTCTAGATTAAAGAAAAGAAACAATACAAATGCAAGTACGTCTGAAGAGCCCACACGGATTTAAACAATTCAAAAGGAAACAAAAATTACTTAAAAAAACATCAATTTTTTTTCTATATAAAAAGGAGGGATTAGCCTCCAAAATTTAAAAACAAAATACATTTAATATACAGAAAAACCAGATAGTCGACGCAGCGTTTCGGTGACTTATTGATGTACCTTCTTCAGGACTGTTTTCTATACAAAGAAAATATTTGAATTATTTACAGGCTCTACAGTATATCGACGTACAAATAAATACAATTTATAATACAAAATTAATTACTTTTAAAAGCAAGTTTGTCTATTCCTTGAACAGGGGAACACCTTCCACAACTTCTAATTTTCGAAATTTTCTTACAGTACATAAAAAATTATTTTGCAGTACATACAACACAATTTTTTTTAATAAATAATAGTTTCATTCACCAATCATTATGCATTATGAATGATCAAGGTCCGAAAAGTTCTATGGCATTCCTATTTGTTTCAGATAGACCAAGCTAACATAAATTCCTTGAACTAATCCCCAAAGAATCCAAAGAAACATACCTCTAGTCTTTGTATGTAGACTAGTAATCAATATATAGTTTAAAAGGCAACAATTCTGCTTTATGATTTGCACTGTTGCCGGTTCCCGGTGTTGCAGAATAAAACACCCTATTAAAGACATAAGAAAGCCACCGCTAGTATCAGTGTGCACAGGTATATTGATATATTTAAATAGGTACAACTAATTTTTCGTCCATAATTCCACATACCTGTTGGGTAAAGGTCAAAGTCACATTAAATGATATTCAGTCTAATTTTGCTGGTTACCGCTGGGGTCACGTGGTTTATATTATCAGCCATCTTAGAGCGGGACAAACGTGCAGAATAACAACCATGATTGGAATAGAGATAGGTAAATGTTATTATATTTGTCCAACTTACTAACATTATGTATTGCTATTTCCTAACTCTGAATTGAGGAAAACAAGGGTTGATGTGTATGATAACAAACTCCTAGAGAGACATTAACACTAATGAGCCTTGCCATTATATTTGCAGACCCTTAATTTATGAAAAGAAGTGTTCAAGACACAGGGAGGTCTCAGAAAAAGTTTTGTAGTATGCGCAATTGTTAAAAGACAAGCACCAGAAATACTGGAGATGCCCCAGCAATTTTCTAGTAAGATAAATGCAATTTCTCGATTTTCACTTAGTTGCCGATGATCATTAGCTATTTCAGGTGTTAGTATTAATACTAGTTTTTCATCTCTGTCTATTTATCTGTGATGTGCAATATCGATGCTAATTATGGGGCCTATTAGGATGGCGGGCGGACCTGCGTCCGTCAGCCACCCCAGAGGTGGAGGGACCGTCCGCAGGGGCAACGGCGGTCCCTCCGTGCGAATTAGGATGTGGCCGCCAACCTGGCGGTCACATCCTGTATTTTTAACATTGCGGCGGGTGCTGCTTGAAGCAGCACCCGCGGCAATGTTAAAAATGCATGTATAGCATTTACATGCACAAAGCGGCAGGCACCGCACGGTACCTGCCGCTTTGTTCATGTAAAAGCATGGGGGTACTATATGTACCCCCCATGTGCACCCCCCACCCCCTGACACCGCAACGGGCCCCCAAACTGAAAAGACCACATGCTTTTCCACGGCGGAAAAGCCGCCGTGGAAAAGCATGTTTACACATGCATCCTAATATGGCTGGCGGTGTCTGATAGACACCGCCACCATATTAGAGCTTTTCCACCGCGGGACAGCAGTGGAAAAGCTGCGGACAGTCTTCCCGACCCCTCTGCCATCCTAATCTGGCGGGGGGTCTTTTGAATCACCGCAGTGGTAAATCCGCATCCTCCGGGCCGGCGGTGGCTTCCGCTGGCCCGGAGGATGCGGATTCACCGCAATCATAATCGGGCCCTAAATACGGTGGCCAGCCCACGTACAGCATTTAATGTGACTTTGACCTGTACCCAACAGGTATGTGGAATTATGGACGCAAAATTAGTTGTACTTATTTAAATATATCAATATACCTGTGCACACTGATACTAGCGGTGGCTTTCTTATGTCTTTGATAGGGTGTTTTATTCTGCAACACCGGGAACCAGCACAGTGCAAATTATAAAGCAGAATTGTTGCCTTTTAACATTTGGGCGTGGGGGCGTCGCCCCACTGCTTTCTCGCGGTGTGAGAAGGCAGAAACATAAATGGTAATTACTACCATTTATGTTTCTGCTTCTCGCACTGCAAGAAAGCAGAAGTGCGTGGTTGGGGTTGGGCGGTCCTGCTCGAGGGCAGGGGGAGTGGCTTGCCCACTGTTGTCTGAGGCCGCCCAAACAGTAGGTATGTACAACAGTGGGCAAGCCACTCCCCCCTGCCCTCGAGCAGGACCGCCCACTCTCCCTTTTCTCTATGTATGCTGCAGCATGCAGCAGCATATACAGAGAAAATTACCCAGGTCGAGGCGCAGCCTCACCAATCACAATGCTGTCATTGCAGCGTTGTGATTGGCAGATGAGAGGGAGGGGGTTGCCTTTCATGATGACGAGTAGAGCTGCAGACGGAATTTGAAAACAAAGGACCGGACGGCGGAAAGCTGAGGTGGTGCAGGAAGGTACGTTTTTAAAACATTTTTTTTGACCTTTACTCTAAAACTGCCCTTTGCGGTGGGTTCATGGTCTTTATCTCCAGTTCTTTCCATACACATTTTTGAGGCTTTCTTTATTAACCCATTTCTGCCGGTGCCTGGTGCCAGCCGCTGGCACTGGGCCTGGAGCCCGGACCCTGTGCCAGGATCAGACTCTGGGCCTTCTGCCGTCTGGAGCCCCTGATTAGAAAGGTGGCTTAAATCAAGCTGATTGATTTGTTTGGGGGCGAGGTGGGGACGGAGGTGTAGGGGGGGGCTCAGGGGGTGCGCACCATCTTGACATCAGATCAGCACAGTGCAATTTCTTAACTTTATTTCCAGTGGCGGCTAGTGACATTTGAAAGTGGGGGGGGCGTAAAAGTTATGAATGAGTGGTTGATCGGCAACCGAGTGCTTCAGTGCGTTGGAAGACTGGGTCAGTGTGTGTAATGTAGTGCTGTATTCCTATTTGTGACGGGAGGAAATAACTGCTGTAATTGTGTGTACACATCTCTGTACCATAACGTAGGCTGAGGAAAGCATTTTTTTTATGGGCCAGGGGACGCCATGACAACGCCAGTTTGAGCAGGAAGAGCTCCGCATTAAAGCGCTAATTACAATTACACTTATGAATTATAACACTTTAAACCTGAGATGAAGAGAGATAGTCCGTAAGTGCAGTTTGTGTCTGGATCAAGATGTTTGTATTTGCAACAATAACTTGCTGGATGTTTAGAGACAATTTTATACTATTAAAGTAAGACATCTGCACACAGCGATTTATTACTGGATATTTGTAATTCCAAATAAACGCCCCACTTTCACAACTAGCATTCTGGTTGTACAATGAAAATCAAAGCACTACACCGCCCATTTTCACCATTCCCTGTGGTCTCTCTTTTCAACTAACAGCCCGCCAGCAAGAGCTAATTAGGAAATAGGTTTTCAAGGCCTAAAGAAATGAGCGCTCGTTAGACAGCTGGTGCAGTTCAAGGGGAGAGTGCTCCAAAGTTCGGGAATCAGTATAGACTGGAAGAGAGTGAGACGCCTAAAACAAAACGTTTCAATTTATCTCTCAATCTTACCAGCGAAAGTGTTTCCTAAGCAGCCTGTTGGCTGGAAAAGCAACTTCACTTAAAACTCACGAGGGTCCAGTGACGTACACACACATTTCGCCATCCGCAGCTGAACAACTGCTGACCGAAGCCAGCACACACAAAATGGCAAATAAAATGTAACATCCCGTGGGAGTATGAGCGGTGGTGGCGGCCTGGAGTGTAATGGTATTATTTATAGAGCGCACACTACAGATGAAACTGCCTTTAGGCGCTGTATCAATACTACAAATATTAAATATATCTGTTTAAATCCGAACTACAGAAGACATAACAACAATTATACAGTTCTAAACGGGTTCTGTGTGTCGTACTAACTAATCCTGTAGATGGCAAATAAATATAAAAAATTTACCTTGGCTTCCCGCGCTGACTCCCGACTCGAGTCCCGTCCCGAGACTGCAGACTCCCGCCATCCTGGATTTAGAATGACGCCGCTGCGTCTGACGTGGGCTCTCGTCGTCACTGAAGGCTGCAGGCAGCCTCCCTCCCCTCCATGGCAGCCGGCGCTGATTGGTTCGGCCGGCTGCCCTAACCTCGTCATTTTCCCTAGTCTGCATCCTGCAGAACGGAGAGTGGGAGGTGGCTTGGGGGGAGCGGCTTGCCCACTGTTGCTAATACTGTCTGTTTGGACAGCCTCTCAGGCTGTCCAAACAGTCAGTATTAACAACATTGGTCAAGCCACTCCCCCAAGCCACTCCCCCCTGCCCTGAGGCTCGAGTAACAACAGGAAGTTCTGTTCTGCTGACTGCTTTCTCGCCGTGCGAGAAGGGCAGGCAGAAACAAATGGTAGTTATAAATAAATAACTACCATTTGTTTCTGCCTTCTTCTCGCACGGCGAGAAAGCAGGGGGGGCGGCGCCCAAACGCCCCCATGGTAGAACTGCCGCTGTTTATTTCCTTGGCCTGACCCCCCAGTCTGCCTATGTCATACAAGATGCTCTCTGGCCCGGAAGTGATTTCTGTAAGTGGAGGAGCGCAGGGTTTTCAACGTGCTTCAAGCTGACGCTCAGTTTTTAAAACATGGAAACTTAGGCAAGGAGAGGTGTATGGGGGCCCCCCAGGTCTCCCCATCTTCAATGAATGAGTGAATGAATAAGGACACTTGCGGCTGCTTCAGCAAGGAGCGCAAACTACGGTGCGGACCTCAGACAGCGCAGAACAAACCTCATTCTTGTAGCGCTACCGTAACCGGTTAAATATGCACTGCCACCCCTGGCCTTGGATAACAGGTGCACATTACAAGCCAGGGCCATGGCTCCTGTCTGTCGGAGGCTGCTTTCAGGCAATGACTGTGCACAATATAATTGCAACAGGTTTCTGATAGCACTATCATATCAGAGATGTCACTCACGGACTGCCTGCATGCGTAGTGTGCACAAAAATATTACATCACGGGCCTTGGATAGGAGTCTATTTGCAGGTGCATTGTACAAAATCATTGAACTTGAGCAGGAGAGGTCACCCTCCCCCCCTCCTCGCCCCCCTCACAAGGCCTGCTCGATAATGCTGGAGACAGGGTTGAGGAGGACGGCGAAGGCTCCTTCCACAGGCGCTGGAGAGAAAGTAAAGAAAAAAACCTGGACTTTGACATCTAGTCATGAATGGGCATTAGAAACATGGCATGTCTGTGAAATATCTAAACTTGTGTTTCTGAATGCTTGGTGTGCTGTTTGACAATACTTCTATGCTGCTCCATCAGCAGTTGTGATGGGTCATGGAACAGAACATTGTGCTGTCAGGGTTATAGGAAACGAGACAGGGCATTGTAATGTCAGAGGGTGATAGGTTATGGAGACAGGGCATTCTGAATGGGTCATGGAACAGAATATTGTGATGTCAGAGGGTTATGGGTCGTGGAACAGACCATAGTAGTGTCGAAGTTATAGTAAACGAAACACAGTATTGTGATATCAGAGGGTTATGGTCATGTGAACAGAACATGGGATGCCAGGGTAATAGCAAATGCCAAAGGGCATTGCGTTGTTACAGGGTGGTGAGTCATGATGTGAAGAGAACATTGTGATGTCCAAGAAAGATGGGTGTGAGAAGTTGGCCTGATATATGATGTCTCCAATTCTAGGGGCACCTTGTATCAGTCCAAACAATCCCTTATGGTGTCTGGTTGTAAATCAACCTTATAGACAAGCTATCCTAAGGGTAGCATGGACTAAGCAGCCTTAAAGGCTTAACTCAAGAGGTCGTGTTAAGCAAGCTGTTTTAACAATCACAATCCTGTAATATCAAATGAAAGGACACCACACAAGTTATATATTATAAAAATATATGTATTTATTACTAGAATAATCCTCTGTACCCTTTATGAGTGCAGAGGCACAAGCGTTTAAACAAAAGCACAGTTAAACATACAAAGTTGCACAATTATGGATGAGGGCGGATGGCCACTCAAACCATATACTAAAATAGTGGTATAAGAACTACCAATTGAACAGTGATTAGGCCTAGGGCCTAGGGAATCGCTGGGACCAATCGGGACTAGCAATGCTGAAGTCGGGAAAAGCCAGCGGGAATCGGGTGCAGCGCTTAAAGCACACACACGCACCAATGCAAAGTCAATGGTGCGTAAAAGTTACAAAGTTACTGTTTTAGGAACCTTCCGACTGACCTAGAAGGATGAAACTTTAGACACATATACTAGAGGTGTGTACCAGTGTAGGAACACCGGCGTTGCTGAGTTACCTCACCCACAGGAAGCGGGTGCACAGGTGCAAAGTAGTGTTGGGTTTCGTCACGCAGGTCGATGGTGCCTGAAGATGAAGATGCTGCAGGCGTCGTGAAGAGAAGTGTCCGGTGTGATCCAAGGGTGGATCAAAGATATAGATGATCTGAAAGCAGAGGGGACAGAGTCTGGGTCACTCAGCAGTGACCAGGGTGAAACCAGGAAGGAACCAGGCAATGTCGGGCGCAATCAGGTCGATGTTGAGTAGCTTCTCTCTGCTGCCACGTGGACTCTGGGGCACCGAGGATGTCCAGGAGTGGATCACGAGCTGTCCCACGTAGGCTCTCGCTGTCGGCAGTGTCGGCTTCCTGATTGGAGCCAACAACTCTTGGCAAGCGCAACCCACGCAGGATTCAAATATCGCTTAGTACTCGGACCAGGAAGGTCAGAGTGGGTGCTCCTTTTCAGAGGAGAGAGGGCCAGTCCAGAGCAACTGGACTGGCAAGTCAAATTCAAAGGTTCATCGGTACTGGGGCCACAAGCCAATGGGCAAGTGACCAGACCAACGCGTTGAGCCAAAAAGTGCAGAAGGGCCCCACGCAGCACTCGGTGAGTGTAGAGGGGTGAGCTTCAGTGCAGAAGTGGCTCAGGGCTAGCGCTTCTCAAACCCCAATGCACAGCTTCAAGAGAGCCTCGGAAGCTGCACGGTCAGCGCCTCGTGGTCTTTCCAATATGGCCGGCCCCACGCTCCAGGTCGCCTCCACGGGTCTCAGCTTTGCAGGGACTGTGGATCGGGCTGTTAAAAGGCAGGAACGCTGGGTCTTGTTGCACTCTGTCACTCGAGTTCCGGCAAGAACTGCAACAAAGCAAATGTTGAGGTGCTGGATGGTGCCTGTTTGCATAGGGTGGTCACTCCTTGACCACAAGGGAGATTCTTCAGTCTTCTACGTCGAGTAGGATGTCAATGGGTCCAGAGTTTCATTTCATAAGTTTCAGTCAGGATAATCTGAATGCTTGGGCATTGCTCCCACTCTTATACCAATCTGGTGGGCTGGATTACATGCTAGGTCCCTCCTATGGGTGGGACCCAGGAAGGGGGTGGATACACCCCTTTCCCTTTGTCCAGGGTCGCACTGGGACTGGGGCTGGTGAGCCCCAGAACCGGTTTGACCGGATTATGCAAGGGGAAGCCTTGTGCTCCCCAGGCAGTGTCTGGTTTCTTTCAAACCTCCCTGCTACAATCCACTATCTCCTGTCTGGGGTAGTGTGACACCTCCCCGCAACAGGAAACCCTTTGTCCAGGCCTCCTCTGCCAAGTTTCAGTCAGCATTAGGAGGTCAGACTCGTGTCTGTGGCAGAAGCGTCCATTTTGTGATGCTGAGGCTCTTTTAAAATCAACCGCCATCAATTCTCCCTCTAGAGGGGTGGAATGCTATCCCTGTCTACAGGACTGTCGAGGGGATAGTATTCCAAATCGTATGACACCTTACACGACATGTTTTGATAAAGCCAAACCAAAGTTAACATATAACCGCGATGGATTATAATGCACTTAATAGTATATGGTATGGCATTATCCCGGAACAGCTAAGGGAATTGGTCCCGACAGCTGCAGACAGGCTCAGCTCATGCTAGAGCCCCATCTCACATAAAACCAAGCACTCTGCCTCCAGGTTTGTTAAGGCCTGCCATAGGAGTGACTTATAGGTTTATATGTGTCCAGATATAGGTTTAGATATAGGTATACTATATCTAAGCAAGGGGTGATTACACCACCTTGCCCCAGCTGAGTGATCAGCCAGTTGTGTCGATTTAAGTACCAGCCAGGGTTGGCAAAAGATATGCTGCAGCCCCGGGTAGGCCTTGTTGGCACCTATGCCCTGAGCACCTATAGTGCATGGTACAGGGGCTGACAAGGTGTCCAGTTCCAATTGGGTTATGTACCTATAGTACATGCATGTGAATTTAGAGAGAGAACAGCAGGCTGTGGGTCTGATTAGCAGGCCCACAGCCACATTAAGTCGAAAACCAGTGAAGCAAAAAGCAAAAATTTGGGGTGACCATAGGATACCAGACCCTACTCTCCTACAATGAGTCATGTAACAGAACATTGTGGTGTCAGGGTTATAGGAAACAAGACAGATATTGTGATGTCAGAGGGTTATGAGTCATGTGAACTTAACATTGTGTTTTTGGGGTTATGGGAAACAAGACAATGCCTTGTGATGTCAGAGGGTTATGGCACTCTGGTTTAGATGGTTTACTGTGGCTCATTTTATCAATCTTGTTTAGGAATGAGCATTGTTTTTATTCTGCAAGTAAGATTTTGCTAAACCTTTAATTTTCGAAGTGCAGTGCGTGCCTGTGGTGTTTGTGTGTTTGCATGTGTGTGTGTGAGAGAGAGAGAGTGTGGAGAGAGAAATTTTTTATTTTTTCTGCGATATGTATGCTCCATCACGGTAGGGGTTCTGGTGACAAAGTACACGAAGACAGCTTTTTGTATTTGTTATACTGCATGTTTATTTCAGGTGCTATTCGCTGTAATAATGTACGTGTCTTCCGCATAATAATGTTTATTGAAAACAGTATGTGAAACACTGGACAGTGCGGTTTGGTTACAATTAGTAAAAATACCAACATGTTCAGTTATGTTAGTCACAAGGTGCAGTTTTTCTGAATACTTTGAGAAAACCATCTGTAGAAGATGCAGCATTTTAGGCAGGCCTTTGTCACTGAGCACTTGAAATGTTGTTCTTATGGGGGGCAGTAAAACCACAGAAGACAGGATGCCTAATCTGACAGCGCCAATGTGCAGGTCAGGCGCAGCACTTTGTTCAGCCACTCATTGTTATTAACATTGGCGAGGTGAAAGTGGACATTTGCAAATTAGTCAAGAGGGTTTTTATGTGACTTCAAATTTGCTTGAAAATGCACCAGTTGTCCACTCTTTTATCATAATTTTCTCGGGGGATGTTCGGGCTCGCTCGCTACGCTCACTTGCTATGGTGCAGTATGACAATCATTTTATGCCACACCAGTTTCAAATGTCACCAGCCGCCACTGCCTTTTAAACTATATATTGATTACTAGTCTCCATTCAAAGACTAGAGGTATATCTGAAACAAATAGGAATGCCATAGAACTTTTCGGACCTTAATCATTCATTATGCATAATAATTGGCGAATGAAACTATTTTTTATTTTAAAAAATTGTGTTGTATGTACTGCAAAATAATTTTTTATGAACTCTAAGAAAATTTCGAAAACTAGAAGCTGTGGAAGGTGTTCTCCTGTTCAAGGAATAGACAAACTTGGTTTTAAATGTAATTAATTTCGTATTAGAAATTGTATTTATTTGTACGTCGATACACTGTCGCGCCTGTAAATAATTCAAATATTTTCTTTGTATAGAAAACCGTCCTGAAGAAGGTGTTACATTGATAAAATCACCAAAACGCTGCCTCAACTATCTGGTTTTTCTGTATATTAAATGTATTAAATGTATTTTGTTTTTAAATTGTGGAGGCTAATCCTTCCTTTTTATATAGAATAAAAACTGATGTTTATTTAAGTAATTTTTGTTTCCTTTTGAATTGTTTAAATCCGTGTGGGCTCTACAGACATACTTGCATTTGTATTGTTTCTTTTCTTTAATCTAGAGGTATTTTATGCTGCAAAATGATATAAGTGACATTGCGTGTCTAGTGGAGGGACTGTGGTTGTTTTGTAACTTCTTGTGATGCTACATCTTGTAGGTGCCTCACATGTTCCTATTATTCCCGGGGGCCCATAAATCCTAGAACCAGTTCTGCCCAACACACAAGAGTAGGCCTGGGTGGAGTTTGTGGCGTTCTACTCAGTGGAATTCTGCGAACTGCAGCAAAAACTCAGCCATGCTCCGTGGAGTTCTTTCAGTGGCGGAGCTCAGCCATGCTCCGTGGAGTTCCTTCAGTGGCGAAGTCTATTAAGTTGTTTGGCTCGCACTTACTTTAATCGCAGGGAGCATGCCCCACGCTGTAAATTCAGGCGAATGGCACACCGCGTCACGCAAGAGGGCCCTGCTGCTTTCAACTGCTCTAGTAGACATTCTACTCGAGCAGCAGCTTACTCAACACGAGCAGCAGATTTCTCAAAGTGAGCCGTTGCGACCCACCGTGATAGCCCGTGTTGAGAAATCTCGCTGGGAGGTGTAGTGTTTGGCTTTCTCTTTCGAGCACTCGCCATCTTAACATTGGCGAGCCGTGCAAGAGAAAAACCTCCGCTCTTAGGGTAACCAGATTCCCAAAACAAACAAAGAAACGAGACAGGTCATAAACATAGAAGTAGGACTACAGTTTACACTGGTGACTGGCTGTATCTCAGTACAGGCAGTGACCTCTGACTTCAGTGAGCATGGTCATGCTGGCGGTTCGGACACGCTGTTGCCTCGATGGCTGGCATGATCACATTCTTGCTGCGTTGTAGAAAGTGAAGGGAAATCCAGAGAGTAAATATCTCTCCTTAAAGGATTTTCCTTCCCACAACAATCTCATCTGGATTGACATCACGCCGTAGCATCTCCAGTAGCGAGAAGTGAGCATGCGCATTTCTTTTTAACACCAGTGTGTACTCAGCCACTACTCAAAAACTGGGACACTTCTGTGCTCATCCCTGCCACTGTCCAAAAACGAGACATTTACTCAGTTTGGAGGAAAGTGTCAGGACACGGGGACACTTTACGAAAAACCGGGCCCATCTGGGGAAAACCAGGACGTCTGGTCACACTAGCTCTGCGTCATTTGATGAAATTTTGCAGAACTCTGAAGTCCGGCAGAGTAGGCAAAACTCAGCAATCTTCGCCGCTGGATTGCAATTCATCCTCCACCCCCACAGAAGAGGGCTTAAACCTATGGATTCTTTTCAAGGTTACATTGTAACCTATTCGCAGTGTTGGATTGGGATTAAAAATTGGCCCGGGCACTGCAAAAAAAAAAAACATCGGCCACATCTGCATAATGTCTTTGCTCAAATCACAGCTTCGGCGTAATTTTATTGAAAAAAAAGGGGGTGTGTAAAAAAACGAAATGCACGCATTAGTTTACACTGGTGAAACACACCTGAAAACAGGGGAGGCCACTTCTGCTCATGCCCCCAGCCCTGCTCATCCCCTCTGACACCCACTGGGCCGCTGGCTGTATTCGAACAATAGAGAATCCCACCACTGCCCCAAAAAAAGCAGCCCACAGCTGGAACTCAGACATCGGCCCCTCGAATATCCCCGTTACCAATTCGGCGCAGCCTATCCGGTGGTGCTAAAAGGTGAAAGTTTAGTAGTCAACTTCGGGTTAGTATTCTATTCATATATGAACATATTGTCTGGCTAAGAAGTAATGGCAACACTCTAGATTCGAAGATAAAAGAGAATATGTACGAACGCGTGTAGTTTGAAACACTTTTCAAACACTAACAGATCCGCCCGCTGTTTCCTCTGTCGGTGAGAGGTGAGCATGTAGCGCATCGAGTCCCACGGCCATGCTGTGCGAGGGACACACCACTGATGGGCATTGCCTCCCACTTCCTTCCCTCAGAAATACCTACCCCCGCAGGGGTTGAGGGCGGAGCCTCGGGGTGTCTCTCTGGGAGGTCAGGTGTTGGGAAAAAAACGCCCCCGCCCCGAACACACCTGCTGTCCCATAAATGCTCTGCAGGCAGCGAGTGGGGCATTTGAATTGTGATCGCCATATCACATACATACAACATCGAAGGCACTGAGCTTCAATCTCTCCGACACGCAGTCCTGCCCGACAGCCAAGAATTCCGGTAGAGCCAGCTGAGAGCTGTCTCCTTCAGGGCGGAACAAAGCAGAAGTTAGCGATGGAGCAGGACAGGAGCTCCAGCGAGGAGCACCCCGCCGTCGGTCACGGACCGCCCAGCCTGGACATTGTCACCTTCAAGTGGCACCATGTGCAGGAGCCCTACATCATCGCTCTCTGGATACTGGTGGCCAGTCTGGGAAAGATCGGTGAGTGCGATAATGGACAAAAGTGGATGCGCAGTAACAATGATGTATATACACCTATTCAGTCCCACCCATCACCACACTTTTGTAGTTACAGCTGCTCCCACACTATTGGTGCTTGTCCCGTGAGACCTGGAATATTTCATTCAGTTCAAGGTGAAGGGAGACGCAATAAGCCCGGGCAGCAGGTTCGACTGCAACCCATGTTCATGGTTGAGAGGGATCATTTCTACCGCAAGCTTCAATCTATAATATATTTGCGAGTTTATACGGCTATTCGTAGGACGAAACGTTTCATAGGAATTAAAGGGTTTGCTTTTCAACGTGTACGGTTTTGCAGATGTGCTTGTTTCAAACTCGAATACACACAAGCATACAAGTACCATAAACTGATGGTCATTCCATACAAAGCTTATACCTGGATGCATGCGTTTTCCATTCCTTGTTCGAGGCACTTTGTAAACACTTTACAAGATCGTCGTTAAAGTGTTTGAAATTAGCTTACTAATACAACGCCACATGCACACATGTTAGCACAAAGAGGATATGGCCTAACGGCCAGATTTGTCGACTTTGGAGCTGGGGAACCAGGTTCGAGCCTCGTCGTGGGTTCAGCATCCTGTGATTCTGGCCAAATCATTTAATCATCCTGTGCCTACCAAAAAATCAGAATAATGAACGTGTTCTTGTGTAAGGTAACTGGTGCTCATGTAGGACGGCAATACCTTCGGGTCGAGATCAGCTATATAAATCCCCCAAAAACGATAAGCACTTGCTGGGATTTCATTGCGCACCTCCTCTCTTACTTTGAACCAAACTATACTCTTCTGTGTCTGAAAAAGACAAGAAAACTATGTCGTGTGTCCCTGTTGTAGAAACGCTTAAAACAACTCTCCAGTACCATGCCTTTGAAATGTAGGGATTGCAGATCTTACATGAAAGCAAACAGAACAATAAATTGCACATCCCAAACTTTTAATCACACAAAATCGCGCCCAAGACTGTTAAAAATCTGATTATCGTTATTCAAGAATGTTTTTGGAAGAATATTTGGCCTTCTTGGTGCAAAAGCATTTGATAAAAGTCTTCCACTATCGTCATGTTTCCTTAAATATCGAATGTTAGATAGGCAGCTATGAATAATGGGGGCGTATTACTCTTGCATTTATCCATACAAGAGTAATATGCTACTAAAAATAAAGAACCGCAATATCCTGGAAATAGCAAACACTATTAGGGAATGCAAGAATAAGTAAAACAGTGAAGTATGAACAGAAACCAAATTGCTAACATGGATTGCCTTAACAATCTTAACATTGATTATTAAGAAATCGATCCGTGTTTTTGTTTGTAGATGTACAGGGTCTAATAGCGACCCGTTTCAATGTCTATCTATACTACTATAATAAAGGAAGAACTTTGCACCTTTGAGGCGGGTAAATTCGGGAACCACAGCGCCAATCTACACACCCGATACATCATTGTAATCGTCAGGGTGTGCAGATGGACATAGGCTATATAAATAAAAAAAAATATATGTTATTTAAAAAATTGACGATAAAAAAAAGTAGTCCCTTGCAAGTAGCGCCGGCCGCGACCTGCGTGGTGACATCAGGAGCGCGGGGAGGAGCGGAGTGCAGGAGCGGAAGAGGAGCAGCGGACATGGCGCTGGGGAGGAGCAGTGATGAACGGCGGAATGGCGGTGAGGACCGGCGGACAGGGGGGAGGAGCGGTAAGCGGCAAGGAGCGGTGAAATGAGGAGCGCGGGGGAGGAGCGGCGGCTGAGGTAAGGCTCCGGGCAGGCGGGGATCGGGGCAGGCGGGGGACGGGGCGGGCAGGGGCCCGAGCTGCTTGACAATGTCAGGGCGGGCGGGGGGCCAGGCTGCTGCACAATGTCGGGGCAGGCGAGGGTACGGGAAGCCTCATTGCTCGTGCGGGACGGGGCGGGCAGGGGCCTGAGCTGCTTGACAATGTCAGGGCGGGCGGGGGGCCGGGCTGCTGCACAATGTCGGGGCGGGCGGGGGTCCGGGAAGCCTGATTGCTCCCGGAAAAGGTCGGGACGGGCTGCTAGTATTTAATACCTATCGGTCCTCAGAACTAGAACTAGAGGGGCCCGGCTCACTTAAAGCCCTGGAGCCATATTATGTATGCACTGCATTTTCCTGTGTTGTGCTGGGCGCAGCAATCCAGGAAAATGAACCTCATTTTGGTGAATGTGCTGTCCAGATGGCAGCTGTGAACTCCCGCTGACCTGGGGGCAGAGCATTCAGGTGAAAAACGGAGCAGCTGTTTTGAAGCCACTCCGTGTTTTCACAACACGCCTGCACTTTTAACTCTTTCGCTGCGGCAGCTATTCCGCCGCAGCGCTAACGGTCGCGGGGGGGGGCGCTGGTGAGCTCCGCGGGTGACAGAACCGTTCCGTCACAGCTCGCGGGTGAGCTGTGCTCATGACGGAACGGTTCCGTCACGGCCCCGCCCGCTCAATTAATCGCGCCGCGCACGCGCGGCGGCCGGGCCGTGACGGAACCGTTCCGTCACCAGCACAGCTCACCCGTGAGCCGTGACGGAACGGTTCCGTCAATAGCCTGGAAGGGGTTAAAGGGGATTAGAAATCCCCATGCAGCTGTGTGCAGTCAGGGACTGCAACCACCTGCAAGTGGATGTCTGTGGGGTCTATGGGACTCCCTTTCCCCCTGCCAGAGGGCTGCAATCAGGGAGTGCACTGACAGTGTGCCACCTTTTTGGAGGTGCACTGTCAGCGCGCCTCCTGAGAGCTTCTTTGCCTCTGCGCACATGTGGGTGCAGAGGCAAAGGGATTACCTCATTTGCATGGTGCCACACCCCAGGTAAATGAGGGAACGCCCTCTTGAGGAAGCGCTGGCACTGTTTGTGGGGTATGCTCTCTGGGGCACTTTGGCATTACACAAGGGGACAACACGCAAGTGTCGGTGGCCCCTTCTTTAATACCAAAGTGCCCAGGGGGCGCGCAAAGCAGGCTCAAATACCCATTGGCACCTGATGTAATACAGCCTTTGGAGAGCATACCCCACTTTTAAAAGTCACAGGTGGTACTATCAAGGGGACTGGCCCATCGAGAAAATGATTTGTTGCACATTTGTTTTGCTTGACCTAGTCCCCTGCAAGACATTTTCTGCTCAAACCAGTCATCAACAGCAAAAAAAAAATACGTTTCCTGTTGCCTGATTTTTTTTACATGTTATATAGTTTATGGTTAATTGTGTGAACTAAGTAAATTACTTGAGGGTAAAAGAACATTTTGCAATGGTCTGAGTGACCCAAAACCCAGTATGAGGTTACTCTGTGTTCCTCAGAACCTGGGTTAATTTCAAAACATGAAAAATAATGATTCTGACGAATCGAATTTACGTAAGTACAACAAGTTTCAAGTAGTCTGTGATAATGGATCAACCAATCGAACATTGTGCTTTCAAAGAGCAGGACATACATAAAGAAATTTAACATATACAAAATAGACACTCAAAACGATTAGTTATGTTCATATGTGAATTTTTATATGCTCAGAAAGTTAGTTTTCAATCAAGAAGCAGCAAAATTCGATAAGGAGCACAGTGTAAGGAAAGTAATTTTGCAAAAGAGGTTTGCATGAAGAGCAGAAGAAATCTCAATGAGAACGAATCTTCATTTATTTGTAATACATTATTATCCACACAAAAGTCTGCAAATACTTGAGTCAATCCATTAGCACAGTCCAGTAATTTCACAGTAGCTCATAGATGTGGTACAGTCAGAAGTGACATTTATGTTTCGACCCCAAATTAGTGTGTGGCCTAAAATCATTCAGTAGGATCTTGCTCAAGACATTGTGAAGAGGCACCCTAATGCAGGAGTCGAATAATTCATCTTGCAGTGAGTGAGCTCAATCTTTTTTAAAGCGGGGGAAAATAGGTGTATTTCGAGGTGCCTCTGTGTCTGAAATGTATAAGGCAGACTCCTGGACAGGTCCTTTTTTCTTTATGCTTCTTTCTAATCTTCAAGTAGGTGAGGATGAGGATCTAAACGTTGTTCAAAGTATCATCTTCTGTTTCTGCACATTGAACATTATTTTGAGAATATGTTTAAGTTTCATGTGTGTACGTAGTATTCTCTCACTGTTTATGTTCAGTTAATATTTTTACAGTTGCAGGCCAGTTTTAGGTTGACACACCTTCATAAAGTAAGGAAGGGGACGAGGCAGCAGCAGTCTTCATGGACAACATTTATGGGTCACCAGGGGTCGCGGTTGGGACTCTTAACTTGCCCCTTGATACCCCTGGCAATGCCTCTGTGATCCCTGGCCTGAGAGGTGGCAAAATCAATGACAAGAACACAGAGGTGTCTCGCATTATTAGTTAGGCTCTAACCTTTTTTTCAGCTCATTTTTATTACATAAATAGTGAATAATAGTTTATGTTTCTCTATTAGTGTAATACTAAGTAGAGAAAATAAATCTAGACCTTCATTCAAGGCCGGACCGGGAACCAAAACCGGCCCTGGCTAAGTGCCCGGCCCCCCCCCCCCCGCTCCCCCCCTGGGGGGGGGGGGGATGTGGGGGTTGGGGGTGCCGCCGAGCTCTTTGCCAGGGTCCGTTTTCGGACGATTTTGTTACATGGCCGATTTTGCAGCTATGCTGCAAAAACGGCCATGAAACAAAATCGGCCCCAGCGGCCCAAAACCGTCCCCCACTCGTGCGGGGCACCGGGGGATTGCCCGGTGCCCGCTATGGCCAGTCCGGGCCTGCCTTCATTGGCATTTTAGATAAGAAAAATAAAATGGTTTTAATGTATTTTATGTGTGCATGTGGGTGAGAGTGAGTTTGTATGAGAGAGCGTGTATATGTGTGAGCATGTATGTTTGTATATGGGATGAAATGAACGATTACAATGATTTTATAAAGTGGACAATTACCCTTAGGTGTCTTAGCACTAAAAGCAGAACAACAGAGCCAGTCTGACGCTAAAAGGCAATTGACTCTAACATGGATCATGGATGTGAGTGTGTGTCAAAATTAGTGAGTAACTGTAAGTGAGTCAGAGTGCGAACGAGTGAGAGAGCGCAAATGAGCGATTCAGGGTGAAAGTGAGTGCATGAGTGTAGGTTAAAATGAATGAGTGCAAGTTAGTGCTAATGATAGAATGAGTGTGAATAAGTGAATGTAGGCGAACATGTGGTGTTATGCTTGCAGCTCTGCTTTTGGACTTGGCTTGCTTCTTGGCTGATAGAAACACCCTTGATAAAATGTTGGCACTAGAATATTGGCGGTAGTACTTGCATATGGGACACCCTCAGCAAAATGCTACTGCTGGCACTCTGTAGAAACATTTTGGCATGGAGCACCCATGAAAAAACAGACAGCATTGGCCTCCTGGAGGCAATTCTTGGCATAGTTGCCACTTGTGGCAAATTGCTTGTAATGGCACATTGGAGGTAATTCTTGGCATGTGGGAAGCCAACTGTGGCAAGGACAAGGGGCCATCCATGACATATTACACATAACCGTTAACATAAGGGACCCCCATAGTGCAAGAGAAGCATTATTAGGAAACCTCTGGCAGTGGCTTATTGTATTTAATGTATGGGCAAGAGGGGCCACATGGCAAAATGCAGGTCCTACCAATAGAGGTAATTTTTGACATAAGGGGGACCCATAGAACATCTTAAAAGCATAATTGGGTGAACTCATGGGTACTGTCAGATTTCAGTAGCTTGGCACACTATAAAAGGAGTTGAACATTTAGTCAGTGTTTTTTGAGGGCCTTTGGGCTGTTGAAGACTCGCCATGTTGTAGAACCAATAAACCTTCTTGATGTGTTATACAACGCTTCCTGGCTAAAGTTGGGCATAATAAACTAGGTTCTAAAAGCAGAATATACAGTACAAAATGGCATAAAGTGCTTAGTGGACTGTATAGACACTGTTGCACCGGCAGCAGGGTAATGATGCTAACCAATTCCCAGCAAAGCGAAAAGCCTCCAAGAAGTGAATCGTGTTTACTCAAAGGCGAGTTAAATAAAATCTATGCTCTTGTGCCTTTATCCATGATAGATAGGATTCCATGACTTCGCGAGTTGTCAATGTAATAAATTAATGGACAGTTACCATATCCAGAACTTTCTCAAGTCTCATCTTATCTCTATGGGCATAATATGTGTCCTTTACCAAGGCCTTCATGCGTGAGCTAATCTCACTAGTCTTCTCAAAGAACTGTGTTAATCCTAGATCTTGAAGACAGTTTTTTATCTACTTAATCCATGGGATAGCTATCATTTTAGTCTGCTGCAGGCAATCCTTCACTATTGCCTGAGTGAAACTTAGCTCCGTGGTTTACCAAATTTGAAATCACTCAAAAAATGTATTTGCATACCTTGCACAGCTAAGCCCCAGTTAAGTTTCCACTTGTTAGTATATGCTTGTTAAAGTAAATAGACCATTGTAAGTATGTTACACTTGTCAAACTGAACCAATCGTTTCACGTTTTATCAGTGCCACAAGTTGATCAGCACTTATTTTACAGCTTTTAGAAATCATGTGCTCATTTCTTATCCTATTTGGGATGCAGCTACTCATTATTACCTTCAAATATGGGCTGTCTCGCATAATCTTGCTTGCTCTTCCACTACCAAGATATTTCAGCTTTGTGCAGAAGTATCAAAATCAATTACACCGCAACAAAAAATGGTTTCCAAAATTGTGAAATTATGTTTTTTATTTACCAGTCCCAATCCCGAAATGTTGAAGAGTTGTTATAAATTGTTTTTTTATAGCTCTGGAATTTCGAGAGAATTAGATTTGGCCATTTTTAGACCTGGCATCCCTCTGACTTTTTGCCTTCAGCCATCCTGTTTTTGCTGACCAGGGGCTAGATGTAGGTAAATCAGATTTACCGATTCATAAACACCGAATTTTACCGATTCGGTATTCATTAAACAGTAAATCTGATGTAGGTAATTATTCGGTAACAAATACCGAATCGGTAGGATTCGGTATTTACAGATTCGGTAATTACCGAATCGGTATTTGCCATTGATTCCTATGGGCTTTGAAGCCCATAGGAATCAATGGCAAATACCGATTCGGTAATTACCGAATTGGTAAAAATACCGAATTGCCAAGGGGGACAGGTTGTCACTTTGACACCCTGTTGCACCCCTGTTTCTGGCTTGTGTGCCATGTGACACACATACATGCCCTTAGGGCATGTCTGTGTGCCACATGGCACAGGTGTACATGCAGGAATTCGTTATTTACCATGCAATAGTATTACATGGTAAATAACGAATTCTTAGGGGCCTGTGGTACTGTTTACTGTGCCACTTACATATTGATTTACAGAATCCGTAAATTTACTGATTTGGTATTTTACCTATTCTGTAAATTTACCGAATCGGTAAATTTAACGATTCTGTAAATCAAAGGCCCCCTACATTACAAAACCCAAATACTGGTCGGTAACGGCCGAAATCGGCCGTTACCGACTGGTATTTGGTCTCCTACGTCTGGCCCTTTGTTTTTGCTGGCCTTAGGATTCTGCGCTCTTTACAACTGCTGACCAGGGCTAAAGCACTTGTGAGGACGAGGGGGGAGATGGCAAGGGCTACAATGACAAAATGGGCTCCCTGGGTAGCAAGGATGCCCAATGGAACCCGAGGAAAATTGCTCCAGTGATCACAGAGGTTAATATGGTATGAGGTGTCAAAATATAGCCCGATATGCAGAGTGTGTACTGTGGTATCACGGGAATGAGACTTTCAAGGGAGGTGCACTGTGAATAACGTTCAGTGCAGCCGGAGGAGAAATTACTTCAGTAATCATCAAACTTTTATGAGCCGTCGGGAAATCAATCAGTCCAATTGATACATACGTGTATGTGATACATACACGTATGTATCACAGGAACGATCCTCACAAGGGAGTCACGCTATCAGGCACGTAAAACGCTCTGCCGGTCTGAAAATTACTTGGGTATGCTTGCATCACCCCCACCCTGCCGGTGTAGCCCTTGCACACGCTATCCTTCATCTTGGTGCAGCTATTGCGCACCCTGGTGCACCCTTTGAGACTCTCATGTAGGATTGATCCTCTTACTAAGAACCCTGGCATCTCTAGTTCTACGCCTCTACCGTGCCACCAGATCACGTACCAGCTACTGCTAAAACTAACATGTGTAATTCCATCCTGATGATGACCTGACACAACGCAGGTCAAAAAATCGTCAACAAAATCCAGCAGAACCACTATCTAACATTATCTTTACAATTGTGAATGGGACTGCAGTCCCTGCGATCATGTTACTATCATTTGAAGATGTCCGCTTGGGATTAAAGGATTCAAGGTATACGGCAAGTGCTTTTTAGCATTCAAGGGGTACAATTACATGATCACAACTGTGATGAAAATTCTATTAAAATATAAAGATATGTCACATTTTGATTACAGCTGTGTGTCGAAGCCACATAACAGTTCTGCTAAAATATGCATTACAATACATTATGCAAATGTTAAAACATATGCTGGCACATGCATCAAGCATTTTACCGGTCGCAAACGGGCCGATTCGCAGAATCGGCTCGTTTGCGGCTGATAAAATGCCATTTCCGATGCATCAAACCCAAAACCCGTTCTCAATATAGGGAATAGCAAATTTTGCAATTACCTAAATTGCGAATGCTTTTGGGGAATCGCAAATTGTGATTTCCTATTTGGGATGAATCAAAGCCTTTCCTAAATGCGACTTTGCATTTATGAAACGCTGCAGTCGATGGTAATTTGCTAAAACTTTGAAAAATGCCCAAAAGGGTATTTTTCAAAGTGCCATTTGTCGCACACATATGGTCTTAGGGCATATGTGTGGGCCACATAAGCATACATGCCACATTTGGGGGTGCTGCAAGGTGGCCTTTAAGGCCCCCTGGCACCCTTCAAATTACATTAGCAATTTGCGAGTACCTTATGGTACTCACAAATTGTGCTTGCAATTTCCCATTCATTCCTAGCGGCCTATAGGCCCATAGGAATGAATGGGAAGCCATTCCTTATTTGTGACTCGTAATTTGCAAGTCACAAATAAGGAATATGTAGGAATCGCTATTTTTATAGAGATTCCTACATGCATATGGTTTTGCGAGTCCTTACTTGCGATTCCTTAATAATCGAAATTAAGGACTCGCAAAATCCGACCTTGATGCATGTGCCAGATGGTATGCATACATGACAGATATCACAAGGCATCACAGGTTGCCCACTTTCATAGGGACCCCAAACCCTTGTCTTGTTCTCAATGTATTTTGTTGAAACATAAACAGTGGCGTCTTTGGACTATGCAGGCTACAGGGAAACAGTTGTTAAGTCTAATGTTAACATTACACAGACTGAACGAGATGCTTAAGTTAAACCTAAGTTAAAGGCCCCACAATTATGGGATAAATGACAGTACACGTGGACTGACATTTTAAATAGAACCCATACTGTTTAGAATCTCATCAACATTACACAATAGAAGAAGGTGATTAAGTCAAAGAAACCTGCAACCTTATTGAGGGATAAGTTACCAGTCCCTGATTATGGAAGATGAAATTACCTCCGCCATTATTTAGTGTGGCTACCTGTTACCTGTTTTGCAACTCCCTCAAAATCATTCAGCCCATTGGAAACTGTGTCAAGCAGATGTATCCACTTACATTCTTGCATGTTTAGGATATTGGTGATAGCACCCCCTCCTGGGGTTAATGGTAATCCTCCCTACTATGAGCCTGTCAAGACTCTCCAGCAGGTGGCTCAGTATGAACCCTGAACTTTGCATCATATCCTACTACTCCACGCTTCTGCTCTCCATGTCACAGTGGGAGAGTACTGTTCTCTCTCCTCGCTCTGACACCCAGACGCTGCTACTCCTTCTTTCTCCCTCCCTCATTTCTCCCTCGTTCCCTCTCTGCACCCCTCTTTCACGCCAGGGCCTTTCTCTCCCCTCCTAACCAGCTATGCCTCCTTAACTCTGCCCTTGAAAAGGATGGTAGTGGGTAAGGTCAGGGCCACTGTAATTATGCGATTCTACTGCCATGGCGATTTTCGCATAATTTTGTATTTCCCGCATTTGCCACGTCATCCATCATCTGCAGATTGTAATAAAAACACATTTTTATGTTTCAAACGGATGAAAAGTTACAAAAACTATAGCGACTCGGATTTCTGCGCTTGCACCAAAATGCTTTTCTCTAGATTTGACTGGCATTTTTAAGTTACTTATTGCTGTATTTGGGTGTTCAATTGTAATTAAGAAAGTGCACCCTATTCCTAAACACTATTGCCATGTGCACAAATATTGTAGAAAACCTATGATAAAATGTGCCGAATGATGCTGCATAATTTGCCTTTTCTTGCTGCATAATTTGTGCAACCCTGCCACGTAATGTTATCCTCTTCTGTCACACAATTACAGTGGCCCTGGATAAGGTGTAAAGCCAACGGTAGGTGCAGTAGGCTTTCATGGGTTCGCCGAAAAAGTCATCCCAGGTTTCATAAATTTAAAATACATAAATTAAATAAATAAACAAACAATGAGGGCGACTAAAAATATGTGCACTGGCTGCAGAATTGGATGAGTTGGGCAAGAACAGCCACAATCCAATGTAATGGAGCCCTTCAATAGACAATATTTAATTTTGCTGTTGCACCACCAATTTTTACACTAATGTACACCAGTGAACTGTAACATAAGCAGAAGCCAGGAGGACAATGTCAGGCTCTCCATTTACGAAGTGAATGAATGAATGAAGCAGTACTTGTATGGCGCTATCTACCCGGAGGCTTCGTAGCGCTTGTGACAGAAATTTAATTAGCAAGGGCACAGGGCAGGTCAACAGAATGTAGTATACAAGTGTGTTTTTAAAGTTTTCCTAAAGGAGAGATGGTTTAAAGTTTCCCGCAGAGGCAGAGGGAGGATGTTCCATAGCCTTGCCGCAGTGTGTGAGAAGGAGCGGCCACCCCATCGAGCCTTCTTGACTCTGATGGGAGTAGCCAACTGAGAGGAGCTGGACCGAAGAGAACGAGATGGAGCATAGGGAGTGACCAGGGACTGAAGAATTGCAGGGCCGGTGCGATGGAAGGCCTTGTGTAAAATACACATGGCCTTAAATTGTATTCTTCCAGCTATAGGAAGCCAGTGAAGTTCCCTCAAAGCATTCCTCGCTGACTGCCAACGGGGAAGGTTATAGAGTAGACGGGCTGCACTGTTTTGGGCGACTTGGAGCCTGTGGATGGTATAGGCAGGAGCTCCCATATAGAGGACATTCCCGTAGTCCAGGCGAGATAGTATAAGGGCCTGGATCAGGATCCTCCTTGCCTGAAATGGGAGCAGAGGGAGCACCCTCCGTAGCATCCTCATCAACCCAAAACAGGTAGCCGCAGTCTTCGTAGCTTGTACCGAAAAGTTCAGGTCGGTATCAAGCCAAATCCCTAGGCTTTTTATTTGAGGTTTGGGCGTAGGGGGTGGGCCTAAACAAGGAGGCCAGGAGGATGCAAAACCCGAGGGAGAGGAATTGCCCAGCAAGATGACGTCTGTCTTCTCCCCGTTGAGTTTTAAACATGAGGATTGCATCCATCTGGAAACCGCCTCCAGACAGGATCCTAAGGTGCTGGACGATCCCTCCTGGTGGTCTAAGGAGACCACCAGTTGGGTATCGTCTGCGTAGGTGACAATACGCACACCAAAGGGATGGACTATCCTGTCTAGGGGCTCCATGTAGACATTAAACAGAGTGGGGCTCAGGGAGGAGCCCTGAGGAACCCCACATCTGAGAGGGTGTTTAGGGGATGTCACCTCGCCCTCGAAGACCTGAAAGAAGCGGTCAGCCAGGAAGGATGTCAGCCATTCTAAGGCTGCGCCCGACACACCCATGTCCGCCAGGCGTTGTAAAAGCGTGACATGGTTGACTGTGTCGAACGCAGCACTTAGATCTAATAAGATAATGGCGACCTTTCCACCCTGGTCCAACACAGTTCTAGCTTCCTCCGTTACCGCTAGGAGAGCGGTTTCGGTTCCATGTCGAGGGCGGAACCCTGTTTGGGAGGCACGCAGGAGCCCATTTGATTCCAAATGGCTCATCAAGATGTTGTTCACGTGCCTCTCCAATAGTTTGCTTAGCCAAGGGAGCAAAGAGATAGGGCGATAGTTCGCCAGATTGTCCCGGTCCAGGTTGGGCTTCTTCAACAGAGCCCTCACCATTGCGCACTTCCATGACGGGGGTACGGATTTTGTGGTGATGGAGGTGTTGAGGACGTCCAGTATGACCGGGCGGATTATGTCCACTACCTTCAGAAGGGACCAGAGGAGCCAACACATTTTTATTGTTTTATTTATTACAATTTTTCGTTATGCTAGACAGCAGTCACACTTTTCTACAACATAACTTTAACACATTGGCATTGCCAATATCTCTTGCTAAACACTTAAAAGGTCCCAAAGGCAAGACCTATTGGCTATGCCAATGCTTGTTTGGTGTTAATTGCCCAGCGTCACGAGTGGCTCGGCTTGTGTTATTTAGCCGGTACTTCCAGTCTTTCTTCCGTTGTGAGCCCCTTCTTGTAACAAACTCCCCAGCGGTCTGCATATCCTTACTTTTCATGCATGTTTAAATGGCTATTTTTGCCTTGCTGGAGGTAGTATTAACATCCCAGGAAATGCAGTCATATGTTCAGTGAACCGCACTCGTCTCCAAGGTCTCGCCGATCTGAACATATTTAAATGCACTGGTCTCTAAAACCATGATGACTTGAACATGTCATTGGAAATTAGTCTATTGTTTATTCTATGCTTTGCAACGTGTGTATATAAATAAGGCCCTCGTCTCTAAAGTATTGCAGATTTGATTATGTTTCTGTAAATTGCACAAAGGTATATATCAAACATAAATGTCTCTTGTGGGCGAGGCCGTGTTCTTTCCAGGTCCAACATGAAATTACCAATATTAATAACAAAGCGCTGCTCAATCCTAATGCTACAATGCTTAGCCTTCTGCCTCGAAGCAATGTAGCAGCCATTCAAGGCACTGCCTGTTCAGTGTATAGACACTAATGCGCAGGTGGCCTTGTTTTATGATGGACGCTATCTTCTTGGGATAACAACCGACGGCAACACACGGCGTGCGCCCAATTGGTATTTACTAATTGCTTACACTGGCTATAATATAGTGTTCTTTTGGATTTGTCGTTTTTAGTTGGGGTCGTTTGTCTCATTTTTTTACATGACTTGCATCATTCCGGTTTCCTCTGCTTTTCGCGATAGTTACCTTTTCCAGATGGTTGCTACCAGCACATCGCTCATGTGATTTTTCTATCTTTACAGGTGGTTAACATGGCACCTCTCTTTTGGAATATCAGCTTCTCGAATAGTCTACATTCATACAGCTATGGTTGTTACAAGTGTGCCTTGAGTTAATACAAAAAGAACAATTGATGGACAGAATGCAGAACAATGTCATACATTCCCCCAGTACAGAGATCTGGGCCTAAATCCATCGTTTTTTTGCTCCCCATGTCATTCCAGTTTGGATCCAGCCATATGCAAATTCTTCTTGACCCTGCCCCCAATAGGAACAGTCCAGCCCGAACTGCCAGGCCAGGTCCTCCTTGGACTGGAAACAAGCATCCTAGGACCGGTTACGGGTTTTCAGCCCTCATCAGCCAGGATAGCTTGACTCCAGTGGCATGGAGAGCACAGAACCATGTCTGGGCATACCCTTGCTCACTGTGCCCCTGGGCACAGGGTCAAGACTGATTTGCATATGGCTGGGTCCAAACTAGGTTGGCGTAGTGGGCAAAAGAACGATGGCTTTAACCCAGATCTTTTGACTGGGGTAGAATGTTTGCATTGTCAGCATTCCGTCCATCATTTGTTTGCTGTAACTCTTGAGTTAATACAACACAACTTAGTGATCCTGTTTTTTAGGAAGCTCACTACATGTTGTAGGAACCACTATGCACTTTCTGGGAACTCTCCTAAAAACAAAAACCTTTTTGAGCGTCACTCTGTTATTCTACCTCTATTGGTATGAAAAGCTGGTCTTTTTTTAATAAGGTGATGGTTTCATTTTCTCTCCTATAAAATGTGTGTGTTTTTTTTTAATATAACTGAACTTGCTCGTTATATTTCACAGCGTCCTTGCGGACATAACTTCAGTACTTTGTTTACTGATTTAAATTTGGTTTTCTTATGATTTAATCTTTCACTCTTCTGCATATTTACCGTGTTGCATAATTTTGCACAGTGTGGCCATGTTTGTGATGCGATGGATACTGGATAAATGTCATCACTACTGAATGTTCCTTAACAAGTCGTATTTATGTAGTGCCTATGTTCTTGTTTTTGTTTTGTTGTTATTCTATGATATGTTGGTGAGCCATGAGCCTTCATTTATGTTTACAATACAACGTGTTGCGGGACAACGTGGGTCCCAAATGCATTGAAAGACGTCTACATGTTCTCTAATAAAGGATATTACTGGAGCTTTGATTGAATGTATGAATTATAATGGAATTGATTTCCTTCCTTCTGAAATCACACAAATTCATGAGGATGATCAGTTTATTGTACAAGTATTGGAATAGGATGCATGAAGTGCATGAAACAATAATTATGTTATTGGCGCCAGGCTGTGCAGTATTTCCGTAGATTTAGCACTTTCAAATATAAAGTTGGAATTCAATAAAGTCCTCCCACGTTTCTTAGTGCTGAGCAGCTGGTAGAAAAAAGGTGCTGCGATGTTTGTTAGTGCTTTGCAGATAGGATAATGAAACATCTTTCTGAAACAGTAAAATGCACTAAAACGTGTAGTAAGTGTGTTCCACAAAATTGAACACATTTTCGGACTACTCTAAAAGGAGGTTTTTGAGGTAATTAAAAGTATCACACTTATGAGCCTTCAGAACATCGGCAGCCATGCCATCTCCAACACTCACTTTTGTAAAGCTAAGGAGTTAGGTCCTGAAACATGGAGTGGGCTGGACCCTTTTTAACAGGATAATACACAAAGTGCCCACACCAAAATTGTTTTCAAATACTTATTTTGAGAACAAAACCAAAAGATTAATTTTAGTTTGTCCGGGTACCTTTATTTATACCCTTATGGCTTTTTCAATTCTTTTTACAAACTCTTTTTTTCTCATTTGTGAATGAAAAAAGAAACATATATACATTCAATACTATTTACAACAAATAATACAAAACATCACTAATAAGAAAATAAATGTAACGTATACATCCTACATACAATACAGACAATACATTTCAATGTGTTTGTGCTTAAATAAATCTGTATTCAAAAATTACTTTCAGACAAAGTTAGAGAAGGAGACAATTTCACCAAAAGGTGACCACGTATAAAACCAGCTATCGCTAGTTTACTCAATCAATGAGAATATTTGCTCCTTAAGTTTTACCGACGCGTTTCGAATCCAAGTAAGCAACTTCTTCGATTCTCATCAGGGCTCTGTCTTTTATCTGCAATAGGTGTAAACAACAATAAAGTTGTGTTTATTAATTGAATTCACCCTCTCTTATCCCCTAACACACTGCCCACACCGGGTGTTTCCGCATATCTACCTGCGTGAATTGGGCCAACTGTGAGTTCTTTTGACTCGGATCTGTCCATTGACTGCTTGGTTATATCGATTATTCCTACAAACAAGAGATTTTTATTTTAAAATTTTTAAAGAAAGGAAGGGGGCTAGGTATTTTCTGAAAAATGTTTATATCCAAAGTGTCCTTTCTGACTAACAGACTTGATCGTACCTTATTTATGTAGAGAGTAGCTCAATGTGTCCATGGCACCGAGGCCCGTTATTTCTTTGCACACGTACTCTATAAAAATGTGTTTCCTTGCCTCTGTCAAAGCTTGTTATATCTCGGGCTGGCGGATTAATGTATGGGACAGGATTTAGTCTAAATCAGAGGACATTAATGCTGCGTCCCCACCCAAAGAGAAAATATTTGTGGATAACAATAATCCTTTTAAAGATCAAATCAGTCAATAGTTCCGCTATATTGATGACATCTGGCTTCTGTGGCAGGGGAGACAGGCGGAGTTATTAGTATTCCATGAATGGCTTAATGCCAGACATCAGGATATAACATTTTCTATTGAGTATAGCCAAACAAATATGACATTCCTGGACCTAGAACTAACATGCGTGGAGGGAGAGCTTAAAGCATCTCTGTATAGGAAAAGCACGGATAAAAACACAATTTTACACCATAAAAGTGCACACCCTAAGAGTCTAAAAGCTAATCTGCCTTATGGGCAATTGTTACGCATCAGGAGAAATTGTATTGAAGTAACTGATTATGAACGTCATGCACAGAAGTTTTGCGGGGAAATGGTACAGAGAGGGTACCTAAAAAAACTTCTAAAACATTCAGCCAAGAGGGCTTGATTTACTCCCCGGGAATGCCTACTCCAGGTTAAAGAAAAGCGAGAATTGAATAGATTGGTCTGTGTTACCACGTTTGGGCCAGACACCCATAAAATGAGACAGTTGGTCCTCAAAAATTGGCATTTATTGGAGGGACTTGAATGTCCATTCCCACGCCCCATCTTTGCATGTAAGAAGAACCAGAGTATAGGGCAACAAATCGTGAGAGCAGATATTTCATTACCAAAATCTAAAAATACTTTATTATCCCAATGGAATATGAAGCCAGTGGAAGGACACCACAAATGTGGCAATTGCGTAGCGTGTTCGAATACTACAGAAGGAAGTGAGTTTGTCCATGCCGGAGTGAAATGGAAACATCTAAGCTTCACAAATTGCAAAACGAGAAATGTTGTTTATGTAATAACATGTCCATGTAATAAGATCTACATTGGTAAAACAAATCAGCAAGTAAATACGAGGATTACCCAACATAGGTCCAGGTTAAAAAAGAAAGTAATGACGGCCCCCATGGTGGAACACTTTGAGGAAAAAGGGCATGGTGAGAATGAGTTTAAATGGTCATCTCATTCCTCGCCGGAAGAACCCAGAGAGTACGCCTCCCCCCGTTCAGATCCAAGGCCACCGAAGTCATCTGCGGCGTACCACAAGGATTATCACTCAGCCCAACCCTTTTTAACATCTACATGAGCCCTCTCGCAGCCATCGCACGCAAACACAACCTCAACATCATCTCCTACGCCGACGACACCCAGCTAATCCTCTCCCTCACCAACGACCCCGCCACCGCCAGAACCAGCCTACACGAAGGGATGAAAGACGTCGCCGAATGGATGAAGAACAGCCGCCTGAAACTGAACTCAGACAAGACGGAAATCCTCATCCTGGGATCATCACCCTCCGCCTGGGACGACTCCTGGTGGCCCCCTGCCCTGGGCACCACTCCCAAACCAACAGACCACGCACGCAACCTGGGTTTCATCCTGGACTCCTCCCTCTCGATGACCAGACAAGTCAACGCAGTCTCATCATCATGCTTCAACACCCTGCGCATGCTTTGTAAGATCTTCAGATGGATCCCCACCGAAACCAGGAAGACGATCACCCAGGCACTCGTCACCAGCCGACTGGACTACGGAAACACCCTCTACGCAGGAACCACAGCCAAACTTCAGAAAAGACTCCAGCGCATCCAGAACACCTCCGCACGACTCGTCCTGGACATCCCCCGACACAGCCACATCTCCGGCCACCTGAGAGACCTGCACTGGCTCCCCGTCAGCCAGAGGATCACGTTCAGGCTCCTCACCCACGCACACAAGGCCCTCCACGACCGGGGCCCCAAGTACCTCAACAACCGCCTAACCTTCTACGCGCCCAACCGCCAGCTACGATCAACCTGCCTCGCCCTCGCCGCCGTACCACGCATCCGCGGAGCCACCGCCGGGGGAAGATCCTTCTCCTACCCGGCAGCCAAGACATGGAACTCCCTCCCGATCCACCTCCGGCTGACCCAGGATCATCTCTCCTTCAGGAAGCTCCTCAAAACCTGGCTCTTCGAGCAGTAGCGGACCCCTCCCCCCCAGCGCCTTGAGACCCTTCCGGGTGAGTAGCGCGCTATACAAATGTCCATGATTGATTGATTGAATCCTTTTCAGCATGAATCAGACAAAATGTCCAGCGGACGTTGATAGAGTGCTGATGCAAAAAAGAGGCTTATTTAATTCTAAAATTTAATAGTACCCAAACAGGCCTCAACAATTTATCGGAAATATCAAGGTTATGAAAGTGCAGACAGGTTTTCTGTTCATAACCAGCTTGGAGTTTCTGATAAATCCGTGTGGCATGATGAGTGCAATATAGAATTATGCTGCATATTTCATGGACAGAAAAGCCTATACTGTTTGAACATATACTGAAGGCCCACATAAACATTTTTGAGTCTCGAGATAAGCTGGCTATTATCCAATGAAAAACTGGCTAAGTGGAGAAACTACGAGTACCATGATTCCTTTCTCCATGATGAAATATATACCGGATGATTCCAAAATGGCCGCTAGTGCGGGCAAAATTGGAAAAGTGATTGTTTGCAGTGGGAGAGCGAGGTAATTTGTTCCCTTCCCCTCTTAACGAATTTATACTCATGTGAACCCAGATTTGGGAGATCTCTAATGCGTGTTTGTTTACGCATTAGGAATTGGCAAGGCGGATGTGACCGAGAGTCACAGCGGGTTCTCGGAGGAGAACCGTTCGAGCAGAGAGGCAGGCCACAACTAACAGGTACATGCCGTTTGGGTGGGGACGCAGCAATAATGTCCTCTGATTTAGACTAAATCCTGTCCCATACTTTAATCCGCCAGCCCAAGATATAACAAGCTGTGACAGAGGTAAGGAAACAAATTTTTATAGAGTACGTGTGCAAAGAAATAACGGGCCTCGGTGCCATGGACACATTGAGCTACTCTCTACATAAATAAGGTACGATCAAGTCTGTTAGTCTGAAAGGACACTTGGGATATAAACATTTTTCACAAAATACCTAGCCCCCTTTCTTTCTTTAAAAATTTTAAAATAAAAATCTCTTGTTTGTAGGAATAATCGATATAACCAAGCAGTCAATGGACAGATCCGAGTCAAAAGAGCTCACAGTTGGCCCAATTCACGCAGGTAGATATGCGGAAACACCCGGTGTGGGCAGTTTGTTAGGGGATAAGAGAGGGTGAATTCAATTAATAAACAAAACTTTATTGTTGTTTACACCTATTGCAGATAAAAGACAGAGCCCTGATGAGAATCCAAGAAGTTGCTTACTTGGATTCGAAACGCGTCGGCAAAACTTGAGGAGCAAATATTCTCATTGATTGAGTAAACTAGCGATAGCTGGTTTTATACGTGGTCACCTTTTGGTGAAATTGTCTCCTTCTCTAACTTGCCCGAAAGTAATTTTTGAATAGTGATTTTTGTATACAGATTTATTTAAGCACAAACACATTGAAATGTATTGTCTGTATTGTATGTAGGATGTATACATTACATTTATTTTCTTATTAGTGATGTTTTGTATTATGTGTTGTAAATAGTATTGAATGTATATATGTTTCTTTTTTCATTCACAAATAAGAAAAAAAGAGTTTGTAAAAAGAATTGAAAAAGTCATAAGGGTATAAATAAAGGTACCCGGACAAATTAAAATTAATCTTTTGGTTTTGTTCTCAAAATAAGTATTTGAAAACGATTTTGGTGTGGGCACTTTGTGTATTTTCCTATCTCCGACACTCACAACTCTCTCTGAAGGAAGCGATGACGGCCCTGGACATTCATGCGTGAGGGTCTGATGCTGACAGTAGTTTTGTGAGGAGCGAACGGGTAGGTTAGAGCTGTTGATCTAATGCCACGTACACCAAGACACGGCAACCAGGGAGAGTTTCTGTCCTACCAGTGGATCTGTACCCCACTGCACACCTCCTTGCCATTCTCTGCCCAGCATACCTGTTTTCCTGCTGCGATCTTTTGCCCTGGACAGCGACCTCCCCTGTTTCCTCCGCTCACGCAAGTGGATACAGTAACACCCCCTGGAGTTGTGTCTGGGATGCTGTTGCCCGGAGTCACAAAAAAGAGCTTTTTACAGGTGACCCTGCCTGCAAACTTCATTAGTCTCCCCACTTTCTCCATAACAGCTGTGACTCTCATGCTCCCCTCGGCTGGACGTCAGCCCATCGCACCCCGGTGGAGATTGCAGCTGCCCAGGCTGGACTCCATAGTCCGCTTTATGTAACTTTCCAGGCGTGAACACGCTATGGGTAAACGAGCCAACGGGCCGATCTCGAGACAGCCTAGATGAGGGGCCTCGAGACAGGCTGCCAAGTACAACAGACAAATCCCATCTCTGTGACCCATGATTAACATGTATTTCGAGTGATATGACCACAAAAGGCACTGGTTTTATATTAAGGACAGAGCTTTGGACTATACCATTTCCCGCTGAAAGGCAATATTTCTCTCCATGTGTTCCTATACCTGGTTTGTGCTACCAGTTGGTAGCTCCACACCTGACTCAGTTATTGCAGTAAATGACCAAAGGGAGGGGGAACTGGATACATTTTAAGACTTTACGTTTTAAGCAATTTTCTATTATGCTGATTTTATGCATTGGCTGCTTTCCCTACAGCTTGCACAATCTTAACACATGAAATGTTTCCTTGATCTGTAAAAGGGGTTTTCAGGAAACTAGAAACATGGATTTGCAAACCATGCCTTTCTGCTCCGTTTCATCCACCTTGCATTTTTCTGTTTTGCTCTGCTTTCGTTTGTTCTTTTCTTCTCCTGTTTCTATTTGTTCATCTCTATTTTCTGCTTTCTTTACTTTGTTAATCTTTGGGCATTTCTGCTTTCTTTAACTCTCTTTTTCATCATTCTGTCTTTATTGTGCCATTTCCATTTTCCCCTTTATTTTATTTTCACTCCAGTTGTCCCCTTTGCACATATTTGTTGCATCTCCATTTCATTTTCCTCCTTTCTCTAGCATCCTTTCTGTCCCCATATTCTTTCCTCTTTCATTTCTATGGTAGGTAAAAAACATTGTCATTTACAACGCCAATACCTCTAACTCTCACAAATGCAAGACCAATTTGCATTGCAAATGCTTGTTCACCGGGTCAATGCTAATACGAGGTTTTACAGCTGGAATGGGGAATATCACACGCTACTAGAATTAACCAGGCCCTTTCCCTTGTGTTATGGTTTTTTTATTTACCTAGGGTAGCTTTCCAACTGGAAATGGAGTTCTTGGCGGGATGGCTAGATGAGGAATATACCATGTAAAAACATTTAAAATGTGAATTCATTTGGTTGTCTGAGACGCAGTTCATTGAGGAAGTCTCCACATCTATGCATTAATACAAAAATTGCCATAAATGGTAGCTCTCAATATTTTTAACAGTGGCAGCCCACTCTTACATCATCTAGAAACAGAATGTGCATGCTTAAAATCTGCAAAATTAGAATCACTAAAATTCAAAACAGGCAATAGCACAACAATGCAACACCATACACACAAAAACAGCGAAACACCCAATTACAATAAAACAACACTATAAACATCAACAATGCAACACGATGCAACAAAAAAAATCAACCCTCCTGTGGAATACAACAAAATACACCACCATGACACGCTTGTGTTGTTGCACCAATGTATGTTCTGGGGATGTCAGTGTGTTATGTGTAGTGATGCTGGTTGCCGATAAAAACATGAATAGGCCACATTTTATCACAGGAGAGGAGCAGGAGAGGCAACATGAGAGCATATAAACCCGTTTGTTTGGCAGCCGTGGCCCGTGGAGGGAGTTACGGTGGGGCAGGAAGGCGGGGCGGGGGAGGGGCAGGGTGGGGGATGCTAAAAAACGGAATATGGATAATTGGAGGTAAGTAAATAATTTAATTAATAAAACGAATTTCGTAGCGCGCACTGCATTGCATTGTGCGATGCAGGGCGCGCTACGAAATTGGTTTTATTTATTAAATAGTTTACTTACCTCCAATTATCCATATTCCGTTCTTTAGCATCCCCCACCCTGCCCCTCCCCCGCCCCGCCTTCCTGCCCCACCGTAACTCCCTCCACGGGCCACGGCTGACTGTGCTTCTTCCCAGTAAGAGTGTATATACGTCAGAAATTTTAACCTGGGCCAATTGCTAGAAAAGTTTAGCTTTCTGAAACATCTGCACCTAAAGTGTCTGTGGGTATAAGATCTAGTCAGCCAATATCACTGCGCATATTGATTTTTAATAAGCCACTGGAGTTCTTTGCAGTCTCTAGCTTCTACAGATATAAATCCCAGCGAGTGTTGTGTAGAACTAATCAAAATAATCTCATGTTTTTTTTAAATGTAACAGAGTTTGGTTGCACAACAAACAGGCACAGATGACCATTGCACCCACGGGGCACTTTTAATAATCAGCCTTTCAATATTTTGGTTTCCAAAGGCATAGCTACGCTTAGCAATTAAACATTTTATAATGTGTGGTTTCCACTGTGACTGACTGAATGAACACAAGGAGATGCTTGTATTCCTTTTAAAGGGGAAATGATTTAATATTGATGCTCAGCTTACAGTTAGTATGACTACTGATCACTGTCTTGGATCAGCTGGCTAGCAGTCTTGGACGGTGCCAACAACCTCAATTTAACACCTTCACATACTGTTTTTAGGTTGAGCCTCGGCAGTGCATGCTCTGCGAGGCATGCTGTATTGAGGTAGGGACTTGAAGCTCCGCCCACTCCCCACACATATTTTTTATTGGCTTGTGTCCTTGTCCAATGTAAACTTTGGCTGTCATTGTCAAACGGCTTAGTAGTCCCTCCTTAGTACCTCCTTGTCTCATTTTGTAATCTCCCATGGCGACACCCCCTGTTATGTGTGTTGCAGGCTTTAATTACAGCGTCCGAGCACTCTTTTCTCAAATAGCTTTGTCCTGCTGTCTCCTAACACTTTAAAAAAAATTGATAGCACGCATTTGCAATGCAATAGGTCTCGGATGTGCGAGAGTTTAACACCTTAGCTGCGTGTAAACATTTCTCCCCAGTGCTGCGCTGTCCATTAGAACTAGTGCTGAATGGACGTTCAATGGTCGTGCGCAGCACTGGGGAGGTAGCGCTGCTGACGACCATTGGCCGTCAGCAGCACTTAAGGGGTTAAGCTATTGGCATTGTAAATGACAATACCTTTTATTTATCTGTTTTAACCCCTTCCGTGCTTCGAACGTCCAACGATCGTCGCGCGCACTACCTCGCTGGTGCTGCGCACGACCGTTGGACGTCCGAATCCCGTTAGCGTGATCGAACGTCCGCACTGGGGCGGAATGTTCGACGCGCTAAAGGGGTTAAAAACAACACATTGATAAAAGGCATTGTCATTTACAATGCCAATAGCTAAAACTCTCATAAATGCGAGACCTATTACATTGCAAATGCTTGTTTGTTTTCCCATTAGCTCCCCCTTTGTGTGCATAGGGGACTGGCTACCCCAGATGTTAAGAAATACTACTGGGTCGCACAACTTATAACCATCAACAAGTGGGTATTTGCAGGGAGAGAGGAGCCCGCCTACAGAGCTGACTGATATCATATGGGAAAGGAAGGATATTTAGCAGCGCTATACCGCTGGTGTGCAAGGGATGTCTTGCCCACTCATACAGAGGTGGCACTACGAATATGGAGGGAGGCCACCCTATTTTTGGGATGGAAAGACAAACTGACTGATCGAACTCTGCTTTGGGTCTCTGACCTTTTGAGAGAGGTGGTGCTATTGAAGCAGTTTTTCAAATGGCAGACCATCAGGATTGAACTCTTGGGAGATGTATGGAGGAGGCAAAAATTGATCAGCTTTGAGGATCTAAAAGTAGAATATCAAATATCCGACAAGGAGTTCCTCCGGTACTGGCAACTTAAACAGGCCCTAAAGAGGCACGACCCGGAGGAGAAACATGGCGTACTATACCCTGCTTGTGGAGGAGTGTGGCTCAATGGTTAGAGCGGCAGACCCTGATGCAGATTTCTGGCCAGGGACCAGGGTTCGATTGCCGCCTCGGCGGGGTCTCTGGCTCAATTTCCTCGGGCCTGTTAATTCTCGCCTCGGTGCCTATTCTAATCACGGGCCCCACGCTGTAACTCTGGGCAATAGCTTGCTTAGCCTCCACACTGGCCCCAACAGCGCTAAGGATGCCTGGCTTCACCCTGGGGGTGCCCAGGAGTGGACACTTCACAGGGAAAGCCAGGAGGGGTTCCACAGCGGTATGAGTATCAGCGCCAGGAAGCCGAATAGGCAACACCGCAAGGTGACTGTCTGGTGACAGTGCGCTCTATAAGTACCATGACATTTACATTTACATTTGAGGATACGCTCGTTATGGACCCCATGCTAGTTAAGACGGTCTCACTTGTGTACAGGAAAATTACGAACAACTCCCCTGACCCCCTAGTGGCACTTAGGGAAGCCTGAAAAAATTACTTAGGGACATTGAAGGAGGAATACTGGGTGGAAGCGATACAGAGCCCGAGGGAGGTAGTAATTAGGACTCGATTCAGATTAATACAATTTTCCATTCTCCATAGGTCATACACTTCTAGAGTGCTCCTATATCGGACTGGGCACCGTGATTCGGACCACTGTGCAAGGGGCTGTGGGGCTGCAGCTCTTTTTTCCATAAATTATGGACATGCTCAGTGATCCAACATTTTGGAAGAAAGGTGACACAGCTCATCTCAGAGGTATCATATTTGAAGGTCCCTTGTGAAGTGAAATGGCATATCATGTGTATAACGGGGGAGGGAAAATTGCCTATAAACACTAGGATATGGCTTATGATGGCAGGCGTTGTGCCCAAGCGAAATATAGCAAAAGAATGAGGCCGCATCAGGGTCCGAGTGTTGGGAAATAGAAAGATGACCTGGACTGGTGTTGCAGTGCCGAGAAGGTGGTGTTCCAGGGTAGGGACTCAATGCAGAGGACTGTGAACCAAGGGTCGGGTTACAACAGAGCACAGTTGTAAGTGGGGGGTACACACACAGAATTGGGTTGTGCTTTTCGTGAGATCTGATTTACTACTGTGTTTTGATGGACATGCAGTCACCTAATTGTTGAATAAGACAATAACAATGTAAATGTATTGGGAATGTTGGCCAGTCCGTCGCCTCACTGCCAGGATATGCTTTGTTACTTAATAAAAAGAGTTAAAAAAAAAAGATGTGATGACGTGTTACAGCTGCACATTCAACGCTAACATACACGAGCTTGAGGAAACGGTCGTCCTATTCATCAGACATGCTCGAATGTTCATGCATACTGAACCAAGAATGAAGCAGCCTGAATCACAACCAGGATGGAAAAGTAAAAGCAGGCATTCTTTGAATTAGCAGTTTATCAAGCCAATGCAGTGCCACTCAGTACGTGCTGCTTTAAAGCAGTGGCTGATAGAAGAGATGCTTTCTGGCGTAAAGTGCATATTTATCTATAATTAGCAGACAATGCTACTTTCTGTATGCCATAAAACCAACCTTGATTAGGAGGCATGACAATGAAAGATAGGCGTAGGTGCTAAGCCTAAAAAAATACAACACCATGTAGAAACTACCAAGCTTGAACATCTTTTCGTTGGTCTTTGCAAGCCAAACAGGATTATACGAAAACAATGTATTGGCTATGTAGTGGTTTGAGATGCATGTATATGGAAATCCTATTTCTGTAACGTACCAGTGGGACTGCACGGTGTCCATTTGTGTTTTTAGATGTATTCAAATTGTAAGTGCTATTTTTTCTTTTGTTTCTCATGCCATCTTTGAAACTGCGCCACATGCTGAATTTGTAAAAAAATAAATAAAAAACGATTTTCGTTGCCCAAACCTCTGCTCAGAAGCCCCTCTGAGAGAAATTAAGCGTTGCCCCTACCTCACCCAATAACCAAGGCTGCGAAGTCTGGGGTCCATCTCATGCCTTTCTAATCCACCACCAGCCACTCCCTGGAACTTTTTCTCACTCTTGAAGGTTCCTGCATCTTGCTTTGATTGCAATTTTTTCACCTTTCTTTAATCCCTCTTTCCGCGTTGTTTTGTCCCTCTCTTTCCTGGTCCCGAAAAATGAGTGCATGGGGGGGGGAGGCCTGGGGGGGCGTGGCACCGGCACAAATTAAGCATTTAAATTACAACTGAATAGATTTAGCCATAGGGTAAATTTTATCGCAGTTCCAGTTGACTATGTTTGCGTGGACTTGCTGCTAGATAGCTTTTTCTTGTCCTAACAGTTCCCATGAAAAAAGGATGCCCCTCTGTCCAATTTGCTCTAGGCCTAATATAGCAGCTTATTTCCATTTCTCACGAACATTATCCAAGTGACATAAAAAAACGAATATAACGCTGTGGTTTATCATCGTAGCCAGAGGACCCGCACATGACCTCAGAATTCTGAGGCAAATAATTAGTCACTCATATTACATCAGCAACAGCGAGGACTCGCATATTTCAACACCTCATAATTCTAAACCATTATATTTGAATACATGAGATAATTGAACACATGACCACTTTTTGCTCACAAGTTAACCTCTCTTGGAGCTGAGAGCCTGAGGGATAAGAACTTCGTCTGTTTCTGCGGCCAAATTAATAAAATCTCACTTCTGCAACTCACCAGTTTCCCTCGAGATCATTTATGGGGACTAATGAGTAATTTAAGTTGTAAAATCGCCTTGTTTATGTAACTCCACTTTGGGCTATTGATTAAACTAAATTACCATTGCTACAGGAGCTATTACAGCCAGTGCAACATGCATTTAATACTGACCTTTAACATCAGGTAGACCGAATTCTAATTGAAGAATGTATTTTGCGCTGCATTACTAACATACTAGCCTTGAGGCTATTTAACCATGCCTGCCTTCTTCATTGCCTGCATGCTCACATCTAGTTACATTTGTGAGCTCTGTAGCAATACACTTTCCGTGTTCGTCCATTAGCATTAAACTTATAGAAAGCAGTGTTGTTACATGCTGTCTTTCATCAGTCTCCTGCCTTTGTGTCTTGTAGTCTCTTTTTGCCTTTGTATCTTCAAATTCGCATTACATTTTCTTCCTCAGCCTTCCACTTCATAGAGATTTCCCTTAGGTGATCCTTAAATGCAAATTCGTCTAAACACCTTGACCTTTTGATCCTAAAATGCTCCAAACAAGAAGTCGCTGATGTGTTTTGTTAACGTAATTACCGTTGAGAGAACATGGTTGGACTTCTCAGATTAAAAGCTCGTGAAACAGCTGTGCGCATTTTAATGGCTGATTACCCGCTCAAAGGGACTCTGTACTGAGCAGACGCTCAAACCAAACCTTGGCTAGTTAGGTCGAGATTGAAAAGTGACTTCACACGTTTCATACAACGACCGTAAAGAACACAAATCTATATTTCTTAAAGTTGTATTTTGCATTATGGATGTTATGTGTTCTGTATGATCTCAGTTCCCTAGACAAATACACGGTGAAAAGAACGTATGTAGAAGGCATCGTCCTGCTCCTCACCCCTGAATATGCCGTACAGGCAATTCATTTGCCAGAGATGGAGAAGAAGTTCACATTGATTCTTCCCCCAAGCACAACCCATCGCTTCACAGTAAGTGAAACCCTACACCTGGACATGGCCATCATCTCCAAAGAAACCTACCTTGCAAGTGTTGTTTATGGATCTCTAACTTGAGGGAAGCCCTTGCGTGTATTTGTGTACGTATGATGATTTGTACAACCTGAACCTAGTGACAACACAATAGAGCTCCGAGGACAAGGGAGAAATGAAATGCATCAGGGTTGAGCGAGTGGGTAGAACAGGAGCACGAAGTGCATAAGGGGTAAAGCAGAAGGAGAGAGAAGAGAATATAATGCACAATGGTGTGAAACTGTAAAGAAGAAGGAACATGGTATAGTAGGCTGGGTGAACGGGCAAGTGGCAGCTGAAAGGATTCAGTAGGGGTGGGTAAGAGTAATGAGAACAAAGAAGACATACTGCAAGGAGGTGACAGAAGAGAAAGCAGAAACACACATCTCCCAAGTAGTGTAATGTGCATGGTGGGGAATGAGGTGACAGTGTTCTGTGAGGGAGCAAGGCACTTGTTGGGTAGGAACATGGCATCTTGAGCTTGAGGAAAAAGGGATTCAAGTTAAGCAGGACATGGGTTGACAGTATGGAGGGCATACTTAGGGTGGAGGGGTGGATAGAGGGGCTCAGCAGCAGAGCTATTAAGAACAGCTGCTCATCAAGAGGTTACATAGTAAAGGGTGTTGTATGAAGAGGAGCGTCTTAAACTCTTTTCTGATGTGAACGAGAGATGGTGGTTGGTGTTTTTGTTTTTTGACTGGGATGCTGTTTCAACCCACTGGGGCATAGTAGGAAAAACAATTGTATCTGTCCTTGTTCCTACTGCATGTCCTTAGATTTGAAGTCTAAGCTTACCTTTGGGAATTGGGCCCTTAGACTTGCCCTAAACTATAGTTTCAGATCAAAACTAGACTTCAGGTCTAATTTTATCTTCGTGAATTGGGCCCTTAGACTTTAGGTCTAAGATTGCCTTTGTGAATTAGGCCCTAAGCATTTTTTCAATAGTCCCACTGAAGCAGCTGGGTTCCGCGTTCTAGATTTATTCTGGAACTGAAGGCTAATGTCTCTTTTTGTCTGCATGAAAGTGTGGAGGCGAGGAAAATTGTTAGCCAATCAATCATTACTGATTCAATGAACTGGGACTCTGAATAATCACCAACTCCAGATCCAAAGTTTAGTTAGTTTATTACAAAGCCAAGAGCAATTGGCCATACAAGCACCTCAAGACGAGGGTGTAAAGATATATTGTAACTAATACAAAGCCAAACCTATGGGTGAAGTTCAGTGCAGCATACATAGAATAACCAGCTCCAGAATCAGGATACATAATATGATGGCTCCCACGTCCAAATTAACCTTCATTGGGGTTTGTTGGTGAAAAGCATGAATCTATTCCTAAACTACTGCTAACAAGACATCCCTACTTAGCATTCCCCAGGCAAGTTCCGTAAAGGTGTTCGCATGTAAAGACTTCCTAACAAGTATGTTCACGTTGAATGGGTCAGGTAGCATGAAGCAACAGAGCTCATTCTAAGATGCTCTCTCTTTCAAGGTAAGGTAGAAGTCCCCGGACACTATCCCTAACTTCAATTCAAGAGCTCAGGTGCGTCCCAGAATTCATGGCGGTGTCACCCCATCCAAGCAAGGCACCTCCTTGTAGGTAAATTTCCATGGGGCATGGATGCTCCCAGGCCTTGGCTCGATGACCTTGATTCCCAGGCTCTCTACAATTAACTCTGTCCCTCATTATCAGCATCACCGTTCAATGTATCTTCTCCTCCCGAAGCCTTTAATTCCTAAAACAAAAGCATTATTCTAACTAACAAGGATGACTTTCTACACCGGAAACAGAAATGTGGGAGAACAAATTCCACATGCACATGAAATTCACTAGCAAATCTAATTCAAGAGCTTCTAGGGAGAAATACAATTCAGGTCTACAGAAATCGGCCAACATAAGAAACAGCACATACATTCATAAAGCACACATACAAGTGAATATCATTACCGAGCACATTTAAATCAATGCATTACATAAATAGACTAATCATTGAAATCTTTGTTAGCCACATGGACAATTCTACACATTAAGGTTTTCATCTAGTCACATGTAATTGCAAAATTGATTTATTCACGTTTAACTGAAATACCTCCAACACTTCACTTTTCACATTATTACACTACACGATCTAATGATGCAAATGATAACACAATAAAGGATTATATGCGGGACGAACTATCCATAAATATAATGCAACCCTCCAACAAAAGAGCAAAATCGTGCTCTAGCAGTCCCCCCACTGATAACTAGTGTCATCATACACATTTCCAACTACCTGTAGAAAGAACAGACCTAAACAGAAGTTGTAGCCAGTCTTCCCTGTTGAAACTTCTCCAAGTTCTTGAGATTTTCATAGTGACTGTCCGGAAGTCTCACCAGTCTCCTCTCTCATTGTCTACGACGATTCTCAACCTTTCTTGACCGATGCCATCTGTTCCTATCAACAAGATGATTCAAACCACAGCTATTACTATTGGTTTCAAGATATTACCAAGAATTCATTTCCCAAGATTTGAAAACCCACTTCCAACTTTCCCAAATCCATTATCAACCTTGCTCCAAACTCCCTCAGTTGGCAAATCACGTATCTCATGATGAATCTCAGTGATGTTACTCATATATTTCTTGAGATCCTTGCTATGGTCTGAGATATAAGTAGAGCACTGTTGAACCCTCAGCATTTTACAGACTCCACCCTCTTTTGCTAACAACACATCCAAAGCAAGATAGTTTTGCATCACCATAGCTCTTATCTAGACCGTCTCTCCTACAAATAGCAATGACTGAGCTGTATTGACTGACAACTTATCCACTATAATCGACAATTTTCTAATCTTGGCATCATTTAAAACTGCTCCCAAACTTGGTATCAGTGCTCAACACATCTTCAGCATTCTCTTCTGCGCTTGTACCACACCTATCAATTTGGGGACTTCCCTTCTAAAGACCTCAAATCCTCCACATGGTATGTCTTAGGAAACACAACAGCCACATAACATGTGCCATACCATTTCAGTGGCAACCGGAAATATGCATTTTTCCCACACAGAAAATACACATTCGGCACCACTTGTACGGTCTCTTGCAAGTACTTCTTTGCAGTGATTTCATTTGTGAAGAAAGGATCACACACAATCTGTCCAAAAAATATCTTGTCATAATATGTCTGTACTTGTCTGATACAAAGCTTTCCTCACTGTTTCCAATCTAAAGCTAGCGGACCATAACTTCCTAAGGGCTAAGGCCTTGTGTGCTAACTCTTCTTTGGTCCATTCAAAATTTATTTTTCTATTGTTAAACTTAACTGCAAATGATCTATGTCTATCTTCTACTTCTTCTACAAATTTCAATTATATGTCAGTCAGCATACATGTCAAACTATGTCTATGCGCATAAACTGTGTTTAATGTAATAGTAGGTATAAAATACTTTCCCATTCTATCTTCTTGCTTATACTAGTCTTACTTGTTCAAGTGCTTGTAAGCTGGAAACTCTGATAACACTTCATCATAATTCAAGAAATAGTATTCATGATTACCTTTACCATAAAACATAATAATCAACAAGCTACAAGTGATACCATACGTCAGAGGCAGATGATGGTATATGATACCTTCCTCAACTGACGCAGTTAATTGCATACACACATACCAATCTCTCACATCTATCATATTTACATACTAATACAACAACTTCGCATAAGCATTCAACATATAATCACCTTTAGACAAATCTACGTGCAACAAGCGACTACTTTGATCAATCAAAGCACTGTCAGCTCCTAGTGTACCCTCCATGTACTCCCACCCCATCAACCTCTGCTTTGTGTGGACCTATAATGAAGATAGTAATGACTATTGCTATGACTACAATGACTCCTGCTATAAGTGTGCCTATTACACATTTGTTTCTAAGGTTCGAATTTCCAGACTCCATTTTCAAATGAGTTCAGATTGTGTCTGTAAGAGGATCAACACAAAGTCTCCTCCTCTACCTCTCACTATTGCACAACAAAGTTCACACACAGTTCCTTGAAGTCGTTGAAATAGTTTTCTCAGTTTGTTGCACAATTATTTACAGAGCTCAAAGACTTCCCTAGCCCTCTTTCTTCTTCTATGGAAAAGTCCCTAATATTATTCTCCTTCCACTTGGGCCTAGGTTATCTTCCTTTGAATACATTTTTTTATTTACAGTTCACACTTCAGTTTACCTCTCTAACAAGATCAGAGCCAATTTCCTTAATGACGCGCTGTAAAAGTTCAGTTCGAAATGCAGCAATCTGGTGGCTGATACCCAAAAGTTGGAAACGTGAGATCTTCCAAAATCAAGCTCCGTAGGCCACTTAGTCTTGGTGGATCTGTTACAGTCAATGTCAAAACTCCATTAGTTTCTAATACAGGGACCAACAGTTCAATTTCAATTATCAGCACTGAAGTTCCTCGCCTCACTCATCCAGATCTCACTCTACCGGACCTCACTGTTCCCAGCCTCTCTTCTCGATCTCAAGCTCCCCTGTGCTCATTCTGTGTCACTTTGATCAGATTCAGACTTTTCAGATAATGGGAGCAAGATCTCTTTCCGTTGCAAGTCTCAAGTTCTGCCTTTTTGGTCTCATGGGCTAATATACTCTTGCAACCTCAGTTTTCTTTCGCAGTACTCGCCCACCTTCCCCACCAGTCTCTTCTGCTGAGTCTGACTTTACACCACTCACAATGTTACCGTCTCCCTCAGAGTCTGTACCTAGGCCTTCTGTAGCGTAAACCCCTCAGCTTGACCTGGTGGGTATCCAGCCTCTTCAGGAACCCCCACAGCTTGGCTTTCATTCTCCAGTGGCCTTGCAACCACGGCTAGATTCTCTTCAGGGAGAGGAGCTGTTTCTTCAGAGGGTCCTGAAACTCTGCATCTATGGGAGGAGTGAATCTAGTTTGGCAAGCCTCCACACTTCACAGCAGTGTTCATCACCCAAATCACCTGGTAAGGACCTCGCCAGCGTGCATCAAGGCCGTTCTTCCCCAGATGTTTCCAGACCAAGACCGAGTCACCTGGTCACAGGTCATGACAAAGGTCCTTCGAGGTTGGTGCAGTCACAGCTTCAACATGGTGAGACACAGTACAAACCACTTCAGCCAACCCCTGGCAATAATCAAGGATCAAATCATCAGTGATATTTTCAATGCTGTGGATGGCACTGCAGGCAAATGCATCACCCTCTCCATGAGATTCCAGTTCTCCAATCTGGAATATTGAGCAAACCCATCGGCACCAAAGGCAATGTATCAGGCAAATTCAGAGACGCTGAAGTACACACTTTCACCATTCTCATCTTTAGAGTCCCATTGATCTGCTCCATAATGCCTGATGCCTCTGGCCTGTAGTTACAGTGCAATCTCTGATCAACATGTAAAGCAGTGTGCAACAGCTTCATGATCTCGCTATGGAAGTGAGTTCCTCTATCTGACTCCAATGAAGTTGGAAACCCGAATCGTGGAATGAGCTCCCTCAACAATAACTTGCTTCTGTGAGACTATTACACCTTTGAGTTGGATATGATTCCACCCACTGTGAAAATACACACACCACAACTAGAATGTACCTCCGCCCATTGCACCTAGGCATCTCAATAAAATCCAGTTGGATTTGGTTGAAAGGACCTGCTGACTTTCCACTGTGACTCGAGGCAACCACAGTTTTCTTTCCAACATTCATCTGCTGACGCGTAACAGATCAGTGACACACTCCTTCGGCAAACACACAAAACCTCTGGTTAAACCACGTTTGTCTGAACGCTCTCACCATAGTATCACTCCCAATGTGAACTGCTCTGTGAATCTGTCTTGCCATGGGACTCAGTAAACAATCTGGTAACACAGCTCCACCATCTGTTGAGACCCTAATACCATCATCTCTTTTTTCACAACCTGCTTTAATCCAAACAGCTTCCTCTTTGTCTGACACTTCTCCCTGCAGATGCCTGACCTCATCCCAGGTATCCGCTATGGCTAACATCATGCTAAGTTGGTCTCTCTGTGCTCTTGCCTGAATAGTCCCCATTAAAAATGTAAACATGAATAGCGCAAAAGCAGGTAACTTGGTCGGCTTACTTGTTCCAGGTCTCACAAAATCCTCCCCCTTCGCATGGGCAGCACACTTCACAACTACCACCTCTTTTGGTAATAGAAAGGCTTCCAACAGTTGTCTCACATACTTTCCATTTCTGCTGGGAGCTCCTGATGACATTAAGAACCCCCTCTGTGACAATAGCTGTCCGAAGTCATGAAACCCACGAAACCGTACTGGCTATCAGTATAGATGGTAACTCGTATTTGATCTGAAACAAGGCATGCATGTGTCAAAGCAATGATCTCTGCTACTTGTGCAGTGTATATTACCTGTAGACAAGCAGCTTCCACAACTCCTGAAATGGTACAAACAACAAAATCTGCTCTCACGGAACCCTTGTTGTCTCTTAGGCATAAACCATCAACAAAAAGGGCTTGTCTGATTAAGGTAGAGGTTCATTGACAATATAGGGTCTTGGTTTGGTACAAAGTTCAGTCATATCCAGTTCTCAGAATCTTCTCCTTCCACTTGTCTGATTAAGGTAGAGGTTCATTGACAATATAGGTGTTGGTTTGGTACGAAGTTCAGTCATATCCAGTTCTCAGAATCTTCTCCTTCCACTTTAGGAATGGGCATCAAAGTAGCAGGATTTAACAGAGAACATCTCTTTAATGTAACATTTTCAGATGCCAGAAGAAATTGTTCATATCGGGTGAACCTATTGTTAGTCATATGTACAGGTGGGCAGAGTTGCACTAAGTGGAATTCTTTGGAGTTGCCTGAAAATTCTGGGATTCCACTCCGCTCCGCCCTAGGCCAGACCTCAACTTACATTTGCCGGTGGTCCTTCCTTACTTTGTATTTAATAAAGGGGGGGATGGAGTGTTGTGTGATTATGTGTAGCAGGACCCTTGTGGTCCTTAACGGACTCCATAGAAAGTTGTGCAATCAGTTGGGAGGTGTTTTGGTGGCTCTCGGTGTTGTCAATAAATTCAAATGAAAAAAAACTTTCTTTCAGTCGATTGACCATAAAAGTGCATGTACATTACAATACCATTTCATTAAAACAATACATGTGGGCACGTGCTTAGACCCCATAGCCTTGGGTTAAAATTACTATCACAGGAGCCAGCACCCCGTAAAATAGACATAGATGTGTACAAATATAAAACATTAATGAAAACAAGTATATATCATGTTGCAACCACTAAAAGCGCACTTAAAACCGCAGGTAATAAACATTTGTAAAAATGGTCCCGCTTTTCCTGCCTTCCGCAAAGTGGTTTGGCCTTACCTGCTGTCTCCATCTGCCATTCTCGGTCCAAGGGGACTGCAACGCTCAGCCTGCTTCACGTGGCGCTCAGCCACCAACATCATAATAAAGCGCCAAGAGGCGCTTCATAAGCGGCCATGGGCTCCAGCAGTCGGGTCCCGCTTTTCCTGCCTGCCGCATAGTGGTTTGCCCTTACCTGCTGCCTCCGTCTGCCATTCTCGGTCCAAGGGGACCGCAACGTTCAGCCTGCTTCACGTGGGGCTCGGCCACCAACGTCATAATCAAGCACCAGGAGGCGCTTCATAAGCGGCCGTGGGCTTCTGAAGCGCAGGACGTGCACGGGGTGCCCGGGCGAAGCCCAGGCCAAGGGCGGGCCCGTCTACGCTTGTCAGAGCCCGAGGAGGCTGGACTGGACCCATCTTCTGACATCTGGACATTGGTGTCGATACAAGTTGTAGTGCACAGGTAGTGTTGTATATTTTTATTTAAAATTACTATTTGTGTTGCATTGTGAGGTTTGCGTGTAATTTAGTGTTTGACCATGATTGGTAGTCTCAATATGAATATCTTTAGGGAGTAGCAGGTACCCTAGATGCATTTATTGTCCGGGCAGAATGCTATTGACTCACAAGATTGAAATAAAGGAACGGCGTCTTTCCTTAGATCCATCTAAACTAGAGAGACGTTCATCATTGGGCATTTTTAAATCCAATTCAGGGGACCTTGTACAAACGTGTTCTCCAAATGTGCGAATGATTTCTCCTGTGTCAACTTTGGACGTAACTTCAGATGTGGTCTCAGATGCACATAGCCGGGTTTCCAAACTACAGAGCCACCAGTAAAACGAAAGCGGGGCACTGGCTCTCCAAAAAAACTAAGAATACAAGGGGAACTCAATTTGCTAATCATGCAAATGACCATGGAGTATCAAAGTCTAATTCTGTTGGTACACAGACTGATGCAGTTCCATTCTTCACCTCACCAAGACATGATATTATTGGGGACAATACTATTGCTGAGGAGTCTGCACTGGTAATTGCGCTAGTTTGTATTCAAGAATTGATTGACAAAAACGTTACCCTTTTATGGGAAAAATTGGATTGGGTGGATATTGTTATGAACAAGTTAAGTGTTAGTAATGCAAATCAACAACCTGATGCTACTGAAGGGGAGTGCCTGCTAACAACAGTAGATGCAAATCTAATCACCAATTCTCATAATGTAAATGGTAAAGCTAAGGAACACCCTATGTTGAAATACAGCACTAGGGAAGAAAAATACAGGAAATATCCTCAGGTCCTAACATGGAATGTCTGGGCTCACATAGTACCCATCCTGAATGTTTAGTGTTTCAGGCACTGTACCAAGTAATTTGATTAGTAGTACTGTAGATGGTTTAAGAAACAATTGCTTGAAGCCTAATACTGATGTGCTGAGTCTACCTCCAGCTACATGCCCCTATGTATTAGTTTTGGCTGATGTCCCTACTCTTAGGGAGAATCAGAGGGAGTCATGGGCTGATCTATGCAACAAGACCTTGGATTGGTTAACAAAATATAAAAGATTCCATCCATCTGATATGAAAGAGATTTTAATGGTCCGTAGAGTTGGGTGGGTTGGTCAATCCTCCAAGAATATTGATGGTGACTGCATGGTGATTAATTTTCGCAGGCCACAGATGGTTTGTTGTTTATTAAGTTTTAGCCAGCTAACCTCTACCAAAAGTACTACTATTTGCGCCCTTCCTTTGGGTTATTTTTATAAACCTTTATTTGGGTCTTTCGTAAATAAACCTATCCCTACTCCTCTGTTCAATAGGTTTCAGGCCTTATCAGACCTAAATGCTCAAGACTGACAACTACCTGTACTAGAATATGAACTATACTTTTCTGATGGTTATGATGGTACCCAGGTTGCTGCATATACTTTTCCAATTGATATTTGAGATGGTCAGCTAGCCGCAGTCACGATTAAGGCCTATACCGATTTTAGTATTTTAAATAGGAATGTAGGAGGACCACAGTTGAGAATTGGTGACCTGGATCAGCTATGGTCGAGAATTGAACAGGATACAGCCATGTTTCAAGAGACTTTAGATATACCATTGGTGCCCTTGTCTGGTGACTGTGTGGTCACAGTTGAGGCATATCAGCCATCATATACTAATAGCATGTGTCCCCTTGATCCTGTTAATGCAAGATGGAAAATGCATTTAATAACCAAATTAGGGAGGAAGGGCAATCAGATATACGATTGACGTCCTGGAACATAGCGGGTTGAAAAATAATTTAAGGGATGTAGAATGGCAGGAGTATATTGGACAAAGTAAAATATGTCTTTTACGAGAAATCTGGGCTTTGGAAACTCCCCATAAGGTTGGATTTAAAACATATAGTGTCAATGCTATTCCTTTGGTTAGAGGTAGGCCTTCGGGAGGTCTTGTTATTTGGATAAAAATAACCCTATGTATTGATATAATTCAGTTGGACCTTCCATCACAGGATTTAGTTGAGTGAAGATTCGTACACAGGATAAAACTGAAATATATTTAATAAATATTTATAGCAGACCAAGTCCAGCTAGTAAGGAATCTATGCTGATAGACCAGTTAGATCAGTTCTTAAGTTCAATTGATCCAAGGGCAATGGTAATTGTGGGGGGCGACTTTAATCGTAAATTTGAACCGGTTGTGGGATTTGAAAATGTTTTTGAAGAGGAAGATGTGGCAAATAACGCCCCCCTTTTGGAAAGTAGCCCGGCAGTACCTTGTACAGTTGCCGTTGCACAACTGATAAGATTGGTATCAGGGTATGGACTTAGAGCTTGTAATGGTAGATTACCTTCTGATAGCCCGAATGCAGCCACATTTAATAGGGGTAACTGTAAGAGTAGTTTTGACTACATGTTGGTATCTATCGGCCTTTGGCCAATTTTACATGACTTGGTAGTTGAAGATACAATTGATAGTGATCAGTATCCCTTACACTTGACACTAGCAGATCACTTATTCCTTGACGATAGAATTGATAGTGATCAGTATCCCTTACACTTGATATTAGCAGATCACTTATTCCAACCAACACCTTTGAATGATGGAGATACTAGCATTATTGTTAATGAACGATTAGTAAGCAATAATCGTAGGGCCTTAAAATGGCCATCTATAGGGGGAAATGATGAGGCCATGAATCAGATTTAATGACATTTTTGTAGACATCATTTCTCCACATGTTGATTTGCCTGCAGAAGAGTTCCCAATAAGGAATATACATTATGCATTGGTAGATGCATTAAAACCTATTTTGAGTAGGATTCCGAAAGAATGTAAAATGGGGAAATTGATGCAAGTACTTTAGATAGCCCTTGGTGCAATAAAGAGTGCCGTGATGCAAAAAAAATAACTTATTCTGCCCACAAAAACAAAAAATGTTGTGGCCCTAAGTTAGAAAAGGATTAAATATGGGATGATAATATCTAGACTGGATTGATTTGTGCAGCTAAAACCAAAGACCATGCTGGTTTTTAGCGATTAATATCCAAAGGTAATAAAGGGGGAAGATGTAGTAAGGATCTCTTTTTAGATGCTAATACTTGGGTCAATCATTTTCCCCCTTTATTCAACATCCATGAGTGATATAACATTCAATCTGCAAGATTATGTAATAATCCCAAGTATAGCCCTCCTATATTTTAGTTTGGAAGACACTCTGGCAGCAATTGATGCAGTAAAACAGGGGACAGCTCCAGGCCCTGACAAGATACCAGGAGATTCCTCAAGAGGAAGGGTGACACATAAAAAGTATCATGGCAGAACTAGAGGAAACAAAGAACCACAACAAATTCAGGCTTGCAAATTCAGGCTTGCAAGAGATAAATCAAATATTAGTGTCATTTTCAGATGAGGAAACAGACTGTAGATAAGCATGGAGCTTCTGGGGATCGTCGAAGGAGCGGGTACGACCATTATGCGTGATCTTGCAGAAACAAGGATGCAGGATACCATATTGAATGTTCAGCTGACGCATTTGAGGACGAAGATTCAAAAATTATTTTCGTCGGGCATTGGTTGCATTAGAAAGGTCCTGTGAAAGAAAAATGTTATGCCCTGACCATACAAGACAACGTTTAAGTCTGGCAGATTTGAGCACAGTCATTAGTTCGGTAAACTCAAGAAATAATATAATAATACCACGGGGCTTAGAGGCATTGGAAGTGAGGTGCCCCAGGCGGTGAGCTCGCTGGATATTAAGAGGATGGGACGCAGGTTGGAGGTCCAGAAGCTCATGCAGGAATTTTCGAACAAACGACACCATGTCTGATCCCTCAACATTCTCCGGAACACCATATAAGCACAGGTTATTTCTTCGATTACGATTTTCAAGGTCCTCTGTGTGGAGCTTGATCATTTAGATTTCTTTTTCCAATTGGGGAATTTTAGAAGAAGCATCCTGCATATCACTGACATGCTATTCAAGGTTCAGGACTTTACCCTCCATAACGACCCATCTCTCCTCAATTTGTCTAAGCTTCCCATTAGTAGCAGACATGAAAGGCTGGAGACCCCGTACCTCCTCCAGAATGGAATCCAAAACAGGATTAGGAGACGAAAGGATAGGAGAGGGGGGGTCATTTTTGGGTCTCTTTGGTTTTGTGACTGTGTGAGTAGATTTAATACTGTTTGCGTCATGAGACATTGCGACGGTTGAATAGCGCTGTAAAAGTCAAAGAAATAGTAGGACTACTGACGAGAATGGCGTAAAAGTCTCCAATAAGACAAATAGAGGACCGCAGAAGCACAAAGTTGAAGGCCACAACCGCAGGAAAGCAAGAAAGAAATGGCAACTGCAACTCACACCTACACTGAATGCCCAGAGTCCACAGTAAGGTGAAAAAATACCCTCACATGAAGGACAAAATTCTCTCTATTTCAGTGAACTTGCCATGGATCATGATAAAAAAGAGAAAAAACAAGGTGGACAGCATTCAGATAAGTATAACACAGTCATATTCGTAGGTGGCGCAGAAAATAATGCCTGACAAGACCAGCTCTCAAAATGGCCGCCACAATCATGAAGACTGAAGTTCTGAGGAGAGAAGCTGTAATAAGCGCTGCCTGAAGAGTAACCGCTGTGCCATACCTTGTATCTGAAAATAGAGAGGCAGTCAGGATATGCCATTCATGTGGAGGAAGACTGCCATGATTTCAGGATGCAGCCGAGGAACAGGTGAGTGGACGCGGGCTCAGCGGCTCAAAATGGCGGCCGCCCGCGTCCCGATGAGGAAGAAAATTGCCGAGGGGAGCTGCGGTCAGAAAACAGCATAGAAGTCGCCGAATCCGCCCATATTTGCTTCAGGGCATAATCCGACTTGGATCTCTCGGCACGTCAGGCGTTCCTCGGCCGTTTAGAGGGCAGAGAATGAAGTACAGCGCGTAGCTCTGCGGAGCTCACGGGAGAGCCGTCCGTCCCCGACGGCGCGTAAGCCACGCCCCCCGTTTAAATGACATTTCAATAGTTGAAAAAATGGGCATTTGTATTCACGTAGCCTTAACTGTAATTATCCAAAATTTTGAATATCTCAGAGCATGAAACAGTCTACACATAACAAAAGTCTTAGGTCTCAGATAAAACCACCGTCGCATGGCAAGTGTGTTCATTGAGAGGAGCTTTTACCTTGCCGTTGCTACCCCTTGATTCTCTAGATTCGATTTAGGGGTGACATTGTCGCTCCTGCTGGATACACCCCCACTTTAAACTAATTTCCTGAAAATGTATTTATCACCAGAAACAGCTTTTGAATCACCTGATCTAATAACCCCCACCCCCACCATATACACTCGGTCTCGCCCCTCTAATCCGGTAAGCCACACAAGTTTGTTAGAGGAATACACTTTTTGAGTAAATGCAAAACACGCACAGTTACAATGTTTTTGATTCGGCATTGAAGCAATGTAACAATCTTCTGGAGAATAGTGTGTTATACACCTATACCAGTCCTTAAAACGTAGAAATACATATTCCAAGCCTGGTTGTCCCTTCTCTGTGCTAAGAATTTGTGGAGTTACAAATCACTCTTGCCACTATAACATGTTAACCAATGAAGTAAAGCTTACAATTGCCCTAAAAAATGTTAACTACCTGTGTTTAAAAAATTGTTTTGGGGCTTTTGACCTTGGGTGCCCTGAACGGAAATGGACTTAGCATGTTTACAATATAGTGATCTGGGGTGCAGAGACAGGTGTGTTAACAAGAGTATCATTGTTTTATTTCGTTTATTAGACCGTTTACAAAAAACAACATTCTCCCCAGAGAAGCACCTTCACAATCATCACTTCCACAACGGCACTTCGTTAAAAGTTATCCATGTAGGGCAATCCTGTGTGCTATATCGATAACTCTTCCGATACAGTAAGGGCAATTTGCATTTCTGTGTCATCTGATATACTGTTTAGTTGAACCAAGAACAAATCCTATCATATGAAACCATTTCTTCCCGAATTTTGGTCCTGATTTAGAGTTTGGCAGATGAGATACTCCATCACAAAAGTGAGAAATATCCAGTTCACTGCATTACAAGTGCATTATATTCAGTTGCAATTGCGATTCCATTATGTTTGTGATGGAGTATCCCACCCTCCAAACTCTAACTTAGGCTCTTAGTTAATTGGAGTGGTGAATCCACAGCAGTGATCTTTATGTTAGTTGACGGTGTCTACGGTTTGTGTGCAGATCCACTTAGCTCATCATCTTCCAGAGACTGTACTAATGAGAACTATTGTCTTGGGTAAAAAGTCACTAGCCCCCCAAACCCTGCAGTTTCTCATGCTAGGCCAGTGCCATCTTAATACATGGTATGCTGGGCAGTTGCCCGGGGGCTCCACGACCATAGGGGCCCCTTGCAGACCAGATTTACCAGTAATTTTCTGTTAAACATGTTTATTCCTGTAAGTGGTTTTGTAGGCAGGGTCCAGTGCACTGCTTTGCCCAGGGGCCTATAATGCTGTTATGGCGGCCCTGTGCTAGGCCCAAATGTTACTCAGTACACTGCATGTGTGTTTGTGTGTGTGACCTTAGACAAATTTAGAGGGATGATAGAAGGAGGTTTTGTTAAAAATACAGGGGCCCAGATTTACAAACACTATGCATCAAGTTTATGTTACTGTATATGCGCAAACCTGACACAAAGTGTAGTGGTGGTGGTGAAAATTGAGATTTGACTTTGATTGTAACCAAAAGTAAGGCAAAGCTAGGCAATGCGCTGCATTGTGATACTTTGCATCAGGGGTGCATTCCATACGTGGTGCATGGCCATCAGTCATGGCCATCATGACTCGCAGATTCAAGGGAGTCGCGCGTGTTTGCCTGGGGGGAGGCGGGATGGGTTTAATTTATATTTTTCAAAAACGTACCTTACTGGGTCTTACGCCATCTCAGCTCCTGGCCGGGTCCCACGTTTTCCTGCTGCTCACCTGAACAGGAAGCAGCCACAGGCAGCCCCCCTCCCCTCCCCATAGCAATCACAACGCTGCAATGGCAGCGTTGTGATTGGTGGGGACGGCACCAAGCTGGGCCCCTATGAGGAGGCCATTTTCTCTGTGTAGGCTGCATGCGCTTGACTGGTTTGGTCAGTCCCAGACTGCCGACCAAACAGGCAGGGTCCACAGCATTGGGCAAGCCACTCTTCCCGACCCGCCCACCCGCCTGCCCCCAACCAGGTATACCTTTCCGCTTTCTTGCAGTGCGATAAGCAGAAACATGAAATGGTATTCAAAATACCATTTTTGTTTCTGCTTCTCAAACTGCGAGAAAGCAGTGGGGCGACGCTCCTCCGCCCTAAAGGAGGATCCGCCCCGGATAGCCATTCTCATGTAACAACGTTGTTAGTAAGTGATAGCTTAACATCGCAAGTCATTAGAACGACTTGCTGTAGGAGGCTTGCTGGATTTAGGAATAGTATTATTTACTATTCCTACATCAGTTTGCGCAACAGCAGGGAAGGTGTTGAATTTCATATCCAATACCTTAGCGCCCCCTACAGCAAGTCGTTCTAATGACTTGCAATGTAAAGGTATTGGGTCTTTGTAATGACCGCGTCTTAAAAGCACTGCGATTTGATGACAGCATTGTAAATGCTGTTTCCCAGACACGGGTTTGCATCAAAATCCTGTGCTTCCTTGGAGCAGGTGTAACAAGGAGAAATGTTTTCATTTCTACTTGTTTTTCCATCTTTGTAAATGTGCTGCATTTTACACAGGGCACAAGTCGAGGGTTTGCACGAGTAGGCAGCATATACCCACTCTTTTCACAGGGTGGATGCTGTCTCACCTGTGAAGAAGTTGTGACCAACAGAAATGTTCCAAACTCGTCCTGGTGTAATTTTCAACTCCCAGGACACATTCAGCAGAGCCTGCATGTTGCCTGCTTCCATTCCAAGCAACATGCAGGCGGTGAAGGGGCTTTGTTATTTCAACTTTCAGCAGGGCCCAAAACAAAGTCCAAAGTTAAGGGGCCATCGGACCTCCGTTTCATTGGTTATCCTGGTTAGGAGCTATCTGGAGCCTCACACCTAGATACAAATGCAATGCAAGGCGCCACCCCCCTTCGGGGAGTGGCGTCGTTAGTGGCAGGCAAAGGGCCGATCCAGCAGAGGTTCACTTCCGGGTCAGCCGACCCGGAAGTGAAAATAGATGAGGACCAATAGAACCGGGGCTTATTGACGCCCCGGAAGTAATAATTGGGCGCGAGGCTTAAAAGCCTGCGTCCATCTTAGGGCTCCCTCTTTTGTCCACTGGCCGCCCCAGGAGTCGGACGTCGCGTGAGGAAGACATCGCGGGACCATCGCGCGGAAACGAGCAAGCGAGGGTCTATCCGACTCGGGGCAGGTTAGCGGGCCGTGCAGTGTGTTGTGTGGTTATAGGACGTGGCACGCATGTGTATCCTTAAAGCGTGCGAGTGAGTTTAATTGTGAGAGCGAACGGAGGCGGGGAAGCAAGTGGCTCGGGGGCGCGTAAGTCTTGACGAAGGGAACGGGTTTCAAGTGTGCTGAGTAGCGCGCGCACGCGAATGCAGCTGAGCGGGTGTGTGCGGCTGACGCGGCGTGTAGGATCCCCGTAGCGCGCTTTAATCCCCGGCGCGGTGACTCACTACTATAAGCGTTATTTTGGCATTTAATTGAAGAATGATGGAGCGATGTGAGCCGGGGTCCGGCGCGGCGATTTAAAGTATAATAAGGCCGGTTTTTTACTCACTGTTGATTAATGATTATCAAGCGAGCAACGGAGGTCTCTGTTAAAGCCTGGTTCGGCACGATGCATTTTGCTGTGTGGCATCAGTCATAAGCTGAGCATGCTGTTGGCCATTTGTCGTAGGCAAAAGCTGTGTCATTGAAGTTACGCCTACAATGATTTATGGTCACTAGGGTAGGGGAAGGTCATGCCATAATAAGGCGGGATAATTAGTACTCTTGGGGCTTGTCACAGGGGGATAACGTCAGGATATTTATGCAAGGGCTATTACCAAACATTTGGCGCAAACCCATTTCTATTGAGGGTAAGGCTGGAAAGAGTCTATGAGAATGGTTACACGTAGCAGATGGGGGTATGGAGAGAAGGGCAATAAATGTGCAGTCAGGTCCGTTGGTCAGCATACCCGGGGGACAAGCGCATGCGCAGGTAGCATAAACTTGGCTATTTGGAGCAAGCTCAAGCCACGGTGGCCTACGCCTGAGAGAATAGGGTCCGGGTAAAGGAGAGCACGGTTTTACAGATGCTTGTAATGTTAGTTAAAGAAATTAACGCTTGTTCTCTTTAAGTGCAGGATGCCGCCTAAGAGGTCACGGAAGGGTAAAGAGCCCTCAGCTAAAAATGATGAGTACCTCGGTTTTACGGAGTTGTTGGAGTACACGAGAGAAAAAGGCATGGATTGGGTGCTAAAGAACATGCGAGAGGGGGCTAGAGCAGACGCGAACCCTCAAGAAGAAAGAGGGAGAGGCAAGAGAGCGAGGCGTACGCCGGAGAGGTTTAAAGAGACAACAAAAGGCAAGCGGCCCAGGGCGACTCAGCCCCAACCAGCATCACCAGGTGAGGAGGAGGTGCTAGAGACATTTGATTTGAATTCACCCGCAGATAAGGACAAGGATGGCATGGAAGGACATAATATTACTGCTAAGCCTACACAAATAGGAGGGATCCCCGTCACTCATGTGGGGGTGCCCTGTTCACAGGGTACGTTACCGCCAGTAGTGGCGCAACCAGGTAGTGGAGTGTCGCAAGTGTGGGTGCAACCCGGGGGGGTCGCACAGTTACCAGGGATGCAATTATATGGTTCCCATGGGCAAGCGATTGGTAATGGCCCCATAAGCTCGATGATCCCCACCATGACATACCCAATAGGTGCGGGGCCTGTAATGTTGAATGCTTACTCAAATTTAGGGTGTCCACCACAGGCATCAATAGCTAACACTGCTGCTGATTTGTCTGTGCCCCATAATAGTCAGACGCAAGGGGGGGCAGGGGGGCAACCGACAGGTCATCCACTGTTGGCATTCAGCCCGTTAATGTTTGATCATCCTCAATGACCCTATCGCCATCTACGGGGATCACCTGGCACGTGCCTGCAGAGATAAAGGAAAAAATACTCAGAGGTGAATATGTGGACGTGTTTGACCTCATTAATGCAGGGGTGGCGGCAGGGAAGTCCAAAGGGGGGAAAGAGGGCGAATATAGTCAAAGGAAGTCATGGACAGAGTGGTCCATGAAAAACTGGATCACAGGATTTGCCATTTATGCCGCAGTTATACTGGAAAAATATCCAGTGTTAGGTCCTCAAATGATGAGTTATATATCCCTGATACATGGTGCCGCAGCTGAGTTTCCAGGACTGGGGTGGTTAAAATATGATAAAATGTTCAGGCAAATGAAAGCAGTCCACCCAGGTATATCATGGGATCAACGAGAGATAAATTTATGGCACACAGTTTTTTATTCCTCACCCTCAACGTCTAAGACTAGTTCCCCTGCTCAGAGTCAGTCCTTTCGGAGTGACAAGGGAGTCGGTGATAAAAAACAGGCCTGCTGGCAGTTTAACAGAAATGAGTGTACTAGGGGGACCTCGTGCAGGTTCAAACACTGCTGTTCGTACTGCGGCGGCACATCCCATCCAGAAATCAGATGTTTCAAGAAAAATGGAAATCCTAAAGAACAGCCGACCCATACCACTCCAAAAGGAAAGCTACCCAAAACATCCGACAAGGCTCCCAACTCCCATTAAACGTCATGTTCTGACACACCTCCTTAGTAAGCACGACAAACTCGAGGAGGCCCAATTCCTGCTTCACGGCTTTACATTTGGTTTCCGAATCCCGTCTTCAGCATCCCCTACTAAAGTCCCGCCTCGCAATCAAAGCTCAGTGCTTCAGAACATGGAGGCGGCGTGAAATAAGATCATGAAAGAAGTCTCCTTTGGGCGGGTCGCAGGACCTTTCAAGAATCCTCCGAACCCTGAACTGGTCTGCTCACCTTTAGGTTTAGTCCCGAAAAAAGAGGTGGGTAAATTCCGCCTGATACATAATCTATCAAGCCCTCCAGGGTTATCTGTCAATGATAAGTTAGATCCGGAACTGTGCACAGTGCGCTATACATCGTTCGACACAGCCATTGAAAAATTGCAAGCGCTGGGTGAGGGTGCCCTAACGGCCAAAGCAGATATCGAGTCAGCATTTAGGTTAGTTCCCGTTCACCCAGAGGATACCAGGCTGCTGGGTTTCACTTTCGATGACAACTACTTCATAGACTTGTGCATGCCCATGGGATGTTCTATTGCCTGTGCAGTTTTCGAGACCTTTGCAAGGTTCCTAGAATGGGCGGTGGAACAATTCCTGACCTCAGACAAATCCCATGCAGTGGTACACTACTTGGATGATTTTTTATTTATGGGCCCTAAGTGTTCCCAGTCCTGCAGGAAGGCCCTGCTGGGCTTCCAACAAGTGGCGGGAGCTCTGGGGGTGCCACTGGCGGCTGAAAAAACAGAAGGCCCAACTACATGTCTGACATTTTTGGGCATCGAAATTGACACCAGAGCAGGTGTGTGCAGGTTGCCAAAGACAAAGGTAGATGCCTTCAAGGCGGCAATTGATAGCTGCCTGGGAGCAAAGAAAGTAACATTACACCAGTTACAAGTCCTCTGGGCCAACTGAACTTTGCCTTGCGGGTCATACCAATGGGCAGGGCTTTCTCCAGGAGTATAGCAAGGGCAATGTCTGGGCTGCGTGCAAAGCACCACAGAGTTAGGATATCAGCTGATGTGAGAGATGACTTACTGATTTGGAAGTGTTTCTTGCAGGAATTCAATGGCACGGTGTTGTGGCGGTCCGCCAGCATGTCAAATGCCGATCTGGAACTGTTCACTGATGCGGCAGGAAGTATTGGTTTTGGAGCAATTTTGGGCCCTAAGTGGTGCATGCGGCACTGGCCTGTTGACTGGGTAGAACGAGGTCTAACCCGTAACATTTCTTTCCTAGAGTTGTTCCCCATAGTGGTGGCGTTGCATTTGTGGGGGGATATGCTCTCAAACAGGCACATTCTATTTTGGTCAGACAGCATGTCAGTAGTGATGGTGATCAATAACCCGGTGTTGAGAAGAAAGCGGCTGATGCATTGTCTCGTTTTAAGTTGACAGAATTCCGGGCACTTTGGCCGCACGCAGAGACGACAATGTCAGCTTTCCCAGCGGAGCTATGGAAGCTTGGTGCCCCACTGCCTCCGAGTTGATAGCAGCATCCGTGGCCCCCAAGACTAAGAGTATGTATCAAAAGTCTTGGGAATGTTATATGTCATACTTAAAGGGAGCGGGCCTAGTGGATGTTTTTATGCCGCAGAGCGTGTTAGGATTCATAGTACATCAGAAAGAGAAAGGGAAATCGGTGGCATGTATGAAGAGGCAATTATCAGCGCTGGCATTCTATGCAGGGTTGCAGGGAGTCACTGACCCAACGAAGGACCAGAGAGTAAGAAGAGCGGTGAAGGGTTGGGAGCGCTTGGCGCCTGGGGCGAAAGACTCTAGAAGGCCTATAGATGTAGGGAAGTTGGTAAAAATCTTGGACACGTTGCCGCTCGTTTGTTTTTCATCATATGAGACCCAATTATTTAGGGTGGCTTATGTGTTAGCCTTTTGCGGAGCTCTACGAATCTCAGAATTACTCCCGGCATCAAAAACAGATAGTGAGGGTGGCCTAAGGTGTTCAGACATAATAGAGTCAGTAGATGTCCTGAGACTCAGAGTTCGAAGGTCGAAAACGGACCCTTTAGGTAGAGGGACTTGGGTACAATTGGGTAGAGTAGAGGGTGAGTCTTTCTGTCCAGTTAGCCTGATGAGAGAGTTCATGCAAGCCAGGCCCCAAGGGGCCGATGATAGAGTACTGGTTCACATGAATGGTCTGCCCCTCACTAGGTTCCAGTTTACAAGGGTGGTTAAGATGACCTTAGCGAAGATCGGGGTTGACCCGTCCGATTTTACATCCGATTCTTTTCGTATCGGGGCAGCAACAACAGGTGCGGGCCTGGGGCTGCCCGAGCAGGCGATTAAGAGGTTGGGTCGTTGGAAATCCGCTTGTTACGAACGTTATGTACGACCGCAATTAGTTTAACAGCTGTATCATTACTTTTCCGCTCCCTCTGCTTAAGACCGTTCTCACCGTGTCTCTTAATGTTTGCTGTAGGTACCTCCCCTAAGAGAATCCAAATATGTTGGTGCGGCCACTCCTTCATTCGCAGGGCGGGAGTGATCTTCAAGGAGACGCTCGAAAAAAGGGTGCATATGGTGCATGGATGTGATCATCATTGGGTGGGGATAGGCGGGCAGCTCCTTGCTGACGTCCCGAAGGATTTAAAGGCGGCCTTGGCCAGGGGCATGCCTTATCCAGATGTATTCGTGTTGCACTGTGGAGGCAACAATATGATTCCGGCAGGAAGGAGAGGAGTGAAAGAGTTCTTGTTTTCTACCCTGGCAGCGGTCAAAAATATTTTGCCTGAGGCTATACTAATTTGGTCTGAAGTCATCCCGAGGCTGGTATGGTCGCGGGGCGCACCCATGAAAGCAGTGAATAAATCGGTAAAGAGGTTAAATCAGGCGGTGGCAGAGATCTTGCAGAAATCCAGCATTAGAACTATCCGTCACAAGTTGATACAAACGTCCAGGCCGGACTTATATGCGGAGGATGGAGTGCACCTTTCAGAGGCGGGCACCAAGATATTTATAGAAACAATCTTAGGAGCCATCTCCGAAGCTCTCGAGCGCGGGGGGGGGAGGTCGAGTCCGCCAGTAAGCGCCTCGCCCTGTGGCGGGGTTCCGGACAAGAATAACACGGGAACTTCTTGTCCAGTGAGAGTTTTTACCTCTGAACAGGTTTTTCGAAATCATCATGGACTCCGGGCTGGCGGGAGAGTTGAGGCTGACCTGCTGGTGGCCTTGGCTTCTCCAGCCCTACCCTGGAAGCCGCTGGTTGCCCAAGTGGGGGCATATTATTCACCTGCGGCTCTGTTGACCGGAAGGGGGTTAACGTAAAGAGAGCAGGCTATCTGGGTTGTGGCCTGCTGGCGCAGCCCTGAAGTTAAACCAAATGCTCATTGGAGAATGGGCGGTAAAAGAGTATATATGTAGATAAGTGTGAGTTTTAATGCTGTGATGTGAAAAGTAATTTGGACTTTAAATAAAGAAATGGGGTCAATGAAGTAATTGACCTGTGAAATTATTTAATAAACATACGCACTGCAGAAAATCAAGCAAGACTCCCGAGTTTAATTGTTGGAAGGGGCCTCTTGTTGATACATGCATTGGGGAGGGGGGAGAGTGCACTTTGTATGCCATCTATGCAAGGCGCCACCCCCCTTCGGGGAGTGGCGTCGTTAGTGGCAGGCAAAGGGCCGATCCAGCAGAGGTTCACTTCCGGGTCAGCCGACCCGGAAGTGAAAATAGATGAGGACCAATAGAACCGGGGCTTATTGACGCCCCGGAAGTAATAATTGGGCGCGAGGCTTAAAAGCCTGCGTCCATCTTAGGGCTCCCTCTTTTGTCCACTGGCCGCCCCAGGAGTCGGACGTCGCGTGAGGAAGACACCCACCCAACCCTAAAATTAGGTCTTTTGACAGGGCAATAGCGGGGTTCCGGACAAGAATAACACGGGAACTTCTTGTCCAGTGACAGTTTTTACCTCTGAACAGGTTTTTCGAAATCATCATGTACTCCGGGCTGGCGGGAGAGTTGAGGCTGACCTGCTGGTGGCCTTGGCTTCTCCAGCCCTACCCTGGAAGCTGCTGGTTGCCCAAGTGGGGGCATATTATTCACCTGCGGCTCTGTTGACCGGAAGGGGGTTAACGTAAAGAGAGCAGGCTATCTGGGTTGTGGCCTGCTGGCGCAGCCCTGAAGTTAAACCAAATGCTCATTGGCGAATGGGCGGTAAAAGAGTATATATGTAGATAAGTGTGAGTTTTAATGCTGTGATGTGAAAAGTAATTTGGACTTTAAATAAAGAAATGGGGTCAATGAAGTAATTGACCTGTGAAATTATTTAATAAACATACGCACTGCAGAAAATCAAGCAAGACTCCTGAGTTTAATTGTTGGAAGGGGCCTCTTGTTGATACATGCATTGGGGAGGGGGGAGAGTGCACTTTGTATGCCATCTATAGAGGGGAAACAAAATCTCACAGCACGCTATTACTTCGCAGATACTATGATCAGTCCCTGTATATAAGATATATGCATGCACTATAAAAATGTCAGATGTTTTGGTCTGTTCCAGTATTTACACAAATATCAATTTAAATACCACTATTTTATTTTATTTCTTTTATAGCACTACTCATCCGAGCCAGGGTGTTGGAGCACTTTACATCACATGTACATATTATGGATGTACCATGTTACAACGCATACCGTTACAACTACCTACTATTACAACGCGACCATTACAACGCATACCATTACAACGCATAGCGCTTTGAGGTGCTGGATAGTGGTAAGTATAATTTACTATTCTAACTCCAGTCCCCGTGGACACTAGGGAAGGTGTTGGATAGTAAATTATACTTATTCCCTATCCTAGAGCGCCCCCCAGCGCAATGCGTTGTAATGGTATGCGTTGTAAAAGATGCGGTGTAATAGTAGGTAGTTGTAAAAGATGCGTTGTAACAGGTGTATACCACATATTATGCATTGCAAATAAATCATACGTGCACTGGCGGAATGAGAGTTGAGAGGGCCCCCCTGCAATATACATGGAGGGTCCCCCGCTCCAGATTGAATCCAGAGCTCCCAGGCCTGACCACTGTGCAGAGGGGGCCCCCTGCAGTTCAGGGCCCCCCGCACTGCGGGGGGTGCGAGGGGCTGTGTTACGCCACTGCATATGTGTGTAAATCAGATGTCTTCAAACTTTTTTGCTCTCGCTCCACTAAGCACAATGTTTTAAAGGTGAGCCCCCCTCAAAAACTATATGGCACAGATGTGGGGAGTGAGAAGGGGGAAGGGGGAGGGATGATCACAGAGGGCCAGGATCATGAGAACATTTCAGGGGTGCTTTGCTATAGCTCGTAGTTCACACTAAATGTGGGATTTATAAAAAAAGCAACAGCATCAAACAAGATCAGAATTGACCAAAAACACTTCTGCCTACAATTAGGGTGCAGTGGGCTGCAATGAAGTCCACCTGCTGCACTAATGATGGCTGTAGCCCTGAAAAGCAGGCTATGTATTTTTCTTTCACTCCTTCGCCACCATGTCTGAGCATCACTTCAAACTCAAAACAAGTCCGGTTTCTTTCTGAAAGAAAATGAGCTAATGCATGCTGCTCCTTTTTTTGCGCCGAGTGCCATAAATGTGATGCAGCGAGCAAAAGTGCCACTGCATCTGTTTCACTAATGATAGGTACTGCCTTGCTGATACTGTTGATGCTTGTTAATAAATGCTCTCCCATCTCACACCATCTCTCGCTCTCCGATCTCTCAGCATCCCTAACCCTCCCATCTCTAAGCATTCCTCGCTCTCTTTATTGCCCAAATCATGGTGTTTCCTCTGCTCAATTTTCCCCCTCCGTTGGGCCATTGCTCCAAGGCTCAAAGAAACAATGGCACAGCAAATATGCCCTGGACCCTCTAGTGCAACTGCAGCATCAATGTCACCTACAGCTCTGTGAAGCAGGCTGTCTACTCCGCCCACTCAACAGGGCAATTATTTCTAGGCCAAATTGCTGCAACAGGCTTTCTGCCACTTTGTGTGAAAAACAAATAAAAGCTTCTTTAGCCCCCTCCCCCACACTTCCTTGTTGCTTGGGCCTTGTTCCATGTGCAACAAAGGTGACCTGGGCCCTAATGCTAGCAAAGAAAATGCACCCCATGTTCATTTTGATAGTAAGACTGCCATAACTGGGATCCAGTGCACACTCACAGAGGGTGGGTGGGGCAGGGTTCCTGTGCTGTGAAACAGATAGTAGAGCATTAAAGAATATTCAAATTCAAATTCAAAGAATCTTTATTCGGTGATTAAAAAACACCATAAAAGCACACATATATATACAAAGATAAAAAGTCATTAAACATTATTCAAGATCCTTATACACAGTATTAATAAAAATAGAAATACCGACAGGCAAGTCCAACAATTTTAAAATAGGAAATCCAAGACATTTCATTCCTCTCCCCTTGTTAGCCTTAAACGGACCGCTACCTTAATAAAATTCATTATACAACACAAAGTTAGAGGGTCCGAGGCTTTTTGTAAAAAGACTAATGCCTCCCTGGCATGTTCCTGTTGGGCTTTTTTTAAAACATATACAAGAAATCTGCGCCTGGGCATGGAGAAAAAAGGACAGAGCAAAACAAAGTGAAGGGAGTCCTGCGGAGACCTGTTGTCGCAGCCGCAGGGTCCCTTCTGCTCAATTGATGTGGTGAAACCTGCTGGTGAAGCCAACATAAATGGAAGTAAATTCAGTCTGAAACGACACATCAGGAATCTATCCTGTGCGTTGTGCATAAGGTACAGATAAGGCTCCATACCCTCCACACTCTTCACCAGGTTATGGGCCCTCACTGTCTTTTTAACTCCTTCAGCCTCAGCTCTGCATTGGCTTTTCCGCTCTAGGAAAATTTCCCCTACTTGTTTCTTATGCTGGGCTAAAATTGTTACAGGGTTCGTGAAGAGGTTTCCAAAACCTAGTTCCTCTAGGGTGTTCTTTACGTATTTGAGCCAGGGAATGCGCATACATTTAGCCCTCTCCAAGCAGTCCAATAGAATTTCTCTGCTGAGAGACGCATCAGGGTTAACCCCGATTTTTAGCCAGGCCACAATTGGCCTAAGTTTTACCGGTCATCCAAGTATGGCCTCCCTAACTCCCTGTGTGCTACAATTCCTGCAGTACTAGGTGGAGCCCTCAGGATAGATTTCAAATATTTATTTTCCTCCTGTTGGATTCTAGTGGTGTTCACAAAGCCCCATACTTCTGCCCCATAGATTACTTTGGAGCATGATACGGAGCTGTATAAGTTCATCACCTGTTCCGGGCTCCATCTGCCTAGCCTCCTGCCATAGCTAGCTATTGCCCCGTTGGAGGCAATCATTTTGCTACAACGTTCCTCCACCAGGGAATTAAACTGCAAGGCGCCGTCAAAAGTTACTCCAAGATAAGAAAACGTTTTAACCTCTTCTAAAGTATGGCTGCCTATTGTATAAGTAAATTTAGAGGAAGTTCTTTTACCAGCCAGGAGCATATACGATTTACCCAGGTTAACAGAAAGATCTAAGGCACCCATGAACTTGACAAAACCGTCAATCAGGATTTGTAAGCTCCGGGGTGTACGTGCAATCAAGACCGCGTCATCTGCGTAAAGCAGAACAGGAATATGACGCGACCCCACCCTTGGGGAATCTGCCTTTAAACCCAACAGAAACTGCTCCAAATTATTGATATAAAGGGAAAACAAAAAAGGGGCGAGAATGCAGCCTTGTCGGACTCCGCTCATACAGGGAAAAGAGTCGGACAATCCCCCCTCCCTATTAAATCGTACCTTGGCCGTGGTGTCACTGTGCAATTCCCTTAATATGGTAATTAAACCACTCTCGATCCCCATGCTAGACATCATCTCCCACAGTTTCTCTCTATTGACGTGGTCGAATGCTGCTGCCAGATCCATGAATCCCATGTAAATCGGTTCATCGCTGGCCAAAGTATATTTGGCAGTCAGCATATACAGGTTCAGGCATTGGTCACTAGTGGACCTCCCTGTCCTGAAACCGTATTGAGTGTCCGAGAAGGTGTTATTTTCTTCGGTCCACACGGACAGTCTGTTGAGGATTGCCCTACCCAAAAGTTTGGCCGATACGTCAATCAGGGAGATAGGCCGATAACACTTGGGATCGTCCCTATTGCCCTTCTTGAAAATCGGCACAATTATCGCTTTAGACCAAGACGGTGGCAGGCCACAGGTGGTTGCAGTATTTATGACCCTAGTCATTAAAGGGGCCCATAGTTCCATGTTGCTCAGAAACAGGTCGGGGGGAATTCCATCCGGGCCCGGGCTTTATTTTTAGTCAGACCCTCCATCCCAGCAGTAATCTCCTTAAGAGTAAATACTATCGGTGAAGCCTGGCTTGAGGTTACCGGTGACTCTACAGGGGTACCAGGCTCATGGTTATATAGACCCCTATAGTGGGTGACCCACTGCTCTGGGAGGATGTTAGCCCCTATCTCGGGGGGGTCATTTTCTTGGAAAGTCGGTTTATTAATGATTCTCCAGAAACCCGCTAAATCCTTTCTTTCCCCTGCCTCTCTTAGATCTGCCCATGCTTCTGCCTGCAAAGCAAGTTTCCTCCTCTTAGTCTCTTTTTTATATTTTTCTCTGCACCCCTTAATTTTTTGAGGGTCCCTTGGTTTTAATTTAAGGCAGCATTTCAACTCCCTCAGTGCTTTAGAACAATCTTTGTCAAACCACCGGGGATTAGCATGGTTTCCGTGTGGGCGCACTAGTTTTAAGTAGGCCATCGATCAGGTTAGCGATCTGGTCAAATGCTTCCAGTAACCTTGATCCATGGACTTCTAAGTCTAAACAATCATTAATGGCCGATTTGCCCATGTCCGCCAGGGCTTTATAAAACTTTTCCCTGTCTATTTTGGACCATTTTAGTCTCCCGCCTTGGTCTGTGACCCTCTCCGTGATTGTGCAGTGGACTCTGATTCTAGCGCCCGCCCTATACATCAGCTCCAAAACAAGAGGGTTATGGTCACTGAAACTGCTCCATTCTATCCCTAAGAATAAACATGCCTTCTCACCAAGGTGCCTGCTACCTGAAATAATATTTATTCGTTTTGAGAGGTAATATATGTGTCCGTTGAAAGGTGTGCACCCTTTTAATGGACACATAATAATATTTACACTAGATCATTAAAATGTATATATTTAAAAAAAAAAAAAATTTTAAACAGTATTTTGCAATAGCCTGTTTAATGCACTCTAATACAGTTCTAAAATAATGACATTCATTATGCTTTCTGTCACAGATTGTGACCTCGTAGCACTATAAACAAGTCACTATTCCTCACTGCACTAATCAGGATTTAATTCTGTGACTCTCTAGTAAACACAATGACATCTTCAGTGATCATATTAGTGAATCGAGGTTTTATAAAAGCGAAGAGTATATTTCTCTTTGATTAGTTTAACATGCAATTATTTTTTATTTGAGTTGTCTGCATGTTTATATATGCAGTTTCCCAAAGGTGAACACAAAAAACAGTCAAATGCTCAATTGTTTATTCTATTTAGCCATGTCTTTGACCACTGATTTCACACGCATTGACCCTGCCCCATGTCACTCAGTAGTACTGTTTTCACACTTTTTTAAGGCTTTATCGGCAGCATGTACATGAAGACAGCCTCGAAATGCGCGTTTCTCGCTTCCAGTCTATCTTAATTTACATGTAATAGCAGATCCATTTGCTCCCCCGGAACACATCTATGGCCCCCCAGGTGGGGTACGCCCCACAGTTTGAAGACGTCTGGTGTAAATCTATGTACAGGATGTATTACATAAGGCACTGAGGGTTAGAAGGTGTAGCAGTCACATGTCCTTCATAGGTCACTGTCCTATATTAAACGAATTACAATGTTTGAACTGCAAGTAACAAAAGGACCTCTGTCTCAAAAGCAGTAACCCACTTACCCATGTACATAAAATAAAAATCTGTCATCTGCATGCCACATGATGTGCTTTGCAGGAGACATATTAACCCTCTATGCTATTTTGTTTCAAAACTGGGACTAGGCAAAATACAGATCTCTCAGGCAAGTGCATTAACCTCCAGATTTACCTTACCATTATTATTATTCCCTGACATTTACTGGCCACACAAAGACCTATCAGCAGGTGCCTTAACCCCATAAGATATTTTAAAATGCAGGCTTTGCAACCAATTAAGGAGAAGATGTACTGCCACGTTTCTCCTTGTTGCAAATATATTTGTGGCAGTTAAAAAAAAATAGTTTAAAAATTTAAACCAATATTTTGCGCTAGGGTCGCATAACTTTTTTGCCACAACTGCAATGCAAAATGCCATTTGTTAAATATTGTAATGTGCATAAATGTGCTCAGGACAGACCTGCTAAATATATGTGTGAGGTATTAAGATCTGATGTCACTTATTGTGATGTCACTTCCTGTGAAGGCATGGGGAGTGATGCCACTTCCTTTGATGTCTCCCTCTGTGATGTCATGCACTGTGATGTCACGCGCAATGATGTCACTTGCATACTCCCTAACTAGATTGGCACCCCAACCCCTCCCCCCACTTCTTTTTAGGTCGAGCATAGCGAAGCTAGCGATGGACCTTTTGCCGGCGTGTTCGGAGGAATCTGAGACAGCGCCCAAGCACGCGCCTCTGCTGTCTCAGATTCCTCCTCGAGGGCGCGCACGGTACGGTGCACATCCCCTGCCTGCCATTCACATGCTCTCTCACTCACACACAGGCAAAGTCACGCATGCGCGCGCACACACATACACCCACGCAGGCACAATGCATCGGGACACACATATACACACGCACAGCTAACAGACACACAGCCACACATATACATACACACGCACAGCTACACACGCGTGCACCCCCCCCAAACCCCACTTACCGCATCGGTGCAACTCCGGAGTTCAGCCGCCACCGCTGGGCTCTCCCTCGGGCATGGGAGCCCCGCGTCACCACTGCTCCTCTCCTAGCCAGCCAATCCGTGGGCGCGGGCTTCCAACAGGAAACAGAAGTCCCGCCCCACGGCAGTTTTCCGCACGCACACATCACAGTGCTCAATTGGTTCATTAGTTTGTACACTGAGGGCTTGCTTGCCCTTCCTCACAACCGAACGGTAACAATTCCAGGGAGAACGTGCAGATCTCACTAACACCTGTCAAGCTAAACACAGCTTTCGGGGGAATCAGCCTGCCAACTTCACGAAGGGAATCTGGGGGCCGGAAAGCAGGTCTCCAGCTCAAGCTGTTAGGAGCCGAAATCGGATTAACGGGTTTCAGAAAAGCGACTGAGGTGAGAGAGATCTCACGCCGGAGGTGAAGTGATAACACGCAATCATCCAGCACTGGAAGAAATGTGTTCACGTTGCTGTAGCATGCGGCCGCCTACGTGTGCCTGATAGAGATACTGGCTTCTTTGGGGGTTGTAGTTTAAATGGAGCCCTGGGACAGAGACGTGGGGGCTGTGATCCAATCCGTATCAACAACAGTCACCAAGAGAGATTATAAAAGCGCGATGCCTCTTTGAAAGCCAAACTGTAGAGCATTTTTCGGGGATGTATATAGACGGAGGGGGAAAGCAATGATCTTCTGTACAGATAGTAGCAGGTTTGCTTGTGTGTATACCGCGTACGTGTGGTGCAACTGTGCTTCTGTGTGTGACCACCCATATGCGTTTGGTACGCTTCCACACTAAAATTAAAACAAATCCCTCTACCTAAAGTGCTTGCTGCCACAGCCTACTACTTCTAGGCGTGGAGAATCACTAGGTGACTCTAGCCACCATGGAACATTCGGTGGATCTTGAGAGATGAAAGTAAGAGTCAGCCTGCCTGCCATGCCTCGTAGCTGTAAACTGCATGCAGCGCAAAAATGTCAGCAGCAGCCGCCATAACACCCTGAGCTGTCTTATCTTCTCACCAACGTGCACCGATGAATTAGTGTATATGCCTATTTGATACTTCATCTATAAAGACCTGTGTGATTTTGGTCTATGCTGTGTGGCTGGTGTGTGCGCTGTATGGCCGCGTGTACGGATGTCACTGCCTCTGTGTGGGTGCATGGGCTTGTGTTCAGTGGTCCACCCTTGCCTTTCATTTCTCTACAGAGAGAGCTCCTGAAAGCCATTGCTTTAGAACACTGCCATGTGAGATGGACCCTGCTTGCAAATAGAGATGTGTGCAACTAGCAGCGCCGAAAATTCGGTGTTTGACGAAGCGGCGATGTCTTTGACATACTCACTCGACAGGGCTTGAGCACACATGGTTGTTGTAATGCCCTTTTGGTTTTAAATGATAGGTTTGGAGGTACCCAGCTGGCAAGTTGCACAAGTCATCGTTATAAGATGGGCTGCCCAGTTATCTGCTCAGGGATGGCGGCGTCATGCCGAGCCCTTCTTCAGCTCTCTGAACCTCTGGTGCTGTGTCCCTGAAGAATTGTTTCCTGCAACACACACTGCGGAATTCACCAGTTCTTGCAGCAGGCAGGCCTAGCACACCTGCTCTCAACCCTGCCACTAACAGGATAAGCTCCCCTTGGTGGCCCTGTCCATCGTTAGACATGGCAATATACTGCCTCACCAAGGCCTTCCTCCTACTGCAGAACAATGCAAGCCAGAGCCTGCAGCTTCTGGTCGAGCACCTGAGTATTTACTCCTGTGGCAGCCCTCTGCATTATTAAAGTTTGAGCTATTGGTGTTGCATTATTTAGCAATGCCAATAGCTCAAACTTGTTTAAATGGCTACTGCATCATGACGTACACGTCATCACACTGGTGTCACTGGAGTGTCTTGACAGATACATGCACATGTGAGATGCTAACGCCAGATACATGCACATGCGCGATGGGCATGTGCTTATTTTCTTTGTTTTTTGGGCGTTTTTTGGAAATGCCTCTCGTCATTGGAAAACAAGCACTTTTTTTATTTTTGCTCATTCACAACAACATAGGCGAAACAATTGACATAGCTAGAGATGGAGTTGTGCCTTTGGCTAAACCTATTCCACTTGCCAATTATTCATATTACTGCTGCCAAGAAGGACCACGTGAAGTGTGATAAGTTCAGCCAGTTCAGCCCTTTTTTTATACAACAGCTCTTTGCATGCTGCGATTTATTAACCTATACTTACGCTGTTAACAGTGAAACTACAAGTCCCAGCATGCAGTGTGCTTTTGGCTGTAAAGCTAGACCTGGCTGAGACCTCATATGTGATATTGGGCAACATTGTAGCTGTGTTGACCTCAGAATCAAGGTGACGCATACAGTGTTAGTATGCAGATTACCACATATGAACACAAATTTTTATTGCCAAATTTAAGCACCCACAACTTCATCTTTGACTCTTCAATCTGGGTCACCCTCACACACCCTCTCACACCCTCACCCTCACACCCCCTCATCCTCACCCCCGCCCTCACATCCCCTCATCCCCCTCACCCCCACACCCCTTCAACCTCACACCCCCTCAACCTCACACCCTCACACCCCCTCACCCTCACACCCCCTCACACACATCCTCACACACCCTCACACCCCCTCACCCTCACCCTCACCCTTACCCTCACCCTCACAAACACTCACCCTCTCTCACCCTCACACACACTCTCACCCCCTCTCACCCCCTCTCCCCCTCTCCCCCTCTCACCCCCCCTCACCCACCCCCTCACACACCCTCTCACCCCCTCACCCTCACTTACCCTCTCACCCTCACATACCCTCTCACCTCACCCTCACTTACCCTCTCACCCTCACTTACCCTCTCACCCTCACTTACCCTCTCACCCTCACTTACCCTCTCACCCTCACACACCCTCTTACCCTCACACACCCTCTTACCCTTGCACACCCTCTCACCCTCACACACCCTCTCACCCTCACACACCCCCTCACCCTCACACACCCACCTCACCCTCACACACACTTTCCCCCTCACACACACCCTAACCCTCACACACCCTCTTACCCTCACACACCCTCTCACCCGCACACACCCCCTCACCCTCACACACACCCTCACCCTCACACACCCCCTCACCCCCTCACACCCCCTCATCCTCACCCCCCCTCACCTACCCTCACACCCTCTCACCCCCTCACCCTCACACCCCCTCTCCCCCACACCCTCACACACCCCCACACCCTCACACACCCCACACCCCCTTGCACCCCTCACACCCTCACACCCCCTCACCCTCACACACCCTCACACACCCACACCTCCCTCACCCTCACTCATCCCCACAACCCACACCCCCTCACCCTCACACCCTCACACCCCCTCACCCTCCCACCCCCTCACCCCCCCTCACCCCCTCACACCCCCTCACCCCCCCTCACCCCCCTCACCCTCACACCCCCTCACCCTCACACCCCCTCATCCTCACACCCCCTCATCCTCCCTCACACCCTCAGACCCCCTCACCCACCCCCTCACCCCCCCTCACCCTCTCACCCATTCTCACCCACCCGTTCACCCTCACCCTCACACAACCTCTCACCCACCCCTTCACCCTCACACACACCCTCACTCTCACTCACCCTCGCTCTCACACACCCTCGCTCTCACACACCCTCGCTCTCACACACCCTCACTCTCACACACCCTCGCTCTCACACACCCTCACTCACACACCCTCACTCACACACCCTCACTCACACACCCTCACTCACGCACCCTCACTCACGCACCCTCACTCTCACACACCCTCACCCTCTCACATACCTCTACCACTCTATCGCCCTAACACTACCACTCTATCGCCCTCACTCTACCACTCTACCGTCCTCACTCTACCACCCTCACTCTACCGCCCTCACTCTACCGCCCTCACTCTACCACTCTACCGCCCTCACTCTACCACTCTACCGCCCTCACTCTACCACTCTACCACCCTCACTCAACCACTCTACCGCCCTCACTCTACCACTCTACCGCCCTCACCCACTCTACCGCCCTCACTCACTCTACCGCCCTCACTCACTCTAGCGCCCTCACTCAGTCTACCTATCTATCTATCGCCCTCCCTCACTCGATCTATCAATCTATCGCCCTCCCTCGCTCTATCTAGCGCCCTCCCTCGCTCTATCTATCTATCTATCGCCCTCCCTCACTCTTATCTATCGCCCTCACTCGATCTATCTATCGCCCTCCCTCACTCTATCTATCGCCCTCCCTCACCCCCTCTATCTATTGCCCTCACTCACTCACTCTATCTATCGCCCTCACTCACCCTATCTATCGCCCTCACTCACTCTATCTAGCGCACCACCACAGCATCATTCAGGGGTACCACAGCATCACTCAGCACCACCACAGCATCACTCAGGGGCACCACAACATCAATATGCGCTACCACAGCATCACTGAACGCCACAGCATCACTCGTTGCCACCACAGTATCAATCTGTGCAACCATTCAACATCAACTGGTTCAAATATGTTCTCTCAATGTTTCAAGCTTTATTACAAATGTCACAAAGATGTTAATATTTCACTTCTGTTCTTGGATTTTCGTCACAATAAAATACACTGAACATAATCCTCACAAAAGTTATTTACAAAAGTTTAAGCTATTGCCATTATAGATTACAATAACTTTTATTTAAGTATTATGTATTTAAAAAAATTAAAAGCCATTGTTATTTGTAATATCAATACATCTAAGTCACGTAAATACAAAACATGTTGTATTACAAATGCTATAGGTGTTACATTTGCAGAAGATACAAGTATTGGCATTGTAAATGACAAAGCTATTAATTTTGCTATTTTCAAAACCAACACATAAATAAAAAATTTGTCATTTACAAGACCAATAGCTCAAACTTTCATAATGCGAGACCTATTGCATTGCAAATGCTTGTTTTGGACTTGTGCCCTGATTCTGCAGCACACATAGAAGGTGGGAAACCCCATAAAGCATTGTTTTTATACTGGAAGGGACACCTTCCTGTGCAAAAACAATGCTTACCACAATGCAGACACCCTTGCACGTATCGGGCAAGTGTGTCTGCGTTGTTGCATAGCACAGCGGTGCACCAGCATCGGTAGAGAGCAAAAGAGGGAAACATCCAAATAGATATGGTGTTGTTCTGCTCTATCCAGTTCATGCAAACCAGCACAGCAACTTTACTTGCTGCACTGCGTTGCATGAGTTTTTTTTAGCAAATCTGGGCCAGGTTTCTTACCCTCCCCGTTTCTGTAGCTGCCTCGCGCATCTGCTGCCAACAAGTTATGCAATCGGTACTTTCTTCATGGTTTCTTTCTGAAAGAGAGGCAAAGTGGATTAACTTGAACTTTTATTTTCAGAGCTAAATATTTTTTTCAGCCAGAGCGATCAATAGTCGATCATTTACTTTGACGCCACGCATGGAATTTGGAAGTAATGATCCTCGCAATCTGTACACAGGATGTTATAGATAGCCCTATCAGTATGTAAACACGAGAAACAATACAGTTTCTCCAAACAATGAACACCCCTGGAAGTAGCCTTCACTTCAAGGTAGAGTTTAGCAGGGCAGTGCTGGCTAGAGGCATTGTGCTACCAGACGAATTTCACAAATTGTCCTCTACAAGACGTGATTCAATTAGGCCCATCAACCGTAAACATTATCACTTCCGCATAACGTTTGACAGGCAAAGGTCCCCGAGTCAGAGCAATATAGACATGGTGTGATTTTAGAATTAGATCAGCAAGTAGTTTGACTAGATTTTGAAACCCAAAACTGCAACATTCATCCCACAAACCTAGAAGTAGGGCCACAATTTTGCATGGGCCGTGGGTCACAGAATTACTTAATCGACAGCACTTATCAACATGCTAAACGCAGGCGATCGCACATGCAATTTGTACATACAGAATCATTTGTATAACTAAATTGCTGTCCGATAAGGGCTGCTCACTAATATTACACTGAAAGACATGACAACCAGCCTTTCTTGCTGTGTGGACCAGCGCTCAGTGTCATTTTCAGGGTTTTGGGGCCATGAGCAAAACATGTATTGGGGACCCCTATATAGAACAACTTTTAATTGTATTATCAATGTCCTGCTACCTCAAACCCTCACAATGCCAAACAATATTAAATTATATGTTAAATTTAACAGGATCACACAAAAACAGTGGAAATATGTTTTTCCCGGCAACCCAAAATCCTTGAGATGACACTGAGTAGAGAGAGACAGAGAGAGAGATTTAGATAGAGACGTAGAATAGACAGAGGTCTAATAGCGAGAAAGCTCTCTTTCCCATGTGGCCCCTGAAAAGCTGGGGGCCCTGGGCAATTACCCACTTTGGGCATGCCTTAAAACGTCTTTGTCATCTCTAAAAATAAGACTTGCTAAATTTTGGGAAATTTTGTGGAATAGATGGGGGAAACCCAGGACTGTCATGGCTGACCCGGAACATCTGGTCTGCCTATCAACAGGCCAACATTTTGCAAAAGTGGAAGTATGACAGGTGGCCCCCACTGAGGGAGTTGCTCGACTGGAAACCAGTTCACACAATATGCACTGCCAGATTGTGCACTCCTCTATTCCCCCCCCCCCCCCCCCAGTACCAGGCACAGACACCCCCTTTCTGTTGATTGCAGCAAAAAGAAGCACAAGGTTTCTTTGTACATGAGACCAGCTGACTCGCACAGCACCACCTGGTGTCAGATGATTTTAGTACACCTCACATGACTGCCTGGTAAGAAGGTATATGCAAAAGGAGAACAGTAAGAAGGGCTGAAAGTAAGAAATGCTGGGAACCTTTACACACAGTCCGTTTTGCAACTTGGTAGTAGAAAATCTGTACTCTTGGGGTATACCTACTAAGATTTTGTGCCATGTTTGTGTCGGAAAAGTGATGCAAATCAGTGCTAAACATTTTTATCCAATTTACTATTGAGCTGTAAATTCACTTGAAAGTATAACAAAGCAGTGCCTAATGCTGCCTTGTGTTACTTATCACCAAGAGGGCTTTCCATGGGGGTTGTCATGCCATTGCCATGCACCCACCCATAATTTTTTATGCTAAACCATATCTAATAAAAAAAGAAAGTAAACAGGGTTTTGCTGGAAAAATAACACCCTTTTAATATAGGCACTATCAAAGAAAAATGCTTTTATTTCTCCTTTCTATTCTGATGTTGCATGTGACCTATACACATACAAAGAAGGACATGTTTTAAAGTTACTGTAAGCATTGGATGTTGCACTAGAAGGTTGCCCTTCCAGTGCAAAACCTACACTAGACTCACAAAGTCACCTTTGCGCTATGATGCAAAGATGTGTACGTGGTGCTCAGAAGCCTGATTGTACAGCGGTGCTAGTGAGAGAGGAGGAGAGTACCATGTGTCTGTAGATATAGCACTTTCCTGAGTTCTCCTTCTCACGCACCGGAGCATGGCATTATTGGCTGCTGTGCTGCATTGAGTGAGAAATAATAAATAGACCCCCCCGGAGTCCATTTAATCTTTTACCCCCTCCCTCTCCAGGACAGAAAAGGCAACCCCCCCCCAAGGTAGCTTTGCCATGGAGGGTAGTTGTGGCTTCTCTTTTTATCAGGTATTGCTGTCACTCCAAAGCTTCAGCCACTCTAAATGGGAAAATCCTCTCTAGTGCACTTTCCTATCCCTTATCATATCACATGGTGGAAATTATCTCCAGGCTGATATGTCTGCTGCACTCCATTACAATACATGCTGATTAAAGTTGCAGCCCACGCCATTTGGAGCATTTTGTCTATGCCTGTTGGCATAAAACTATTCTGTTGAAATGAGGAATGGGTCGGAGACAGTGGAAGTATGTAATTATATCTACTAACTGAAAAAGTAAGAGCCCTGGATAAACGGAACCAGCTTTCACGATCACCAAGCTCCAATTGATAGATCGTGGAATTTCAAGACCTTCACATCCAAAAGGAATTGCACGAGATGCAGATTTGCCCTGCACATGACAACACGATTGACAGCCACCCGCTAATACAATACAACACTTCTTATTCCCTCAAACAACAGAGGTAGATGCAATAGTCCGCAACAACAACTTTTCAAACATAAATCAAGAACAAGAAATAAAACAATTACAATCCTAAATTCACGTGGTGTGACCACTTGTGAAATTAACAACTTAAAACGTTTGTCTGGCAAACTGGAGACATATTGGTTCTGCAGCTCCTTAGAAATTGGGGGTGATTAGGTTACCCACCGCCATTGTAATCTGTAGGTGGGTAAATCCGGTTACAATGGCGGGCGGATCGCCATCATAATGAGCCCCACAGTTTTCATAGTTGTTACTGGTAAGACAGGTACTTTTCCCAAGTTCATGTCAGAATCCAGAAAAAGACAAGATTGGTTATAGGACCGCACAGGGTTTGTATAAGCATCAGCAATAGTAGACCAGACAGACTACTAATTCGGCCATCATGTTCATGAGGTTTCTGCCGCTTCTGCATAACAAACAATTAAAGTGAATCTCATCTCAATACCATTGTTTGGTTTTGCTTCACCATCTGCCATCATCCACCCTGACAGAACCTTTGCTAACTTGCGATATGCGTGTTGAAGAAAAGCATTTGAAGTGACCTTTTGTTACATAGTTGGGTCTAAGTACATGGGCTCACTTGCAACCACAAAATTCTTTTGAGTAGTTCTCCAAATTATATCTCACACTTATTTTTATTTATGAGTCAGCTATTCTCTTTTCGGTTTTGAACAAGTCAACTTTAGAACCAACTGAGGATGCTCCAGTGTAGTCAGGAACAAGTTTAGGCTCAGGCTCCTTTAATCTCAATAGTCAAAAAAGTACTACTACTAGTCAGCAGTGGCATGAGGTCTGGTATTATAACTCCACAACATTACCCTTAAAGCACCTTCCACCTGCAAAACTTGAGGCCAAAACAAGTTGAATAGTATCTTTAAACACTTTATTCACTCGTGGCTCGAAACCATTACTTTGGGGGGACAGAGAGACACCATAATGTGTTTAAAACCCTTGGTGTACAAATATTCTTGCATTTCACATGACTTGAATTGAACACTGTTGTCTGAGAAAATATACCCCTAAATGCTACACTCACAATCCAAGAATGTGATGACACATCCTGTAACAAGTTTTGGATAAGTTCAAAGTGCATCTATTTAAAATGGCAATTTACCAGTACAATGATGTACTGGATCCTATGTCTAAACCATCAAGTGATTGAGAAAATCAGTGGCTACAGTCTTCCATACCTTCTCTGGAAAGTCCACCAAAGTTAAGGGTTTGACACATGTAGTTAATGCTTTGTTGAAACTACAACATAATTCACAAGAACATGCAAATCTACAACATTTTCCAAACCAGGTTACCATAATGCAGTTTTAGTCTCTTCTTACTAGCAGTTACACCCTGATGTCCCTTACGAGCTAATTTCAATAACGTAGTACACAAGCTTACTGCCATAACTACTTGGCTCCTCTTTGTAATAAAATCTTTCTCAATGGTCAACATGTCTTTGAATTTTGAAAAAAAGTGTTATTCCCCTTTGTGAGAAAGTGCCTTTTTTGATATGGCATCCCCCCACCGTTTGCCTGATTTTGATGTGGGTTTGATTGCAGTGCATAAGGCCCCTGCCAACCAGACTCCCTGTGCCAGTGCATTTCCCTAAAACCTATACACAATTATTAGTTCTGCCCCCTCTTAGTCCTTAGTAAGAGGGTACCTTGAGCTCCTGGGGCCTGGGAGCTGAAGCGGGAACCCTGGGACTCCCACACACTAGGACCATGGCATGCCCTTGCAGTTGCATACCCCTGCGTGGAGAAATCCAACAAAGTCGACATGACATCCTGCCTGGGTGTCATGACAGTCAGCACTGCCTAAAGTATAGGTAAGTTACTGTTCTAGCAAGCCTTACAGCCTCAAGGCAAGGTGCACTATACCACAGGTGAGGGCCTATCTTCAGGAGTAGCTATGCCCCTACAAAACTTATGTCCATTCTTAAATATTGTATGTGCCAGGGAAGCCATGAGGACTGCACAGGCTGTGAACTCGACAACTCAAGCTCACCAGCACCATGATGGCTTCACTGAAACCAAGAGTGTTTGACACAAACAACACCTCAGAGGTGCCCCCTGAAAACCTACCAGCCCTTGTGTGATCACCGACAGGTTTTAGGCAGTCTACCAAACAGACATTTTTCTGGACCTCTGAGTGGATAGCCAATGCTCTCTGGTACCAGAACAATGCACATCCTGGGCAGAGCTTTCACACCTCCTCTCCCAGCATGGTCCAGTGCTTAAAGGGGAAGTTTCAAAGGCCTAACACCTTTGTAATTCAACCCCCAAACTGGTGCTAGCAGCAGATGGCAGCCCCCTGTTTAAACCCCAACTTTGGATGGGATAGTACAACCAAGATGGATCGCACACCACTAGCCTCTCCTCCGGGTCGCCCCTTGGCACTCTGGTACATGTAGTGCATGTAGATGGACGAGTAAAAAGTAGTTCACCACAGTTGGTGCGAGTAGTTACTCATTATCCCCAAGTTCTCTGGACCCGAGACATGGCCCGGGTTTCGGGACAGTTTCCCTCGTCAGCAGAGCAGTGTTTGGGGTGGATGAGAAGGCCGCCAAGTAACCGTCACAGGCCCTGATGCCTCTCCGGCGCGCAGGTGCGTCTCCAAGAGCTCGTCAGCTCAGGGCTCACGGGAGCCGTTTAAGTACAACCAAGATGGATCGCACACCACTAGCCTCTCCTCCGGGTCGCCCCTTGGCACTCTGGTACATGTAGTGCATGTAGATGGACGAGTAAAAAGTAGTTCACCACAGTTGGTGCGAGTAGTTACTCATTATCCCCAAGTTCTCTGGACCCGAGACATGGCCCGGGTTTCGGGACAGTTTCCCTCGTCAGCAGAGCAGTGTTTGGGGTGGATGAGAAGGCCGCCAAGTAACCGTCACAGGCCCTGATGCCTCTCCGGCGCGCAGGTGCGTCTCCAAGAGCTCGTCAGCTCAGGGCTCACAGGAGCCGTTTAAGTACAACCAAAATGGATCGCACACCACTAGCCTCTCCTCCGGGTCGCCCCTTGGCACTCTGGTACATGTAGTGCATGTAGATGGACGAGTAAAAAGTAGTTCACCACAGTTGGTGCGAGTAGTTACTCATTATCCCCAAGTTCTCTGGACCCGAGACATGGCCCGGGTTTCGGGACAGTTTCCCTCGTCAGCAGAGCAGTGTTTGGGGTGGATGAGAAGGCCGCCAAGTAACCGTCACAGGCCCTGATGCCTCTCCGGCGCGCAGGTGCGTCTCCAAGAGCTCGTCAGCTCAGGGCTCACGGGAGCCGTTTAAGTACAACCAAGATGGATCGCACACCACTAGCCTCTCCTCCGGGTCGCCCCTTGGCACTCTGGTACATGTAGTGCATGTAGATGGACGAGTAAAAAGTAGTTCACCACAGTTGGTGCGAGTAGTTACTCATTATCCCCAAGTTCTCTGGACCCGAGACATGGCCCGGGTTTCGGGACAGTTTCCCTCGTCAGCAGAGCAGTGTTTGGGGTGGATGAGAAGGCCGCCAAGTAACCGTCACAGGCCCTGATGCCTCTCCGGCGCGCAGGTGCGTCTCCAAGAGCTCGTCAGCTCAGGGCTCACGGGAGCCGTTTAAGTACAACCAAGATGGATCGCACACCACTAGCCTCTCCTCCGGGTCGCCCCTTGGCACTCTGGTACATGTAGTGCATGTAGATGGACGAGTAAAAAGTAGTTCACCACAGTTGGTGCGAGTAGTTACTCATTATCCCCAAGTTCTCTGGACCCGAGACATGGCCCGGGTTTCGGGACAGTTTCCCTCGTCAGCAGAGCAGTGTTTGGGGTGGATGAGAAGGCCGCCAAGTAACCGTCACAGGCCCTGATGCCTCTCCGCCGCGCAGGTGCGTCTCCAAGAGCTCGTCAGCTCAGGGCTCACGGGAGCCGTTTAAGTACAACCAAGATGGATCGCACACCACTAGCCTCTCCTCCGGGTCGCCCCTTGGCACTCTGGTACATGTAGTGCATGTAGATGGACGAGTAAAAAGTAGTTCACCACAGTTGGTGCGAGTAGTTACTCATTATCCCCAAGTTCTCTGGACCCGAGACATGGCCCGGGTTTCGGGACAGTTTCCCTCGTCAGCAGAGCAGTGTTTGGGGTGGATGAGAAGGCCGCCAAGTAACCGTCACAGGCCCTGATGCCTCTCCGGCGCGCAGGTGCGTCTCCAAGAGCTCGTCAGCTCAGGGCTCACGGGAGCCGTTTAAGTACAACCAAGATGGATCGCACACCACTAGCCTCTCCTCCGGGTCGCCCCTTGGCACTCTGGTACATGTAGTGCATGTAGATGGACGAGTAAAAAGTAGTTCACCACAGTTGGTGCGAGTAGTTACTCATTATCCCCAAGTTCTCTGGACCCGAGACATGGCCCGGGTTTCGGGACAGTTTCCCTCGTCAGCAGAGCAGTGTTTGGGGTGGATGAGAAGGCCGCCAAGTAACCGTCACAGGCCCTGATGCCTCTCCGGCGCGCAGGTGCGTCTCCAAGAGCTCGTCAGCTCAGGGCTCACGGGAGCCGTTTAAGTACAACCAAGATGGATCGCACACCACTAGCCTCTCCTCCGGGTCGCCCCTTGGCACTCTGGTACATGTAGTGCATGTAGATGGACGAGTAAAAAGTAGTTCACCACAGTTGGTGCGAGTAGTTACTCATTATCCCCAAGTTCTCTGGACCCGAGACATGGCCCGGGTTTCGGGACAGTTTCCCTCGTCAGCAGAGCAGTGTTTGGGGTGGATGAGAAGGCCGCCAAGTAACCGTCACAGGCCCTGATGCCTCTCCGGCGCGCAGGTGCGTCTCCAAGAGCTCGTCAGCTCAGGGCTCACGGGAGCCGTTTAAGTACAACCAAGATGGATCGCACACCACTAGCCTCTCCTCCGGGTCGCCCCTTGGCACTCTGGTACATGTAGTGCATGTAGATGGACGAGTAAAAAGTAGTTCACCACAGTTGGTGCGAGTAGTTACTCATTATCCCCAAGTTCTCTGGACCCGAGACATGGCCCGGGTTTCGGGACAGTTTCCCTCGTCAGCAGAGCAGTGTTTGGGGTGGATGAGAAGGCCGCCAAGTAACCGTCACAGGCCCTGATGCCTCTCCGGCGCGCAGGTGCGTCTCCAAGAGCTCGTCAGCTCAGGGCTCACGGGAGCCGTTTAAGTACAACCAAGATGGATCGCACACCACTAGCCTCTCCTCCGGGTCGCCCCTTGGCACTCTGGTACATGTAGTGCATGTAGATGGACGAGTAAAAAGTAGTTCACCACAGTTGGTGCGAGTAGTTACTCATTATCCCCAAGTTCTCTGGACCCGAGACATGGCCCGGGTTTCGGGACAGTTTCCCTCGTCAGCAGAGCAGTGTTTGGGGTGGATGAGAAGGCCGCCAAGTAACCGTCACAGGCCCTGATGCCTCTCCGGCGCGCAGGTGCGTCTCCAAGAGCTCGTCAGCTCAGGGCTCACGGGAGCCGTTTAAGTACAACCAAGATGGATCGCACACCACTAGCCTCTCCTCCGGGTCGCCCCTTGGCACTCTGGTACATGTAGTGCATGTAGATGGACGAGTAAAAAGTAGTTCACCACAGTTGGTGCGAGTAGTTACTCATTATCCCCAAGTTCTCTGGACCCGAGACATGGCCCGGGTTTCGGGACAGTTTCCCTCGTCAGCAGAGCAGTGTTTGGGGTGGATGAGAAGGCCGCCAAGTAACCGTCACAGGCCCTGATGCCTCTCCGGCGCACAGGTGCGTCTCCAAGAGCTCGTCAGCTCAGGGCTCACGGGAGCCGTTTAAGTACAACCAAGATGGATCGCACACCACTAGCCTCTCCTCCGGGTCGCCCCTTGGCACTCTGGTACATGTAGTGCATGTAGATGGACGAGTAAAAAGTAGTTCACCACAGTTGGTGCGAGTAGTTACTCATTATCCCCAAGTTCTCTGGACCCGAGACATGGCCCGGGTTTCGGGACAGTTTCCCTCGTCAGCAGAGCAGTGTTTGGGGTGGATGAGAAGGCCGCCAAGTAACCGTCACAGGCCCTGATGCCTCTCCGGCGCGCAGGTGCGTCTCCAAGAGCTCGTCAGCTCAGGGCTCACGGGAGCCGTTTAAGTACAACCAAGATGGATCGCACACCACTAGCCTCTCCTCCGGGTCGCCCCTTGGCACTCTGGTACATGTAGTGCATGTAGATGGACGAGTAAAAAGTAGTTCACCACAGTTGGTGCGAGTAGTTACTCATTATCCCCAAGTTCTCTGGACCCGAGACATGGCCCGGGTTTCGGGACAGTTTCCCTCGTCAGCAGAGCAGTGTTTGGGGTGGATGAGAAGGCCGCCAAGTAACCGTCACAGGCCCTGATGCCTCTCCGCCGCGCAGGTGCGTCTCCAAGAGCTCGTCAGCTCAGGGCTCACGGGAGCCGTTTAAGTACAACCAAGATGGATCGCACACCACTAGCCTCTCCTCCGGGTCGCCCCTTGGCACTCTGGTACATGTAGTGCATGTAGATGGACGAGTAAAAAGTAGTTCACCACAGTTGGTGCGAGTAGTTACTCATTATCCCCAAGTTCTCTGGACCCGAGACATGGCCCGGGTTTCGGGACAGTTTCCCTCGTCAGCAGAGCAGTGTTTGGGGTGGATGAGAAGGCCGCCAAGTAACCGTCACAGGCCCTGATGCCTCTCCGGCGCGCAGGTGCGTCTCCAAGAGCTCGTCAGCTCAGGGCTCACGGGAGCCGTTTAAGTACAACCAAGATGGATCGCACACCACTAGCCTCTCCTCCGGGTCGCCCCTTGGCACTCTGGTACATGTAGTGCATGTAGATGGACGAGTAAAAAGTAGTTCACCACAGTTGGTGCGAGTAGTTACTCATTATCCCCAAGTTCTCTGGACCCGAGACATGGCCCGGGTTTCGGGACAGTTTCCCTCGTCAGCAGAGCAGTGTTTGGGGTGGATGAGAAGGCCGCCAAGTAACCGTCACAGGCCCTGATGCCTCTCCGGCGCGCAGGTGCGTCTCCAAGAGCTCGTCAGCTCAGGGCTCACGGGAGCCGTTTAAGTACAACCAAGATGGATCGCACACCACTAGCCTCTCCTCCGGGTCGCCCCTTGGCACTCTGGTACATGTAGTGCATGTAGATGGACGAGTAAAAAGTAGTTCACCACAGTTGGTGCGAGTAGTTACTCATTATCCCCAAGTTCTCTGGACCCGAGACATGGCCCGGGTTTCGGGACAGTTTCCCTCGTCAGCAGAGCAGTGTTTGGGGTGGATGAGAAGGCCGCCAAGTAACCGTCACAGGCCCTGATGCCTCTCCGGCGCGCAGGTGCGTCTCCAAGAGCTCGTCAGCTCAGGGCTCACGGGAGCCGTTTAAGTACAACCAAGATGGATCGCACACCACTAGCCTCTCCTCCGGGTCGCCCCTTGGCACTCTGGTACATGTAGTGCATGTAGATGGACGAGTAAAAAGTAGTTCACCACAGTTGGTGCGAGTAGTTACTCATTATCCCCAAGTTCTCTGGACCCGAGACATGGCCCGGGTTTCGGGACAGTTTCCCTCGTCAGCAGAGCAGTGTTTGGGGTGGATGAGAAGGCCGCCAAGTAACCGTCACAGGCCCTGATGCCTCTCCGGCGCGCAGGTGCGTCTCCAAGAGCTCGTCAGCTCAGGGCTCACGGGAGCCGTTTAAGTACAACCAAGATGGATCGCACACCACTAGCCTCTCCTCCGGGTCGCCCCTTGGCACTCTGGTACATGTAGTGCATGTAGATGGACGAGTAAAAAGTAGTTCACCACAGTTGGTGCGAGTAGTTACTCATTATCCCCAAGTTCTCTGGACCCGAGACATGGCCCGGGTTTCGGGACAGTTTCCCTCGTCAGCAGAGCAGTGTTTGGGGTGGATGAGAAGGCCGCCAAGTAACCGTCACAGGCCCTGATGCCTCTCCGGCGCGCAGGTGCGTCTCCAAGAGCTCGTCAGCTCAGGGCTCACGGGAGCCGTTTAAGTACAACCAAGATGGATCGCACACCACTAGCCTCTCCTCCGGGTCGCCCCTTGGCACTCTGGTACATGTAGTGCATGTAGATGGACGAGTAAAAAGTAGTTCACCACAGTTGGTGCGAGTAGTTACTCATTATCCCCAAGTTCTCTGGACCCGAGACATGGCCCGGGTTTCGGGACAGTTTCCCTCGTCAGCAGAGCAGTGTTTGGGGTGGATGAGAAGGCCGCCAAGTAACCGTCACAGGCCCTGATGCCTCTCCGGCGCGCAGGTGCGTCTCCAAGAGCTCGTCAGCTCAGGGCTCACGGGAGCCGTTTAAGTACAACCAAGATGGATCGCACACCACTAGCCTCTCCTCCGGGTCGCCCCTTGGCACTCTGGTACATGTAGTGCATGTAGATGGACGAGTAAAAAGTAGTTCACCACAGTTGGTGCGAGTAGTTACTCATTATCCCCAAGTTCTCTGGACCCGAGACATGGCCCGGGTTTCGGGACAGTTTCCCTCGTCAGCAGAGCAGTGTTTGGGGTGGATGAGAAGGCCGCCAAGTAACCGTCACAGGCCCTGATGCCTCTCCGGCGCGCAGGTGCGTCTCCAAGAGCTCGTCAGCTCAGGGCTCACGGGAGCCGTTTAAGTACAACCAAGATGGATCGCACACCACTAGCCTCTCCTCCGGGTCGCCCCTTGGCACTCTGGTACATGTAGTGCATGTAGATGGACGAGTAAAAAGTAGTTCACCACAGTTGGTGCTAGTAGTTACTCATTATCCCCAAGTTCTCTGGACCCGAGACATGGCCCGGGTTTCGGGACAGTTTCCCTCGTCAGCAGAGCAGTGTTTGGGGTGGATGAGAAGGCCGCCAAGTAACCGTCACAGGCCCTGATGCCTCTCCGGCGCGCAGGTGCGTCTCCAAGAGCTCGTCAGCTCAGGGCTCACGGGAGCCGTTTAAGTACAACCAAGATGGATCGCACACCACTAGCCTCTCCTCCGGGTCGCCCCTTGGCACTCTGGTACATGTAGTGCATGTAGATGGACGAGTAAAAAGTAGTTCACCACAGTTGGTGCGAGTAGTTACTCATTATCCCCAAGTTCTCTGGACCCGAGACATGGCCCGGGTTTCGGGACAGTTTCCCTCGTCAGCAGAGCAGTGTTTGGGGTGGATGAGAAGGCCGCCAAGTAACCGTCACAGGCCCTGATGCCTCTCCGGCGCGCAGGTGCGTCTCCAAGAGCTCGTCAGCTCAGGGCTCACGGGAGCCGTTTAAGTACAACCAAGATGGATCGCACACCACTAGCCTCTCCTCCGGGTCGCCCCTTGGCACTCTGGTACATGTAGGGCATGTAGATGGACGAGTAAAAAGTAGTTCACCACAGTTGGTGCGAGTAGTTACTCATTATCCCCAAGTTCTCTGGACCCGAGACATGGCCCGGGTTTCGGGACAGTTTCCCTCGTCAGCAGAGCAGTGTTTGGGGTGGATGAGAAGGCCGCCAAGTAACCGTCACAGGCCCTGATGCCTCTCCGGCGCGCAGGTGCGTCTCCAAGAGCTCGTCAGCTCAGGGCTCACGGGAGCCGTTTAAGTACAACCAAGATGGATCGCACACCACTAGCCTCTCCTCCGGGTCGCCCCTTGGCACTCTGGTACATGTAGTGCATGTAGATGGACGAGTAAAAAGTAGTTAACCACAGTTGGTGCGAATAGTTACTCATTATCCCCAAGTTCTCTGGACCCGAGACATGGCCCGGGTTTCGGGACAGTTTCCCTCGTCAGCAGAGCAGTGTTTTGGGTGGATGAGAAGGCCGCCAAGTAACCGTCACAGGCCCTGATGCCTCTCCGGCGCGCAGGATGGATGGGAAAACTTAGAAGAATAGGAGATGTTCCTATCTCTGCCAACTCCAACCTGAAGGAGGGGGAGGCGAGGTGTAGCACATCTTTCAGTACCCACCATCTTGAAGATGGGGCGACCTCTCCAATCAGGTCAAGGTCTGTGCCCCTTCCCATAGGAGGGTGACATCATTGAGGGTGTATTCACCACAGGTAGCTACCTGCTACTCCCCTAAAATGCCCCTAAATTGAGTATTTATGTTTGTCCCCCAGACCTGGAAATTAGATCTGTGATAACCTACGAAGAAAGATGATATCCCTGCAAAGAAGACTGAAGATAACAACTGCCTTGGGCCATCCCTACAGGCCTATCTCCAGGTTTGACGACCCTGTAACTTGTGTGCAGCCCACAACCTCCGAAAACCCTAAGGGGACTGTTGCGTTCGAAAAATACTCTAATCTCCCGAGGACAGTGAACCTGGTCCAGAAGAAACCAACTACAAGGACTCTTGATCCAGGTGGATCCGGTCTCATGCACACTCTACACCGACGCTCACGGCCCGAGTCTGAGTGGCTCACCTGTCCAGTGAAGTCTCTGCAGCAATTCTAACCTCGAATCCAGTGGTGGCTGACCTCTCCTGGCCTCCTCATCGGCATCTGCAGTGTGAATCAAGAGGCTTCCCCTGACCATGACCGGCTCCAATAAGAAGACTCTGACAGCGCAAGGCACCGCTGCACTGAACCAACGGTAGCCCTATGACCACTTACATCTCTACTCACCCCTGCTGTCATTGGTCTCCCTCCTGCATCCTCTGGTGAAATGCCTGCAGCCTGTTTGACAAAAAAAATCCTCTTTGAAAAGCATTGGGCACCCGTATCTGAAATTGCACCCTGCACCTAGCTACCCCTGTACCCCTGGTAATGTATGTTTGGTTCTGCTTTGTGCCTCCATGCTGGTTCTAACCTCCAGCACTTGGCCACTGCAATCAATGTACTTATCTACAAGCAGTGTGGCTCTGAGCAACCCCAGCCTCCTTTGTAAAGCTTTTGGCGAACTCCAATTTTGACCTCTGCACCCAGCCGTCGCTGTGCCACTGGTGGTACAGTTTTGGTACTTACCTGACCCTTGCCCTTGGCTGGCCCTTGGGCCTGAAGACTGCAATTGTAAGTGTTGCACCTACCTGTAAAATCACATTATTGTTTTCCTCCATAGGAAAGTGTCAACTTTTTAAAGTGAAAACTATTTTTAGTTAAAAACGTGCATACCTTTTTGCAAAGATCTTGGTCTTAAAATAAAATACAAACAAGGAGTATTTTTATAAAATTGACATGGATTTTCTTTTTGACTCGTTTGTCCATTATTGATCATTTGTGTGCAATTATTTTCTTACACTCCTCTGTGTTATGCCTAAGGCTGCTTGCCCACACTACCACTAATAAAGCACTTTGGGCTTTACATTGAGCACTGTACACTTTTGGAGTACCCCTGGACTCTGTGCATATAATTTCCACCTAGTGATATATCATATACAAAGCCAGCTTTATGCATTGGTGGTTGACATTTGTTGCACCACTTGATTAATAATTGATTTCACAAGAGGAAATCCAAAATTGTCTTTAGTTAGAATTGTTATCGATAAGACTAGTGTTAGGGCCTTGGTTAAGTCCCCCGCTGTTTATAAAAATTGAAAGTCTGTAAAGTAGTTAGGCCTCATCAGTCCTTTTGCAATTTCTTTAAGTCCTTAATAAGACCCCAACTACTTTAAAAACCATGTCTGAAACTCCATGGACCAGCCAGAAGCTCAACCTGGCCCCATATGCAATCCTGAAAGTTTCCCAACTTAAAGACTTGTGCAAAGCATGGAAAATTTTCATGGGCCCTAGGCACAAAACAGACCATCTACAGCAGTTGCTGGCATAAAATGACAGGGCCTGGGCAAATCACACTTCTCCCAATGGGGAAGAGGAGGATGAGTCCCAAGAAGCAGAGGAATAGGACTGTGACTCCATCAATGGGGGGGTGCGACCCTAGTAGTAGCCAACATGAGGGAGAGACTGAAGATGCAGATCTTCAGAAACTGGCCAGTAGTATATCCTCACAGGCTAAACTCCGGGCCATAGAAATAGGAAGAGCTGAGTTGGGCCTAGGAACCATCTCTGGGGGCAGCAAAATAATAACTAAGGAGGTAGACTTTGTTGACTCCAAAATACCCAAAGGGATTTTCCCTCAGTTCTTTGAGGTGATGATATCACTAAGTGGTTCTTGGATTTGAAAGAGCATGTCTTGGTAGACAGATCCACAGGAGGCTGTGGAGTGCTATCATATAGTACATGTTCTCAGGAAATTGCAGGGATAGCCTCCTAACACCTAATTCAAAAGGTACACCATCGCTGGACCTCAGGAAGGGGAGCCTCATTGAGGGCTTTGGATTCAGCACTGAGGACTATAGGATCAGATTCAGGTAGGCCAAGAAAACCCAAGGCCAATCCTGTTTTGGTGGGTTCTATAATTTGACAAGGAAGGAGAAACATTTGAGTATTTGTCACCAAGAAAAAACACATAAATTCTTGTCAGACCTAGGTCCTCTTTCTCTTCATAAATTAGGGAAGAAGGCAAACCTTCTTCAAAACAAAGATCACCAAAACTAACACCGGTAAGAAAGACCAAAAGAAAGAAGCCACAAATCCTCCCAAAGAGAAAGATGTTAGCCATAAAAATAACAAAGAGTCTTCTCCAGCCCCCCAAAAACCTTCTCAGGAGGGTGGGCCCAGAGTCACTTCACAGTCTAATGGTAGGTACCAGGGGATGATCTGGGATCCCAACAAGGCTGATGTCATGATTGTAAGGCAGTAGGACAGCAATCTGGAGACCCTATATTTAAAAACAAGAAAAATGCCACTAGTCCACCTGCAGTATCCGCAGTTACTAACATCCAGATGGGATCCCAGGTGTGGCCTGGCCATGTAAATGACCCCACTCAGGCAACATTAGTCTTTCAGGGAAGGTAGGCTTAGTCTATGCTGCCTGGCCAGCTAATATGAAAATATACAGACAGTTTCCAAAGATTAATGGATCTAGAATAAGGGCCTTGAGAGATACTCAGGTTAGTGTCACCATGGTGACCCAGCAAATGGTTCACTCAGATCAGTACCTGATTGGAAAGTTCCATCCAGTCACCAATACTAACAGTATCACCACAGTCCATCCCATGGATATGGTCAATGTGGACTGGGGGAGTAGTTGGACAAAAGGAGGTAGTTGTGTCCCCAACGGTTCATGTAGATTGTCTACTTGAAGATGATTGGGAGTCAAACTGAAGACACAAGGAAGCATGGTACGTCTCTCAGAATGGGGTTTTGTAACCACAAGAGTACAGAGCAAAAATCTGGGTGAGAGAGAGGTGCTGGATACTAGAATAATGGACCAGTCCTCCAAGAGAAAAGGCAGGATGACCGTGGGACTATCTTTTAATGATGCCAGAGACCCCAAACCTGGTGCAAATAGGAGAGTGGTAGTGTCTCAGAGTTGTATAAAGTTTCTCATCACTTTGGCCCATAATATCCCCTCAGTTGGGCTCTTTAGGCAGTATAAAATGCGGAGTAGATTGGTCAATCACTTCTATTCACCAAAGATGTCTCAGACGGTGAAGGACTTTTGTTAGTCCTGTCTCACTTGCCACACCAGTGGTGAGGCAGGAGGCCCCCTTAATTCCGCTTCCAAATGGTTGGGGTAACCTTTGAAAGGGTAGGGATCAAGTTTGTTGGCCCTTTTGATCCTCCAACAGTCTCAGGAAACAAATATATTCTGGTGGTAGTGGATCATGCCACCAGGTATCCTGAAGCGATTCCCTCAAGGGCCACCATTTCTCCAGCGGTGGCAAAAGCTCTCCTTGGTGTCTTTATTAGGGTTGGGTTTCCTAAGACGGTAGTATAAGAAAGAGGTAAAAACTTCATATTTGCATACTTCAAACACATGTGGGAAGAGTGTGGAGTGAATTACAGGTTCACCCCAACATACCACCTATAAACCAATGACCTGGTGGAGAGATTCAACCAGATATTGAAAGGCATGATTGGTGGATTCCCTGAAAAACTTAAAAGGAGATTGGATCTCCTAATTCCGTGCTTGTTTTTTGCCTACAGGGAAGTGCCGTAGAAGGGGGTGGGGTTTCCACCCTTAGAAATTCTGTCAGTGGTCCCCTGAGTTTTTTCAAGGAGGGATGATAGAAGCTTCTCAAAGAGCCAAAACAAGACATAGTGGACTATGTGCTTGGCCTTTGTTCCAGGATGGGTGAGTACATTGAGAAAGCAAACCAAAACCTTCAGGCCAGCCAAGGGCTTCAAAAGCAGTGGTATGATAATAAGGCTGCTTTGGCACAATTGAAACCAGGGCGGAAGGTATGTGTATTGGAGCCTGTGGCCCAAAGGGCCCTCCAACATAAGTGGAGTAGGCCCTACCCTGACTTTGAAAAGAAAGGGGAGGTCATCTATCTGGTGGACCTTGGTAGTTGCAAGCATCCCAAAAGGTTGATACATGGCAACCACCTTAAGCAAAACCCCCTGGGTATTCCGGCACAGATTTGCAAATTTAGTGGCACAAAAAAGAAAATTAAGCAGCACATAAATGGAAATTTTGCAGCATTATTGCAGCACTTTATTTTACTCATGATCATTCCTTTCCAGCCCTAAATTTATGGAAACTGATTTAGCAGAATATTTCACTTTGAAATAGGCATTTTTAAAGTGTCTGGGAATGTTTTTTTGCTATATTATCCTTTGTGGTAACATTCTACAGAAAAGGTTAAAACCAGAACAATAGCATAGGGAAACCTCAGAGACAACCCTCACCATGGAGATGTCAGACTCCACTGACCATGGAGACACCCCAGAGCATCGATATGTGGGTCGGTTTCAATGAAGCACACAGATGCTGAGCAAATTTTTTGAGCACCAACGTCACTTAAACGATCGACATATGCTTAAGTCTGTATACGTGTGATGTAGCAGCCACATTCAACAAGCAAACCTCTATTCCATCAATTAATCAGTGAAACAGTGAGTTATCAACATGCAAATGTCACTCACTCAATCTGCAGAGAATGCAAGGTCCTGAAGTGCAGGTGCCTCATCACACAAACCCCTGGAGTGGCCGATGATGCATCGACCCAGAAGTAGCCTGTGTGCCAATGTCACTCAAGCAGCAGACTATGCTTGAGAACCTCGACCATGCAAATGTCTCTCAGCTCACTGGCACTGCTCATGCCACTTGATGTGATGTCTCAACCGGCAGACACTACGGTGCACTATCGTCACTCAAGTTGCGCACATTCACTTAACACAGAGTTTCTTATCACAAAATGCAACTTAACCAGCAAACAGCCACTGACTGCAACCTGAAAGATGTCAGCACAACACTCTTAACACACCAACGCCACTCAAACTGCAGACATTGCTCATTCCACTGACACTATATGACTCACACACACCCTTCAACCACAAACATGGCTGCCACCAACGCTACATCAGTGGCTCCTTCTAGGACTTCTGCCTTCCTTTAGGCAAGCATTCGAGTGGTAAGTATAATATACAGCAAATGCAATTATGACGACACAGGTAGATATCCATTGCTCGGTCCACGCAAGGGCCCACAAGGTCTTTGCAACCTGGTGGCAGCAATGCCAACCCCATACTGAATCCAGATCGTAAGTCCAAATGAATAATTTTGGAAATCTTTTTTATTTCTATTGATTCAAAACTAACAGCTGTTATGAAAGGTTCAAAAATAGTCTTGTGAATGATTCCAATACTACTAATCTATTTCATATGCGTGTGTCCCCATAGTTCATTTGCACTTGGTGAATTATGCCAATACTTCATGGTTTAGGATGGTAGACAGGGACATTATTTCTCTACACTAGCAAATCATGTGTGTGTATATAAATAAGACTGAAGGTTCCATAAGCAGGATCAGATAGGACCAGCAAGATAGTATAAGCCTGTACTACAGCCCCAATTAAAAACAGTCATACTCTGCTGTGGATTCTGCATTTTTATATGTACTCAAAGGTGAAGATTTTTGTTGTTGTTAGAGGAATCTATTTTTTCCCACATAGTTATCATGAATTTACGGTGTACACCCAAAAGATGAGTACAAGATTTCCCAGTTTACAAAAAGTTGGGAATTGAGAGGCAACAATATCTGTTACTGATGTATTCACCACCCTTTTTCAGCCTCGTCAAATAAAAAAATACATCAGATCGCATTTTCTTCAAATTTCACCGGCGGTTTTGTAAAAAGGGCAATCTTTTGGTAATTTGGTAATTGGGGCTGTAGGACAGGCTTCTACTATCTGGCTGGTCCTGTCGTGATCTCCATTGGCTCAGGGTTGAGAACCGTGTCTAATTCAAAGCCCTGAGCTATATATTAAAAGTTACGTCTGGTAGCGCCCCGCAATACCTAAAGTCCATTGTCCATACTTATATACCATCACGCTCTCTTCGCTCTTCCACCCAGGCTAAGTTCTCAGTCCCAAGGATCAGACTGTCACAAATGGGAGGCCCGTCCTTTTCTTACCTGGGTCCTCCTCTTCTCAGGAACGAAACTATCTTCAGCAATTTTTGCAAACATTAAAAACCTGGCTGTTTAACCAATAAATTGCAGGTAATTACTTAATATTTGGGTTTGCCTGACTATAAATTCCTTCCTCTTTTTTCCTGTCAAGCGGTGCCGGGAAACCTTTTTGGTAGCTGTGCACCTTATTAAATAGAATTTTTTTTTTTTAAAAAGCTGGTCTTTTTACAAAACGGCAGATTGCGCAAAATGATTTTTGCAAATCAGAAAAATCCTGGAAAGTCTGCTTAAGCCCCGTTATGTCAGAGCTGATATGACCATGGTCTTTTTTTTTTTGTAAACAGATTTTTATTGGTTTTTCAAGGTGACATCATAGGAAAAACAGCCAATATGGCACAATAAAGGAGCAAGCAGGGCAATGAAATTCCGATGTAGGTATCCCCCCGCTCATTGTCATAAGGTCTTTCTTCTCCTCCCAGCGTCGAGCCTCCCATCAGGTGGGCATCAGGAACAGCCACTCACCAGTCCACCTCCCCTCCCCCCATCAAGCCTGATGTGAATATCCCAAAGCACCCTATCAGGGTGGTCATCTCAGCAGGATCTCTCATGCGAATGCCACCCTCTGCCCCGCCCCCTCTCCCTCCCCTTCCCCCCATCTCCCTAGTATAAAGGGAAAAAGAAAAACCCTCACCGCCCCCCAACCCCCTCAGGCATGCCGCTGCCTCAACAAAAATGTCAGTTCATGGCCACCTAGGGCATCCACCGTGTTCCATGTCCTCTAAGTCCCAAACCCCAGGGGTCAATATCGTGAAGAGAGGGGAAGGGAGCCCCCAACTAGGCCCCACACTATGCTCAAGGCTGTGAGGAATCGCTGGATTCAATCATCCGGTGCTGCCCCCAACTCCCCCAGCGGGTCCTCTGTGTCACCAGGCGGGTGCTTCACCAAGTCCACCAGTGCCACCCATGCACTCGCCATTTCCATCGACTTTTCATTCCCAGTGTGTGTAGCCATCCGTAATCTGCAGGTCCCCTCACTCTCCCCCCATTTCACTAGTTCCCTATTCCATTTCAGCAGGTTGGGTGCATTCTTTAATTTCCAGTGACTAGTAAGCTCCCTCTTTGCCAATACTAACCCCCAGTCGATAAATTTACTAGTAACTTTTCTCTTAGCTGTATGTGGGAACCAATGCAACAGGCAACAACCAGGTGTCAATGCTGCTTCTCTCTCCGTCACTGTGGTCACTCCAGTCGTCACCCCTCTCCAGTAGTCTCCCAGGTGTGGGCACTCTCAAAACATGTGTAGGAACCCTGCCCCCTACAGGTTACATCTTGGGCAGGTGGACAATACCCCAAAGTACTCGTTAATTTTCCCAGGTGCGAGGTAGGACCTGTGTAATACATAGCAGTGAATTAATTGAAAGCGCGCATTTCTAGTGCTCTTCCAAGCCCATTCTAGGATCTCTTCCCATGGTTTCTCCCCGATGGCCTCCCCCAAGTCTGCCTCCCACTTAAGGCGTAACGCTACCAGAGGTTGTCGCAAGTCATGCGTGATCCTCCTATAGAGACATGTAACCGCCTTAATAGTCCCCGCTGCCATCACTACGTATTGACATGCCAGGAACAGTGTGGCTTTCACCAACCCCTCTTGCCAGTGCTTTCTAATGGCTGCAGTCAAAACCGCATGGAAGAGAAAGTCCCCTCGTGGGAGATCATGGCGCTGAAATAGGTCATCAAAGGGGAGGAGGCTACCATCCTCAAATAAGTCCCTGATAGTGATGACCCTGCATCTTCCCACTGGCGCAGCTTGCTCCAATCGCCCCCATGAGGCAGTGCTTCGTACACCCGCAGCGGAATCTTAGGCGCGTATGGGATCCGTATCCGTGCCCTTCCTGCCAGATGATTCCAACACTGTCTCACCATTCGCAAATCAGGGGGAATCGTTCTATCTCTCACAGGTAACCGTAACAGCACCCGAAAAAGCTGGGCCAAACTTGGGTCCTGACCACCAAAATCCCCAGCATCCTGGATTCGCCTCGCCATCCACTTCATAACCCCACTGGAGCTGTGGTGCTTGATTGTGGGCTTCATGATCTGGCAGAGCAAAGCCCCCTTCCACCCTGGGACGCTGCATAGTGACAAGCGCCACTCTCCGCCTCCTGCTGCCCCATAAACACCCAGTGAGCAAGAAGTTGAGCTGCACAAATATCCTGCGTGGGATCCAGATGGGAAGTGTCCCGAAGAGATAAAGAAGCCTAGGTAAGGTAACCATCTTCACAAGTGTAATCCTACTTGCCACAGGCAGCGGGAGTGTTCCCCAAAATTCAAAGCAGCTCTTAACGCTGCACACCGCCCATCCTATATTACCCCCAGGAGTTCCACGGGGTCGTGGTAGATCTGGGTCCCCAAATACGGCAAATAGCTGGGCCCCCATGGAACCCCTTCCACACTGCATACCGACTCTGCAAGGACTGGCAGGGAACAGGCACGATTTGGTCCAGTTGACGCAGAGCCCTGCAACCCTCCCCAGTGTGGCTAACAAATCCTTAGCTCCCCGAAGCGCAACACCAGAAATGGCTAAGAACAAAAGCAGATCATCTGCATAACCTGGCCCTCTACTAGCAGCCCCTGATAGTGTCTACCTGTCCTGCCATGGACAGCCATGGGCTCCATTGCCAGGGCAAATAACAGAGGGGACAGGGGGCACCCCTGCCTCGTACCCCTTTCCACCTGACAGGTAGCAGAAATCAATCCCCCCGTCCTGACCCTGGCAGTGGAATTATTGTACAAGATCGCCGTCCACTCTACAAATCGGTCCCCCAGACACCCTCAGGACATTAAAAAGATACGGCCATTCTAGGCTATCAAAAGCCTTCTCAATGTCGACCGTAAAAATACAGGCATCCTCCCTGTATATGTCCCTAGAATGCGCAGAAGTTTCCGAACATTCCTCGCTGTGTTCCGAGACTGAATAAATCCAGCCTCGTCCACGTGAATTAAGGTCGGCATATGAGTCAACAATTTACTAGCCAACACACGGCTCAATATCTTGTAGTCCAAGTTTAGCATGGCCAATGGCCTATAGGAGGTCCGATCCCACGCCGGTTTCCCCGGTTTCAGAGGGAGACAATTATTGCCTCTCGCGTAGATGCCAGGAGGAAGCCCTCCTGCCTCGCACTATTATATAGGGCGACCCAGCGCGGGGCCAGGGTGTCTGCATATGCAGAATAAAATTCCACTGGAAGCCCATCGGTCCCCGGCGTCTTGCTCCTAGCCATGTGCTTGATCGCTCTACGGACTTCCCCTACCTCAAATCCCTGCCAAGTGCCTCCTCTGCCTCATCCTCAATCATGGGGAGGTCCACAGCGGTCAGGAAATCCATATCTCTGTGGAGTCCTGGGGCAAGCTTTCTCTGGTAGAGCCCTGTGTAGTACTGCAGAAATTGCTCATTAATGGCACACTGAGTGTACACTGCATCACCACCTAGGTTCCTCAGCTCCAATATCGACGTCCCCCTCCTCACTGGATTGGCCAGCCATGCCAGTAGTGCTCCAGATTGTGGATGCGAGCAGTCTAGGTCAATGTCCGCAATACAGTTGAAGTCTCCCTCCGGCAATACAGACCCCGTCAACATAGTCACCAGCTGCCCGAGAGATGCACAAAAAATGCAGCTTGATCTATGTTGGGGGCATAGATGCTGCCCAACACAATGTCCCTACTGTCAAGTCGCCCCGCAACCACCACATACCTTCTGTCTGGATCAACCAGCTGTCCAATCGGACCCCCGCACAAATCCAAATCAAAGTTCCCCTTGCAAAGGCCGAATAAGCTGTGCAGAACACCTGCCCCCGCCATCTACGCTGCAGAGCCACCCCCTCTTGTTTCGTGAGGTGCGTCTACTGTAGTAGTGTGACCTGCACCCCTCTCCTCCCAAGGTAAGCGTGTATCCTATGGTGACATGACATAGTGTGCATTCCCCTGACGTTCCAGGTTATATATTTAATACCTACAGTGGATTCCATGGCACTTTTTTCAGCGTCTTCCCATCCTGAGCCCCCCCCAGTGGCATGCCTGACCCCAATAAGAACCCTGTCAACCCCTTGAACTCCCCAACTCCCACTCCCCAGGACAGGTACAATCGAACTCGCTCCCATCCAAACTAGTGCAACTATCAACTGATCACTAAACGTGGTGAGGTGTGTGCTGACCCAATAGGACCCAAAGCCCCCCCTGCCACCCCCCACTCATATCAAAACAAGGGAGACCCCAACTACAGCTCATGTCTGGTGCCATCGTCCTTCCTCCCCCAGAGTTCTGCACTCTCAAAAGCCAGTTCCAGGGGCCAGCTTAGTCTTTGCCCACCCAACCTCATGCACCCATCTCGCATGAGTAGATCCATCATCTGGGGTGTGACCTCAAGAAGTCCAGGCTCAGTATCCCCATTCGTGCAGCTGGTAGGAGAAGTCTCAAGTTTGCCCATGCCAAAGACAGCCGCAGTGGAGATCAGGCTAGCTTCCTTTTGGCTGATCTCCGATACTGCCTGCATAGGCCGGTCTCTCCCAAGTTGAAGCCCGGCAACATTATGGCCTCTGTGACCCCAAACGCTGTGGTGAAGAACAAGTGTCACAAACTCGCCAGGAACCATACTTATCCAAAGACTCACAGCTCACCCAAGAAGAACCGCCGTCTACGGAGTGACCTCTGGCAGTTCAGATTCAGTGTCCCCATTTGTGCTCCCAGGTGGAGAGTTCTCAGATCCACCCAATTCACATCGGGTGGACGCTGAATTCGGGCTGACCTCCCACAACAAATCTCTGCAACTGCTTGCACTGCTCTGTCCCTCTCGAGGTGGCGAAATGATGACGGAAGGTCCCTCAGTGAGCTTGCATGCCAGGGGGATTCCCTCCCCATGTTGCTCATTGCAGAATTTTACCTGGATTGCACCTGGTGCATCTCCAGCCACTGCCATGCCTCTTGCAGAGTGGTGAAAAAGAGTGTTCTAGCATCGTCTTCCACCCTCAAGCGCGCCGGGAAGAGCATGGCATGCGGTATGTGAAGTTGGTATAGTTTTCGTTTCCATATATCGAACAGCGTCGTCCCCTTCCGCACGTTTTTGAACTCCCACTATGCGGGGGTTGTTCCTGCGAGAGCGCCCTTCACTGTCCTCCTCTCTCGCCTCCAAAATCCGAACTTTGTCCCCCAACAGCCTCAAGGAGCACTGCAAGAAGACTATTGCTTCCGGAAATTCCTCTAGTGTTTTCTCTGTCACTTTCACATGCTCCTTTAGTTTCCTGTGGTCCTCCTTGAGTAGGGTGAGGTCCACCCCTAAGGCATCGATTTTTATCTCAAGGGCCTCCCTTGATGAAGTGATGGCCTGCATTATATCCGCCAACAAAGTGTTCCCTGGGGCAGCCGAATTTGGATGCTCCGTCACATCTTCCTTGTCGTTTGTCTGTTGACCCGCTCCTTCCACCTGGAGGGCTGCAAAACCTTTTTTCTTGTTTACCTGCCCCATCGTATCTTCCAGGCAGCCTTTTACCGGCTAGCGTGGAACTGGCCTCTCGAGTTCAGCAACGGCCCCTTCTCGCAACAGTCCTTGCAGCAGCCCCATCACCAGCACCAACTTCCTTCAACACCACCTTACTGGGGGGATCTCCCTTTTCAGCAGTGTCAACGCACTCCAGAATTGCGCACAATCAATCGTCCTGCCGGCGCAGGTTCCCGTGTTGCGCTAGGTCTCGGTTCCGTTACAGGTGGTTTGCAACTCCCCAGGGTACTGAGAGACACAGTTCCTCACGGTGCTCCTTTAAGCACCTGTCAGCACCGGCCGCCATTCTGGGGGATTCCTGCACCCGCTGCAATTCCAGGTGTCTGCTGTGCTGCCCCAGGCTGCGGCAACGCTACGCCCTAGAGGAACAGAGGCCATGGTCCTCAATAGCGCTTCACATACATTCGTCACCGCTAGCGGCCCCTCAAAGGTCTAGCTCCCGTTCCAGTCAGAGCAACTCACCACCGGGCTCCGCTAGCCTGCTCATAAGTCCGCCAATGTGTAATCCTGTACAGTGGCAGGGAGGTACCCCCAATAGATCGGGCACCCAGTCCTTCAGGCATTCTGTACGCACCTGCCAGTGCCAGCTGCCATTTTCGGTGCTCCATCCCCGGCTCCGTACAAGGAAGAGCTCCGCACAGTAGCGATTAAAAAGTTCCGCCCCGGGGGCGTGGCCAAGATGGCGATGGAGTGAGACGTGTTGTTTCGTCCCTCCGGCGCCCCCACCAGCTTAGCCTTGTAAAGACCCCGGAGCGACACGACTTTGGCGCCCAACCCACCGGGTGCCCGCGCCTCGTGGCCGAAGGGGCGCTGTAACTTGCAGTAGCGGGACCTGGAGGCAGGCGAGCGATGGAGCCCTGCAGAGCGGGCGGCAGCGTGGAGCCCAATTGCGAGGGCTACAAGGTGACATTGCCTCCGGGCCCCTGGAATAGCTGAGGCTGGGAGACGAACCCGCCCGTCCTTTGTGCCCTGGTCTTGGCGCCCCTGGGACTCCCCTGGCCTGCCGGACAGAGCCCAACTCCTGACTAACAGCCTACCCCACTCTGGGGTGTAGTGGTATAGAGGTAGACCGGCATTGCTGTGGGCATGCTCCTTCGGTGGGGGCCCGGCCGTGCTCGCCGGCCTAGTACATTGGCAGGGGAAAGCGCCGGAGCAATACAAGGTCTGAGCGGAGCGACGCCATGTCTAACAAGACGCGTAAGGATAAGCCGGAGAAGCCCGGTAAGGATGTACCTCCGAGGGGATCCCAGCATGCGGCATCTCCCGGTACCAGCTCCTCCCCGAAATCAAACGACGGGGAGGCCCCGGCCACTAAAGCATTCATGCTGGAACTTTTTGCCTCCATCAAGGAAGACATTACTGAACTGCGCTCCCAGCTGGCCTCAGACCTGCAGGAAGTGCGGAGAGATGTGGATGGCATTGGTGAAAGGGTAGCTACACTGGAGGACCACGACCTGAATGTGGCCAGTGATGTACATCAACTGCAGCAAGATGTGATCTGACTCACTGAGCAGAACCTAGACCTCCAAACCCACGCGGAAGATCTGGAGAACCGCTCACGTCGGAACAACATCCACATTCGAGCGGTGCCCTGGGACGGGGAAGCAGGTGATCTGAAGGGTTATGTCGAGGCACTCTTCTTGCAGATCCTGGGCGAGGACGACGTTGGCGAGATCAAAATGGACAGGTTCCACAGAGTTGGATTGCCGAGGCGCGGTGGGGGCCCTCCCCCCGATATCCTTGTCTGTATTCATGATTTCCAGCTTAAGGAACGAATATTGCAGAAAGCCCGGGACATTCCGTCTGTACAGTTCCGGGGTCACCACCCCCAGCTTTACCAGAATTTGGCGGCATCGACGCTTCAGAAGAGACGTGAGTTCCGCCCTGTGACCGCCTACCTGCGGGAACGAAGTGTGTCCTACTCCTGGGGGCATCCCTTCCGCCTTATCTTTAGATGGCAGAACAGGCTGGTTCAAGTTCGTTCTCTGCAGGCTGCCAGGGATCTTCTGGGCTTGGATGACACTGTCCCTTCTCCCAGGGGTGGGAGCTCCCCATCCAGGCGAAGACGACACTCCTCTTCTTGGCATAGAGTGGGTCGGGACGCAGACTCGAGGATACCCGATGGTACAACCAGTTTGCAGGAAAGGGGCGTGGCGGTTGCTACTGTCACCTCTGTAACTGAGTCATCTTCACAAGAGAGCTCCGGGGCAGCTTGAGCCTTGAGACGGAGTTTGATCGGCGAAAGAAGGGCTCTTCTCCTTCAGCTCTTGAGTAGCTCACAGGGAATGGGGGCAGCGGTGGCCCCTATTGCATTGGCGAAGGTGACGACAACACAGCTTAGCTCCGGGGCGGCCTGAACCCTGAGCGTTGACGGCCTGGCACCGGAGGGACGCATACCTTCAGGTACCGTGGGTAAATTTGTACTTTTTGGGAAGACAACCCGGTACGTGGCCTATGGGGCACACCATGTGGTGCCCCGTCCTCATCCCCCGGAGGAATCTTCAGACTTCTATGCACTATAACTATTAAGTACATTGTTTTTTCTGTTCTCTCTTTCCTTTCTAGTTGCTTCCTACTCCTCTACTGTTTTGAGAGCAGTTCTTGGGGCTCTTTGGGGGGGTGGTATTAAAAGAGTTCGGTGGGGGTAAGGGGAGGGGGGATGCGGGGAGGGTTGTGGTGGCGATGGGTATGGATGGATGACTGCATTTTTTGTTCTATGGTATCTGCGTGATGTTCCTCAGAGCGGTCTATGCTTGGCTTCTGGGATTCTAGGTGATTGCTCTTTGACTATGAGGCTATGGGGTGGCTGTATGGGAGGACCTTGTCCCTGCTGGAGAACCGAGAGAGGGGATGGAGTTTGGGGTTGTTGGATGGGGGGGCTCTGGTACGATGGGGGTCTGATAAGAAATGGGATGGCCAATATCCTCTCACTCTTGGACACCTTTGCATGTTATCTTTCTGCCGTGTTGACTACGGTCATCGAAGGTGGAGGTAGAGGAGTGGGGCAGGGTGGTACGGGAGTAGCAATGGTGAGGTGGTTGTCTTATGATGCCTCTTAGTATTGGGACGTGGAATGTCAAAGGCCTGAATTCCCCGCAAAAACGTCAAAAGGTGTGGAAGTATGTGAATGACCACCAGCTTGATATCGTGGGTCTCCAGGAGACTCCCTTGGCGCGCAGGGATGAACTTCGCCTCCGGCACAAGCATTTCCCCCTCATATATAGATCATCTGCTTCTACGAAACACAGGGGTGTGGCTCTTCTCTTTCGGGCGGCACTTCATTTTCAGCCTATGGACGTGCGCAGCGATAAAGAAGGCCGATGGCTGATGGTGAAGGGTCTGGTCCATGGTAGACTGAGCACTTTTGTGGTGGCGTATGCTCCCAATGCGGGACAAAATGGCTTTCTTCAGGGCCTGCTGCGGAAGATAGGTGACTTTGTTGAGGGACACCTGTTTCTGCTGGGGGACTTTAACTTAGTGTGGAGTAGAGAGATGGATAGCTCTGGACCCCAAAGGGCCGATGCAGGTTTGTTCTCTGCAGAGACACAGCGGCTTCTTGGTGACCTGGGCTTAATTGATGGTTGGCGTTCCATGCACCCCCTGTCCCGAGATTACACCTTTTTCTCCCATGTGCACAACTCCTACTCTCGCCTGGATCACATCTTTCTTAGTCAGGCCCTCAGGGGAGATGTCCATGACTCTAGCATATTCCCGCTGTCAGTCTCTGACCACAGTCTACTCGTGCTCGGACTTCGCTGGTCGCCACCAGGTGACGGTCTTCGAAAGTAGTACTTCCCGGCAGCAGTTGTTAGGGACGATACTTCAAGCAAGGACTTACGGAAGGCTATTAGGGATTTTTTTGCTCTCAACCCTGTGTCCGATGCATCAATATCCACTACCTGGGACGCCTTTAAGGCGTCGCTCAGGGGCACCTGCTTGGCTCTTAACGCTAACCTCAATAGGATGCGACGGAAAGAACAAGAGGAGTTGGAAAAAGAACTTGCAGTCCTTGAGCAAGCACACAAACTAAATCCATCTAGATTGACCCTCCGCCCCTTGACGGCGGTTAGGGGGAAACTGAGGGCCCACTATAATAATAGAGCAGAATTCACCTTGTTGAGACTGCGGCATCTTTCGTATTCCCAAGGGAATAAGGTGGGGAGACACCTGGCACGTCAACTTAGAGAGAAAAAGGAACGGGATTACATAGGAGGGGTTCAAGTTGCGATGGGAGAGCTGCAGCATCGGGATGAGGTCAAGGCTGGCCTCTTTGGCCGCTTCTACTCGGACCTCCATGCAGGTGACACGCTCGACTCCAAGGCCCAGCGGGAATATCTGCGGAACCTGCCCATTCCGCAGGTTTCAAAGGAGTGGAACGATCTGCTAACTGCCCCATTCACTCGCGACGAAGTGCTTGGTGCCATTAAAAATCTGAAACTCCATAAAGCTCCGGGGCCGGATGGCTATACCGCCATCTTTTACAAGACGTATGCCACTGAGGTGTGCGACTTTCTGGTCTCCCTTTTTAATGATATGGCTGAATCCGGCGCAGCATCCGGCTCGCTGGCTGAGGCCGTCATTTCAATTATACCTAAACCTGGGAAGGATCCCGCTCAGTGCTCTTCGTATCGCCCGATAGCCCTCCTCAATATCGACGCCAAGCTGTATTCCTCGATTGTTGCTAGTAGACTTCAGGATCTGATGCCGCCACTCATACATCCGGACCAATCTGGATTTATTAAGGGCCGTCAGACCCATGATAACACTAGGCGGGTAGTCCACTTGATAGAGAAAGCTAACAGATTCCAGATCCCAGCGTTATTAGTAGGCTTCGACGCTGAAAAAGCTTTCGACCGGGTGAACTGGGGCTTCCTGTTCCACACTATAGCTGCTTTCGGCTTTTCAGATAAGTTCCTCTCAATGGTGAAAGCGAACTACAGCACTCCCCGCTCTAGAGTTTCGGTAAACGGCCATCTGTCTGCCTTTTTCTTGCACTCACGTGGCACCAGGCAGGGCTGTCCTCTTTCCCCCCTGCTCTTTGCCCTGAGCATTGAACCATTGGCGTTAGCGGTGCGGGAGCACAGGGATATACGGAGTCTTCCCTTTACTGGGGAACAGCACAAAATTTCTCTATTTGCGGATGATGTGCTGCTCTCTATTGTGGACCCGGCTCACTCTCTGCCACATGTCCAGAAGGTATTATCGCGCTTTGACGAGGTGGCCGACTTCAAGATCAATTACGACAAATCTTATGTTCTGAATCTCACGCTTTCACCTGCAGAGGTGGAACGAGTGCGGCCTCTCACCCAGTTGGCCTGGGCCTCCAGCTCCATCGTGTAGTCCGGGCAGACTTGGATCGGTGGAAACCCAAATACATATCATGGTTGGGCAGAATTCACGCCCTTAAGGTGGTCCTCCTCCCCAAATACCTGTATTTCTTTCAGGCGCTCCCCATTCCTCTGGAGGTGGACTTCTTTCGGCGCCTTAAGACCCAGAGGCTCCGGTTTATTTGGCAGGGGGGTCGCAACTTTGCGACGGCCGCGGGGGGAGGGAGGAGTGGGCCTTCCCGATATGCATTTGTATTATAAAGCGGCACAATTACGAGTGTTGGTGGAGTGGTCCCAACAGACATCGGAGAAACACTGACTACACATGGACAGGAATGTGGCGGGTAGATCTATTTGGGACCTGATCTGGAAACCCAAGAAAGACAGGCCCCAGAACGCCTACATCAGCACTCCCACCAGTACCACCCTAAAGGTATGGGATACGTTGGCCGCTGATGACCGTTGGACTACCTTCCCGTCTCCGTTCACACCTATACATTTTAACCCGGATTTTCCACCGGCGCTACAGGAGGGCCCCTTCAGGGTATGGAGGGAGGGAGGATGTAGGGCTTTAACCCACCTGTTCCACGGCTATACTCCACTCACCTTTGATAACTGTATGAGGGACTATGAAGTCCCTCCATGGGAGCGATTCCACCATGTCCAGATGATTCACTGGGCCACCTCTCCTGGGGTCCTCGATGCAGCCACGAGACCTCCTTCACCCTTTGAGGCTTTCATTCTCCGGACTTCAGCTATGAAGGGGGGTGTATCCTTTCTTTACCAATTACTACTTACCTCGGCAGTGTCGCCCCGCCCCCGTTATATGGGACAGTGGGAAGAGCTCCTGGGGCGGGACATTTCTGACAAGGAGTGGTCGGCATTGTGGCGCGATATTGCTTTGCACAACCATTCGTTGGATCTGAGAGAGGCCCACCTTAAGACGCTTATGGACTGGTACTTGTACCCGTCCAAGCTCCATTGTATATTCCCGTCTACTTCTGATAGATGCTGGAGGGGCTGTGGATTGCTTGGGGATTTCCGCCACATTTAGTGGGATTGCCCGATTATTCGACCATACTGGGAAGAGATCCTTTCCCATATTAAGGGCATCCTTGGTTACCCGGTGGAGGATTCTATAGCCTGTGTTCTACTGGGCCTTCGAGACCCACTTCTTGAACACCAGACGCGAGTGGATAAACAAATCCTGTGGCTCTGTCTTGGAGCTGCCAAACTCACTCTGGCGTCAGCCTGGAAAAAACAGGAGGCTCCGGCGATTTCCCTATGGCACGCAAGACTGTGGAAACTACTTAGCATGGAACGAGTGGCGGACATCTTCCTGGGCAACTTCAAAGACTTCCAGTTCCGCTGGGGCTCCTTGGTCTGCTATCTTTCAAAGGGGTTACCATTTGCAGTTTGCCCATCCTCCATACGAGCGCTCCATTTATTTCAGATCTAATAGAGGAACCACGTTGAATGATTGCTGAATGTTGTTGTCGCCACCACTGAGGGGGGGTGGGTGGGGTGGGGTTTTTTTTGTTAATTATTTGTTTGAGGCACCCACACGGGTGATAAGGCCTTTCAGATCCTAACACGATAATCTGTGTGCATGTGCGGCTTCTACTGGCAGCTGCATATCTAACTCAATGGCTCTTGGGTACTGTGCACAAGCCTAAATCTGCTCCTTTTAACCAATGACACTGGCCTTCTATTCTGCCCGTTGGCCGCCTGCTATTGCTCAGCACCATTACTAACTGCCTATACTTATGCCCCCTGCGTGGGACGATGCGCGGGATTGCCGCTGTTATTTCTCTTTGTTCTTTATTAAACCAAATAAAGATTTTTTTTTAAAAAAAGTTCTGCCCCTTCTGCATGTAGATGCCTCACCTCTGTATTGTCGCCACCACTTCTGTTGTTGTTGTGAGGGAGGGGAGCCCGCTGTCAGTGTTCCAAGCTCCAAAATGGCCTTTAGCCACGCCCCGCTGCCATCTTGATTTCGCAGTGGCCTGGGAAGCCAGGTGTGAGAAGTTGGCCTGATATATGATGTTTCCAATTCTGGAACCACCTTGTATCAGTCCAAACAATCCCTTATGGTGTCTGGTTGTAAGTCAACCTTGTTAGACAAGCTATCCTAGGGGTAGCATGGACTCTCTCAAGAGCAGTCATCCATTTGTGGATGTCATCCCCTTCCTTGTAGGGGGGCACAATTTTTGTCAGTTTTCTATTATCATAGCTCCTGTCTTTTTCTTTAGGAATTTTGCTGCCACCAGTGGCATCTAAGCCACACAACTTTTGTTCTCTTGCTAAAGCAAGTTTAGCTTGAGCCAAGGCTACCTCTTCCCTTTCTATTTGGATTTGGACAGCCCTCATCCTGGCCCTATGCTCTTTCCTCTGGGGGGAAGTCATTCCCCTTTGACATCCTCGTGAGACACTAGAAACATGAGAGTCCTCTGATGGAGATCTCACCCTTCTGTTGCCTGGGAGGATTAGGTGTTGGGTCCTGGGGAGGTGCTGGCCCTCTCCATTCCCCAGTAGGTATAAGTTGGCCTGGTTAAGCCTGGCAACTAGAACCTGGTTACCCTGTTGATCCTGATTCTCAGGCTCCTCTATTTCCGAGCCCTCTTCCTCCTCCTCCTCCTCTTCTTCTTCTGGAGTAATCTAATCTTCAGGGTGGTTTATTCCATCTCCTACAACCAAGGAAGCTGTCTTGGCTGTTTCTAAGTCATCCTTTTCCAGGATGGCTATCAGGGAAGGAATGGTAGGGGCTCTGCCCTTCTTTAGCCCCCTTGCAGTGCACAAGGCACCCAAGTCTTTGTGGCTAAGTTTGTCATAGCTGGATGTTGCCTTGGTGGGGTCAACCTCCACAGGGATAGAGCCTGAAGCTCCACCTGAGTCAGACATGACTGCTAGTGAGGTGTAAGTGGTGCACTTACCTACACTAAGTGTTTTCCTACTGTACCTTGCTAGTGAGTTGTAGTCAGGGTGTGCTAATCCCTTTAATCTACAACTACTAAGTTCAGTAGAACTTAATATGCTAAGCTTTTGATTTATATGTACCTAAGGTACTTGATGTGATCTTTCAATTTGATAAAAGATTGTAATGGTAAAACAACAGCAAGCTCAAATCCACACCGCTGCGCACCAATGTGAGAAGCTGGCCTGATATATGATGTTTCCAATTCTGGAACCACCTTGTATCAGTCCAAACAATCCCTTATGGTGTCTGGTTGTAAGTCAACCTTGTTAGACAAGCTATCCTAGGGGTAGCATGGACTAAGCAGCCTTAAAGGCTTAACTTAAGAGGTCGTGTTAAGCGAGCTGTTTTACCACATACAATCCTGTAATATCAAATGAAAGGACACCACACAAGTATATATTATAAAAATATATGTGTTTATTTCTAAAATAATACCCAGTACTCTTTATGAGCAAAGGGGTACAAGCGTTAAATCAAAAGCACAGTATAACATACAAAGTTGCACAATTATGGATGAGGGCGGGTGGCCACTCAAACCATATATTAAAAAAGTGGTATAAGAGATACCAATCGAACAGTGGTTAGGCCTAGGGCCTAGGGAATCGCTGGGAGCAGTCTGGACTAGCAATGCTGAAGTCGGGAAAAGCCTGCGGGATTCGGGTGCAGCACGTAAAGTGCGGCTTGCACCAATGCAATGTCAATGGTGCGTAAAAGTTACACAAAGTTAGTTTAAGGATACTTCCGCTGAACCTAGAGGAACAAAACTTAAGACACTGACCCTAGAGGTGTGTACCAGTGTGGGAACACCGGCGTTGCAATGTTACCTCACCCACAGGAAGCGGGTGCACAGGGTCGAAGTGGCGTCGGGTTTTGACACGCAGGCTCTTGGTGCTTGGAGCTGAAGATGCTGCAGGCAATGGGAAGCAGAAGTGTCCGGTGTGATCCAAGGGTGGATCAAAGTCTTAAAGTATCTGAAAGCAGAGGGGACAGAGTCTGGGTCACTCAGCAGTGACCAGGGTGGAACCAGGACGGAACCAGGCAATGTCGGGCGCAATCAGATGGTTGTTGAGGAGCTTCTCTCCGCTGTCACGTGGGCTCTGGGGCATCTGCGGCGTCTAGGAGCAGGTCACAATCTGTCCCACGCAGGTTCTCGCCGTCAGCGCCTTCGGCTCCAAGATTGGAGCAAACAACACTTGGCAAAAGCAATCCACGCGTAACTGGGAGATTGCTTCTCACTCGGACCAGGAGTGTCAGAGCAGGTGCTCCTTTTCAAAGGCGCTGGTGCAAATCTGGAGCAACTAGAAAAGCAAGTCGGTTTAAGGTTTCCGTTGGCACGGGGGCCACAAGCCAGCTGGCAAGTGACCGGGCCAACGCGTCAAGCCAACACAAGCAGAAGGGCCCCACGCAGCACTCGTTGAGTGTGGAGGGGGTAGCTTTGGTGCAAGAGTAGCTCAGGGTTCGGGCTTCTCAAACCCCGGTGTACAGCTTCGAGGGTCACTCGTGGGCTGCACAGTCAGCGTCTCGTGGCCTTTCCAAGATGGCGTGCCCCACGCTTCCCGTTGCCTCCATGGGTCTCAGCTCTGCAGGGACTGTAGATCGGGCTGGAGGAAGGCAGGCAAGCTTAATCTCGTCGATCTCTGTTGCTTGAGTTCCTTTGGGAACTGCAACAAAGCAAGGGTAGAGGTGCTGGATGGTGCCTGTTTGCACAGGGTGGTCACTCCTTGACCACAAGGGAGATTCTTCAGTCTTCTACGTTGAGTAGGATGTCAAAGGGTCCAGAGTTTTGTTTCTTATGTTTCGTCAGGATAATCTGAGTTGCATTGGTACTGCTCCAACTCTTATTCGAATCTGGTGGGCTGGATTACCTGCTAGGTCCCCTCCTATGGGTGGGACCCAGGAAGGGGGTGGATACACCCCTTTCCTTTGATCCAGGCCGCACTGGGACAGGGGCTGGTGTGCCCCAGAACCGGTTTGGCCGGATTATGCAAGGGGCAGCCTTGTGCTCCCCAGGCAGTGTCTGGTTTCTTTCAAACCTCCCTGCTACAATCCACTATCTCCTGTCTGGGGTGGTGTAACACCGCCCTGGGACAGGAAACCCTTTGTCCAGGCCACCATCTGCTGAGTTTCGGTCAGAAGCAGGAGGCCAGACCCGTGTCTGTGGCAGAGGCATCCATTTTGTGGATCTGAGGCTCTTTTAAAATCAACCGCGTTTCAGTAAAGTAACATGTCTTCTCCCTCTAGAGCAGAGGTCTTCAATCTGTGGGGCGCGACCCCCAGGGGGGTCGTGGAGTCCTGGGAAGGGGGTCCCAGATTCTGTTAGAGCGTGCAGTTCCTTTGCCTTAGTGGCGTCGGGCTGATCGAGGGTGCTCACGCAGAGGCCTAATTCACACCGAGGTGTGAAAAAACATCCAAGCCTCATTAACAAGTAATGTGAAGTACTCAGGCGTGGGCTTTGGTGTGTCTCTGTTTCAGCCAGCCTCACATACACAAGGGGGGGGGCGAGGTGGGGTGGCTGGGGGAGTCACACAATTCGCATATTGGCCCCAGATAGACAGAATGACGCAGGGCGGCATCTTTGTTTTTCTTTTCAGCCCCGCGCCATATGCAGACTTTCTGTGCCGTCTGACCCGACCCTTAGAGTGTTGAAGGGGGGAGAGGGGTCATGGTCGAGGGTGTTGGTATGCCTTCCTAAACCCCCACAGATTACTTACTTCCGATTGCTGTAAAAAAACGCTTCGCAGCTCTTGCCCTCCGATCCCATAAGTTTCAGGAACAGGGGCACAATGTCCATTCTACCGATCCCGGGCTTTTTACGGTCAGCAGAACGCTTCGTGTGACGTTTACTGTGGAACCCGGGAGACGACCCAACTGTGCGACACGATGTTACCAGCCAGCAGCAACAATTTTGTAGGGAGGAGTGATAAATGTGCAGCTGGCAGATCGCAGCTAAGTTTTTCAGAGATCGAAAAACTCCTGTCATTAATTTAGGTAATGCATATTCATTGCAAAACTGAAATACCAAACTTGTGTAACATTTTTTTTTACAAAAAAATTCATTTCTAATTTACAGAACAAAAGGGTATATACAGGCTGACACTGAGATAAGACAGCTGTTTTTTGGTATAGATGACCATCTGAATTGTATTAAATATGAAAGGAGTTGATGGATGAAGGGTGGATGGATGGATGAAGGATGGATGTATGGATGAAAGAGTGGACGGATGAAGGATGGATGGAAGGAAGGATGAAAGGGTGGATGGATGGATGGATGTATGGATGGATAAAAGGTTGCATGGATGGATGTGTGAAAAGGTGGGGAGATGAATGATAGGTGGGTGGATGGATGAAAGGGTGGGTGGATGAAGGATGGATGGATGTATGGATGAAAGGGTGGATGGATGCATGGATGGAAGGATGAAAGGGTGGATGGATGAAGGATGGATGTATGGATGGAAGGATGAAAGGGTGGGTGGATGAAGAATGGATGTATGGATGGATAAAAAGGTTGCATGAATGATGCATGGATGGATGTGTGAAAAGGTGGGGAGATGAATGATAGGTGGATGGATGGATAAAAGGGTGGGTGGATGAAGGATGGATGGATGGATGAAAGGGTGGATGGATGTATGGATGGAAGGATGAAAGGGTGGACGGATGAAGGCTGGATGTATGGATGGAAGGATGAATGGGTGGATGGATGATGGATGGATGGATGAAAGGGTGGATGGATGTATGGATGGATAAAAGGTTGCATGGATGAATGATGGATGGATGTGTGGAAAGGTGGGGGATGAATGATGGGTGGATGGATGGATGAAGTATGGATGTATGGATGAAAGGGTGGATGGATGAAGTATGGATGGAAGGATGAAAGGGTAGATGGATGAAGGATAGATGGATGGATGTGTGAAAGTGTGGGTGGATGAATGATGATGGATGGATGTGATGGGGTATAACATGTGCATTTATGGTTGTCAAAAGTTGATGATGAGGAGTACCAGTTTCTAGAAACTTTTTTCGGAAAGGGGTCCTTACGCCTATAAAGGTTTTACAGGGGGGTCTCGGCATCAAAAAGTTTGAAGACCTCTGCTCTAGAGGGATGGAATGCTACCCCCATCGCCAGAACTGGCGAGGGGGTAGTATTCCAATTCGTATGACACCTTACACGACATGTTTTGATAAAGCCAAACCAAAGTTGCTATATAACCGCAAGGATTATAAGGCACTTAATAGTATATGGTATGGTATTATCCCGGAACAGCTTAGGGAGTGGTTCCCGACAGCTGCAGACAGGCTCAGCTCATGCTAGAGCTCCATCTCACATCAAACCACGCACTCTGCCTTCAGGATTGAAAAGGCCTTCCATAGGAGTGACTCACAGGTTCATATGTGTCCAGATATAGGTATACTATATCTAAGCAAGGGGTGATTACACCAACTTGCCCCAGCTGAGTGATCAGCCAGTTGTGTCAATTTAAGAACCAGCCAGGGGTGGCAAAAGATGTGCTGCAGCCCCTAGTAGGCCTTGGTGCACCTATGCCCTGAGCACCTATAGTGCATGGTACAGGGGCTGACAAGGAGTCCATTTCCAATTGTGGTATGTACCTATAGCACATGTATTATGAATTTAGAGAGAGGACAGCAGGCTGGGGGTCTGATTAGCAGGCCCACAGCCTCAGTAAGTCGAAAACCAGTGAAGCAAAAAGCAAAAAAAATGGGGTGACCATAGGATAGCAGACCCTACTCTCCTACACCAGGCAAACTTGTCGGGCGGTCTGCACAATGGAGGTGTCTTTCATGTATTGCAGATGATCCTTCTCTGCTCCAGATATTCCTCCCCCGGATTCATAGGAGAGGGCCTCCTTAGATCCGCAGGATTATTGTGAACGAGGAGAGGCCATGGACAGAGCTCTGAGGTCCGCTTCCCCTCACATTGGTGCCAAGCCACGCCCACTCATGATATGACCGTGCTCTTGGTCACAGATAAGGGACAGGAAGCTGAGAGTGAACCTCTCCCTGATCTCCTCTCCAGCAATCCCAAAGATGGGTCAGTGGATGGAGTAGTCTTATCAAACACTTTTAATGACCAAGAGCAGGCTGACTGCCGGCAAGTCCTAAGTCAGAATGCTGAGCTCTTCTCACTGACCCCTGGTCAGACTTGCTGGTGTACCCTTGATGTGGACACTTTCACAGCCTCCTTGTCAAAAACAAAATTTACAGGCAGTCTGACAATGTCAGAGACCGCATCCAAGCTGAAGCAGGCAATATGCTGCAACTGGGTGTCATTAAACCCTCAGAAAGCCCCTGGGCTACCCCAGCTGGCTTAGTCACCAAACCTCACTCCAAGGGTCAGAAAAAGAAATTATGTTTTATGTGGACTATATGGGCCTCAGGGCTGTGACAAAAACTGATGTATACCCAATCCCTAGAGCAGATGAACTAATTGACAGATTAGAGGCAGGCATATATCTCAGTACCTTTGATCTCATATCTGGATACTGGCAGAGGCATGAGTATCTGAGTGGGTTTGTGAGTGGGTGCTTGGGTGTATGAGTGGGTCCGTGAGTGAGTGAATGAGTCTATGAGTGGGTATGTGAGATGGTACATGAGTCTCTGAGTGGGTCTGCGAGAGGGTTCATGAGTGTCTGAGAGGGTCTGTGAATGGATGGATGAGTCTCTGAATAGGGGACAGAGTGAGTGCGTGAGTGGCTGAGTATTTCTTTGAGTGGATGTGTGAGTCTCTGAGTGGATCTGTGAGTTGGTGAGTGTGTCTGAGAGGGTCTTGAGTGAATATGTGAGTGGGTCTCTGGGTGGGTGCATGTGTATCTGGGTGTGTGAGTCTCTTGGTGGGTCTGTGAGTGGGTGCGTGAGTCTGAGTGCGTCTATGAATTGGTGTATGCATGTCTGAATGGGTCTGTGAGTGGGTGCATGAGTGTATGAGTAGGTCTGTGAGTAGGTGTGTATTTGAGGTCTGAGTGAGTTAATGAATGGGTTTGTAAGTGCTGGAGTGGTCTGTGAGTGGGTGTGTGAGTGTCTGAGTATATCTGTGAGTTGGTGTGTGCATCAGAATAGGTCTGTGAGTGGGTGTGTGAGTCTCTTAGTGAGTCTGTGAGTGTGTACATGAGTCTCTGAGTGGGTCTGTGAGTGGGTGCATGAGTCTCTGAGTGGGCCTGTGAGTAGGTGCATGAGTGTCTGTGAGTGGGTGTGAGAGTGTCTAATTGGGTCTATGAGTGGGTGTTTGAATCTCTGAGTAGGTTTGTGAGTGGATTCACGAGTCTCTGAGTCAGTCTGTGAGTGGGTGCACGAGTCTCTGAATGGGTCTGTGAGTGGGTGCATGAGTCTGAGTGGATCTGTGTGTGGGTGCATGAGTCTCTGAGTGGGTCATTGAGTGGTTGTGTGAGCATCTGAGAGGGTCTGTGAGTATGTATGTGAGTCTCTGAGTAGGTTTGTGGGTGGGTGCATGTGTATCTGGGTCTGTGAGTAGGTGTGTGAGTCTCTTTGTGGGTCTGTGAGTTGGTGCACGAGTCTCTGAGTAGGTCTATGAATTGGTGTATGCAATTCTGAGGGATCTGTGACATGGTGTGGGAGTGTCTGAGGAGGTCTGTGAGTATGTGTGTGTGTCTCTGAGTGAGTTCATGAGTGGATGCATGAGTGCTTGAGTGGGTCTGTGAGCTGGTGCATGAGTCTGAGTAGTTCTATGAGTGGATTCATAAGTCTCTAACTGGGTCTGTGAGTGTGTGTGTGTGTGAGTCTCTGAGTGGGTATGTGAGTGGGTGCATGAGTCTCTAGTCAGTCTATGAGTTTATGAGTATCCAAGTGGGTCTATGACTGGGTGTGTGAGTGGGTCTGTGAGTTGGTGCATGAGTATCTGAGTGGGTATATGAGTGGGTGCATGAGTGTCTGAGTGGGTCTGTGAGTGGGTATGGTAGTGTCTGAGTCAGTCTTTGAGTGGGTGTGTCTCTTAGTGGGTGAGTGAGGGGGTGTTTGAGCTTCCTATTGGGTGTGTGAGCAGATGCATGAGTGCCTGAGTGGGTCTGTGAGTGGGTGCATGACCCCTGAGTCGGCTGAGCGGGTGCATGAGTATCTCATTTGGTCTAAGGGGGTTCATGAATCTCTGAGTGGGTCTATGAGTGGGTGGGTGAGTCTCTCAGTGTGTCTGTGAGTAGATGCATGAGTGTCTGAGTGGTCTGTGAGTGGGTATATGAGTGTCAAAGTGTTCTCCACCTACATGTGAAAAGTTACTAGTAGTAACTTTACACATGTGAATGCAGTTTTAGATGTCTCAACCCCCTGAACTGAGGGGGTGCACTTTAGTAAGTCTACATTTAGGTGTACATCTGTGGTCCAAAATGATGACTACAACAAAAGTATAGATTTACACCTGGATGCAGAAATCGATTTACATGTGAATACATTTACTCATATAAATGTACCTTTGTGAATAAGCCCAAATGAACACAAACCTCTCAAACTACTCCAGAACTATACATTTGTTTACTAAGATTTCTCAGTTTTAAACAATGACACAACAAGGAGGCGAACTGTATTACCATATCAACAAATGGAGAAAAAAAACATTACAGTGCTTCATTTAAGTTTTACAGAAATTAGCACTTACGTGCACCAGCCTTCACTGAAAACAGCTCCTGCAGAATTATTAACAATCTGACAAAATTAAATATAAGGAGTTTGCTTTCTGATTATTTTAACTGTTTTTGTCTCCTTTACAGTATTCCACTTATCCCACAAAGTCACATCGGTCGTTCCAGAAAGTGCTCTGCTCATCGTGCTTGGCATTCTCCTTGGTGGCATTGTTTGGGCAGCGGACCACATCGCCTCCTTCACTTTAACACCTACTGTATTTTTCTTTTACCTTCTGCCACCCATTGTGTTAGATGCTGGATATTTCATGCCAAACAGATTGTTTTTTGGAAACCTTGGCACAATACTTCTATATGCAGTGGTTGGAACAGTATGGAATGCTGCTACAACAGGCTTGTCTCTCTATGGAGTTTACTTGACAGGAGCAATGGGTAAGAAAACATTCTTCATGTTATCATTTATTGCAATGAGTACTATTTTAAGTTTGCATTTATGTATAACATAAGTGAGGCATTTCATATTTAGGCCTAGATTTAGGAAAAAAGCCTCATAATGCACTGTAACATCTAAAGTTGCTGTATTGTGTGATAGTGAGACAGCAGAACAGCGCCATATCTACGAAGATATGGCACTATTTTCCTCTCTCCTTGTACTAGAGCGCTTTAGGCTGCCATGCACCAGCAAACACACCCTTGCACTACAGTGCAAGAGTGTGTGCATTCTATGACAAATAGTTTTTATACTGAAAGGGGATCATTCCAGTACCCAAACTATCCTTTAACACTTCTCCTGCTTTGGATGTGTGCTGTACAATGCAGAGTGCATACACAGAAGGGCAAAAGATGAGAACTTAAAATATTTCTCTTCCCTACTACTGCCTCAAGGAGGCATAAGATTTTGGCACAAATCCATGTCTATGAATGTTTGTAGAAAGGCATTTGCATCAGAACCCATCGGTGGCTGCATGGGGATGCATTTGTACCACCCATGGAATGCCACTTTGAATCAAGGTAACACAAAGTAGTGCATAGGACAATTGTGCGTTACTTTGAGGAACTATAGAATGCAAATACTGATTTACTTTGGATAGTAAATCCCAGCATAACACTTTGCTTAGGATTTGCATTAGAAAAGTAATGCAAACCCAGAACAAAGCATTAGTAAATCATGGCCTTAATGTGCTGCTTTCTGTTTGGTGTTCCAGGGAGGCCAGACTTCCACAGTCGTAAAGGGTTAATAATCATCTTTGTAGGAGGGAAATCAGCATCGTTGGCATTTTAGGTGTAAACCTGAAGGGCCACCTTCATGCAATGACCAGTGGACATGATGAGCATGGTGGCGTTTTAAGGAAAATAAACAAATACAGAAACAGCCCCTCTCCCAAACAGGGGTCCTAAACTTCCCCCTACCCTCCAAACATTCCCTTGCACACCGCTTTCCATCGTTTACAGTGTACAAAGGTTCATGACCCAGTTCAGGGTGGCCTGGCAAAGTACATCTTATAAGCCCCATGTGCCTACTACTGCTCTCAAAAGTAGTAGTTTGGTCTATGCAGTGGTGTCCCTGGTGGTGAGACAGAGAACTCTTAAGTATCTGGGGCGTGTGAGTTCTCTGTATTCTTGTTAAAGAAAATCGATACATGGCCCCCATGCTATGTCAAATGAAGCCTCTTTTGACTCTAGTGTTGCTGAATCCCTATCCAGCCCCAGTAGGTTCGAAAGACGATGTAGCCATGCCCCATAATCTGAAACTGTATCTCTGCCACACAGTGCAAAAATAGCCTGCCTGGCCTAGGCTGGGGCAAGGCCATCGCTCTTCCTCAGGGCAAGCGTAGTGGAAATGTAAATGCACTGGGTAGTCCCGATAGGATGTAAGCTGGGAAAGGGGCGGTTTCTGTGGGAAATATTGTGTTGATGCTCCTGAGTACTGCTGACCAATAAGGCAGACGCTTTAGGCAGTTCCATAGGAGATGTGTAAGGATGCTGGGCGATTTGTAGCCCCTCCAGCACCCTAGGGATTTATTTGGGTACCAAATATGGATCCAAGCAGGCATATAGTACTAGTAATGTGTTACCTCAATCATGGCTTTCCTTCTCGCAGCAGTGGTTGCAGTCACGTATGTGCGGTAAAACATATACCCCCATTCCTTGTCTGTTTGTGGGTGTTCTAACTCTTTCTCCCATCTCTTTTGGGCAGCTGCACGCAAATATGGTGTCTCTTTTAGTAGTAGTTTGTAGAGGTTCAAGAATTAATGTTTGACATCAGATTTGGTTATCATCCAATTCTCAAAGGTAGTTAGTGGTTGGGCTGCTGGCTCTTTTATCTCAGATTTTGTCGCCCAGTGGAGTATATGCATGTAGTGCAGATTTTCCTCCCTGGCAGGCTGTAGTCCCTCTGTAATTTTTCAGAGGACTGTGAACCATGCTGATCGTAAAGGTCCCCTAAACGCTTGCAGTTCATGAGCTGCCAGGCCAGGAGGTCACTGCCATCCCTGGCTGACGGAAACTCTGGTTGCCTCATATAGGAGTCATTGGGTAGAGTATGGATTTCAGGCCCAGTGAGAGGGCTGCATCGTCCCTGGCCATCATATTGGTCTGCATCACTTGGGAGCTATATGCTCCCATGATATGTGGCTTTTGGGCAGTCAGGGAGTCTTCCACACATGAATTCCAAGCAATGATTGGTCCATAAAGCACCATTGCTTCTCAGAGGTCTTGTGATGCCATTCTACCAAGTAGTGCAGTTGGGTAGCTCTATAGATGTTTTTGAGGGAGGGAATCCCCAGGCCTCACTCAGATGTGGGGACATATGGTTTAAGCTTCGGCATATGGGCTTTCTTTCCCTTCCAGATGAACCTTTCTATGAACTGTGGTATTACAGAGAGAATACCCGGGGTGATTGTAGGGGGAGCACACCTGCATGGTATATAATATTTTCGATAGTAGGGTCATCTTCAGCACCACTATGTGGCCTAAGTATTAAAGTTCCCCAATCTGCCAATTTCGGAAATCCCTACAAGCTGCCTGCAGCAGGTCAGAGTAGTTGTACTTTTGGTCAAAAGGGGGGTGGGACTGTAGAACACGTCCCAGCGTCGTTACCTCTAGGCATCATGGTCGATGTGGTAAATGTAAATGTAAATGTATTTGAGCTTATATAGCGCACAGCTACCCGCAGTGGGTGTCCCGGCGCTTGCTTAGGGAACCCGTCCTGGTATTCCCCTGTGAGATAGCCCCGGCAGGGTATCCACAAGGTGAAAGCCAGGCATCCCGCCGTGAGGGGCCGTTGTGGAGATTAAGCAAGCTATTGCCCAGAGTCGCAGAGTGTGAACCCGTGAGTCGAGAAGGCACCGGAGCGAGAATTATCGAGTCCGTGGAATTTTTAGCCCAAGACCCGCCGAGGCGGGGAATTGAACCCTGGTCCAGGGCCGATCTCAGCTTCCGGGTCTGCCGCCTCTAACCCCTGAGCCACACTTCTCCACGAAGTCTTGCACTGTTCAAAATTATTAAAGTTCTTGGTTTATTACCATTATCAAAGCGTTTCCCTAGACACGTGTTTCTTGATTCCTCAGTCATCAGTAGGGAAAGTTATAACAGGTTGCTGGACATGCTGCCGCTATATTCTCAGGCATTATTCCTCTCTTGGCACACAGGCACTCCCGAGCTCGTCAGCTCCAGCGGCTTGAGGGAGTCATTTAAACAGTCAAAAGGGGGTGGGAGCGCACACTGTAGAACACGTCCCAGCGTCGTTACCTCTAGGCATCATGGTCGATGTAGTACGAAGTCTTGCACTGTTCAAAATTATTAAAGTTCTTGCTTTATTACCATTATCAAACCGTATCCCTAGACAAGTGTTTCTTGATTCCTCAGTCATCAGTAGGGAAAGTTATAACAGGTTGCTGGACATGCTGCCGCTATATTCTCAGACATTTTTCCTCTCTCGCCCCACACAGGCACTCCCGAGCTCGTCATCTCCAGCGGCTCGAGGTAGCCATTTAAACAGTCAAAAGGGGGGTGGGAGCGCACACTGTAGAACACGTCCCAGCGTCGTTACCTCTAGGCATCATGGTCAATGTAGTATGAAGTCTTGCACTGTTCAAAATTATTAAAGTTCTTGGTTTATTACCATTATCAAAGCGTATCCCTAGACACGTGTTCCTTGATTCCTCAGTCATCAGTAGGGAAAGTTATAACAGGTTGCTGGACATGCTGCTGCTATATTCTCAGGCATTGTTCCTCTCTTGGCACACAGGCACTCCCGAGCTCGTCAGCTCCAGGGGCTCGAGGGAGCCATTTAAACAGTCAAAAGGGGGGTGGGAGCGCACACTGTAGAACACGTCCCTGCGTCGTTACCTTTAGGCATCATGGTCGATGTAGTACGAAGTCTTGCACTGTTCAAAATTATTAAAGTTCTTGGTTTATTACCATTATCAAAGCGTATCCCTAGACATGTGTTTCTTGATTCCTCAGTCATCAGTAGGGAAAGTTATAACAGGTTGCTGGACATGCTGCCGCTATATTATCAGGCATTATTCCCCGCTCGGCACACAGGCACTGCCGAGCTCGTCAGCTCCAGCGGCTCGAGGGAGCCATTTAAACAGTCAAAAGGGAGGTGGGAGCGCACACTGTAGAACACGTCCCAGCGTCGTTACCTCTAGGCATCATGGTCGATGAAGTACGAAGTCTTGCACTGTTCAAAATTATTAAAGTTCTTGGTTTATTACCATTATCAAAGTGTATCCCTAGACACGTGTTTCTTGATTTCTCAGTCATCAGTAGGGAAAGTTATAACAGGTTGCTGGACATGCTGCCGCTATATTCTCAGGCATTATTCCTCTCGGCAAGCTGGGCTGAAGACGGCTGGAATGCCAGAAACCGGTCCTCGGAGGCTTGTTTCCGGTCCAGGGAAGACATGGCTTGGCAGTTCGGGCTGGACTGTTCCCATGAGGCACAGGGTCAGACTGATTTGCATATGGCCATGTCTGAACTGGGGTGGTAGAGTGGGCTAAAGAACGGTGATGGATTAAACCCAGATCTTTTGACTGGGTGTGAGTGTTTGATTGATTCAGATGCTCCGTCCATCACCACCCCCTTTTGTACCGCTTTTGGCCGCCATAAGTGTGGCAGGGTATGCTCAGACGTGAGTCCCTAGCCCACTTTGCCACTGGATTCAAGCAAGCCGGGCTGAAGACGGTTGAAATACCAGAAACCTGTCCTCGGAGGCTTGTTTCCGGTCCAGGGAAGACATGGCTTGGCAGTTCGGGCTGGACTGTTCCCATGAGGCACAGGGTCAGACTGATTTGCATATGGCCATGTCTGATTTGGGGTGGCAGAGTGGGCTAAAGAACGGTGATGGGTTAAACCCAGATCTTTTGACTGGGTGTGAGTGTTTGATTGATTCAGATGCTCCGTCCATCACCACCCCCTTTTGTACCGCTTTTGGCCGCCATAAGTGTGGCAGGGTAGGCTCAGACGTGAATCCCTCGCTCACTTTGCCACTGGATTCAAGCAAGCCGGGCTGAAGACGGCTGGAATGTCAGAAACCGGTCCTCGGAGGCTTGTTTCCGGTCCTGGAAAGACATGGCTTGGCAGTACGGGCTGGACTGTTCCCATGAGGCACAGGGTCAGACTGATTTGCATATGGCCATGTCTGAACTGGGGTGGCAGAGTGGGCTAAAGAACGGTGATGGATTAAACCCAGATCTTTTGACTGGGTGTGAGTGTTTGATTGATTCAGATGCTCCGTCCATCAGCCCCCTTTTGTACCACTATTCTAGTGGGGTCCAAACAACCCTTATGGTGATGGTTATAAAGTCAACCTTATAGACCAGCTATCCTAGTGGTACCATGGACAAAGCAATCTTAGGCTAAAACTTCAGAGAGCATGTGAAGCCAGCTGTTTTACCATATTCAGGGCCAGATGTAGGTAATCCCAGATTACCGATTCTGAAATACCGAATCATACCGATTCGGTATTTAAGAACAGGCAAATGGGATGTAGGTAATTTTTCCTAAAAAATTACAGAATCAGTAAGTTTCGGTAATTACCGAATCGGTATTTACCGATTCGGTAATTGCCATTCATTCCTATGGGCCTGGAGGCCCATAGGAATGAATGTCAATTACCATATCGGTAAATACCGATTCGGTAATTGGGGGAAACATTGAAGGGTGGCAGGGTGTCACTGACATCCTGTTGCACCCCTCAATTGTGCATGGGTGCACATGTTGCAGACATACATGCCCTCGGGGCATGTATGTCTGCAACATGGCACTGTTGGAAAAGCAAAATAAATGCTTTTTCAAAGGTTTTCATTATTTACCACCAACTTCTAGTTGGTGGTAAATAACGAATCCTTAACTGAGGAATGCACTAACTTGAGTGCTTCCTACATCCTGGATTCGGTAATTTACCGAATCGGTATGTTAAGAATTCGGTATTTTACCGAATCCTTAAATTACCAATTCGGTAAAATACTGAAATCTTAAAAAATGCCACCCACGTCTCAAAAACCCAATATCGGTCGGTAACGGCCGAAATTCGGTAATTTACGCCGTTACCAACCGGTATAGGGCCACCTACATCTGGCTCTCAATCCCTTGAATACCAAATAAAAGGATACCACACAAGGTATATATCAAATATATATGTATTTATTACTAACACAACCCCTCTGCACTCTTTATGAGGTCAGAGTTCGAGATACAGCACAATTTACTCAATAAGTATACTATAAGTTGCACAAATACAATTCTGCCCTAGGGGCCTCACGAACCATATACTAAATAAGTGGTATAAGAACCACTCCAGGAAAGGTGAATAGGCCTAGGGCCTAGGAAATCGCTGGGGCTACGCTGAACAACCAAGAGATTGGAAGTAGGAGGCCCACCGGAAGCGTGTGCAGTGTCTAAACACACACGCAGGTTACCATGGAGTTTCAATGGGAATGTAGAGTTACGAATTAGTAGATTTTGGACACTTTCGGATGGACTATGGGAAAACCCTGTTGAACTAGGACACTTGGATAGTTAATACCCACGGGAGCACCGGAGTACTCGAGTTACCTTACCCAAGGAAGCCCGGTGCATAGGTGTTCTTTCGTGTCGGGTTTCGTCGCTGTTTCCTATGGAGATCTGCAAGAAAGTGCTGCAGGCGACCAGGAGAAAAGTGTCCGGGTGGATCCAAGGGTGGATCGGAGTCGAGAAGAACCTGAAAGCAGAGGGGACAGAATCTGGATCACAAGCCACTGATCAGTAAGGGACCAGGAAGAAACCAGGCGATGTTGAGATGCAATCAGGTGAAGAGGTGAAGCTTGTCTCTGCATCCACGAGGACCAGGGGGTAGCGACGATAACCAGGAGCTGGAGTCGAGCTGTAAAACAATGGATCTAGCTGTTGGCGGTGTCGGTATCCGGATTGGACCCAACAAACCTTGGCGAATGCAATCCACGCAGAATAAGAAGATTGGCTTCAGTTCAGACCAGCAAGGTCTGGGGAGCTTCTCCTTCGCAGGGAAGCTGGAGCAAGCGCGGATCAACCAGGCAAGTGGTGTAGTTTTACAAAGATGTTTTCAGAGGGCTTACTAGCCAATGGGCTAGCAACCACAAAGATGCATTGAGCTGAAATGCAGGCGCAGGCTCCACGCGGCCCTCGTGGAGTGTGGAGGGCTGAGCTTCAGTGCAAATGCTGCTCGGGTCTGGGGCTTCTCAAACCCCAATGCAAAACTTCGAGGGTACCTCAGAAGCTGCACAGGTAGCAAAAAGCAGGTAGTCCAGGATGTCCGGTCCCACATCGCTCGTGTCCGCCACGGGTCTCAGCTTTGCTGTGGATATGGGTCGGAGTCAGAGAAGTCTAGAAGTCCAGTTCCTGCGTCGCTAAGTCTTCGGGTTCCAGCGGGAGCATCGACAAAGCAAACCAGCAAGTTACTGTTGGTGCCTGTTTGCACAGGGTGGCCACTCCTTGACCACAAGGGAGATTTCTTTAGTCTTCCAGTCGATATGGAACATCGAAGGTCCAAGACTTTTATTTCGGAGTTTCTTTCCAGGAAAAATCTAAAGTCTCTAGACACAGCTCCTAACTTTATACTAAACGAAGGGGCTGGATTACCTGCTAGGTCCCTCCTATGGTTGGAGCCTGGGAAGGGGGTGGTTACACCCCTTTCCCTTTGTCCAGTTTCGCACCAGAGATGGGGCTGGAGTGCCCCAGCAACTGGTTTGAACCGGGCTATGCTTGGAGCACCTTGTGTGCCCCAGGCAGTGTCTCATTTTGCAGCACTCCCTGCCCCAGTACACTAAAATCCTGTCTGGGGAGGTGCTAGCACCTCCCAAGGCAGGAAACCTATTGTCCAGGCCTCCCCTGCTGGAGTTTCGTCCGGCAGCAGGAGGTCAGACTCGTGTCTGTGGCAGCAGCATCCATTTTGTGATGCTGAGGTCCTGTTTAACTTTAACTGGGTAAAGCAGTAACTACATGTCTTCTCCCTCTAGAAGGGTGGAATGCTACCCCCGCCGCCAGAACTGGCGGGGGGGTGTAGTATTCCAAAGTGTTTGACACCTTACACGGCATGTCTTGATAAAGCCAAACCAAAGTTAGCATTAACCGCGAGAGTTATAATGCACTTAAGAGTATATGGTATGGCTATATCATAGAAAAGCTATAAGGACATGGTTCGGAAATCTTCAGATGGGCTCAGCTCATGCTAGATCACCATCTCACATAAAACCAAGCACTCTGCCTCCAGGATTGTTAAGGCCTGCCATAGGAGTGACTTATAGGTACATATGTGTCTATATATAAGGTTAGATATAGGTATACTATATGTAAGCAAGGGGTTGCCCAAGCTGAGTGATCAGCCTGTTGTGTCAGTTTGGATGGCCAGCCAGGGGTGGCATAATTCATGCTGCAGCCCCTGGTAGGCCTTGGATGCACCTATGCCCTGGGTACCTATGGTACACTGTACAGGGGCTCACAAGGTGACCCAACCCCCAATTAGGTATGTACCTAACGTAGATGGAGTCCATTTTACAGAGAGAGCAGATAGCCTGGGGTCCTGAATAGCAGGATCCCAGGCCAACTAAGTCAATAACCAGCTAAACACTAGGCAAAATGTTGGGGTAACCATATAGTCAGATATCCACCTTCCTACACCCGCCATGTTTAGGCCTTTTCCCTGTCCATAGGCTTTGTAGCAACTATGTCAAGCCCCTGGTTGCCGAACTGCATCCCAAAATCACCTGTGTCGAGTCTGCCTCTTCCTTAACAGGCAAAAGGGGCCCTCAGGGCAACCCCAGGTCAGGCTGCTCCCAGACAAAGCCCCCAAAGTCACCACTGGGCCCGACTCATCCTCCAGGCTCCAGTAGAGTTTGAAGAAAGCTGCACAATCAACTCATATCATAATGACCAGTGACTCCTGCTTATAAGAACAACATTGAAGCTTTAAAATTGATCTCTTGCATTGCTTGGTAGCACATTTCCTAAGACAATTAGACAGCTTCCCAATCTTTCCTCTCTTCCTCTCTGATAAGCGTGGCTCAAATCCACCCGAGTGACTTACCACACTCACCTATAGTAACTCTGTAGGAAGTCAGCCGGACAGTGGAGAAGAATAAACAATAGTCTTTTATTAGGCCAAACATACTCATATGAGAGGGCCCTGTCCGACCTCACTCCTAGGAGTGCGAACGAGAGGACTGACTCTCTTCATCACAGCAGTACATTATAATGCAACACAGTACATTAGGGTACGCCCCTTCTGGAAAATTACTGAAACCCAGACAGAGGAACAATGTCCTCATACAGTAGGCATCTGCACCTGCAAGGGATACATCGCTATCTTTACTCAAGGCCGCGGAGCTAGGCTTCAGCGTCTCTGGGGCATGAGAACATTACTGATAAAGAGACTTGTTAGTTTCGGCCACAGTTAGCTGAGAAACGAAAACTGCTGTCTTAGTGAAATTCTCTATTCCTACGGAAAGGAAAGATGAGCGAGTGCGACTCGCAGGCTCAGGGAGATATACAAAATGGAGGCACACGGGCTAAGCTAAGGAACTAATATCATCACACATATAATTGAATAATAATGTCACAAGCAAGAGTAATGCGAACACGTGTATATATACGCATTTTATCAGTTAGTCACATGATGCTAACTCGCATATGGAAATAGGGATGGGTGAGGCATCGAAAAGTGAATTCTATCAGACCCTCCTTTTAGCATCATTGGCTAACCGCAGCCACGCATTTATTTGCCAAAAGGTAGCACCTTCACAACCATTCTAAGGGCAGGGCATCATATTTATTCAAAAACATCATCTGCAATAAACATCATCCAATGTGTATCAGGAAGTTCAGTAATGATAGAGGCAGTATATTGACCTGACACCTTCTTTCGTTGTCGCAAATTTGTAGCACACATTGAGCAACATGGGGGAAGACAGTATACACAGAGGCAACATGTCAGTAGTATGCTCACCACACCAACTAAACCCATCAATATTTTCCAACCCCAGGAGGAGAAAACACCCCAAAGCCACCCTTGTAAGGACCATGTCCCGTTATCCTGATGAAGTTCAGTCGCTAATCTATGGAGTTTCTGTACTGCTAAGTTAACAGTCGGAGCTGAGTCAGGAATATATACACAACAAGACGCCCCGATGACGCGACAGGCCCCGCCCCTATCTGCCAAGATGACGTCAAGCACCATCCTATTCTGAATCGTAAATAATCTCATAGCCTGAATCTCAACGGACATGTTAGTCGCAATGTCTGCTTCAGTAAGGACTACCTTCTCCATCACCCTGGACAGTCGTCGAATGGCCCTACTATTAAATATCGGACCCCAAAAAGGCAGAAGACCCTTAGAGAAATCAGTCCATTGTTGTAGAGAAGTGTCTGTCTGATCAACGTCATCTACCTGAAGTTCCCTCCTTTTACGCTGCTCTTGTGGACTGGGAAACCTACGATGAGTCTTGTGATAGTCGGAGGGTGCCACATATACGGGCGGAATCATATAAGCTAGGTAACATACCCCACCCCAACCTTCAGGCAACCATAAGTATCCATTATCTCCGCACACAAAATAAATGCTGGGGGGAGTAACCAAGGATGGACTGAGGGGCAAACGTATTGATGCTGTCACGTTACAAGAACTATTGCCGACCTTGATGGGGCCCCTACCCTCTATACAAAAGAATGGTGATGGACCCACTACAGCCAAGGGTATCAAAGACTTAACACTGCCATTTCCTTTTGGTGGGTGTCTGTAGGACAGGGAGGAATTCAGCTGTAAAAAACTTTCTCTAACTTTGTCAGTATCATTTGGAGTCAAAAACCGGCCCACTTTTTTCTCACACGTCTCTATAAATGTCTGATCAAAACGTCTGTCAGTATATAGCCGTCCAAGGGAAGAGGGGGGCATAGGGCGAACTCGCATTGTCATTGTCGATCCCCTATTTTGCAGTCGAGGAGTCAGAAAATCTGGCTGCTGAAAATATTTAACAAGACCTATGAGAGTATACCACCCCACACAACTATTCACAGGTGTCAAGGGAAGCGCTAAAAATCTATCCTTTTTGTAAGCAGCAGAAGGCAGAAGCCCACAGACCCAACAGTCAGTCATGTTCGTCGTGGCATGTGCATGGTACAAAGTCTTTATAAAAACATTTTCTTTGTAACCTCGTCTAAGCATTCGTTCACCATAATCCACAGTAACAATGTTATGTTCAGGAACAGCAGTAGGTGTGGGTGCAAACACATGAACGGGATAGGCTTTATCCAAGAAAAACAATATACCAAGAGCCACTAGGAAAGCAATGAGCACTATAATAAGAAGTACTATTTTTCCCTTCCGGGAAAGGGCCAACCAGGGGGAATCAGGCAAGGGTCTTGGAGGAGCCACAAAGGGCTGCTCCTCATCAGGAATGGGGCGGCCAAAAGGGTGCATGTTAAAATTGCAAAAATATATCAAAAAATGAGAAAAAGATACTCTAAAAAAATAGTCCCAGACAATCCTTAAAAACCGGCCAGAGGGGTTCTTCAACCCTGAAAAGGGATCTTCTCCCTGTGTCCTTCAAAGCCTCACAGGCAGGCTTTTACCGTCCATACCTTAATCCCACGTCACTTGACACACAGCAATTGAAACAGAGGAGCACTTAATCTGGGCCCCCCCACCACTCTATAGTCTCATAGAACACAATCTTCGGCTAAACACCAGGGCTCTTACAAGTCCATCCCTACCGCTAAATCTTCTTTTATATCAGAATCTCCGCTAAGCCCTTCTTCCAGTGTTTAGTCCAGTACTCTTTCACTTTTTTCGGGGCCGCAGATTATAGCGAGTGCTCCCTCGCACTTCGGGGTCAGTGAACAAAACAGGTGTATCTGTAGCATGAACTGAACTCTTTGACGCCTTTTCACTAGTAGCAACGGGAGTAACGGAGCTTGTTGGAGCACTTTGTTCTGCATGAGACTTTGCGTTCGTCTTTTCACCTTGCTCCTCTCCCCTCAGTGAAGCATCAGAGAAGGGAACATATCTGGGTAATTGCTCATGTTCCTCATCAGCAATGCCTTCTCTTACCCACTTGTCGTAGGGTAGCGGTAGCTGGACTTTCTTGACATGCGAGGCGTGCGTCCACGCCTTTCTGCCCTCCACTCGAAGTGCGGTGCGTGTCGTTAACAGGACAAGACGAGGTTCCGACCACCGAGGCTCCAGACAAGTCTTCCGCTGATATCTTGTGACGAGGACATAATCACCAGGTTGGATGTCGTGGCCCGGCCCCTCCGGCAATGGCTTCAGGGTGTCTGCCACCTGCTGATGAATAGAACGAAGATCTTTAGTCAAAGCATACAAGTAGTCTATCAACAGAGGATACTCTATCTCTGAAAAACATTTGGGTCTGGGTACTCCCCAAACGTTGGCCGGGCGGCCAAATATTACCTCGTAAGGGGAGACACCCGTTTTGGAATTAACTGTCACTCTGGTAGAAAGCAAGGCTAAAGGAAGGGCATCTGGCCAACAGAGTCCCGTACTCTCCTGTATTTTGGCCATCTTCAATTTCAATGTTCCATTAAATCTTTTCACAAGTCCCGCGGCCTGAGGGTGTTGGGCTGCGTGGAACTTTTGGGAAATCTGTAAGCCTTTACATATCTGTTTCATCAATTCAGCATTGAAGGACGTGCCATTATTACTCCAGATCACCCTAGGCAATCCAAAACGGGAAAAATACTCTTTAATCAACATTTTAGCAGTAGAAATGGCTGTACAATCTTTCGTTGGAAATGCCTCCACCCATCTGCTGAAAGCGCATACAACCACCAGGACGTATTTAAGATTATTAACCCTTTCCATTTCAATATAATCCATCTGAATCACCTCAAAAGGGAAAGAGGGGGGTGCAAAATTTCCCGCTGGGACAGGCGTTCCCTTTCCTGGATTGTGCCTCAAACATACCATACACCGCTGGACCAAGTGAGTCGCCACTTTAGAGATATTTTTATTGCTCCACACTGGGTCCAACAGCTTACATATACCTATGGCACTAATATGTGCCGGCCCATGAGCCATCGTCACCACTGGGAGGACATACGCGTTCGGAAGTAACCATCGTCTCTTATCGGTCACATCTGTCCAACATTCATCAGCATCCAATCGCCCCCCACCATCTTTCCATGTCCTCAATTCATCCTCAGTCGCTTTTTCTTGTATATTCTTTACACTCTGTACAGTGTCTGCAAACATGTTAACATCTGGTACCCATCTAGCTGGGCCTGCCACAAACATCCGTGGTAGTTTTGTCCGAGCAGTCTCTTTTGCCGTTTGATCTGCAAAGGCATTGCCTCGTCCCACATCATCCACTATTGTCTTGTGCGCGCTGCATTTTATCACAGCCAGTCGCTTGGGTAACGTCAGTGCTGTTAACAATCGTAATATCAGCGGACCATGCTGTATGCGTTGTCCGTGTGAAGTCAAAAATCCCCGTTCTGCCCACAGTCGCCCATAGTTATGAGCCACGCCAAAGGCGTATTGGCTGTCAGTATAAATGTTCACGTCCAGTCCCTCACTCAGTTCACATGCTCTCAGTAAAGCTATAATTTCTGCAGCCTGGGCCGAATTGTAAGGTATTCTAGAGGTCTCCACTACCGTCTGTAATGTCGTTATCGCATATGCTGCTGTCGATGTACCATCTGCAAGTTTAAAACAAGACCCGTTTACATACAATTCCCCATCCGGATCATCTAAGGGCTTGTCCGTCAGATCCACCCTCCCTTTTGTCTCTTCCTCTGTCCGAAACAAACAGTCATGCATGTCATCGTCCTTTTCAATTGTGGGGATAGGTAACAATGTGGCAGGATTCAGTGTAGCACACCTTTTTATCGTCACATGGGGTGCAAAGAGGGTCATCTCATAGCCGGTAAGACGAGCACTAGTTAAATGCTGCGTCTGTGTTCTGTTTAGCAAAATGTCCACAGCATGCGGTACCATTACTGTGAGGTCTGAACCCAATACGAGCCCTGCCGATTGTCTTATAGAGACCGCAGCAGCCGCCGTGGCTCTCAGACAACTCGGCAGAGCTCTTGCCACATTGTCGAGCATCGCAGAAAAGTAAGTGCAGGGTCTCTGCTTCCCTCCGAAACATTGTGTTAAGACAGACAACGCGCAACCTTCCGCCTCGTGTACATAAAGCACAAAAGGCTTCTGGTAATCAGGTGTCCCCAGAACGGGTGCAGAACATAAAGCAGTTTTTAGTGACTCAAACGCTTCTTGACATGCAGGGGTCCAGGGTAGGGGTTCGCGCACTTCTTTAGTAGTCAGATACAATAGGGGTTTCGTTAGTAATGCATAATTAGGTATCCACTGGCGACAATACGATGTTATGCCCAAGAATGCGCGCACCTCTCGTTGCGTGTTAGGTACCTTCATGTTAGTTATCGCTTTTATGCGCTCTGGCGTCAATCTCCTCCCCACTTTCGAAAGGAGGTGGCCCAGGTAGGTAACCTCCGTTCGACAATATTGGAATTTTGGAAGGGACACCTTATGCCCCCTCTTGGCCGAATGATGCAGTAACTTTATCGTAGCATCCCAACAACCTTCCTCTTCATCCGATGCTATCAGGATATCATCCACGTACTGCAACATAACGTTGCCAGGTGGAAGTTCCAATTCGTCCAATTGTGCCTTCAGTGCTTGACTATATATGCTCGGACTTTCTGTGTAACCTTGGGGAATTCTCTTAAACCTAAAGCTTCGGCCAGCCAATGAGAATCCGAAGAGATAACGGCTCTCTTCATGTACTGGTATACTGAAGAAAGCATTCTTCAAATCCAAAACAGAAAAATACTTAGCCGATGGGGGAATCATTGTCAATATCGTAGTGATGTCCGACACCACCGGATATTGTGGCTCCACTACTTTATTCACATGGCGCAAATCAATCACAAACCTATAGACATCAGGGGTATTATCTGCAGCATCAGGTGACCGTCTTTTAAGGATCGGCAGTATGGGGCTATTACATATGTTCGAATCTGTCTCCTCCACTACTCCTGACTGAATCAAATCTTGTATTATTTGTAACAAGGCTTTCTCTCCCTCCCTTGGTATTCTATACTGTGGCACCCTAGGTAATTTCGCTCCCTCCTTAACCTTTATTGTTACTGGGGCAATATCCATCTTACCCACATCTGTATCATTGGTGGCCCACAAACTGTCGGGTATTCCTTTGAATTCGGGTGGTAGCGGATCATCTTTAGAGAAACATTGCAATGGGCGAGCAACAGTCGGGCCTAGCGTGAGGTACACGCCGTCCGGAGAACAATAAATGGTGGCGTGCAACCTCTTCAATAAATCTAAACGCAGTAAATTCTCTCCACAATTAGATGTCAATAAAAATGGTGAATCAACAGTGAAAGGGCCAATCGTAAGTGTAAGGGGTTTGGAAATGGGGCTAATCACCGGGGTACCTGAAAAACCCACAGAGATATTGTTCTTGCCAGACAGAGCCGCCCCGGGGACCCGAGAATGAGCCACTGAACTTTTCATTGCACCCGTATCCACTAGAAATTTCTGCTGAGACCCCAATAAGTCCGCTTCGACATAGGGTCCCCTCTGATCAACTTCCACAGGCACTGGTCCCTCGCTCTGTCCTACGCTGTCCTAGTTATGGGAGAATCCTGTCAAATCGTCCACAGAGTAGTCATCATTGTAATACTGACCACCGCCCCTTTGTAGCTGTTGCCTGTCCGCACCATTGTCAAAGTAATTTCCTCCTGGCCTTCCGCCCCCATCTGACCGTACATTCTGTCTCCCAGAGTCACCACTACCTCGTCCTCGCCCTGAACCGGCATTCGACTGAAATAGAGGGCAATCCCTCCACCAATGCCCCTCTTGCTTACATTTCGCGCACTGATTCGGTCCCAGTCTCTCTCTACTGTCGCCTCTACCATAGCCGCTGCCTCCTCGTCCTGGAGCAGCACCTCTCCCTTGTCCCCTAGACACCTGCTGTAACAAGACCCTCGTCTTCAAATCCTTAGCCTTCTTTTCCTGTTTGTCCTTACTTTCATTCTCTCTGTGTTCGTAATACTGAGCCATACTAAGAATACCGGAGGGAGAGGACGTTGTCCACGTACTCTCCGACGCTTGCAACCTTGGCGAAATCTCTGGTAATAAGTTTGTTACAAACCTATTAACAAAGAGTCGCAACCCACCATCCTGTGACACATCCTGCCCACTAAAGTCCATAAACGTCTCTTCAAACCTCGTAAAGAAGTCTGAGACTGCCTCATCCTTTTTCTGCTTACAAGCTGTTAACTTGTCCCAGTCTACCTTCTTCGGGGGAATGAGAGAGTGCATGTACTTTATTATTCGCCCCGGTAACGCCAGAATCTCAGCTTTTGGCTTTTCCCCTGGCTTACGTTCCTTGTCCCAATCCTGCAACTCTTGCCACGTACCACCCAATTCCTCCGAATGATCCGTGCCCTTCACCTGCCGCCATACATCGACTGGGACCAGAAGCCCAAAAAACAGTTCAACATCAGCTAAAGTCATTACTGTGGAAGACGCGGCTTCCGTCAGCTCTTTATAATATGCAGTCGGGTTCTTTCTAGAATCTGGCAACTGGGATTTTAAGGCCAGTACCTCACTTCTCTTCCATGGTGTATACACCCATTGCTCCTGGAAATGTGCATCCACCTTATTCCTGGTGACAGCCCTTGTGACCGGATCTACCACTTCGGGTATCTCGGGATGAAAGATGGGGTGCACCTCACGCATTGGATGTATACCTGGAAAATGGGGCACACCTGCAGAGGGCAATTCATTTCTATACTGTAATAAAGCTCGTAGACTGCGCATCACCTCCTTCACCCCAGTATTCGTTCTGTAGGCTCCACTCTGTATATCTCGTAAAGTCGCCGGAGCCACACCTCCATACCCCTGCTCCCATAGCGATATCAGTACATTTGACATGTGCCATAAAGCGTGTTGTTGCATCAAAGGCTCAAAATCTTTCATTGTGGACCAAATGTCTTCGAACAAATAAATGTTGTTCCTAGCCCACTGACATGCCTGACTGGCCACTATACTCTTCTCATCCAAACCAATCGTAGAACGCGTAAGCAACTTCCGTACCTGTGAGAGCAGTCCGCTACCTGCGCCTCGACTCGGCGTTGACATCTCCTGGCTAGGGGTGGTGCTAGCTGAAACAGTAGGGAGTGCCAGAGAAAATGGGGAGGGGGCAGGTAAACTGGCCGAGAGTAAAGAAACGAGGGGCGTCGATGAGGAGGGTGGGGAGGCAGAAATCGCTGCGCCAAGTTGGTGTGGGGCACTTGCCAGTGGACCCGGAACCCCACTAGTGGAGGCGGTAGCTGGTAGAGTGGGATACAGTGACTGTGGGGCATAAGGAGAAGGGGGTCGAGTACTCAAAAGGTCTTCCATCTCATCCTGTTCATCCTCTCGCACTACGTAACTTTTATTTTCTTTCAACCTGCAAAGCCTATCTGCGCGCTCCAAACGTTGCTCATTCTCATTCTTTGTGTGTTCTCTTGCTTTCTGCGCCATTGTCTGTGCGGACTTTTTAAGAGCCGCTTTCTCTTCTCTCAACTTACGTTCCCTGACTTCCTTCTGCCATACTCTTAAAGAATCAAACATGCTTTGACGGCTACGCTTAGCAAACAATTTATCTTGCAAATAGTCCAATTTAGCTGCCTCGAATGAGCCTGTCAAGGGCCATTGTAAATCCACATTGTCAGCGGTATATCGGTGCCATAAAGTGCCAAACAAGATCGGGGGCAATCCATGCTTGATATACATATCAAAGTTTGGAGTGCCCTCAAGAGGTGCAGGTTGACTCTCAGCCAGCCTGGAGTCTGATACACGACAACAGTACCCAAAACATCGTAACTTACTGAAACACGGCATCTCTACTTTGATGTAAAATAAAACACTTCTCCACAAAATTCGTTACCTTGAATCGCTAGCTCGAGCTCGTTCACACACATGCAATATACATTAAGGAACCATACATACACATATACATCCTACACATATAAATCCTTCCAAACACGTGTTACCAATGGGACAAGGCCCGTCGACCAAGTCCTGGGGAACCTGGACCCTACCACAGACCGAACAGTACACTAACTGTTCTGAGGATGGAGAACACATCCGCTCCCCGTGCGGCACTACGGATCACTGCGCACTTTACCACGGGAGACCCAGGACTCACCTCCACTGAACCACCACTCTAGGAGTTCAGGGTAAGTTCCGGAGTCCACCCGTAATGAGCCACGCCTTCACCACAGTACCACCCGGTCGGATTACTACAAACAATATATCCAAATATTCTCCCAACCTCGTCAAGTCTGTCAGAGCGCCTGCTCGCACTCTGAGTTCCCCGGAGCACACTAGCCTCAGGAGCACACCGGCTCCTCAAACCACTGGAGACACCCTAGTCTCCCGGAACACTCCAGTTCCTCAAACAATCACAGGTGGACCACTCACCTTCCGTACGCGGTACTGACCTCTACCGTTCTCCACCTCCGGCTGCCAGGACCAACACGGTCAGCTCCGAGTTCCGCCTTCTGGACCCCGGCATAAGATCCGAACCGGGACCTCTCCCGATCAGCAGGGTGGGGCAGCGCTGCGAGAACCAAGCTCGGCATCAGATGGGTACCCGGGCCCACCGTGCCGACCAGCGGGTCCCCGGTCTTCTGCTACCCACCTACGGGTGAGAAAGATCTTTATCGCGGGGTCCCTATTCGGGCGCCATCTGATAAGCGTGGCTCAAATCCACCCGAGTGACTTACCGCACTCACCTATAGTAACTCTGTAGGAAGTCAGCCGGACAGTGGAGAAGAATAAACAATAGTCTTTTATTTGGCCAAACACACTCATATGAGAGGGCCCTGTCCGACCTCACTCCTAGGAGTGCGAACGAGAGGACTGACTCTCTTCATCACAGCAGTACATTATAATGCAACACAGTACATTAGGGTACGCCCCTTCTGGAAAATTACTGAAACCCAGACAGAGGAACAATGTCCTCATACAGTAGGCATCTGCACCTGCAAGGGATACATCGCTATCTTTACTCAAGGCCGCGGAGCTAGGCTTCAGCGTCTCTGGGGCATGAGAACATTACTGATAAAGAGACTTGTTAGTTTCGGCCACAGTTAGCTGAGAAACGAAAACTGCTGTCTTAGTGAAATTCTCTATTCCTACGGGAGGGAAAGATGAGCGAGTGCGACTCGCAGGCTCAGGGAGATATACAAAATGGAGGCACACGGGCTAAGCTAAGGAACTAATATCATCACACATATAATTGAATAATAATGTCACAAGCAACAGTAATGCGAACACGTGTATATATACGCATTTTATCAGTTAGTCACATGAAGCTAACTCGCAAATGGAAATAGGGATGGGTGAGGCATCGAAAAGTGAATTCTATCACTCTCTCCTTACCTTACCGTCTCCCTGCGTTTTCCCCTAAGTCAACCTGGAAGAAGAACTAACAAATAACACTTTTATTAAAGTGTACATCTTAAGATCCTTATGTAGAATTTGGCGGGCTGAATACTGAGTCAAAAAGTGGTTGATATCTCCTCCACCATATGACAAGTGCCATAGGCTATAATCCACTTTCTCTTTCATCGAACAAGATATCCACAACCATATTTGTGGTAAAGTGTCCATAAGGGCCTGATTTAGGGTTTGCAGGATGGGTTACTTCATCACAAACATGACTGATGTCCTGTCCAGTTTATTATAAGTATTTTAGAACTAGGTCTCACCCCCATACATAGGCCAGCTGTAAAGAGCTTTGGCATAAAAATTGAATTGATGTCGAACTCTCAATGGCCAACTAAATCTCCTCTGTGGTCGGTACCTGCATGGGCCTAATTTGGCAACTTCGAAAACTGATCCCCCTTCTCTCTACCTCCACACTCCAGATGATCATTTCAGCTACCATCATCCCGAGGTTAGACTACGGCAACGACCTATACATTGGTCTCCCCCAGACACTGGCAAACAAATTACAGGTGGTCCTAAATGATGCAGCCAGATTGATCCTTAGACTCCCTAGAAAATCCCATGCCACCCCGCTTCTATGCAAACTGCATTGGCTCCCTATAAGACAAAGAGTAAAATTCAAGAGCCTTTGCATCGCCCACAAAGCAATATACGGCCTAGCTCCCACCTACATAAAAGAACGCCTTGAGGTCTACACCCCGGGACGCTCATTGCGATCCTCCGAGGTGTACCTCTTGTCCTCTCGGTACAAGCTCTCCTCGAAAGGCGGTAGAGCTTTCTCTGTACTTGTCCCCCTGCTCTGGAACAAGTTACCTGAGCAGCTCTGTAAAGAACCTAACCTGCTCCATTTTTGGAAACAACTCAAAACTATCCTGTTTAGGGAAGCATTAAGCACAGCTTAACCCTTTTTTCCATGCCTGACCAGATTACCATTTATGCAGTTACGCCACCCCCCCCCCGAGCGCTAAGAGACCTGACTGTGATTTAGCGCTATATAAATATCAAATAACATAACATAACATATCCTACAGCACTTGTAATAAGGCAAATGGGATATCGGTCACATTTGTGACAGAGTGACCCATCCACCAAACTCTAAATCAGGCTCCAAGCCTTTACCATATTCTGTATTTTGAGCCTTACTTTTGCATTAAGAAAATGATAAAAGTGCTAAAATAAATACCAAAATGCAGTGCCATAGAATTAGGACATTCAGAAAGATGCCATTTTAAGGAGCACACATTTGCTTTGTCCATACCATTCCCACGATGAACCCTGTTTGGATGAAGGTTAATATTATACAGCAGCGGCCCATGCTTTAGGGCAGAGAAATCATGCCCACACCTTTTGGCAAACATAAAAAGTGTCTGTTAGGCTGAGCAAAGGTCAGGCTGACAGACACTCTTTATTTTCTGGTCTAGCAGCCAGGAGTTAGAGGTACACTAAATGCACAGGTTTCTGGCTGCCTGAGCTGAACTTTGCTGAACTGAAGATGTTACAACCCTGTGGGCTGACCTTTTCAACCTTACAAAGAGCCTCCAGGCCCTCCTCCTCGTGACAAGGAGAGGGTCACTGATAGCCTTGGACCTGGTCACTTCAGTTTTAATCCCTGAAGTGCCCAGGGTGGAGGGTCTTTCACTGATGCATCATCACATAGTGGGGGGGGGGTCAGCAGTCTTACTGACCCCATACCACTCTATGATGAGGAAGGATCTGCTGCCTCCCCCTAAGGTCAGCCTATAAGGGGAGGCAGCAGTCCCAAACTTTCTGGAACCACTGAGACTTCCCTCCCCAAGACGCTGCAAGTGTTATGTTTTTTTAATGTTTGGTGCATGCGTTTGTATGTGCATGTATGAATGTATGTGTATTTATGAGTTCATTCGGTGAATGAATGTGTTTGCTTGTGAGTGGTGGGTGTATGAGTGTGCACGCTTGTGAGTGTGCATGTAGTTGCGTGAGTGAGTGTGTGTGTGTGCGCGTGTGGATCCCGCTTGATTTATCGGCCTTTACTGATATTATAATTCAAAACTTCAGTTGGAATCAACAATTCTCCAAAGTTTCTAATGGCATGATTTAAAGTCACTGGGCTCGAGTCACAAAGGAAAGTGAGACGAAAGTCTCACTTTACGATTTTTGTTATTCACAAAGGGCATTTACGAGTAGTAAATGCCCTTTGTGAATACTGAGAGTCATAAAGTTAGACTTTTGTCTCATTTTACCTTTGTGAATCGGGTCCACTGTGTTCTCTATATAACAACCTTTTTAATTCTCCCTGCCAGAAGGTTAATCACCCCATTGCTGGTAATCTCAGCCTCTGTTTGGTTTTAATGTGAGGCCCTGACTGATTGCCACCCATACCTATTGGCTTGAGAGTAGAGCTACTTGGCTCTCTGGATTACGTTTTTAAAAACATGAATACTCACCATCTGTCTCCGCAGTATTTTTAAGTGCACACATTTCCTACTCAATTGGAGTCAGTGAGTAATTTTATTTTTCAGAAAAGAACGTTTTGAACTGACAAATAATGCACAGAAATGCTATAGTCTGTGGTACTCTGATACAGCCTCTGACAGAACTGAGCAGGAAGAAAGAGTTTAGAAGTTTATAAGCAGTGTTACCTAGAAGGATCCGCCATTGACACGGTCTATATATTTGATGTCTGTCTATTTTATTTGTGAAGTCACTCAAAATCAAGTCAAATTTAAAAGAGTGTTTCAAGCACTTCCTTTTTTGCTTTCTTTTTCAGGACCCCTTAACATTGGAATTCTGGACTTTCTCTTGTTCGGAAGCCTGATAGCTGCGGTAGACCCTGTGGCCGTCATTGCCGTGTTTGAAGAAGTCCACGTCAATGATGTTCTGTTTATTATTGTTTTCGGGGAGTCTTTGTTGAATGATGCTGTAACTGTGGTAAGTGGGATGCAAAACTTCACCCGACATTTCACGCAGAAATTGCTACTTGCATAAAGGGTATAATGCCTACTATACTGACTACTATAACAGTTAAACGAACAAATGTTGAACTAAAGAATGTATCGTAATTTCGGAGTGGCCTCAGAGTAAAATTCTGATGCTTAACAACCCCTCTGCCAAATGTGAGTGTATCTAGTTATAAATGTTTAAATAACCCAGGCACGAATCAGATGCTAATGGGACGTATAGCGTTCTACATGGGTTGCAGTTGTTGGGTGGCGTACACTGTACATAGAGAGAAGAATTAGTGAGTGCATGACAATATAATCGAGTCAGTTACACGGTGTGGTGAAGAAGATGAACCAATGAAAATGTTATCCGTAGGAGCAGTGAGGCAGAGTTAAGTGATAATTTTGGCACAACTTCCTCAGATAACGGGTTCTTCAGGATAAGACTATGGAATCATTGACTTGATTATTCAACATTAAGATCACTGCTTGGAGGAATAGAACTTATACCAGCCAAGCACTGGGGGTAGCTGTTTATGGGGCAGAGATATGGGGACACTAAATGACTCAATTGCAAGAGTTGGAGGAAAATCGCTTTTTGAGGTCAATAACGAGTCTCCCAGTAAGTAAACTCTTCCTTAACACCGCTACGATTAGATACTCAGTTGAGACCAATTTCAGATCAAATTTAATTAAGACCTTTATTATTCTGGAGAAGGCTCTGCGCTACCCCAGAGCGGTCGCTTTATTATAGTGGTCTAGTAGAAATCCTCAAGGACTCGTGCTTTGCTCGATTCCCCTGGATTACGCCTTTAAGAGAAAGTTTTAAGGGGATGGGTCTTCTGGATCAGTGGAGTGACCCAGGAGGCTCATGCCCATGTATAAGTGCAAAGGACCTGAAAAATAAATACAGGTCCTACAAGCTGTCTAATCTTGTAGCCTCCAATGTACATGGCACATTATCCTGCTTTTCTTTTACAGCATAAAGATTATTATTTAATCTAACCATTCCTGGATATTGTTGAACCCAGGATGGCAAAAAAATTGTATGTACAATTTACGTTTGGAACATTGCCTTTACTTGCATTCATACCTGGCTGGTCAGGAGCAGATAACCCTAAGGACCAGAGCTGACCTAGCTGTGGGCATGATAATGAATCAGTGCCCCATTTGTTTTTGTCTTGCCCGAGTTATAGTAAACCTAGGTCGAAATGGTTTGTTCCCATTTGTAGGAACCTGGGCACTAGAAACAATGAGATGGCCGTTAGGAATTTACAAACTAACCCCCCCCCCCATGGTTTTCGCAGTTTCAAGATTTTTATTGAGTTCTTACAGCCTGATTCATCAATCATATTTGCGCTCGCAAAGGGCCAGATTCTGAGAATCTGGCCCTTTGCGAGTGCAGTTTTTGCATTTGGGATTCATCATCCCAAATGCAAAATTCGCCATTTAGAAACTCGCAAATTTGCGAGGAATAGCATTTAAGGAATCTCTATTAGAGATTCCTTAAATGCTATTCTTGAAACATTTTAAAATTGCGAATTCTCAATTTTCCGCCGCTATTTACCGTGAGGTCAAACCTCGTGGTAAATAGCGAAAACTTTGAAAAATGCTTTTAAAAGCATTTTTCTAAGTTGCATGTTACACACACACACGTGTCCTTTGGACATGTGTGTGCGCAACACCTGTTGAAATGTGCATTTAAGGGGTGCTACAGGGTGTCCTTTGGACACCCCTGGCACCCTTCAAATCGCTATCTTATTTGCGATTAGCAAATTGCTAATCGCAAATAAGGAATACTCCACATTCATTCCTATGGGTCAAACATTCATTCCTATGGGCCTTTTGACCCATAGGAATGAATGGGGAGTTATTCCTTATTTGCGATTAGCAATTTGCTATTCGCAGACTCGCAAAACGGGTCTTTCATGAATCTGGCCGTTGGTTTTTAGGAATGTGTAATATTCCTGTATAATTAGGGCTACTTTTTAATTGGTGCTGGGAGAATAAATGCTTGATCAATTTTATTATGTTTTTTAACTAGACTTTGCTTGTTTTTAGCTAATGCATGTCTTAATCTTTGACTGTATATTAAGTTATTTATGTATCTCTTTTATGGTATATCGAGGACTGAAATAAAGAGTAACATGATGATGCATAGCACATGGCTACAATGGACAATTGGAGAAATGCAGTATCCATGTACATTTCTAATTATATGTAAGTGATTCACTTTGCATGATTCTCCATAGGCAAGAGTCACGATTGTAAGTCTGATGATACAATGAGATACATCTAACAGTGTATGCTGCATTTTGATAGGACCAACGTTAAAGAAGCTTAAAATACAACCGCCATTGCAGTATTGACCAATTTTACCATACATTGTAACAGTAGTTTCTGGCCCTTTGGGGTAAATTCATCCTTGCCCCATCCCCCAATTTTCCCATTAGCTGTTCAATCACTGCTGAGTCCACTCTCTGCAGTCTAGGTAAGTAAACTGAAATATTCATGAACTGAACTTTAGCAATCAGTGTGGTTGCTTGCAGGACTATATCTTTATTCCTTATTTTCCAATTCTTAGGGAGAAAAAGTGAGGAACGATCACATCTGTGGCTAGAGTGCCTTCAAAGCTGTTCAGTGAAACCTCTGTCGTGTGTCAGCGTGGCTGGCTTTAGCAAAGTGGTGTCAGGTGCAACAATTTATTTTGATGCCTTCAAAAGACCTCCTTCTCTATGGGTTCCCTCACTACCATCCTCCAACAGTGCCCCTCATCTCCCCAGAACCCCTCTCTCACATGCATTTTATTTGTTTTATAGCGCTACTCATACCGGTGTAGGGTGTCAGAGCACTTTACATCACACACACATTATAAAGCAAGTTTCTCCAACAAGTAGATTGTGAGCTACTGGTAGCTCTCCAACTACCTGAGATTAGCTTTCCTGTGTGCAGCTCAGTCTACAAAATTAGAACATTTTCTTTGGTTGAATTAATATAGGTATACTAACATTAGAAAGCGTGTGCTTGATCTGAAAATGTGTATGTTTTCAGAACACATAATTTCCAAAATCTTTAATACTTCTATTTGAATGATAAATCGTGCATCCTTGGGAGATTTATTATTAACAGCTTAGCTGCGTGTAAACATTTCTTCCCAGTGCTGCGCTGTCCATTAGAACTAGTGCTGAATGAACGTTCAATGGTCGTGCGCAGCACTGGGGAGGTAGCGCTGCTGACGACCATTGGCCGTCAGCAGCACTTAAGGGGTTAATATTATTACCATAGTGCCAAGCGACATTGCAGCTGTGTCTGTTATGTATTACCATTGTAGAGGCATTCCAAATTGACTAAGCCTTCCACGGTATAGAGACAAAATATCGACTCCAAAATATCGACTGGACATAATATCGAGTTTTAAATATAGACTGGACAAAATATCGACTGGACATAATATCGACTACAAAAATATCGTTTTTCAGGTAAGTGAAGTAATATCGACTGTATAAAATATAGATAGCAAAAATATCGATTTTTTAATAATATATAATATTTTATAGTGTATTTTTATGTAATAATATGTGTGAATAGTGTGTATTAATGTTATAAAATATTTTATTACATGAATTTTGTTTTTATAATAATTGCGTAATGTAATTCTGTAGCGGGTTGTGGGTTTATAGGGGAATAGGGTGGGAAGTAATTTAATAATAATTAATTAATTAATATATGTTTGTTAATATTTTTAATTAATAATTAATTGATAATTAATTAATATTAATTAGTTAATTAATTAATATAATTTTGAATATATTTTGTATTAGTAAATAATTGTTAATTAATTAATTGTAATTAGTTAATTACATTAATTAGAGTACATTTTTTATATATATAATTTTGTGTTATTTTTAAGTAATTAATTTTGAAAAAATAATATTAATTATTAAAATAATTACACCTAATGTTCTAATATATTTACTTTATTGTTATTGTTAATTAATAATTAATTGGTAATTAAATAATATTGATAAATTTTGGGTAAAGGAGCATTTTTAGGGTTCAGGGTCAGTTTTCAGTTCATGGGTAAAGGGGTATTTTTAGGGTTCAGGGTCAGTTTTCAGTTCATGGGTAAAGGGGTATTTTTAGGGTTCAGGGTCAGTTTTCAGTTTATGGGTAAAGGGGTATTTTTAGGGTTCAGGGTCAGTTTTCAGGTCATGGGTAAAGGGGTATTTTTAGGGTTCAGGGTCAGTTTTCAGTTCATGGGTAAAGGGGTATTTTTAGGGTTCAGGGTCAGTTTTCAGTTTATGGGTAAAGGGGTATTTTTAGGGTTCAGGGTCAGTTTTCAGGTCATGGGTAAAGGGGTATTTTTAGGGTTCAGGGTCAGTTTTCAGTTCATGGGTAAAGGGGTATTTTTAGGGTTCAGGGTCAGTTTTCAGGTCATGGGTAAAGGGGTATTTTTAGGGTTCAGGGTCAGTTTTCAGGTCATGGGTAAAGGGGTATTTTTAGGGTTCAGGGTCAGTTTTCAGGTCATGGGTAAAGGGGTATTTTTAGGGTTCAGGGTCAGTTTTCAGTTCATGGGTAAAGGGGTATTTTTAGGGTTCAGGGTCAGTTTTCAGTTCATGGGTAAAGGGCTATTTTTAGGGTTCAGGGTCAGTTTTCAGTTCATGGGTAAAGGGGTATTTTTAGGGTTCAGGGTCAGTTTTCAGGTCATGGGTAAAGGGGTATTTTTAGGGTTCAGGGTCAGTTTTGGGTTTTTGGGTAAAGGGGTATTTTTAGGGTTCAGGGTCAGTTTTGGGTTTTTGGGTAAAGGGGTATTTTTAGGGTTCAGGTTCAACAAAAAAGATTTAAAAAAATTATTTTTATTATTTTCATTTATTATTTTATTATTATAATTTAATTTAAGTCGTTTTAAGTATATTTTAGTAATTAAAATTTAATATTAATTTAATTTAACACTGTTTTTAATAAAGTCGATATTTTTTACATCTATATTTTTGTTAACGATATTTTGTACTCGATATTTTTGTACTTACCTGTTTGTAGATACAAACTCGATATTTTGACTGTCGATATTTTGTCCACGATATTTTGGCAAGTCGATATTTTGTCAGTCGATATTATTTCAGTGATCCGCCTTCCACTACTTGGCAATCCTGCAGTGAGGTGATCATGACTGGTAATCTTGCAGGAGTGGTCACTTATATAATCTAGTCTGATGTGTACAACACTAATAATATTAGTAGCTCAGAATGATTGTCATTAAACATAAGTAGCTCTTGTGAGTGAAAAAATTGGAGACCCCTGTTATAAAGAGAGAAGGAATCATATATCCTCGAGCCATCTCTCAGACCTCCTCGACCTTTGTAATTCTTACCTCCCTAACTATCCAAATGACCCTCCCGCCCCCATTCTACTATTCCCGTTATCCTGGGGACGAGCAAAATCCCATCCTCCCCCGTCTCCCCTAGACCCGCAACACAACTTACCACTATCCAATCATGCCCTCCCCCGTAAACAACCAGAAACATGCATGCTGGTTAACTGCCGCTTAGCTGTCCAGCATGCGATTGAAATAGCTGAAAACATCCTCAGAGAAGAACTTGACATTGCCTTTGTACAGAAACTTGGCTCAATGTCCACTCTACATCTATCCTTGACTTACTCTCCCCCCCGATTACTCCATACTCAGAAAAGATAGACAAGATAGATTAGGAGGTGGTCTAGCCATCATCTTTAAAAAGGAACTTCAACTCTTGCTTGTTAAGAACTCTGACTCTATTACCTTTGAATACCTCTGTATTTACAACAAGGGGTGGTGAAGGACAGAGTCTCTGAATTAAGCAGAAAGCTCTCACCCAGTCAAGAGATCAGGGCTAGATCCAACACAGTTTTTTAGCTCACTGCACCATCCCAGTTTCAGAACCTGGCTGTATGCAAATTAGTCTGTTCCTGTCCCAGTGCATGATGGGAACAGGGCAAACCAAACTACAAAAGCCAATTCTTACACTGGGAAGAAAACAAGCTCCCGGGGACCGGTTTCTGGCATTACAGCTGTCTTCGGCCCGGTTTGCTTGAATCCTGATGGTGCAATGAGCAAGGGTCTCACATCTGAGAATACCCTTCCACGCTTAGGGTGGACAAAAATATTTACAACAAGGGGTGGTGAAGGACAGAGTCTCTGAATTAAGCAGAAAGCTCTCACCCAGTCAAGAGATCAGGGTTAGATCCAACACCGTTTTTTAGCTCACTGCACCATCCCAGTTTCAGAACCTGGCTGTATGCAAATTAGTCTGTTCCTGTCCCAGTGCATGATGGGAACAGGGCAAACCAAACTACAAAAGCCAATTCTTACACTGGGAAGGAAACAAGCTCCCGGGGACCGGTTTCTGGCATTACAGCCGTCTTCGGCCCGGTTTGCTTGAATCCTGATGGTGCAATGAGCAAGGGTCTCACATCTGAGAATACCCTTCCACGCTTAGGGTGGACAAAAATATTTACAACAAGGGGTGGTGAAGGACAGAGTCTCTGAATTAAGCAGAAAGCTCTCACCCAGTCAAGAGATCAGGGCTAGATCCAACACCGTTTTTTAGCTCACTGCACCATCCCAGTTTCAGAACCTGGCTGTATGCAAATTAGTCTGTTCCTGTCCCAGTGCATGATGGGAACAGGGCAAACCAAACTACAAAAGCCAATTCTTACACTGGGAAGGAAACAAGCTCCCGGGGACCGGTTTCTGGCATTACAGCCGTCTTCGGCCCGGTTTGCTTGAATCCTAATGGTGCAATGAGCAAGGGTCTCACATCTGAGAATACCCTTCCACGCTTAGGGTGGACAAAAATATTTACAACAAGGGGTGGTGAAGGACAGAGTCTCTGAATTAAGCAGAAAGCTCTCACCCAGTCAAGAGATCAGGGCTAGATCCAACACCGTTTTTTAGCTCACTGCACCATCCCAGTTTCAGAACCTGGCTGTATGCAAATTAGTCTGTTCCTGTCCCAGTGCATGATGGGAACAGGGCAAACCAAACTACAAAAGCCAATTCTTACACTGGGAAGGAAACAAGCTCCCGGGGACCGGTTTCTGGCATTACAGCCGTCTTCGGCCCGGTTTGCTTGAATCCTGATGGTGCAATGAGCAAGGGTCTCACATCTGAGAATACCCTTCCACGCTTAGGGTGGACAAAAATATTTACAATAAGGGGTGGTGAAGGACAGAGTCTCTGAATTAAGCAGAAAGCTCTCACCCAGTCAAGAGATCAGGGCTAGATCCAACACCGTTTTTTAGCTCACTGCACCATCCCAGTTTCAGAACCTGGCTGTATGCAAATTAGTCTGTTCCTGTCCCAGTGCATGATGGGAACAGGGCAAACCAAACTACAAAAGCCAATTCTTACACTGGGAAGGAAACAAGCTCCCGGGGACCGGTTTCTGGCATTACAGCCGTCTTCGGCCCGGTTTGCTTGAATCCTGATGGTGCAATGAGCAAGGGTCTCACATCTGAGAATACCCTTCCACGCTTAGGGTGGACAAAAATATTTACAACAAGGGGTGGTGAAGGACAGAGTCTCTGAATTAAGCAGAAAGCTCTCACCCAGTCAAGAGATCAGGGCTAGATCCAACACCGTTTTTTAGCTCACTGCACCATCCCAGTTTCAGAACCTGGCTGTATGCAAATTAGTCTGTTCCTGTCCCAGTGCATGATGGGAACAGGGCAAACCAAACTACAAAAGCCAATTCTTACACTGGGAAGGAAACAAGGTCCCCGGTAGCTTGTCTCCTTTCTGGTGAAGAATTGGCTTGGTAGTTTGGTCTGCCCTGTTCCCATGATGCACTGGGCCAGGGACAGACTAATTTGCATATAGCCAGGTTCTGAGCTGGGATGGGGCAGTGAGATAAATAACGGTGATGGATCAAGCCCTGATCTTTGGACTGGGTAAGAGTGGTCTGCTTAATTCAGACACTCTGTTCATCCCCACCCCCTTTTCTGTATCAATTTTGGCCACTATAGGTGTGGCAGGGTATACTCAGACATGAGTCCCTTTCTCACTGCTCCATCAGGATTCAAGCAAGCCGGGCCGAAGAGGCTGAAATGCCAGAAACCGGTCCCCGGTAGCTTGTCTCCTTTCTGGTGAAGAATTGGCTTGGTAGTTTGGTCTGCCCTGTTCCCATGATGCACTGGGCCAGGGACAGACTAATTTGCATATAGTCAGGTTCTGAGCTGGGATGGGGCAGTGAGATAAATAACGGTGATGGATCAACCCCTGATCTTTGGACTGGGTAAGAGTGGTCTGCTTAATTCAGACACTCTGTTCATCACCACCCCCTTTTCTGTATCAATTTTGGCCACTATAGGTGTGGCAGGGTATACTCAGACATGAGTCCCTTTCTCACTGCTCCATCAGGATTCAAGCAAGCCGGGCCGAAGAGGCTGAAATGCCAGAAACCGGTCCCCGGTAGCTTGTCTCCTTTCTGGTGAAGAATTGGCTTGGTAGTTTGGTCTGCCCTGTTCCCATGATGCACTGGGCCAGGGACAGACTAATTTGCATATAGCCAGGTTCTGAGCTGGGATGGGGCAGTGAGATAAATAACGGTGATGGATCAAGCCCTGATCTTTGGACTGGGTAAGAGTGGTCTGCTTAATTCAGACACTCTGTTCATCACCACCCCCTTTTCTGTATCAATTTTGGCCACTATAGGTGTGGCAGGGTATACTCAGACATGAGTCCCTTTCTCACTGCTCCATCAGGATTCAAGGAAGCCGGGCCGAAGAGGCTGAAATGCCAGAAACCGGTCCCCGGTAGCTTGTCTCCTTTCTGGTGAAGAATTGGCTTGGTAGTTTGGTCTGCCCTGTTCCCATGATGCACTGGGCCAGGGACAGACTAATTTGCATATAGCCAGGTTCTGAGCTGGGATGGGGCAGTGAGATAAATAACGGTGATGGATCAAGCCCTGATCTTTGGACTGGGTAAGAGTGGTCTGCTTAATTCAGACACTCTGTTCATCACCACCCCCTTTTCTGTATCAATTTTGGCCACTATAGGTGTGGCAGGGTATACTCAGACATGAGTCCCTTTCTCACTGCTCTATCAGGATTCAAGCAAGCCGGGCCGAAGAGGCTGAAATGCCAGAAACCGGTCCCCGGTAGCTTGTCTCCTTTCTGGTGAAGAATTGGCTTGGTAGTTTGGTCTGCCCTGTTCCCATGATGCACTGGGCCAGGGACAGACTAATTTGCATATAGCCAGGTTCTGAGCTGGGATGGGGCAGTGAGATAAATAACGGTGATGGATCAAGCCCTGATCTTTGGACTGGGTAAGAGTGGTCTGCTTAATTCAGACACTCTGTTCATCACCACCCCCTTTTCTGTATCAATTTTGGCCACTATAGGTGTGGCAGGGTATACTCAGACATGAGTCCCTTTCTCACTGCTCCATCAGGATTCAAGCAAGCCGGGCCGAAGAGGCTGAAATGCCAGAAACCGGTCCCCGGTAGCTTGTCTCCTTTCTGGTGAAGAATTGGCTTGGTAGTTTGGTCTGCCCTGTTCCCATGATGCACTGGGCCAGGGACAGACTAATTTGCATATAGCCAGGTTCTGAGCTGGGATGGGGCAGTGAGATAAATAACGGTGATGGATCAAGCCCTGATCTTTGGACTGGGTAAGAGTGGTCTGCTTAATTCAGACACTCTGTTCATCACCACCCCCTTTTCTGTATCAATTTTGGCCACTATAGGTGTGGCAGGGTATACTCAGACATGAGTCCCTTTCTCACTGCTCCATCAGGATTCAAGCAAGCCGGGCCGAAGAGGCTGAAATGCCAGAAACCGGTCCCCGGTAGCTTGTCTCCTTTCTGGTGAAGAATTGGCTTGGTAGTTTGGTCTGCCCTGTTCCCATGATGCACTGGGCCAGGGACAGACTAATTTGCATATAGCCAGGTTCTGAGCTGGGATGGGGCAGTGAGATAAATAACGGTGATGGATCAACCCCTGATCTTTGGACTGGGTAAGAGTGGTCTGCTTAATTCAGACACTCTGTTCATCACCACCCCCTTTTCTGTATCAATTTTGGCCTCTATAGGTGTGGCAGGGTATACTCAGACATGAGTCCCTTTCTCACTGCTCCATCAGGATTCAAGCAAGCCGGGCCGAAGAGGCTGAAATGCCAGAAACCGGTCCCCGGTAGCTTGTCTCCTTTCTGGTGAAGAATTGGCTTGGTAGTTTGGTCTGCCCTGTTCCCATGATGCACTGGGCCAGGGACAGACTAATTTGCATATAGCCAGGTTCTGAGCTGGGATGGGGCAGTGAGATAAATAACAGTGATGGATCAACCCCTGATCTTTGGACTGGGTAAGAGTGGTCTGCTTAATTCAGACACTCTGTTCATCACCACCCCCTTTTCTGTATCAATTTTGGCCACTATAGGTGTGGCAGGGTATACTCAGACATGAGTCCCTTTCTCACTGCTCCATCAGGATTCAAGCAAGCCGGGCCGAAGAGGCTGAAATGCCAGAAACCGGTCCCCGGTAGCTTGTCTCCTTTCTGGTGAAGAATTGGCTTGGTAGTTTGGTCTGCCCTGTTCCCATGATGCACTGGGCCAGGGACAGACTAATTTGCATATAGCCAGGTTCTGAGCTGGGATGGGGCAGTGAGATAAATAACGGTGATGGATCAAGCCCTGATCTTTGGACTGGGTAAGAGTGGTCTGCTTAATTCAGACACTCTGTTCATCACCACCCCCTTTTCTGTATCAATTTTGGCCACTATAGGTGTGGCAGGGTATACTCAGACATGAGTCCCTTTCTCACTGCTCCATCAGGATTCAAGCAAGCCGGGCCGAAGAGGCTGAAATGCCAGAAACCGGTCCCCGGTAGCTTGTCTCCTTTCTGGTGAAGAATTGGCTTGGTAGTTTGGTCTGCCCTGTTCCCATGATGCACTGGGCCAGGGACAGACTAATTTGCATATAGCCAGGTTCTGAGCTGGGATGGGGCAGTGAGATAAATAACGGTGATGGATCAAGCCCTGATCTTTGGACTGGGTAAGAGTGGTCTGCTTAATTCAGACACTCTGTTCATCACCACCCCCTTTTCTGTATCAATTTTGGCCACTATAGGTGTGGCAGGGTATACTCAGACATGAGTCCCTTTCTCACTGCTCCATCAGGATTCAAGCAAGCCGGGCCGAAGAGGCTGAAATGCCAGAAACCGGTCCCCGGTAGCTTGTCTCCTTTCTGGTGAAGAATTGGCTTGGTAGTTTGGTCTGCCCTGTTCCCATGATGCACTGGGCCAGGGACAGACTAATTTGCATATAGCCAGGTTCTGAGCTGGGATGGGGCAGTGAGATAAATAACGGTGATGGATCAAGCCCTGATCTTTGGACTGGGTAAGAGTGGTCTGCTTAATTCAGACACTCTGTTCATCACCACCCCCTTTTCTGTATCAATTTTGGCCACTATAGGTGTGGCAGGGTATACTCAGACATGAGTCCCTTTCTCACTGCTCCATCAGGATTCAAGCAAGCCGGGCCGAAGAGGCTGAAATGCCAGAAACCGGTCCCCGGTAGCTTGTCTCCTTTCTGGTGAAGAATTGGCTTGGTAGTTTGGTCTGCCCTGTTCCCATGATGCACTGGGTCAGGGACAGACTAATTTGCATATAGCCAGGTTCTGAGCTGGGATGGGGCAGTGAGATAAATAACGGTGATGGATCAAGCCCTGATCTTTGGACTGGGTAAGAGTGGTCTGCTTAATTCAGACACTCTGTTCATCACCACCCCCTTTTCTGTATCAATTTTGGCCACTATAGGTGTGGCAGGGTATACTCAGACATGAGTCCCTTTCTCACTGCTCCATCAGGATTTAAGCAAGCCGGGCCGAAGAGGCTGAAATGCCAGAAACCGGTCCCCGGTAGCTTGTCTCCTTTCTGGTGAAGAATTGGCTTGGTAGTTTGGTCTGCCCTGTTCCCATGATGCACTGGGCCAGGGACAGACTAATTTGCATATAGCCAGGTTCTGAGCTGGGATGGGGCAGTGAGATAAATAACAGTGATGGATCAAGCCCTGATCTTTGGACTGGGTAAGAGTGGTCTGCTTAATTCAGACACTCTGTTCATCACCACCCCCTTTTCTGTTTGAATACCTCTGAGCAGAACTTAAAATTCAGGCTCCCCACCTATTCGCCTACATAATATCTACCATCCTCCTGGTGAATCCCTTCCCTTCGCAGAGGAACTTTCCGACCTCCTCACCTAATCCTCACTTTCCAATACTTAAAATCTCTTCCTTGGAGACTTCAACCTCCACTGGAATGGTATCAAAAACCTGCAGTTAATCTCCTCACTAATCTTCTGGAGATTAGAGACCGTAAACACATCTGTCACTCTCCAACTCACACCAAAGGGGCCACTCTTGATGTCATCATCACTAATAATGATTTAGCCTCCCTTTCTAACATCATCCCCATTGATTGGTCTGACCATCACCTCATCCTCTTTATGATCATCACTACGGTCCGCCCTCTCCACACCAATAGCATCAAACACATGAAATTGACCAGAAACCTTCATCTCATCCCCCCCGGCGAACTGAAAACTAAACTTAAAGCCCAATTTCTGCTCACTCCCCCCTCCCAAAATGCTAATGCCCTCACCAAACACTATAATAAATCAGTTTCCGAGGCCTAAGACCTATTGGTCCCTCCCAAACTAAAACCCCCAAAAAATTTACCTTCCAAATCCTGGTTCAACTCTGATGTCAACAGCGAAAGATGCTCTCTTAGACAGTCTGAAAGAACCTGGAGGCAACGCCCGTCCCCCTCCCATCTAGCCCTCCTCCGATCTGCAAGGTCCAACTTTAAAAAACACATCCTCAATGAAAAGGCCTCCTTCTTCCACGCACAACTTGATAGGGCCAAAAATAGACCTAGAGAATTGTTCTGCATCGTCAAAAACCAAACATCCTCTGCCCCCCAAAAGTTGACGGCCTCAATTTAGAAATGCGAAGAAATTGCTAATTTCTTCTTTGATAAAATCCCCAAAATAGGTCAATCCTTCCTCTTAAATCCCCTCTCTCCCAACCCACTATTTTCCTATGACATTTCTCCTGAATCTCCATCCCCATCAAATCCTCCCCCGGTCCCTTCCTATCTCTCTTCCGTTACCTTCCCACTTGAATCCAACCCTTTTTTCCCCCAGCAAAAAAACAATGCCTCCCGGCATAATTTTCACCCTGTTACCAAACATGAAGTCTATAACATCATCACTAAGCTAAAACCATCCTCTCACACCAAAGACACTCTGCCCTCTAACCTAGTCCAAGACCTAAAACATATCATTGCCCCATACTGGACCACCATTATAAACTCCTCCCTGGCCACGGGGTGTGTTCCCGCCTCCCTCCAACTGGGTCAAATCACACCCATTCCCAAAAATCCCAATGCAGATCCCAATGACCCAAATACCCTCCGACCTATCTCTAACCACCCTCTTCTCTCCAAAGCCCTTGAAAAATGCACCCTGCTCCAACTGGATAATCACATCAACACTTTCGACCTCTTTGACTCACTGCAATCTGGCTTCAGAAAAGGATGCAGCACAGGATCTGCCATGCTCAATATAGTTGATGACATACATCACTCACTCGACAATGGCGAGTCGTGCCTACTCATTCTCCTCGACCTTTCCACTGCTTTTGATACAGTTAACCAAACTGCCTTACTTAACACTCTTAAAGTCCGCTTTGGCCTCAATGGCCTTGTCCTCAACTGGTTCACCTCCTTTCTCTAACACAGAACCCAACAAACCAAAATCGATAACTGCCTTTCCAACCCTACTCCAATCTCCCTCGGTGTCCCCCAGGAATCCATTCTCTTGCCTGATCTCTTTAACCTCTTCATGGAACCCCTTACCCTCATTCTCAAACAAGCAGGAATCAATTACCACCTCTATGCCGCCGACACTCAACTTTACTATCACATTAAATCCCACTCTGATGTCCTCCACCTCAATGACACCCTGACCAAGATCCAATCATGGTTCCACCACAATCATCTCAAACTCAACCCTAAAAAAAACAAAATCATTCTCTTCTCCCCTAAAAACAACCCACTCCCCATACAAGACTGGATATCCAACCTTAATGCTCTCAACTGCTCTCTCACTACTTCCAACTCAGTTAAATTTCTAGGCATCAACAATGATAATAGCCTTGCCCTTACTTCCAACGTAAAAACCTCAGCCAAAAGAGCACTCTTCACCCTCCGTCATCTCAAGAAAATCAAACCCTTTATCCCAGCTGACAACTTCAAATCTGTTGTCCAATCGCTGGTCCTGTTGAGAATCGACTATGGTAACGCTATCCACGCTGGAAGTCCACCTTGCACCACTCAAATCTGTGCTCAACCTAGTTGCTTATCTCTGACTTCAAATGTTTCGACCACATCTCTCCACCCCTAAAACCCTCAAATGGCTACCCATCGAAGGCAGATCACCTATAAGATTGCATGTATCACGCACAAAGCCCTTCACCAAAACACCCCACGTTACCTCTCAAACAAACTCCACAATGCGGGCTGCGCCCGACCGACGAGGAGCACCAACGCCCTCATTATTATCTCCCCTCTGTTAAAGAAGAAATGCACACAAGCTCGTTCCTTCTCCGGAAATGCTCCTTCCATCTGGAACTCCCTGCCTAAATACCTACACTGTAACCCTTCCTACTTCAACTTCAATAAAGACCTTAAACTGTACTTCCTCAACACATACCCACCTATTACACTGAACTCCCACTCTGCGCCCCCATCAGGCTTTCCTCTATTGCCCTCCAATTCTCTCTCCTCCCCATTCTCCCTCCTAACTCCCCTCCCTCACGCTACTCTATCCCCTCCCCCTTAACTCCCATCCCTGCCTCTATCCTTACATATAATATCTAGCCTTACGCACAGCCTCCCACTGCTCTCCTGTTCTCCTAACTCCTACTCTCTATGTCCCCCTCCTTTTTCTTTTCTTTTTCTCTTTCACCCACCCTCCCTAGCCTAATTACTCACTGCCATCTTTAGCTTAATATGGTACTTTTGTAAATAGCACTCGTATTTATCTGCTTTCTTTGGTATAATGGTTCTTATTGAAATTTTTTGATCAAATGTTTTTAGTACTGTACCTTGGCACACTCCTGTAAAGCGCTCTGATGCCCCTGGGTGTAGCCGGCGCTATATAAAACCTTTTAAATAAATAAAATACATGTATATGACAATGAGGCTTACAAGGTGTAAGAATCACATGGGTTCCATACTAATAGGCAGCACACTTTAAGAGTGTTTGGTCTTTAAAGCACATACTCGTTTTAAATGTTACACAATGGTTGGAGTTGGCTTTACTAATAATAATGTATTTATTTGCAAACAAACCCTTTTTAGCAACATTAGGATAATGAAAGACTGAGGAAAAAACATCCGGGGGCCGATTCACAGAATGAATCTGTGACAAAATCCTAAACTTACTACTTCTGGTATTCAAAGAAGGCACTTACGATTTTTGGTCTTCACAGAAATCACTTATGTCTCGTAACTTTACGTCCAGGTTCTGGCTTGAATTTCCACACCCACACTTGTGCCGGAATTTCCACACTCGGGCCGGAATCTGTGCTTCCAGGGTGGAATACCCACATTCTGGTGTTAATTGACTTCATCTGATGCATTGTGGGGGTTGTTAGGCCCTCAAACAGGTGATTAGCATTGAGGAAAATGCTCAACCGGGCAGCATGCGGGTATTCTGACCCAGAAGCGGAGATTCCGGAACAAGTGCAGGATTTCTTCTCCGGGTGCGAAAATTCCACTCTGGGTGTGGATATTCCAGCCTGCGTACGGACGCAAAGTTAGGAGTCGTAAGTAATTTCAGTGAAAATACAAAATCTTAAATGTCTTCTGTGAATACCAGAAGTAGTACGTTAGGGATTTTGTCTCAGATTAGTTCTGTGAATCGGTCCGACGTTCTAACCTAGACAGTGCAATTTGCATGCAGCACTTTGATGACACTTCATAGGTCACTGTGCTATATTAAGATTGTAACAAAATTATCTCTGTGACAAAAGCAGTAACCTGCTGAGCTATCCACATAAAATATAGAGCCAGAAATATGACCATTCCTTTTTGTGAATCGCAAATAGCTACATTTTGTGACTCGAAATTTACAATTAGCAAAATGGAATGTACAAGAGTGTTTCAGACATTGTTTACGATTCCTGATGGCGTCGCTAAAGACCTCCCTCATTAATAATAATCAGGTAGGTCACAATTTGCAACCCCTTATGACTCTCACACATTACAAGGATGGTGTCCTGCTGAGGACAACAGACCACCATGTCTGCATTTGCTTTTTAAATAAAGCAACTTTTTAAACAAATGCAGCCTGGTTTTTTTTTTTTTCTTTTTTTAAGGGCTGGCCTGCTCTTACAAAATATTTTCACAGACATTCACAAAGGGAAAGGTATCCCATGGGACCCCTTTCCAGTTTATGACTGGCTTACCACCTACTTGAAGTAGGTGGTAATTGCCATTGTTTTGCCACCGCATCTGCGGTCGCAAAACAATCATACATACCTGTGCGGCTTGCTATTAGGAAGGGACCCCCTTGGCACGCCTCTTTCTAATACAGAGTCGCATACCCTATTTTGCGAGTCGGTAATAGGTTACGACTCAAAACATTGGGTGTGTACATACCACAACCCTTTTTAGCGCTCACAAATGGGCCGATTTCCCATTTGAAACCACTAACAAGCATTGGCATTGCCAATAGGTCTCGCTTTTGGGAACTTATAAGTGCTTAGCCATGCAACAGTTAATGTTGTTGCACTAAGGATATTGTGCTGCATAACTAAATACTTATAAGGTCCCGAAGCTAGACCTATTGGCTATGCCAATGCTTGTTGATATGATGTCACTCTGAAATCTGCTGAATTGTATCTTTCAATTAAGTCTTGTTTAATTTGAAATATATATATTCTGTTTCCTTTTATTTTTGCATTTCACAAGCCTACTGCACCCCTTTACATTTGTGGTAAGATAATGACTTTACAACTTTCACGAACAAATCATAAATAACCCATATTTTCCAACGTGTTATGTAAGAAAGTCACCATTTTACTAAAGAAATGGAGGTGAGTTTTATGCGCGTGCAAGCTTTACAATACATCAAAGTTAAAACCGTGGCACAACTCTGGCAGCAGAAAGAAAGCGCGCCCAGCCCATATTGCTCTGGAATGTCTGACAAAATATCGAAAGACAAAAAATCGACATACAAAAACATCGGAGCAATAATATCGATGTCAACAATATTGACATCCTGTTTTGGCCGGTGTTGGTCGAGGCAAGATGGTGGCGGCCGCAGCGGCTGTGTGAGGTGCCTGTTCCTCTGCTCCCGGTCGAGAAAGAGAGAAAGCTTGCGATGTTCACCTAGATGCCTGGGATCTTTTCTTTCCTTTGCTGCCGGCGCTTGGGAAATGTAGCGAAAATCGGAATATACGAAGGATACGGAGTGGCGGTTCCACCGCTTCCAGCATGCTGAGCTTTCAGTGTAATGCCATGGTGGTATAACAATCCATGGTTGCACCGCTACTGTTTCTCGGTTTTCCCCGAGTACCAGTGTGGCGATTCCCTCCCCTATCTCCGGGAATATACTTATCAAAGAACAACTTATTAGAGCGCTCTGAAAACCTGGGACTAATTGATGTCATTGTGAATATGAATTTGAATGTAATTAGCCCTTTGACCTCATCTTACAGTTTGGGAAGAGCCTGTGTTGTCAGTCAGTCAGTCAGTCAGTCAAATTGGCTTTATATCGATTTGCAAAATATCTTAAAAAGCAGTGCATACATATTACAATAATGATAAAAAAATAAAAAGCATAGCCATACAATACATTTAGGCAAAATGCAAATAGAATACAATTAAAATGGCGGCAATAAATTATCTAAAAACGATCAAACAAGATGATCTAAATTAAACAATGTACAAAAGCCTTTTGGACCTAATTAACCATGCCTAGCCTAAGAACTTCACTATACCAAAAACAAACAGGGGCCGCATGTCAGACTTTAAAATTTGCATAGCCACACTGTAATGTCTGGTACCCAACTCTTTACACAATGGTTTTAACCATCTGTTTTGAGGCGTTTTATAAGCAGGGCATTCGAACAAAAAATAGGGCACTGACTCAATCCTGGAAGGGCAGAAGCGACAAAAAGGGACAGTTTGGGCCGGAATCTTCCAGCGTGCCGTCAGTTCACCCACAGGAAGCACGCCTACTCTAAATTTAAAATATAAGGCCCTATCTCTTGATTTTAAAATAATGTTGAGATAGGGTTACCGATGGGCTACCGCCTTTTCCATTAAAAAGTCACTAGAGGATTTACATAGATTAGGGTCGTTATTCCTCTTATTCATTACCCAATTCCAGTACACACTTTTCAAAACCACCTTAGGAGGAGCGGACCTAGAGTGCCAGGCCTCTCCGAGGCCCAGCTCTTCTAACAAGTTTTTTACGTCCACTAACCACCTTATTTTTGGCCAACCGGACATGGATAATATTTCCTTCAGCCCCTCTGCATAGCTACCAAGTTCGGGTACCCTCCATATGCGAGCCCAAAGAAGGAGGGGTCCTAGTCGGGCCAAATCTTTAATGGGGCGGCAACCCATATCCAAGAGCAATGGGAGGGTGGGAGTGCTATTGGGAAGGGACATCAAGTCCTTCAGAAATTTATTTTCAGAGCAGGATAGGTGATCTACATTCTAAGCCCCGCCCCGTATAGCGCTGCACTAACGCCTCTTGCCATATAAATGTCTAGCACCGGGGAAATAGGTTTAAGGGTAGATAACCACAGTTCCTTAAGGAGGGCCCCCACCACCCTTTTGTGACTTAGTAACATTTTATGGAGGTGGCTATTCCACCTCATAGTATCACAAAAGCGGATACCAAGGTAGTCGAACTCCTTGACTCTGTCCAAGGGTACCATATTTAAAGCAAGTTTTTTAGGAGGATTCAAGACCAAATATTTTGTTTTATCTGTGTTGATCTTTAGCCCCATAGTCTCACAGAAGGATTGAAAATTGTCAAGAAGGATCTGAAGGCCAACCGGGGATTTTGAAATTAGAAGGGTATCGTCTGCAAATAATAAAGTGGGAATTCTCCTCCCAGCGAGAGATGGTGCGTCAGTGGGATTTTTTAACAGATGCTCGACCACTCCGTTCACATATAGGTAGGCTGGCAATAATTTGCTTACACTAAATCAGCCACGAGTAGCGGTAGGACAAGTCTTGTGGACATGGTCTCCCTTGGCCCGCACGAGTCCTCTACTCTTCTTTCCCCTGGCCTTTCACACACGTCTGCTCTTGGTGGACTAAGCTTGACTAATTCTATTGTAGTTGTAGCGGCGGAGGCCGTAACAAAGGAAGCTGGCCCTGAATCTAACTTGATTACGCCCCGACACCTAGATGAGCCTGTGGCAAGGGACGATGAGCTAAAGATTGTCAGCTGGAACATAGCGGGCCTTTCCCGTAACCTAGAGTCACCAGAGTGGAATACCTTCATCGAGTCTTTTGGGATATGCATTTTCCAGGAGACTTGGTGCCTGGAGCCACGTCATAAGGTCGGGTAGGGTACACAACCTATTTTGTGCCCGCTACTGTCTCTCCCTCAGGAAAGGGTCGCCCCTCTGGTGGCCTACTTGTTTGGGTCAGTATCTCACTGGGTTGTCAGATTAGGCATATAGATACCAGGTCTCCTGATCTACAGAGAATTGCAGTGAGAGGGCCCCATAGAGGACGTACCCTAGAAATCTTTAACATATATGTAAGAGGCCACAATGGGGGCTTGGCATCCCCGACCCTAGTGGCCCTCGAGAACAAACTTAAAACTTGTAGCCCTAACGATTATCTTTTGCTTGCCGGTGACTTTAACTGCTCTTATAAGCCCCTGGCAGCAGATGATATTTTGGGTACCTTAGACGAGGACACCAGGAGAGGAATTCCACCTCTAACTGTAGCACCAATCAAGCGGTGGTCCAATCGGGTGGTGTAATTAAACGCCCTCACATTGGAGTTTGGGCTAAGCGCGACTAACGGGAGAACAGTCTCTGACCCTGATGACGCTCACACGTTCAACAGGATTGGCCACTCGTCCAGAATTGATTACATCTTGCTGGACTTTAAGCTTTGGACCTACCTGCTGGATATGGTAGTTCAACCATCTGTGGACAGTGACTATAACCCACTTATTCTATCCCTAACCACCTTATGGAGGGCAAATAAAGCCAGTCAGGCGCCTCACGTCTCGAGGTCAACAAATCTTGTCTGCCCCGCGAATTGCGGGAGACGCCTGAAATGGGCCAAGGCTGCCATTGACGAGGAGAAGGTTCTAGAAATAGGGTTAACTATGCTTGAGACCGCAAATAGGCTGCAGCTCACTAGTATGAATCCCCAGGAGATATCATCTGTTTTTTGCCTTACCACTAAAACCTTAGGGGATCTTTTTATTATAGATAGTCGAGGTGGCAGAGCAGGCAAGGAGGGGCATCCTAAGGGCAAACCAGGATGGTACTCTACCCCTTGCAGGAAGGCAAAAAAGGATCTAATTAACGCAGTTAAAACCAAGGAGATTGGGTCGATTGGTATTGCTAGGAAGAGGTATAGGGCCGCAATTAGTGAAGCTAGGAAGGGGTGGGAAAATCAGTTCTGGTGTGACCTGAAAGCAGCAAGTGCAGGGAGAGATTCTAGGGGTTTTTGGGACTTAGTGAGATCTAAGAATAGGCCCACTGACTCACTCATAACTTGTAATATCACCGAGGGGTCATGGTTTGAGCATTTTGCTCACCTTTACACTATTACTGTGGAAGATGGGCCAGACCCCCTCAAACCCTTTGAACTCTCAATGCCAGGTCCCCCTGGGTTGAGGGAGGGTATGGCATTCACTGTTAAGGAGGTGGAGAATGCCATTAAAACTCTTGTACCTAATAAAGCTGCAGGGCCGGATGGTTTACCGGGGGATCTGCTTCGCCTCAACTTGTCGGAATGGGGGATTCTCATGCAACCTACCTCGGTGCCACTCTCCCTGAATCCTGGATGGGCGCTGAGGTCGTCCCAATTTTTAAAAAAGGGATGCGGGACGACCCAGCTAACTATCGCCCCATAAGTTTAATTGATTCATCCCAGAAAGTTGCAGGGAAGGTGGTCCTTGGCAGGGTGCTCCAGTGGGCGGAAGAAAATAAGATTCTGTCCGTCTTCCAAGCAGGATTTAGGTCCGACATGGGGACTATCGAGCATAAACATAAAGTATACTCTGTTGATCGTTCCAAAAGCATTGGCATTGTTGAGCACAATTTAAGCATGGGCGGAAAATCCGTTTCGCTCGCGGATTTTGCGGATGTTCGGTAAATTCGCAATCCGCGAGATTCGCGAATCTCCCGCAAAATCCGCAAATCCGCGAGCAGCGGATTTTGCTCGCACTGTTCGCGTGAGTTCGCGGCTTCCCAGTACAACTTCGCGCCCCGCGAATAAGTGCAAAATTGCAGAAATACGAGCAAAACTGAAACTACTTACCAGGTTCAAAAGTTCAGGCTCATCATTAGTAGCCATTTCCTGTAGTGCTTCCCGAGGGGCCCCTCCAGAGTTCAGTTGCCAGTTGCAACTATTATGTGACCCTGCTCTGAACCTCAGAATAGTTACACATATGCCACAAAGGTCCTGAATTACAGCTAAGGGAGACAAGCAGGAGCCAGGCTGGAAGTTCAAATCCATTAATCAGCCCCTAATTCATTATTGTCAGTTGGGGCAGGGCAGGTGTTGTAACTAATTTTGCAACAATGAAAGCACTTAGCAAGTGCAAAAGATCACTAATCAGGAAGCACTAAGGAAGCAGGTGCCAGCTAAAAAAATATTCTGTGACACATTAATCAACCCCAAATTAATTCAGGTCACTTGAGGCAGGGAAGGTGTGCTTGCGTTGCCACAATAATGTACACTGACTGGACAACCAGAGGGTGCTGTGATGAAACAGAGGGTGGCATGGGTGGGCCAGAGGGTGGCATGAGTAGTCAGAGAGTGGCAGTGGTGACAGAGAGTGGCAGTGATGAAGAAGAGTGTCCCAAACAGGCTGGACACGTAGAAACAACAAGTTCGCGAAACTTCCGACCCGACAGGTAAGTTCGCAATTTGCGACATTGTACAAAACCCTCGCGAACTGGCAGAAACCCGCGCAAACACCAAAAAAAAATCCGCAAATTCACGAGAATTCGCGGATTTTGCGGATTGCGAGTTCGCAAATCCGCAAAATTCGCGAACGCGAGATTCGCAAAATTCGCCCATGCTTAGAGCACATAAACAGCCTGCTGAAGAATAAGATCAGCAAACTATGCACCAAATTGATTACGAAGTGGTTGAATTGCCTGCCATTGGTACTTTTTTCCCTTAGTAACAGGCCTGATCATAACCTGACACAACATCAGAAAGTAACAGGGAGGCCCATAAGTGTGCAGATACCTACCACTAGAAGTAATGCATATTGAGATAGCAAGCACAGCAGAAATCTTAAAAGATGAAATGCATGTTTACCTCTCTGAATTAATCAAGATTGCAAAAGTTCATTTCTAAACAGGTTACTAAAGGGAAGAAATAGCGCGCCACCACTGAGGTTTTGCATATAGGAGACGATGTTTTTGTCTGAAATTTTGGCCAGAAATTGAGACAGCCCAGGTTCAATGGACCCTATACAGTGTCAATGGTGACCTGAAGGTAGATGGCAGGAAACGTTGGATTCACCTCTCCGATATCCATCGGAATCCAGCATCAGGCCATCATCATCAACATGCAAATGGAACAAGAGGGGGTAGGAAGATTGTCAATGTAAAAATACCCCCTCCACCTCTGCCTTTGGACAGTAAGGGCCAGATGTAGGTGGCCGAAAATAGCCATTTACCGACCGGTAACGGCCGAATTTGGCCGTTACCGACCGGTAAATGGCCATTGACATGTAGGGGCCCTTAAATGTTGCATTTTCGGTAATTTTACTGATTAGCTACATATAGCCAATCGGTAAAGTTACCGAATCGGTAAATTTACCGATTCGGTAATATTTACCTATTCAGTAATTTTACCGATTCGGTAAAATTACCGAAAATGCAAGATTGAAATGTGGGTAGCCAATTTTCCATTGGCACATGGCTTTCAGAATCGGTATTTTACCATGGAATACAAATCCATGGTAAAATACTGATTCCTGTGTACATGCACATCTGTGCATGTACACATGTGCCATGTGACAGACAGACGTGCCCTTAGGGCATGTCTGTGTGCCACATTGCACACATGCCCGTTTTGGGGGTGCTAGAGGGTGTCAAAGTGACACCCCCTGCACCCTTGACAAATTCGGTATTTACCGATTCGGTAAATACCGAATCGGTATTTGAATTGAATCCTATGGGCTTCAAGGCCCATAGGATTCAATAGCAAATACCGATTCGGTATTTACCGAATCGGTAAATACTGATTTTTTAAGGAATCGGTTTAATCCAGATGTTGGTACCTACATCCCATTTACCGATTTTGAAATACGGTAATATTCGGTATTTCAAAATCGGTAAATGTGATTTACCTACATCTGGCCCTAAGTGAATTAACAGAATGAAAGTTACATTTTTTTTTTAATCTCTTCATACTATCTTTTCTATTCTTGCTCTTCCATAGCAACGCTTCTTCTAGCTCTGACATCCCAAACCAGTGAAGAGAATTCTCTATTCATGCTTATGCGTCCCATAGTGTTCATACCAGATTATCAGATAATATGAGGTATCAGCATATGTCAGACATGGGACACCTCAATGTACGTTTACTACACATTTTTTACATGAATATTTTACCAAGTACATGCCTTAACAACACATGCCTTTACCACACATTGAAGGTACGGTGGGGGTGAGAGTGGTTGCTCCCAACAAATACATTGTTTTTTATATATAAAAATTGTGTGTGGTAATGGCATGCGTTGTAAAAGCATATGCATGGTAAAAACATTCATGTTAAATGCATGCAATGTATTTCCCTGGGTTGTCCCATCGAACGACCGTCAGACACAGGTTCAGAAAGTACCAATGAATCATATTTCGACTTCTCTGTAATTCCTCGTGCCACAGGATGAGATAGGCTACATTCACCTAAGATGTACCCCCAAGCACATCTCTTTGTCTTTTTAATCTCTATGTGTGTAGAATTTAGGTCCAAATGCAACAAAAACATGTTAAAGTTGCAAATCTTTTAGTCAATGCCACAAAATAGGACCCTTCAGCAGAGGTTTTATATATCCTATAGGGCATTGAGGATGAGACAGCATGAATTAAGAAAACAAGTCAACCCACTACTGTAGAATGTATACAAATGGTTTTCAATGAAGAATTTTAGGAGCAACATGCGTGCACACTGAGTGTAATAGTTATTTAGTAAATCCTTTACCCCCAGATTGTGTTCGTAGGCCAGGTTTTAAAGTTACTGTATCCATTTACGCGCATGATCCATGAGATTCTGATATCGAATTTTACTGTAGGGTCATGTCTTTATGGAATTGTACTGATATTAGTCAGGATGTAGTAAAACAGTGTGCATGTATATGGGATGATAATGTAGCATGTTACACTTGGATAGATAGTACAGTAAGTCCTCAGACAGTCATAAGATTAACATCTGTTTCTTTATGTTTAAGAAGAAATGGCACAATTAATGTAGGATACAGTGTTAACTGTAGTGCCACAATAGATAATACCGACATGTAGTGGGCATCTGCAGCTTCATGGACTATTATTGGCAGTGTGGAGAACTACTGTAGTGTACACCAAGTTACCAATGAACTAGAGAAGCATCTGCACATTAGTTGCCTTGCATGCCCCTGTTTGGGAATAACTGGAGTCAATTAATCATTTCTACATGAACACCCCATGAGTTGTCCAACAACTTTGCCTCCTTATCTTCGAAGGAAAATAACTGAAGAGTATTATGGCACTACTACTTGGAATGCTATTTCTCCAGAGTACCATTTGTTTAATGATGCACATTAGTTCTTTGAAGCCATTCCACCATGTGTTCAGGTTAGGGCAACTGCTTGGTGGCTACAGATAACTAGATGCAAACTCCTCAAGTGCATCAACGCTACAAAATATGGATTTGATACCAAAAAGAAAGATCTGCTTGCTAGGAGAAGGATGATAACTAAGCACTGTTATGTACCTGACCTTATGACGGCTATGGAAGGGGGGAAATGTGCCAAGATAGGAAATCCTTGTTGTGCTTAGTCCGAGCAAATGTTTCAGGCAATGGAACTTTGTCAGAGGCTATACAAACTTTACAAAATCTACAGAAGAAAATGGTAGATGAAGAAGGTGCCCCTGGTAATTTGTTAAGCAGGTGGCTTTCTTTTCTACCATCCTGAATGTCAGGACTGTTGGGAGCCTTGTTGACAGCTATTGTGGCCTTATTAGGAATATATTGTAGTATCTAATTACTTCTAACATGTTGTAGAAGAATTGGTACAAAGGTGGGAGGAAGTTTTCCAGTTAGGACACCAACATGAGTTGTAGATGCTCAGGGCAATACATATCACTTAGTACATGTATAGACCAAGGTTTAGTACCAGTAGGTAAAATCTCAACTAGAAGGGGGATAGTTACAGAAGAAGTGAAATATGAAGAAGTGGCGCAACAGCAGATGACATTGGAGAGCGTCACACAGCTATACGTGGTGAAAGAAGTGCAAGCTGAAAATCTCATGCTGATGAGAGAGAGGTGAAGAGTTCACTTGAAAACATAGTTTCGGACCTGCAAGGTTGTATTTAAAGGAAAATCCATGTTTGGCAAGCTTTTAGGAATTTATGGCCTTCGCACACAGACATGTATTCTGTGTTCTCCGTTAATTGAAAACTTGATTAAAAAATAGGAGCAAATGATTAAATTAGCCAAGTGTACAGATAATCTTATACGAGGTCTTGGGAACCGAATGATAAAGTGCACATGCAATTACACATGCATTCAAGAGTAGGGAATAGTTAGTCGGTTAAGCATTGTTAGAACTGCAATAAAGGAAGTGTAGAGAATTAGGTTAAAGTTTAGGGTCACAGGTGACTAGATGTTTTTCCACAATAAATCTGTAACCAGGAAACAACCTTTACATCCCGGTCATTAGACTGCAATGCCTTTACAACGCAATGCCATTACTACGCAAGTCATTACATCGACTTGCAGTAGATGGCACTCTAAGATAAGGAATAGTATAATTGACTATTACAGCACCTTCCCTACTGTTGCGTAGGCTGGAGTTTGAATAGTAAATTATACATTCCTAATGTTACAGCGCCTTCTACTACAAGTCGATGTAATGACTTGCTTAGTAATGGCATCGCGTTGTAATAAGGCGGTCGTTGTAACAACCGCGTTATTACGGAACACAATGTATTTGCATGCATTGTAGCATGCTATATTCTCTATAACCACCAAGTAATTCATTGTTTGATGTTTTGTAGCAAATATTGTCTGACTGTGTAAAAAAGAAGCTGGATGTTCAGCAGCAAATTGAGACCGGCTGTTTCTTTGTGTGAAGAAGGTCGCTCTCCTTGCCACGACAGTAGAGAGCCGTTTTTACCTTGACAAGAGGAATCTGTCTTTTCTTTATTTGTAAACTACCCTGCAACATTAGCTTTGTCCAGGAATAACCCATTCTCTATACATACCTATGCGGCTTTACTGTATATGAGCCATGACATATGTGCATTTCCTTTCAGGTCCTGTACAACGTGTTCGATTCGTTTGTTGCTATAGGAGGAGAAAATGTGACAGGTGTGGACTGCGTCAAAGGCATTGGTACGTACTACTTATTGAAGGTCCTTCTCCCTGGTGCAATACACAAATGTGGAATTCATGTTCACTAAGTATGTTATACACTATTTCACTGCAACTTGTGGTGAAACCACGTATCTTACAATGACAGTTTTTAGAACATAAGAAAACATATGCAAAATGTACATTGGAAAGTAAATGAAATGATCACATTGAGAGGTCAATTAAGGCAGCACACCATTGCCCTGATATGTTGGTGACAAGTTAATGAGGCTACAGCAGCCAGTCAATTTATAGATCATACAGCCATTCGTTTTGTTGATTATCCCCAAACTTGTTTCATGGTGTTTGAATGCAATGCTTTTACTGTTTTTGCGGTATACAAACAGTCATGAAAACGGCTTAATTAGTCTAGAAATATACCATCATTACCAAAAAACTGCTGAAAATAATTAAACACACAGAGAAATTATTTAACAGTATAACCCTGCTTGCAAAAAAAAAATGTCTCTCTGTAAACGCTTTAAGGGCCAGATGTACGACATATGTTAGGGTGCTTAAACGGGTCTTAGACCCTTTTGCGCACGCTAAAATGCACATGGGCCCATATACAAACAGTATTTTGCCACTCGCAAATAAATTGCGATTAGCAAAATACTGTTTTGCCACTCGCTATTAGGAAGGGGCGTTCCTTTCCTAATAGCAACCGCAAAGCTATGTACAAATGTTTTGCAACCGCAATTGCGGTCGCAAAACACTCACAAATTGCCACCTTCTTCAAGTAGGTGGTCATGCATTTGGTAATGGGAAGGGGTCCCCAGGGGACCCCTTCTTCTTTGCAAAGGCATGCAATATTATTTTTTAAGAGCAGGCAGTGGTCCACCACTGTCTGCCATTAAAAAAAATGAAACAAAACGTTTCAGTTTTTTTTTTTACATGCATCCAGTTTTCCTTTTAGGAAAACTGGCTGCATTTAAAAAAGAAAGCTGCTTTATTTAAAAGCAGTCCCAGACACAGTGGTCTGCCGAGTCCAGGAAGCCATCATCCCTGGGAGGGCCTGTCATTCCCAATGGGCTCGCAAATTGCGAGAGGCTCATTAATGTTCATGAACCACGCAATTTGCGTCCCTATTGGGAATGGCAAACAGTGTTAAACACACTGTTGTACATTCCAAATTGCGACTCGCAAAGTGCGACTTGCAATTGAGTACAAATTGTGAGTCGCAATTTGGACTGGTCGTACATCTGGCCCAAATGTGTTATTAATCCCACTTGCCAAGCTCAATTTATCTTAGAGAAAATTACTATACAAGCAGTGGCAATAGCAGTATTAAGAATAAAATCTAATTAAAAAATTAAAATGTATCTGAAGAAAATGGAGATCTTGTATGTTTTATTTGTAGTCACAAATTGATGGATAACTTCAGCCACGAATATGAGGATAGGGTCAATGTATTAAAACACAACTCTGAGTGGACTCCTATTTGAAGTAGAGAACATTATTATTGTGGTACTTTTATCCACTAATGATGCTTTTTTTGAGCGGCACAGATGTCTGTACTCTGCTCAAGTGTTTAAAGCATTAGGATAGTGAAATTCCATTATTTCTCGGGTCTAGGAAAATGCCACAAGCACTTAAAATTCCAGGGTTTGCATCCTGTACAGTTGCGCTGACTCAGAGAGACAACCCCTAATCACTGTTTCCAAGGTCTGTGTCTGAAAATTATTCTCTAACTCCGAAAAATATCAAGTTAAATATATGCACTTCGGATAATGAAAACGCATTTAAAATGGCACTCATCTCTGCGCTGTACCAGTGCAGCTGTTCAGGACTTGGCCCTCGGTAGACTATTGAGGCATTTGGATCACAAACTTTGATTCATATTCAGGAGTACCATTACATAGGTTTAGCTCTGATAACGACTCACTAAAGTAGCACATTTGTGCAGAGTGCAGCACACATAGAGGAAAAACAAGGAAAAATAAGCATATTTCTCCTTGAAGAGTAACATATTGATGCATTTCAAGGTCTACTATTAATGGTAAATCTGGGAATGTGCCAAAATCTATATGAGGATGTGTGGGAGCACCCTCGTTCCACCCATGGAATGCCTCTCTGTGGCAGCGTAACGCAAGTCAGGGACTTGTGCTGCCTTGGATTATTCCTCATTTACCAAACCACCCAGGGCTAGGCAAGGTGGCCTTGCTTGGCTTGGTAAATATAATTCTATGTTTTGCGTCACTCTTGCGCTCCCTTGCTTGCTGCAAAGGGGATGCAAAACAATGATAAATATGCCCCATAATTTGTTGATTGGCGCGCTTCGCATGGTATGGTCTAGGCCTAAACTAAGAGTCAACCCAGAACTCCTGTTTCCTCATTCCATAATGTAGGCTTCATTAGACTTTGGTGAGGCTTTAGTTCTGTCACTAGAAATCATTTACAACCACTAATTATTGCTTAAAACCTCATTTGTTGAATTGATGATAATCATGCATGTAAGCTACACATTAATATTTCTATTACATTTTTTTAGTTTCGTTCTTTGTTGTAAGCCTGGGAGGAACGGCAATTGGTATTGTCTTCGCCTTTCTGATGGCACTGGTGACGCGCTTTACAAAACACGTCAGGATCATTGAACCAGGATTTGTGTTTGTTATCGCATACCTTTCCTATCTCACATCAGAGATGCTTTCTCTATCTGCAATACTTGCGTAAGTTTGCACATTACCTTACAAAGATCTGGAAAAACTGTGTTTATTTAAATGAACAAGTTACTTAATGAAGTTGGAAATGTTCTATATGAAGGGTATTTGATCTTAATCCACGTCCGAGTAGGTAATAATTATATTGTTTTAGTTTTCATATATTATCAATACTGTTCCTGTCAAATATATTGCCACGGAAATCGAACACAGTGGTTAATTCAGTAAAGTGAGCAGAAATATTTTTCATATAAGTTCCTTCACACTGGACGATTGCACTATAGTTTCTAAATGATTGGATTAGATGTTTCAATTTCTGTGAATCTCATTTACGGAGGCCAGTCCATCTCCACTGCAGTATCCTCTATGGTAATCTTGTGAGGCCTTTTCTATGCGCCTTTGGGCATCCAGAGGTTATTGTAGACTGTGGGTACAGTAAACGAAATTATGCTGCTCATTTCATTACACCAATTCTTAAAGCTACTACAGCCGTCGCAGTATGAAGGTACTTATGTCTAACAGTTTAAAACACCAAACCTTGTGATAATGGCAATGCTTATTTCTCCATTGTGTGTCACATTAGCATAAATAATTTTAATTTTCATTCATTTTTATCCAGTTTTTATTACTACACTAAAGGCGGGCATTAAAACCTTGAAATACCATCACACAACCAATCAATCAGCCTAATCTCTATCAAGAACAACCTGCTGACTCAATGCATGTCCCGTTCAGAAAATCCTCAATCTTTACCCCCATTTTGTCCCTTCTCATACCAAAGTTCTCAGTATCGTCACCTGTATTTCGCTCAATCCAAAGAAGCATGTGTTATGAGAATCACGCTAGACTAAATCCTGCACCCCATCCCTGTGCTTTTTTAGATTACTTTCTGTTTCAGGATGTTGAGCACCTGAAGTCTGTTGGGGTAGGATATGTCTCTTCAATCATGTGTTAGGTATATGACTTCTGCCGTCCATGTTTCCCCAACAGATTATTCCTGCCCTATGTCCTACATGTCAGCTTTCTCTATCCAACATTCACATCACTATACCCTCTGTAACCACATTTCCAGGGTCGGTATGTGAGTAATTCCCCAAAGGACTGAAGTTACCTATTTGCCTGCTGCCAAAAATGGTAAACTTGTCTTCCCCAAGGTGGAATGTAAAGAATATGACACTGCTGATTGTCACTCCTAACCGAATTACTTCCTGACATTTCATAAGCGTTGCACCTATTGTCTGTTGCATGCCAAAAAGATTGTCTCCAAGGAAAATGGCTCCCGCCAGGCATCCACTAAAAATGTGCATGATGCAGCCCTCTTATCCACGCTTTCCCCAGCACGTCCGTATATGTGTGGTCAATATTGTGCAGACAAGCCAGTGCAAAATTACAGTGTATATATTATTTGTCTCTCTACCCTGTGCATGTTTAACAAATGTGTTAATTATGTGCAGAATCTTGCTCAATTGGTCCTCATCTAACCAACCTCTTGGGGGAAGGTCGACTTGCGTTGTGTCTGTGGAGTATTCAGAACGTTAAAGCTCTCCAAGAAGATCACATGATAAATGTAAGACTGTTCCAGGATGAGTCTATTTGAGGTAGTCAGCTTTCTGGTGTGGGTATATTCACAAAAATATTCAAATTTAGATAGTGCCAGCATCTTAGCAAGGAAGATTCTGCCAGCCATAGAAAGGGGGTAGCTGAACCCATCTTTCCACTGGCAGAGTAGGCTTAACCGTAGCCAGTCCATAGTTATCTCTAAGGTTTTAATTCTTTCCCTGTTCACTGGGATACCAAGATATGGAACAGAGTCCTCTCTACAAGCTAGTGGGTTCTCAACGTTATGCCAATTTTATCAATGAGGGGGACCATCCCTGTCCTGCTCCAATTTATTTGGATCCCAGAATGTCCCCCAAATTGGACAATATCTGGAATTATGAGCCCCATAACTATTTTCTTAATAAACACCATAATGCTTTATGCAATAACTATATCAGAAATCTCCACGTGGGTAATGCAGTACCCCTCCAGGTACTTTTCAGGGAGCAGGGAAGCCAACCAACGGCTTTATGACAAATAGAAGCAAGCATTTGCAATAAATAGGTCTCGCATTACTGAAAGTTTGAGCTATAGTCCTTGCATTATTATTTGCAACGCCAATAGCTCAGACTTTTAGTAATGCCTTGTATTGCAAATGGAGACTTTTTTAAACTACACTGTGATGGACTCTATTTTTTTTATTGTTGTCTCCAGTGGGTAGAGGATAAAAGGAAGGTGTGACAAATTTATCTCAAAAAGGGAGGTCAACATGTTTCAGAAATTAAACAGCATATTAAAGATCTTCAAGAGGAAAGTTTAGAAGTGCCTGTTAGATGTGATGAAAACTCCAACAACGAAGTTGACAATGCTCGTAACATGGGACATATTACAGAGCCAAAATGTAGGAAACACTATATCACATAGGACTGGTGTTCGGAAAAGAGATACTGTGAGATCGTGGGAGCAAAAAAATGTATAAAATGTTGGGGCAATAGAAACAACATTTGGAATGAGAAAAACACAATAGGAGTTAAGACTGGGACACTTAAAAGCAAGGTCAAGCAATGCAGATAAAACAGACTTTAAGTTGTTGAAAAATTATAATTGAATCTAAATAATGTAAAAATTATGTACTTCTGTTGAAGATAAAAGAATAAGAGATTTTCCCTATGTTCCTCCTTGTCCTGACTTTGTTTTTTAAAGTGTAAAGGCTTTTTAGAAAGTTATATTTTTAAGGTCTGTACAAATGTATTGATAGACACTTTTATTGATAGGCCTCCTTATGTTCTTTTCGATTTTTTTGTGATTCCACAGCATCCTCTTTTGCCTTCATCCAGTTGTACACCTGATTGCAGGGCAGGTGCTAGGCATGGGCAGTGTGGGCAGCTTCCCAGGGCCTCGCGAGCAACTGAAAGACAGAGGGCCTGCTTCACTGTGAAATGCCATACTTTCACAGATTGTCCACTTGCCCCTCCAGGGCCCCCTCCCCACACAATCACAATACACGTGCAAGACGTCTCGAGTCGACCTTGCTGGTCAGGGCGTATTGGCTTTCGTGGGTGTGCAGGGGTTGGAGGCAAGGGACAAACAGAGTGGAGAAGGCACAGCAGCCAGGCCAGCAATTATGGCTCACAGTGTCAGGGGCGGGGCAGCATCGCTGTAAAATACCGGCCATTCCCTTTCTGCATTTTGTTGCTAGGTGACAGAAGGCCCCTTTGTTTCCAGGACCAGCCAGTCACAGGTTAGGCGAGTTGGGTGAGGGGGGGCGGAGTATCCAGATCAATTGGCTTTTGTTAACTTTTGCATCGCCCATTTTTTTAATGGGAATGTGTATTGAAAATGTATGTAGAACTGCCGGTGTTAGGGCAGTGTTTAATAAAATGTCTTATTACTGCTTTGAAGACCCAGGGGAAGGGGACATGGTTCAGGTGTGGGGGCCCCCTTCCCTGGGCCTTGTAGCCAGTACTCCCTCTTTCCTTTCCTTTATTTGTTCCCCAGTGAAATGAATCCAAAAAAATTAAAACACTTTTGCTGTAAAGGTCGTCTTTTTTTCTGACATTTTTCTGTTCCAAAGTGCAGTCTTGGGATGGAGAGAAATAAAGGGTTCCAAATGTTAAAAATAGCTAAAGCAATACAGATTGGGTCGAAAAGGGGCCAGATTGATTTTATTCACACCCAAAACACATTAGTGCCACTTTATAGAGTTTGCTGGTGAAGCGCTACTTTTGTTTTCTTGTCTTTCTCTGAACAGCATTGTTTTCCCCGGGTGGGGAAGTGCACCATTCCTGGATATACTGCAATACCTGCTTGATGGGCGGATTGTGAAACAAAATGCATAATGTGGTACCGGTCCTAGGATGCTTGATTCTGGTCCAGGGAAGACATGGCTTGGCAGTTCGGGCTGAACTGTTCCCATGAGGCACAGGGTCAAGACTGATTTGCATATGGCCATGTCTGAACTGGGGTGGCGTGGTGAGCAAAATAACGATGGATTAAACCCAGATCTGTGACTGGGGGGTGAATATTTTTCCAATGTGCAATATTCCGTCTATCATATTGTGTGTTTTGCTGTTCGCCCGATGTGGGAAGGGTATGCCCAGACATGGGTCCCATGCTCACTACACCACTGGAGTCAAGCTATCCCGGATGATGAAGTCTGATAGCCAGAAACTGGTCCTAGGATGCTTGATTCCAGTCCAGGGACGATATGGCTTGGCATTTCGGGCTGGACTGTTCCCATGAGGCACAGGGTCAAGAGTGAATTGCATATGGCCATGTCTGAACTGGGGTGGCGTGGTGAGAAAAATAACTATGGATTAAACCCAGATCTGTGACTGCGGGTGAATATTTTGCCAATATGCAAGATTCTGTCCATCATCTTGTGTGTTTTGCTGTTCGCCCTCTCTGTGAAGGGTATGCCCATACGTGGGTCCTGTGTTCACTACGCCACTGTAGTCAAGCTATACTGGCTGATGAAGGCTGATAGCCAGAAACCAGTCCTAGGATGCTTGATTCCGGTCCAGGGAAGACATGGCTTGGCAGTTGTGGCTGCACTGTTTCCATGAGGCACAGGGTCAAGACTGATTTGCATATGGCCATGTCTGAACTGGGGTGGCGTGGTGAGAAAAATATTGATGGATGAAACCCAGATCTGTGACTGGAGGTGAATGTTTTGCCAATGTGCACCATTCCGTCCATCATCTTCTGTGTTTTGCTGTTCGCCCTATGTGGAAAGGGTATGCCTAGACGTGGGTCCCGTGATTATTACGCCTGTGGAGTCAAGCTATCCTGGCTGATGAAGGCTGATAGCCAGAAACCGGTCCTAGGATGCTTGATTCCGGTCCAGGGAATACATGTCTTGGCAGTTCGGGCTGAACTGTTCCCATGAGGCACAGGGTCAAGACTGATTTGCATATGGCCATGTCTGAACTGGGATGGCGTGGTGAGCAAAATAATGATGGATTGAACCCAGATCTGTGACTGGGGTTGAATATTTTACCAATGTGCAAGATTCCGTCCATCATCTTGTGTGTTTTGCTGTTCGCCCTCTGTGGGAAGGGTATGCCCATACATGGGTCCTGTGTTCACTTCGAGCAGAGAGGGTGGGTGCGGCGCACAACTTGAATATAGACTGTCAAGTTCAAGGAAAGTGAGCTGGAGGTTGTGTGTTTAAAGGTGCTCCTACAGGTAACGCAACTGTTCAGATGCGTCCTAGAAATCAAAGCAGTTGAGTGCGCTACTGGGGTGTAGGCGCATCCCTGTGGTGGGCACACTTATGCAGGTACTATGTGTCGGGTAACACATTAGAGTCCAATAAAGTTCAGTGAAGAGTTCCAAGTTATAAAGTTGTTGGATTTATTTGAAGATTTTCATTTCACAATTTTCATTCGTTACTTCAAATTAGACATCAAATGATCGATTTAGTCTTCATCATTAGATTAACGTGGCTCCGATGCATTTCGGACTAACCAAGTCCTTTCTCAAGGAGCACTACAACAGAGAACACAAAAAAATGACCCAAATCAGTGATACAGCTAAATTAGCGAAACTAATGTACATGAGTAAATGGGTGGGTCAACCACATGCTACCCTCGGTGAATAATGAAACAAAGTTAAAGGTAAAAAGGTGACGAAACTCCAATGTATTCAAGGGGTGATAGACGGGAAGGTACAAGAAAAAGTGAAGGACAAAGAAAGCTGGTGGTGGAAGAACAGGAATACCAAGGTCATGCTACTGGCGGTAAAAGCTATTTAAAGAGTGCAAACGGGTGCAAGCCGTGGGTGTCAGGGGAGGCTGGGGAAGTTATAGCAAGATAACGAATATCCTCAGGAAGCGAGGCTTACGTGGTTATCTTCGCATGGATTGCGGAGGCTGTAAGGAAAAAATAGTCGCAAAGTTGCGTTAAACCCCGAGCGGGTTGAAGGATACGGGTAAACTAAACCGGTGAAACCGGAGGGTGACTTACTGGAGCTTGAGTCAATGCTTGCGTGCGGAGAGCCGGTTCAGGAAGCTGAAACTACGCGGAGTGAACGCGGAGTTTTAGAGTGAGGGGAGAATAAGGTGGAAAGTGAAAAGTACTGTAGAAAAACGGAAAAAATGGTTCGGCCATCTTGGAGAAGGGAAGGAAAGAATAGAACCAAAGGAGGGTTGAGGAGGGTAACTTTCATCATGTAATAGCAACAATCAGTAGAGTAAAGATACATTGCATCAATACAGTGCCAACTCGGCATCATAAATAACAACTAAACTCAGTCCGGTCATTAAGACCAAATGGTTTCTGTGCTTGAAGTCTGTAAATCCAGGCTGTTTCTCTTTGCAAGAGAACCTTGTTGTTGTCTCTTCCTTCAGTCCTGGGGACAATTTCGAGCACCAAATATTTTAATTGAGCCACGTTGTGGTTTGCTTCATTAAAGTGGGTGGCTACATTTGATTTGGTGTTCTTGGTGCGGATATTTGACTTGTGTTCGTTCATACGGGTCTTTATTTTCCTGCTGGTTTTCCCTACATAAATTTTGCCACAGGGGCACTTTAGGAGGTAGATTAGATTAGAGGAGTCGCATGTGGCATCCACATTAAGCTTGATGTTGAAGCCTCTCATGGGGTGATTGATGTTGTTTCCCTTAATGATGTTGTTACAATTATTACAGTGGTGACAAGGACGTGTCCCAGTGTGTTGATCCGAGCTGGTGTTGGGAGTGGTTTTTGATAGAATTTCTTTGATATTCATGGGTCGTGTGTATGCGAAAATGGGGGGTTCCTTAAAGAGATTTCCAAAGTCTGGTTCAGAAGCCAGAATGCACCAGTGTTTCAGTATGATGTTCTTGTAACATTTGCTGGTGGTAGAGTATCTAGATACGAGGACCATCCTCTGTGAGCCATTTTTTGAGACGCTCCGGAGGGCATCAGTGCGGGGAGTGGCAGTAGTTCTCTTGATGGCTTCCTTCAGTATTTCGTCAGGGTAACCTCTGTTCAGGAATCTTGACGCCATGGATTGGATTTGGTTCAATCTGGTGTCTGGATCAGATACTATACGGGTTACTCCCAACATCTGGCTGTAAGGTAAATGTCTTTTAAGGGAATTCTGGTGGAAGCTACTATACAGTAGAGTGTTGTTACGATCTGTCGGTTTTCGGAATATATCCGTCTGAATTCCCTGAGGAGTGATTTTTATTAGGACGTCCAAGAATGCGATCTCTTGGTGGTTAATGTTCCACGTGAACTCTATCCGGTCATCCTTGGTGTTGAGGTTTGTTAAAGCGAGTTCAAGGTTTTCCTGTGTGTTCTTCCAAATGAAGAACAGGTCATCTATGTAGCGTACATAGAGTTTAAGATTGTCAGTCCAGGTTTTTTCTCCATAGATATGGTTGGATTCAAAGTTGCCCATATACAGGTTCGCATAAGTAGGAGCCGCACAATTGCCCATGGCCATCCCGGACATTTGCAGGTACCATTTCTGTTCGTGTACAAAGTAGCTATGATACAAGGTGTATATCATAAGCTCAAAAATGAAGGATTTTAGAGGATCGTTAATGTCTGATTGGAGTAAGGCTTGTTCCACTGCAACAATTCCACCCTCGTGGGGAATAGAGGTGTATAAGCTTTTGACGTCTGCTGTGCACAGGATTAATTTCTCATTTTCATTGATTTGTATGGAAGAAAGTCTGTTTATGAACTCCGTGGTGTCTTTAATGTAGCTTTGTAGGCCGGAGACCATGGGTTGTAAATATCGATCTATAAATTTTCCCGTTGGTTCATGTATCGACCCTCTTGTCGAGACGATTGGGCGGAATGGGGGATCCGTGAGGTTTTTGTGTATCTTCGGTAGCATAGTGATAGTGGGGCTCCTGGGATATTCCACTAACAGGTATTTTTTAGTTCTCTCATCGATGATGCCATCAGATGTTGCTCTGTCAATTATTCCTGTCAGTTCCGTTTTAAATTCTCCAGTGGGATTCCTTTCTAAGTGTAGGTAGACATTGGAGTCCAGAACATGTTCTGTAATCCGTTGATCGTATAATCGCGTGTTGAGGATGACAAGGGCACCCCCTTTGTCTGCTTTCAGGCATTTAATAGAAGGATTCCTGGCGATGTTCTTTAAAGTATCCAAATCTTTATTGGTGATGTTTTTATGAGTCTTCTTGCGATAGTTGATTTTGGCGATGTCTTGTTTCACCAAGGTCTCGAAGGTATCGATGCTCTTATGACTTGCGGGAGGCATAAAGGTGCTTGAGGGTCGCAGGCCCAAAAGTAGATCTGGTTTGGGGTCCTTAGGAGGTTCTAAAACTTTTTCGAAGAAATGTTTTAACCTTAGTTTCCTGGTAAATTTAAAAGTGCTAACTTCCAGTTCAAGCAGGTTGGTGTTGCTTGTAGGGACGAATGACATCCCCTTTTGAAGGATCCTAGTTTCCTGGCTGGTCAGAGCAGTGTCAGAGATATTGATTACTAACGATTCCTCTTTGTCTTCGGTTTGGTTCTCGGGGGTTGTTGGGTACCTTCGTTGTCTTTTTCCTGCCCTTTTGCCCCGTCTGGGTCATCGGTTCTGTCTGGGCTTATTTCTAAAAAAAGCTCAGTGGTGGTTGCATCAACGTTAAGTGTCGGCGGTATTTCACTGGGTGTGGTTGTGGAAGACGAGGCTCCAGCTGGAGTTCTTTTTGGTGGGCGGTTAGAAGTGTCACTCCCAGAAGATGAGGTGTCTGTGTTAGGATTGAATGGTTTATTCCTGCGGCGTTGGGCGTAAACGTCCGCCCACGTATACACCTCCCCTAGCTTGTAATCCAAGGTGTCCCGGCGGAATTTCCGAATTTTGCGGTCATTGATATCCTTAGTGTGTCTGTCTAGTTGTTTGTTAATATCTTCTAGGGTTGCGGTAAGTTCTTCTGGTGAAATAGAGTCTTTGAGTTCGTTTTCGATGGTGGTGATTTCTTGTGTCAATTCCACAAAAATCCCTGATAGTTCCTCGACGATTAGTAATATAAGATCCAGACTGCACTTGTTAAGAATGGCATTCCATCTTTCAACAAACGCTTTCGAGTTCTTACATAAGGACGGTTTGAGGGCGATCCGTAGGCCTCGGGGAATGCGGAGAACTTTATGGTACTTAATTAAGGTGTTGGCATGAAGCTTTTGATTGATGCGTCGTTTCGATAAATACAAGAGTTGTTTGATGCATTGCTCTTTGGATCTACTGGTTGAAGTTTGAGTCAAATCCTGGTTGATGAGGGCATAGATTCTCTATGTTGCTTCAGTGTCAAATGCTAATGTCTCAGCTCGTGCTTCCGTCGACTTAGAGATTTCTTCATATTGCATTTTTCGACTTTTTGATGAGCTCAGGGTTGAACGTGTGCTGCCTGCCCAGTGAACAGTAAAGGCAATATGAGCAGAGAGGGTGGGTGCGGCGCACAACTTGAATGTAGACTGTCAAGTTCAAGGAAAGTGAGCTGGAGGTTGTGTGTTTAAAGGTGCTCCTACAGGTGACGCAACTGTTCAGATGTGTGCTAGAAATCAAAGCAGTTGAGTGCGCTACTGGGGTGTAGGCGCATCCCTGTGGTGGGCACACTTATGCAGGTTCTATGTGTCGGGTAACACATTAGATTCCAATAAAGTTCAGTGAAGAGTTCCAAGTTTTAAAGTTGTTGGATTTATTTGAAGATTTTCATTTCACAATTTTCATTTGTTACTTCAAATTAGACATCAAATGATCGATTTAGTCTTCATCATTAGATTAACGTGGCTCCGATGCATTTTGGACTAACCAAGTCCTTTCTCAAGGAGCACTACAACAGAGAATACAAAAAAATGACCCAAATCAGTGATACAGCTAAATTAGCGAAACTAATGTACATGAGTAAATGGGTGGGTCAACCACATGCTACCCTCGGTGAATAATGAAACAAAGTAAAAGGTAAAAAGGTGATGAAACTCCAATATATTCAAGGGGTGATAGATGGGAAGGTACAAGAAAAAGTGAAGGACAAAGAAAGCTGGTGGTTGAAGATCAGGAATACCAAGGTCATGCTACTGGCGGTGAAAGCTATTTAAAGAGTGCAAACAGGTGCAAGCCGTGGGTGTCAGGGGAGGCTGGGGAAGTTATAGCAAGACAACGAATATCCTTTGGAAGCGAGGCTTACGTGGTTATCTTTGCATGGATTGCGGAGGCTGTAAGGAAAAAATAGTCGCAAAGGTGCGATAAACCCCTAGCTGGTTGAAGGATACGGGTAAACTAAACCGGTGAAACCGGAGGGTGACTTACTGGAGCTGGAGTCAATGCTTGCGTGCGGAGAGCCGGTTCAGGAAGCTGAAACTACGCGGAGTGAGCGCGGAGTTTTAGAGTGAGGGGAGAATAAGATGGAAAGTGAAAAGGGACTGTAGAAAAACGGAAAAAATGGTTCAGCCATCTTGGAGAAGGGAAGGAAAGAATAGAACCAAAGGAGGGTTGAGGAGGGTAACTTTCATCATGTAATAGCAACAATCAGTAGAGTAAAGATACATTGCATCAATACAGTGCCAACTCGGCATCATAAATACCAACTAAACTCAGTCCGGTCATTAAGACCAAATGGTTTCTGTGCTTGAAGTCTGTAAATCCAGGCTGTTTCTCTTTGCAAGAGAACCTTGTTGTTGTCTCTTCCTTCAGTCCTGGGGACAATTTCGAGCACCAAATATTTTAATTGAGCCACGTTGTGGTTTGCTTCATTAAAGTGGGTGGCTACATTTGATTTGGTGTTCTTGGTGCGGATATTTGACTTGTGTTCATTCATACGGGTCTTTCACCGCCAGTAGCATGACCTTGGTATTCCTGATCTTCCACCACCAGCTTTCTTTGTCCTTCACTTTTTCTTGTACCTTCCCGTCTATCACCCCTTGAATACATTGGAGTTTCATCACCTTTTTACCTTTTACTTTGTTTCATTATTCACCGAGGGTAGCATGTGGTTGACCCACCCATTTACTCATGTACATTAGTTTCGCTAATTTAGCTGTATCACTGATTTGGGTCATTTTTTTGTATTCTCTGTTGTAGTGCTCCTTGAGAAAGGACTTGGTTAGTCCGAAATGCATCGGAGCCACGTTAATCTAATGATGAAGACTAAATCGATCATTTGATGTCTAATTTGAAGTAAAAAATGAAAATTGTGAAATGAAAATCTTCAAATAAATCCAACAACTTTATAACTTGGAACTCTTCACTGAACTTTATTGGAATCTAATGTGTTACCCGACACATAGAACCTGCATAAGTGTGCCCACCACAGGGATGCGCCTACACCCCAGTAGCGCACTCAACTCCGTGTTCACTTCGACACTGTAGTCAAGCTATACTGGCTGATGTAGGCTGATAGCGAGAAACCGGTCCCAGGATGCTTGATTCCGTTCCAGGGAAGACATGGCTTGGCAGTTCGGGCTGGACTGTTCCCATGAGGCACAAGGTCAAGACTGATTTGCATATGGCCATGTCTGAACTGGGGTGGCGTGGTGAGCAAAATAATGATGGATTAAACCCAGATCTGTGACTGGGGGTGAATGTTTTGCCAATGTGCAACATTGCGTCCATCATCTTGTGTGTTTTGCTGTTCACCCTATGTGGGAAGGGTATGCCCAGACGTGGGTCCCGGGCTTACTACGCCACTGGAGTCAAGCTATCCTGGCTTATGAAGGCTGATAGCCAGAAACCGGTCCTAGGATGCTTGATTCCGGTCCAGGGAAGACATGGCGTGGCAGTTCGGGCTGGACTGTTCCTATGAGGCACAGGGTCAAGACTGATTTGCATATGGCCATGTCTGAACTGGGGTGGCGTGGTGAGCAAAATAACGATGGATTAAACGCATATCTGTGACTGGGGGTGAATGTTTTCTGTGTCCCGTCCCCATCGCCCATTGGCTGCCCCGCTCCCACCTCCCAGCTGCTCCTCCCTCTCACTTGGCCTCTTATGGAGGACGCCGCGCGGCAGTGAGTGTGACCCTTGACCCTGATCTCGGGTAAGGTCGCTCCCCACACTTCACGGCTCCTTCTGTGCATCTGTGACTCTGCCCCACTGCTGCCGCTGCCAGGAGTTCGCCGCTGGCGTGCTCCCGCGGTCTGGTGACTGTATTTTTTCTTTTCTGTGCTGTACTGCTCAAAATCTTTATTTGCATTTGTATTCTGTATTTTTTTCATTGTAGTCGGTCCCTTCGCGCCCCTTGCCCTCTGTGCCCCCTCGCTCCCCTCTTCCCGCCGCTGCTCCCCTGCGGCCCGCCCCTCTGCTCTCTGTGTCCCATCCCCATCGCTCATTGGCCGCCCGCTCCCACCTCATAGCTGCTCCTCCCTCCCAATTTGCCTCTTATGGAGGACGCCACGCGGAAGCACAGCGGACGTGCGCAGGGGGCGTGCCGGCGCGCCAAATGCAAGCTTGTCTGCGCCCGTCCGTGCCTGGACCGCGCCTAGCACCAGAACCCCTGGACCCAGGGGCCGCCACGACACCAGACTGCACTACGGCTCCAGCACCCTCCACGCACTCAACCTCGGACGAGACCAACCCTGCTACCAGGCCATCCCGAAGCACACCCAAGGGCCCTTCACCTGCAGGAACTGCAGATTCACCAGCATTCAGCCCGCCAAACCACCAACCAGAGAACCCAACCTCCTCCGTTGCATCCTCCTCAACACCCGCTCCGCTTGCAAGCACGCCATCGAATTTTGGGACTTCCTAGACTCTACCACCCCGATGTCACCTTCCTGATGGAGACCTGGCTGAACACCACCTCAGCGCCAGACATCGCCATAGCCTTCCCACAGGGCTACAAGATCTCCCAAAGAGACCGCACCAACGGAGTTGGAGGAGGGATCGCCATCGTCCACAAAGACACCCTCAGAGTCTCCACCAACACCGACGAAACCCTCACCACCGCCAAGCACATGCATTTCCAGATCCACACCGACCCCAAAACAACCCTCAGAGGAACACTTGTCTACAGACCACCCGGACCCCGACCACAGTTCAGCGACACCTCGCCTCCAAGGACTACATCCTCCTCGGGGACCTGAACTTCCACCTCAAGAACTACAACGACGCCAAATCCACCGCCCTGATCGACAACCTCGCCAACCTCTGACTCAAACAGCTCATGACGACACCCACCAACATCGCTGGATACACGCTTGACCCCATCTTCTCCGCAAGCCCCCACGTCTCCTTCAACCACACCACCGAACCCCACTGGACCGACCACAGATGCATCCACTTCACCTTGAGGAAACCCACCACACACCACCGCACCCAACAGTTGCCACGCTGCTGCTGGGGCAAGGTCACCAAGGACCAACTGACCACCACACTCGCCTTGAGACCACCCGCCGACCCCATCGACCCCGACATCGCCGCTACCAACCTCAAACAGTGGATTAACGACTGCGCCAACACCCTCGCCCCTCTCAAGACCTCCACCACCAACCACACCAACAAGGAAGCTGCCTGGTTCACCGAAGACCTCCGAACCTCCAAGCACACTTGTCGGAAACTGAAGAAGAAATGGCTCCACGACCAAACACCAGAAAGCCACACAGCCCACAAGAACGCCACCCGCAGGCACCACCAACTCATCAGGACCGCCAAGAGGACCGCCTTCAAGGACCGCCTAGACAACAGCACACACAACACCAAAGAGCTCTTCAGCATCGTAAAAGAACTCTCCAACCGCAGCTCCAACACCAACGACATTCCACCATCATAAGACCTGTGCGACTCACTGGCCACCTTCTTTCACCGCAAGATCACCGACATCCACAACAGCTTCAACTCCGACACCCCCGCACCCAACGCCGAGACTACCACCCCTGTGACCTCCACCCGCACCAGTCACCTGACCACCTGGTCCAGCGTCAGCGACGAAGACCCCATCAAAACCATGAACTCCATTCACTCCGGATCTCCATCTGACCCTTGCCCTCACCACGTGTTCAGCAAAGCCAGCTCAGCCATCGGGCCCACCTCCGGAAAACAATCAACATCTCCCTCGAGACAGCAACCTTCCCGGAAAGCTGGAAGCACCCCGAGATCAACGCCCTACTAAAGAAACCCAAGGCGGACCCCAAGGCCCTCAAGAACTTCCGGTCCATTTCCCTGCTTCCGTTCCGGGTAAAAGTCACGGAGAAGATTGTTGACAAACAGCTAACCCGCTACCTCGAAGACAACAACATCCATGACCCTTCCCAATCAGGCTTCCGCAGCAACCACAGCACCGAGACGCCCTCATTGCCGCCACCGACGACATCAGGATCCTTATGGAAAAAGGAAAAACAGCCGCCTTCCTCCTCCTGGACATACCAGCAGCCTTCGACACGGTCTGCCACCGCATCCTATCAGCACACCTCTATGACATCAGAATCCAAGAAAAGTCCCTGGCCTGGACCACATCCTTCCTCTCTGGCAGAACCCAGAGCGTCCGCCTCCCACCCTTCCGCTCTAAAACCACTGAGATCATCTGCGGCGTCCCACAGGGATCCTCCCTCAGCCCGACGCTGTTCAATATGTACATGGCACCCCTCGCCCACGTTGAACGACAACATAACCTCAACATCATCTCCTACGCCGACGACACCCAGCTGATCATATCCCTCACCGAAGACCCCCAGACCACCAAAGCCAACCTCCACAGAGGAATGCAGGCCGTTGCCGAATGGATGAAGGACAGCAGGCTGAAGCTAAACTCAGACAAGACGGAGGTCCTCATCCTCGGGCCAACTGCATCAGCCTGGGATGACTCCTGGTGGCCCACATCACTAGGCACAGCCCCGCAACCCACCGACCACGCACGCAACCTGGGGGTCATCCTTGACTCCACCCTCTCCATGACAAAGCAAGTCAACACCGTCTCCGCGTCCTGCTTCAACACCCTCCGAATGCTCCGCAGGATCTTCAATTGGATCCCCTCTGACACGAGAAAAACCATCACCCAGGCCCTCGTCACCAGCAGACTCGACTACGGGAACGCCCTGTACTCAGGAACAACAACCAAGCTCCTGAGACGACTACAACAAATCCAGAACGCCTCGGCACGACTGATCCTCGGCATCCCCCGACGCAGCCACATCACACCCCACCTGAGAGGCCTGCATTGGCTCCCAGTCAACAAGAGGATCACCTTCAAACTCCTCATCCACGCACACAAAACCCTTCACAATGCCAGACCAGCATATCTCAATGACCGACTCAGCTTCTACACCCCCACCGCTGCCTCCGCTCTGCCAATCTCGCCCTCGCCAGAATTCCTCGTATCTGGAAAACCACAGCCGGCAGAAGATCCTTCTCCTACCTCGCCGCCAAGACATGGAACACTCGCCCTACCAACCTACGACAGACCCAGGACCTGCTGGCCTTCAGAAGACTCCTCAAGACCTGGCTCTTCGACCAGTAGCAGCCCCCCCCCCCCCAGCGCCTTGAGACCCTCACGGGTATGTAGTGCGCTTTGTAAATGCATTGATTGATTGATTGATTGATGTTTTGCCAATGTGCAACATTCCATCCATCATGTTGTGTGTTTTGCTGTTCACCCTATGTGGGAAGGGTATGCCCAGACGTAGGTCCAGTGCTCACTACGCCCCTGGAGTCAAGCTATCCTAGCTGATGAAGGCTGATAGCCAGAAACCGTTCCTAGGATGCTTGATTCCGATCCAGAGAAGACAATGGTTTGGCAGTTCGGGCTGAACTGTTCCCATGAGGCACAGGGTCAAGACTGATTTGCATATGGCCATGCCTAAAATGGGGTGGCGTAGTGAGCAAAATAACAATGGATTAAACCCCGATCTGTGACTTAGGGTGAATGTTTTGCCAATGTGCAACATTCCGTCCATCATGTTGTGTGTTTTGCTGTTCACCCTATGTGGGAAGGGTATGCCCAGACTAGGTCCCGGGCTCACTACGCCGCTGGAGTCAAGCTATCCTGGCTGATGAAGGCTGATAGCCAGAAACCGTTCCTAGGATGCTTGATTCCGGTCCAGGTAAGACATGGCTTGGCAGTTCGGGCTGGACTGTTCCCATGAGGCACAGGTTCAAGACTGATTTGCATATGGCCATATCTGAACTGGGGTGGCGTGGTGAGCAAACTAACGATGGATTAAACCCAGTTCTGTGACTGGGGGTGAATGTTTTGCCAATGTGCACCCTTCCGTCCATCATCTTGTGTGTTTTAAATGAAAGGAGAACCACACAAGGTATATATATAATATATGTATGTATTACTAAATACTCTCTTGTAATCTCTTCATGAGATTACAGACCAAGGTACACAATTTAAACACGTTCGAACTTCAGTAAATAGCACAATATATAATGTGCCCCAGGAGGAGACCAAATCATATATTAAGAAAGTGGTATAAGGACCACGACTTGACTAGACACAGTGCCTAGAGCACGTATAATTGCTGCGATCCCAAGGAACCACCCAAGGCAGTGACACAGGGACCCACGGGCGACACGTGCAGAGTGACAACACAGCCGCGAGTGCTGTTAGCTTCTATGGGAAAAGTCACGGTTGGAATTTTAAAGTTTAAGGACACTTAGGAGAAGACTTTGAGCAACCCCCTTTAGACTTAAGGGTTTGTAGGGCCAACACTCATGGGAGCACCGGAGTACTTGAGTTACCTCACCCAGGGAAGCCGGGTGCATAGTTGTCAAATGATGTCGGGAATTGTCGTCGTTTTCAATGGCGACCTGCTGCAAAGTGCTGCTGCCATGAAGAAGAAGAGTGTCCGGTATGATCCAAACCTGGTTCGAAGATGTGAAGATCCTGAAATCAGAGGGGACAGAGTCTGGGTCACTTGCCAGTGACCAGGGACACAATAGACGAATGCCCACCGATGTCGAGTGCTTCAGGTGCGAAGATGTTAAGCTTGACTCTGCAGCCACGAGGAGCTGGATTCGAGCTGTCCCAGGAAGGATGTCGAGTGCTGCGGCGTCGGTTTTCAGATTGAATACAACAAGCCTTGGCAACAGCAACCCATGCAGGAATAGAAAATATACTGTTGTGAGGACCAGCAAGGTCCAGGGGACTCCCCAAGTAATAGAGAGTCAGGGCATGTCTGGAGCAACAGGGAAGCCCAAGGACAGTTAAATTTGCCTTCACAGGGACCAACAGGTCGATAGACCAGGGATCTAGATGGTACCTCGAGAGTAAAAACAAAGAGCCGGCTCACGGAACACTTGCCGAGTGTAGGCCGGCAATCTTCAGTGGAATTTCTGCTCGGGGTCAGGGTTACAAGTAATCCAATGCATAGCCTCAAGGATTGCCAAGAAGCATATGCACTTGCAAATGTTTCTAGGGGTTCTGGTTCCACAGTCGCCACAAGGGTTACGGGTCTCAGCTTTGCTGGGAGCTCGGTTCAGCCTCTGGGAAGTCTTGGAACCCACCTCCTGTGTTGCAAATTCTTTGGAGTCCAGCGGGCGCTTCGGAGATGCAAACTGGTCAGATGCGTCTTTCGTGCCTGCCACGCAGGGGGGTAACTCCTTTACTCCAAGGGAGATCCTTCAGTCATCAAGCACCTTGTAGATCATCGAAGTTCCAGGATTCATTATCAGAGTTTTGTCCTGGTAAATCGACTTTACCCTGGTATAGTACTTTATACCCAAGGAAGGGGTGGGACAAACTCTGGGGGACCCACCTATGGGAGGGTTTAGCTAGAAGGGTGGCTACACCCATTTCCTTTGTCCAGTTTCACGCCAGAGCAGGGGCTGGTAACCCCTGCAACCGGTTTGATCTGGGGTTCTGCAGAGGGACAACAAATGTCCCACTCAGCCCCAATACACTAAAGCCTGTCTGGGAGGTGGTTACACCTCCCAGGGACTGGAAACCTATTGTCCAGGCCTCCCCGCTGGAGTTTCTTCCAACAGCAGGAGGCAAGACTTGTGTCTGTGGCTGCATTCATTTTATGATGCCAGGGTTCTGTTAAGCTGGTACCGGGTGTACCGGTGTTGCCATGTTTCTCCCTCTAGGAGGGTGGAATCATGCCTCCGCTGCCAGTACTGGCGGGGAGGTATGATTCCAATGTGTTTGACACCAAACACAACATGTTTCCTTGCCGCCATTCCAAAGTTAGCATTTACCATGAGGTTATAATGCACTTAAAGTATATGGTCTGGCTGCATAACAGAACAACCCTGGAAAATAGGTTCTGAAGGCTGCAGTGGGGTCCTGCTCATGCATGGGCACCCTCTCACACAAAACCCAGCACCCTGCCTTCAGGATTGATAAGTCCTGCCATAGGGGTGACTGATAGGTTTATATGTGTAGTGATTTAATGTAGATATAGGAAACCTATATCTAAGTAAGGGGTGCATACACCACCTAACACAGGATGCTGTAGCATACCTGTGGTGTCATTTTGGAAGGCTGCCCTGGGGTGGCATACTACATGCTGCCACCCCTGGTAGGCCTCTGGGGTACCTATGCCCTGGGTACCTAGTGTATCATATACTAAGGACTCATAAGGGTATCACAGGACCCAATCTGGAGTGTACCTAACCTACAAGGAATCATTTTAGAGAGGAAGAAGCTAGGGTGGGGTCCTGGATAGCAGGGCCCCAGCCAGACTAAAGTTGAAAAACAGTGAAAAAGTGGGGGTAACTATAAGAAGCAGATCCTACTCTCCTACAATACTGGCAACGTGGCTAGCCTTATTCGTCGACTAAATGATCTCGCCTACCCAGTCGGGATTTATCCCACACAAGTCGACTGCCTTGAATCTCTGCACATTATTTGCCACCTTGCACAGAATCTCTCCTTCCGTGCCCGCGGCCGCTGTGCTGCTCGATGCAGAGAAGGCTGTCAACTCCCTCCAGATGCCCTTTTTATATGCCATACTGGGCCATCTCGGGATGCTGAAATGATTCCTGACAGTCATTAAGTTATTGTATACACAACCAATAACACGTATCCACCTAAATGGCACTCTAACATCCTCGTTCCCACTCACACGGGGAACATAGCAGCATTGTCCACTCTCCCCTTGTTGTTGGTTATAGCACTAGATCCTTTAGTATGGCACTTACAAGAGAAGCATCTTTACCGCGGTTTGCAGTTTAATACTGATCCCTTTTCTCTTACTCTAAATGCCAATGATATTATACTCTACGTGCGGCATCCTGATGACAATCTTGCGCCACTCCTTCCTGACATCATCAGGTATGGTGCAATCAGGCCTCTGCATTAACTGGGAAACGTCAGAGGTCTTTTTATTGACCCCGGCGCCCTGTGGTAGGACGGCAGAATATCCCCTGGCATGGTGTGAGGACTCTGTTAAATACCTTTGCATCCACATTCACAGGGATGCTGACCGCATCCTGCAGCTCAACCACGGCCCGGTGGTTAAGAGGCTGGGGCGTAATGTTGAGCGTTGGCTAAAATTGCCACTGTCAATGGCGGGATGGATCGCCATTATTAAAGTGGTAATTCTCCCCCAGTTCTTGTATTTATTTCAAAATATTCCCATCCCACTACACAACAGTTTTTCTTCAATCTTCGATCGCACCTGATCAGGTTAGTATGGGGTGGCAAAGAACCCCGTATAAGTTGGGACACCCTGATGTTGCCGTATGAGTGGGGTGGGTTTGGGGTTCCAAATTTCTGTGTATATTATTTAGTTGCCAGGCAAGTTTTGCGTGACACTGGTACCACGCGGATGCCAGAATGCCATACTTTAGGCCAAATAGTAGGCAGGGGAAACCCAATTAACCCTTGTAGGCTTGGGCAATATGTGGTTAAAGTAAAAAATGTGCTACAAGGGATTTGATTTAGACAGCAATGGAACTTAGTTATGAGTTGTACTGAATGTAACTCACTCAACAGAATCCACAGGATATCATATTATAAACACAGATGAAATAAATCAATGGAAGGATAAACAATGGAACACACTGAGATAAAAAATGCAGAAAAATTTCTATTTACTCAAGAAAACATATTATTGGGGAGGCAAGTACAAAGAATCAAATCAAGCAAATAGTTATGAACAGAGATAAATAATACTCAATCTACAGATTCACAACTAAGGACATCAACTCCTGGTGAATTAAATAAACAACCAAAATTAATCAATAAAAATTGGTCATATATTGGTGCCAAAGCAACGTGGTCGGAGATGATGGAGGTGTCGACGTTTCGGTCTAAGGAGCAGTTGTCATGTAGACCATCATCAGGACAGACAATTTCTTTGCTGAAAACACTCCCTATATTAAAATAATGGATAATAATTAATAATGTACTATATACAAAGATGCTATTAAAAACTCATGTGTGTCAAACTTGATATCGATTGTCTAAATTATACAAAACAAAATACCCCTTCCTGGTAATGTTTTGCCAAAATCAATTAGACAGATCATTCCAACAACGTATTTAAAAAAAAAAAAAAAAAATGTTCGAGCTAATCGACACTTGTTTTAAATGTTAAAAATGCGTAACTCATCATGTTTCATGTATCTAGTTATCTGAACACTTGGTTAACAGAACAAGAACATTGACATTATGGCAACCTAAAAACATGAATGAAAACATCCATTAAATTGTATGCTACATGTCTCATTGTTTAATTTATCTCTGAGAGATTGTCTCAATAAACATGAGCAATCAACCAACAGTTAGGTGCCCTCTAAACAAAGGAAGCATAGATTTATACCTCGAAGATTGGAGAACAGCTAGGTAATATTGTACATTAAGGTTCTTAAAATTTGGCAAACAGAGGTGAAGGTCTCAACTGTTACATGTCATTGAGGCGAAATGAGACATCCTATATATATAGAGTTTCAGAGCTGAGATATTGTATGAAAAACACTGAAGCATTTTATGAACACAGCCGATATGTCACCTGAAATGTATATGCGTGGTGCCTAATGGCCTTGGATAGAGGGTTGGTGACAAGCAAACCGCAGTACAATGATCTGGAAAATATAAAGCCTGAATTGAGTGATGATTGTATTATTTAAATGAATGCCTTGAAATTGTAGTTTTCATAGAGTGCCTACCTGGGGGTGTTAGATGAAAAATAACCACATGAATTGATAGATAGTAGTAAGGCACAGTCTCGAGATGAAATCTGAAAAGTGCAAATTATTAATTAATTAACTGTAAATGTGCGTGAGGGTAAACATGGAAGTTAGTGCTCAAACGCCTACCTATGGTCGAAACAAATCCGGCCACTTAAGTTGGCGAAATCTCGAAGAACACTTTTTTTGAAAGGAGGCGTGATGCACTCGTTCTAGAAAAATAAATTAGACAAGGTGTTTTACCGACTGGCTTTTAATATAACCCAGTCTTAGCAGTTCTACGAGGCTCTAATAACTTTAAAAAGGCAATTATGTCAAGGGGTGACTCGAGGACAAATCCGGAGTAAATGTGCTCTCAAACATCGGAAAACAATCATATCTCGCCACGAATAGAAATACAATGGGCGCCCGCTTTAGATAAAAGAAGCGTAAGTAGCATGATAATGTGTAGCTCAAGATTACGTTTAGTTTAAATGGGACAAAAGCAAAGCTTCATCAATTACACTTACATAGCGGCGATCACAGGAATGGCGTCATAAGTCCGTACAAAGGGTCGTCAAAAACAAAGAATACCCGGGAGATGGTTATTTGAACTCTGTGGACCGGAAGTGATAGCGTGGGTGGGTCATTGACTAAAGGCGCAGTGTGAAATGACGACCCGGAACTGAATGGCTTTGTCGGTGAATAGACTGAATACCATGTTGCCAAATCGCCGGCGATTACAACGGTCGCCATATTGGATGAGGGAAATTGTTTGAATCATACGAAAACTCAGTTTGATAACTAAAAATACTGACATAAATTAAAAAGAGTACGGTTAACGAATGGCAAAGACAAATATAAATGAGTGAACTGGAACTTAATTAAAAGTCAAACGGACCAAAGCTCACCAGTTTTAGTTGGGGCCAATTGTTTAATGCATAGGTGTAAATCGTAATTTATAGTAATGCAAAAATAATCATAGTGATTTAGAAACAAGTTGGACAATTTCAAGTGACATATCAGCTGGTTAAAATATGAAGCAACAACTTACAGAAAACTACAGATCTAGGTGTATTCATGTATGTGGCTGATCAGGAAGAGTTGTTGCATTTAGACAAGGCAGGCTAATGTATGCCATTCAGTACAGGAATTAAGACCAGTCTTGACTGAGTCTGTCAGGCAAATCCAACGTTGTTCCTTTAGTGTTAATAAATGGTTGACATTGGACTGTCTGATCGTAGGCTTAACAACCTCAACGACCCACCAGTGTAGGTCTTTCTCACTGTGATTTTTAGCGGAATAGTGGTCCACAAGTGGGGCATTTTCCATCAAACAGCGAATTCTAGATTGATGTTGTTGGATTCTCTTCTTGATTGGCGGTGTTGTCTTACCAAAATATTTAAGACCACAAGGACATTCTATACAATACACAACATTAGTTGTATTGCAATTGGAAAAGTTCCGTAGCAGAAAAGTCTTATTATTTAAGTTGAACTGTTTAATATTTGCCGTGGTGGAACAGGCTACACAGTGATTGCATTTAAAGTGTCCTTGCAATGGACTTAGTTGTTTCATATTGTCAACTAGGTTAGATATCTTGTTGTTATAGGCATGAACTAATCTGTCCCTGAGGTTTCTACCTCTTTTGAAGGCAAACATTGGTTTTTCAACCAATTCTGGGAGGTCTGATAAGACTGTCCAGTTTTTTGAGACTAGTTTTTTGATGGAATTACTCAATGTGCCAAATGTAGTGACACAAACAAGTTTGGGTTCCGTGGTCTTCTCTTTCACTTGGAGAAGAGAATTACGGTCATTGTACCAGGCTCGCTTTTATGACCGTTTCAACAACCTGTTAGGGTAGCCATGTGCCAATAGTTTTAATTTCAGATGTTGTGCTTCTTTAAAATAATCAGCTCTTTTTGTACAGTTTCTACGCAAGCGTAGAAACTGGCCAAAGGGTAGGCCGTCGCGTAAAGCTTGGGGATGACAGCTGTTATATTTGAGAAGGGTGTTTTTGGCAGTGGGTTTGGTAAAAAGGGTTGTATACAGAGTTTTATCATCATTAGACTTGATGGAAATGTCTAAAAAGTCAATACTGCGATTGTTGGAAACCATTGTGAACTTCAGATTGTTATTTTTGGAATTAATCCGTTTATGAAATTCTGTTAATTCTGCGGAATTGCCATGCCAGATGAAGAAAATATCGTCTATGTAGCGCAGCCAACATCGCAGATGGGCTGCAAAGGGATTATTAGTATCATAGATACATTTTTCTTCAAAATTAGACACATATATGTTCGCTATGTCTGGCGCAAAAACCGCGCCCATGGCTACACCATTTTGCTGTTGGTAAAAGGTGTGTTCATAGATAAAAAAGTTCTCACATAAAGGAATGCGTAAACAGTCAATAATGAAGCTTGATGGAACCACATGTGGTCTTGCTCTAGTTTCCAACAATGTTAGTAGAATGGTTAATACCTCCTCCTGAGGGATGTTGATGTATAAACTTTCAATGTCCATGGACACCAAAAGTTCATTTTCACTATCAAAAGGGATGTTTTTCACTTTATTGATAACTGCCATAGTATCCCTGATGTAAATCTTGTTTTCTGTGGCAAACGGACGGATAAAAAAGTCTGCATATTGTGCCAGGGGTTTTAAGATGGTTTTAAGATGGAATTGCACCCTCGTAGAACTGCTAAGACTGAGTTATATTAAAAGCCAGTCGGTAAAACACCTTGTCTAATTTATTTTTCTAGAACGAGTGCATCACGCCTCCTTTCAAAAAAAGTGTTCTTCGAGATTTCGCCAACTTAAGTGGCCCGATTTGTTTCGACCATAGGTAGGCGTTTGAGCACTTACTTCCATGTTTACCCTCACGCACATTTACAGTTAATTAATTAATAATTTGCACTTTTCAGATTTCATCTCGAGACAGTGCCTTACTACTATCTATCAATTTATGTGGTTATTTTTCTTCTAAAAACCCCAGGTAGGCACTCTATGAAAACTACGATTTCAAGGCATTCATTTAAATAATACAATCATCACTCAATTCAGGCTTTATATTTTCCAGATCATTGTACTGCGGTTTGCTTGTCATCAACCCTCTATCCAAGGCCATTAGGCACCATGCATATACATTTCAGGTGACATATCGGCTGTGTTCATAAAATGCTTCAGTGTTTTTCATACAATATCTCAGCTCTGAAACTCTATATATATAGGATGTCTCATTTCGCCTCAATGACATGTAACAGTTGAGACTTTCACCTCTGTTTGCCAAATTTTAAGAACCTAAATGTACAATATTACCTAGCTGTTCTCCAATCTTCGAGGTATAAATCTATGCTTCCTTTGTTTAGAGGGCACCTAACTGTTGATTGCTCATGTTTATTGAGACAATCTCTCAGAGATAAATTAAACAATGAGACATGTAGCATACAATTTAATGGATGTTTTCATTTGTGTTTTTAGGTTGCCATAATGTCAATTTTCTTGTTCTGTTAACCAAGTGTTCAGATAACTAGATACATGAAACATGATGAGTTACGCATTTTTAACATATAAAACAAGTGTTGATTAGCTCGAACATTTTTTTAAAATACGTTGTTGGAATGATCTGTCTAATTGATTTTGGCAAAACATTACCAGGAAGGGGTATTTTGTTTTGTATAATTTTGACAATCGATATTAAGTTTGACACACATGGTTTTTTAGTAGCATATTTGTATATAGTACATTATTAATTATTATCCATTATTTTAATATAGGGAGTGTTTTCAGCAAAGAAATTGTCTGTCCTGATGATGGTCTACATGACAACTGCTCCTTAGACCGAAACGTCGACACCTCCATCATCTCCAACCACGTTGCTTTGGCACCAATATATGACCAATTCTTATTGATTAATTTTGGTTGTTTATTTAATCCACCAGGAGTTGATGTCCTTAGTTGTGAATCTGTAGATTGAGTATTATTTATCTCTATTCATAACTATTTGCTTGATTTGATTCTTTGTACTTGTCTCCCCAATAATATGTTTTCTTGAGTAAATAGAAATTTTTCTGCATTTTTTATCTCAGTGTGTTCCATTGTTTATCCTTCCATTGATTTATTTCATCTGTGTTTATAGTATGATATCCTGTGGATTCTGTTGAGTGAGTTACATTCAGTACAACTCATACCTTAGGCCAGACGCCACTGAGTACAATTTTACCAGCCGGGATGCCACGGGATCCACAGGATATTCAAAACTCTCCATAACAAGTTGGACCTGGCATCGACTGCTTAATATAACCGGGTCCCACCTTCTATACTCCTCCTCATTACCGCTGGCGGGAAACGGCTGGATTTCCATCCTACAGGTGACCCTTGTGAAACGCACGTTAGCTAAATTTCACCTGGTGACATTTGGAGACTTGGTCCCCAATGGTCATGTTTTCTAGCATACGGATGACCCCTCTTTTAGAGAAGCAACAGTGATGGACCATTTTATATTGCAAAGACTTCAGAGGGCTCGTAGGGCCAGCATCCACAGTTACCCACTCAAACCCTCTGACTTTCCTCTTGCTGCAGAAATCATTAAAGAGACGAGTGGGCTCCACCTTATGTCCCGGCTGTACAGGACCACCATGTCCCTACTCCCCAGATTCTCCTAATCACAGGCATAGGTTGCTACTCTTCAAATTTCTTTAGCGGGCATACATGATACCCAGTACACTACATTGCATTGACCCAACCCGTCTGAATATATGCTCCAGATGTCACTCCTCTGAGGTAGACTTTGCACACATGGCATGGACATGTGAGAAAATAGCTAGGTATTGGAGGGTGGTTTTTCTCCCATATGATAGAGAGGAGTTCACACCCACCCCGCTGTTGGCACTCGTGGGGTACACGCATGACCTCCCCAAATCCAAAAGATGATTTGTCGCAATTGCACTCCTTATCACTAAAAGGGAAGTAGCCATAAACTGGGGTGACACATTCTCACCCACATTGAAAGCATGGTTACGCAGCATATTATACTGCAACACAAACAGTGACACATATGCATTGCTGCAACCTCCGGCTGCTAGGCCCTCTTATATATGGCAGCCACTGCACCCCTACTTACTAGCTGTACAGGACACCGGAGACACACCACCTCCCTAGCAACATACCCCTTCGAATACTGGGACAGCTGGGGAACACAAGCATCAATTGTGAGTCAACGATGCAACAGTGATACTCTGTTGTTCCTTTGTTGCTCAGGATGACCTCTGCGTGTAAATGGACCTGATATCGAATCAACCACAGTCATTATTAAGCTGTACTGTATCTTTGTTTCAATGTTTATTGTAAATGCCAAAAAATAAGGGTCAATTGGCTGACCTCCTGCATGGGCTACAAGGACACAACAAGCTTCCACAGCCCTCCCTGCGGATGCCTAGCAGACCAGCACCAACTGGACCTGCCTGAGAACTGCTGGTGATCTGTGCTGGAGTATGGACTACTCTCCAAGAGATATCACCCAGGTCCAGGACCTATGGCTGGCCTCAGTGTGAACTTCCCCTGAAGAAAAGGTGAAGGTACAGATGTTTTGGGCTCTTTGCAACTGATGTGACCTCTTCACACAGAGATTGAGTGCCCATGTCAAAAATCAACACAAAGCTCCAATGGGACCTACTGTTTGTGCCGACGGAGACTGCACTGTGAGACCTGAACTAAATGTCAATAGGGACAGCCTGCACCGATCGCCAATGTGAAGCTCCAGTGATGACCGGTTCTTCACGCTACAGCAATGACCATCTGAGATGCTCGAACTGCTCCTTGAACCCACAGCCTCCTCCTTGCAACCCCTACCAACATGAACAGAGCTCTGCTTACCAACATGAACAGAGCTCTGCTCATGGATGTTGAGAAGGTAACTCTTTATTCACTGGGACTAACCCGGTCCTTGTATCTGATCCATGCTCCATTGCGGTCAGCCAGAACCGGTGACTTTTCGCCCGTCCAGCATGTCCAGATAACATCAAGTGATGCTTTGTGCTTCATAGCACTATTTTCACCTAAAACTTTAAAACCTCATATCTCCAGTTCAATTGATTTTGTCATTTTGGTGTCATTTTATTAAAATAACTATTTTTTTCTGTGTGGTGTTGTGATATTTCTTGTGTAGTGTTTTCACTTTGTTACTGTTTGGGTACTGCATAAATACTTTATATTGAATCTAGGTTAGGCCTGACTGCTTTTGTGCCAATCTACCAGAGGTGTAGGCGCAGGTTAATGTAATAACTTTTGTAGTTCACTCTGACAACGATTGTGTTTATTTTTTGAGTGGGACTTCCAACCCTCTAAACTAATAACTCAATTTTACATTGATGTTTAGATGTTGGATCAAGTACTATTGGTTGTGCAGTACTAATCTGTGATTTGTGAAAAATGTAAATCCTTAAAAATAATCTGATGGGGGCGTGGCAAGGCAAGATGGCCGGGTGGACGTGATCCACAACAGGTTCAAAGCCATGCCTCTGTCTCGGCCTCTTTCGGAGGGCATATGTAGCACCAAACAACTCCCATCTGATCCTGATAATAAGAGGCACCAGTAGGGACCAAGAAATCTGAACAAAGTTGTCGAATGCCTGGGGGAAACAACAAGCTCAGTGACCCGTGGAACCAGCGGGGGTCGCTAAAATGGTGCCGCCAGCTCTGGAGAGCGTAGGACAGTAGGCCGCAGTCGGAGAGACGATGGCGGGCAGCCCTTGATCCAGCAACCAACATGCCCAAGAATCAACCAATGATCCCTCGGTACCTGCGGAGAGTCTGCATCAGTGCCGGAAGCAGAATTACCTTGTGAGCACAACGGGAGCCTGCGGGAGATGACTCCTGTGATGCAAGGGTCCCCCACGCCACAGTGGATGGCTGCAGGGGGTGAGAGGCAGTGAGTGATGGAGCGGAGAAACCCTGCGGTGATCCCAATGTGAGTTTAGGGTAACAGGAACACCTGAACTAAACCCCTATAAAAACTTTGTCAGTACTTAAATGCGGGATACGCCATGCCTGACCCCATATGGTGACTGCCAGGGAAATACCACCGGAGAAGGAGGATGACCCATAGGATGAGGGAGTCTCACTACATAAGCTGGATAGAAGGCATAGCAGAGTAAAAGTATCGCATAACTAGAGGCAAGACCAACTGCAGAGGCTCAGGGATCAACAGATGCAACTCACCTGACTTTAGGAAGGCCGACAAACACCATATCCTATCCTATATTTTGGGGAAAGGAAGCAAAACTGGCAGTAGCTAACTGTTATAGGGCGAAGACCCATCTTTTGCAGCACAGGGACATAAGCTACCATTGACCTGAGCGATAACCTCACCCATAAAGGAGGAGAGTCACCTGATCGCACCTATGCCACTGAAAAAATCTGCAAACAAGGTCACCAGTTTCTTCACTCCCACAGAGAAGAGACAAGCACAGGAACACATGGATGATGATGCCGGCATGGCACTCACTAAAGATGATCTGTTGGCCTCCTTAAGTGAGTTCTAACTGAATTGCGAACAGAATTAAAAATGGACATAAAGACCTCATTGGAACAATTTAAAGCACACCTGAGTGAACGCATGTCCTCCCTCCAACAGGACGTAGACTCTATTGGTACTAGAGTGCTTGAGGTAGAGGCCATAACACAGGACCTCGATAAACGTATAACTGACTCCCAAAAGTGCAGGATCTCCAAAAGCAACTCCAAATGGCTTTTCTGAAGAACGAAGTCCTGGATGATAGGTCACAGAGAGATAATATCAGAATCAGAGACCTAGAGGAGGGAGCGTAGGGGCCAGATCTGGAGGCCTTCACCAAAGGGCTCTATGTGGAAATTCTTGGGCCACAGCAGATGATAATTAAAATAGATAGGGCCCACTGCGTGGGCAACCAATCTACCAGAGAGCGATGACGCACACTCTATACCCTGGTCAATCGCCACTCCTTCAAAGTTAAGAGAGCCATACTTCAATTTGCCAGGAAGAAAGATGAGATTGTCTTCCAAGGTTTCAAATGCTCACTGTATCAGGATCTGGCACAATCTACCCTACAACATTTTCCTCTCTGTTTGACTATTACATTACCCTCTAGGAAAATACTTGGAACTAACAATAGTGATCGACTGTTAGAGAATTTAGCCATTGGAAGTACCAATGGATATTCCCTACGATGGACTATGATAGATCAAACAGAGATGATTAAATCAGTAATTAGTAAATGTAAATTAGATATAGTGACATGCCTGAGTGAAGACACTATTCCTGCCACTCTATTAGCATCGTTCTTGTCAATAACTAATGTAATAAGAGATTCTCTCATTAGGCAAAAAAAGAGTAGCAGAGCCCAGAGCAGGTGGTTTGACTCGAGGTGTACTCAAGCTTATTCCCAGTTAAAAAAAGAACTGCATAAAAATCCTAGAAGTATTCTAGATATTAGGAGAGCTAGAGCGGCATATAAACAGGCGGTAAGAGACAGGAAAAATACAGTGAGGAAGGAGTCCTGGGAGGCTTTGCATTTACAAAACAAAGGAGGAAGCGTAGAGGTGCTGATAGAATCACCCTCCTGGCAGTATAATATAAAAAATGAGATTCTATTAATGTGAAGAGGTGATAATTTTTAGTGTTTTTATTCTTATGGGGTCTAGTGAGATACTAGGCTCTCTCTTAGGTCTAGAAAGACAAGAGCACTATGTGCTTTTTAAAATATCCCTCACACACTAAAAAGTCCTTTAGTGTCATGCTTCATCATAGGGGTCTTCCCGTCCCTATAACGGGGCGGGGCGTGCTACGACCAAACGAACTACGCGGGAACACTTAAGTTGTGACAGAGTCTATGTGTAGGTATAGGGGTGTCAGTGAAGTGCAGGGACCTAACAAGTGAGTGCAAAAATACAAAAGATTAAAAATTCCCTGGCTTAGTAGAAAAAATATATTTTATTTGCTTCTCTAGCTGGGAACATTAAGAAGGGGATTGTGAGGTAGAGCAATAGCTTGCTACGTAGTTGAAATGTTTCGTAAGCAGTCCCCTACTGCTTACTCATCAGGACCATATAGTGATCCCTACTACTAGTAGCTCAGTTCTACAGTGGTATGCCTACTGTCCTACAAACAATACAGCAAAAATGGGCTGACTGTTTGGGCTTCAGGGCATGAGCTGGCCCTTATGAAGCATGGTAATTTGCAATGAATACCAAAAATATTGACCTATTGCGGTCTCTGTAAAGGAAAAGGAGAAAAAGGAAGAGAGAGGGAGAAAACAACATAAATGCGTGTTTTCCACATTGAGTTGAGTGGTGACACAAAATATTTTTGTGGTCATGAGACACACTGGTACGAAAACGCCTTGTGCTGCAAAAGCGATTGTTGTGCCTTCTGTGATAAAGTAGGCATATTCAGTACACCTCTCATAACTGGTTAATTCCACCAGATATATACTGTAGAACCCTCATGATATCGGGGTTCGCGTTTGTCTCATCACACATACAATTGCGACTCAATACACTCAAACAAACAATCTGAATGGAAGAAGTACAGGAACCCTTATTCACGTTTCAAAACAATGGTTATATCGACTATGACCCTTGGAATGGCATTATACGTACTCTTTTCGTTAGTGTTTAATGCCCCATGAGCTTGCAGGCGAGGGGTGTTCAGCGCGGTCGACTGCAAAATAGAACCGCACCCGTTTGTCATTTACGGATCACGTCCATGATGTTAGTTACCCTTGTGACCCATTTGTTAAAGACTCGAGGTCAGAGTCTATTACTTACATCACCGGCATAAGAAAGTTTCCTTATTCCTACCCAGTGCTGCTCCGAGGACTGCCGGTCTCTTGCGTGTTGCATCGTTATAAAGCCCATTTATTTCCGCATTGTCATCCGCATGTGTCGATGTAGCTTGGAAAAAACTAGTGCGCTGACCTAAAATGGCTGCTGCTTTTCGGCACAGTTAGGCAGAGAAGCGGAAGTCTTTCTACACTTTTATTACAAGGCTAAGCTGGGGTTTATAGTTAATGAAAATTAATATATATCGGCCACATGTGCAGGTCTGGCAATTATCAAAAAACAATCTGGGAGATAGGGAAATCATTAATGTGACCATAAAAATATTGCAAGGGCAAAAAATAACGGATGCCATTCTTGTGTGTCATTCCTTAGGGGGAACCTATGTAATCTATCAGGGAGAGTATTAATCCACTGAACAGTTGGTTTTGAAAAAATTCCTAAGTTATGTCTCTGGTGACAATTAGGAGTTCATTTTAACTGCCCCCAGGGTATATCATCGTTCAGACCAGTTTTGTGGGATTGGATGCGAAACACCAATCTTTGCTCTTTTTCCAGGAGAAAATTCTCAGTGCTAACTTGTTCTATCACAGTCCACAAAATTTCCTCAGGTTTATGGTTCTTTTCCAAAAAATGATTTGTGAGTTTTGTGCGAGATTTTTTGCATTTTATAGTGCTCTTATGTTCGCCTATCCGGATCTTTACTGCCCTGCTCTTCATTCCTACATACTCGAGTTTGCAGGGACAGGTGATCAGGTATACGACATTGGCACTATTACAGTTGCTGAAGCTTCTCTGTTCCCAAACAGTACCATTGTTGAAGGTCAGTTTTTTACTCTTTCCAGTTAGGCAACAGACTTTGCATCCTCCACAAGGATGGTGGCCCTGTACAAAATTTGGATTTTTCTGCCCGTTGGTGTTGTTGGATTTGGGTCTTGTGTGGACCAAAACATCTCTTATGCTTTGTGCTTTTTTATGTGAAAAAATAGGTTTAGGTATCTGCAGACCACCGCTGTTCAAAATCTCCCAATTCCTGTTGATGATTTTTGTCACTTGGTTTGAACTGGTATTGTACGTGGTCACACAAATAGGTCTTTTCTCTTCCTCTTTTGGTGCTTTTTCTTCCAAAAGGCTCTCACGGCAGTTGTTTCTAGCTCGTTTGTATGCCTGATCAATAATTCTGTTTGGGTACATCCGGGCTTCTAATTTCTTTTTTAGGTCTTTTGACTGCAGTTTAAAGTTCCCAATCTCCGTGCAGTTTCTGCGGAGGCGCAGAAATTGACCATATGGGAGGATATCCCGTAGATGTTTAGGGTGGAGGCTGTTATACATTAAGAGGCAATTTTTTGAAGTCCTTTTAAAGTGGGTTGTAGTCATTAGTCTTCCATCTTTGGGAAAGATGTTCAAGTCTAGGAAAACCAGGTTGCTGTTGGAGGTGGTGCTCGTGAATTTCAAGAACTCATCCTGTAGATTCAGCCAGGTCAAAAATTGTTCAGAGTTTCTTTCATCTCCATCCTAGATGATAAGGATATCATCGATGTATCGTTTCCACAACTTGATGTTGGTTCTGAAGGGGTTGTTGGGGTTCAGTATTTTGGTCACCTCTAGATGGTGCACATAAGAGACCAGCTATGCTAGGAGCAAATGTGCTCCCCATGCTGGTACCGTGTTTTTGTAAGTATAGGGTGCCTTTGTATTAAAAAAAAAATTCTTTAAACGCTAGAGAACAGCAATCAATCACCACATTACGTGGTGTCTGATACTCCCAAACAATGTTCCCTCTAATTATTTTCATCTATGTGCGGCAGAGTAAAGTCTCTGTGCGCTGCAGCAAAGGCTATGTGCGCCATAAACCTGACCGTGCGTGTAGATCAGGGCTTTGAGTGGGATGAAAAAACTATCGGGTCTTTCAAAGGGGCGTAACCAATGCAATTAAGGGCTTGGCTTAAAAGCAATTAGTCTAAAAATATGTGCATCGCATAGTGTACCACCAGACTGATAATATGCCGGGTCTGTCCGTATCACTGCATTCGAATGGACAGGGCGACAACGTCTCAGTAAACTTTGCTCGCGAGATCTGCCTGTGTATAGTAGTAATTGATCAGAAAGGAGAAACAGACACTTGTTACACTTCTAGACCATTGGTATAGAAGATTTTAGAGTAACCTCAAAAAACCCAATGCTGATGTGGTTGTGCGGTATATCTGTTTCATCCGCCCCGCATTCGGGTTGTTGGCAGTTATCATCGGGTACTCCAAAAGTAGTGGTGTTGCCCGCCTCAACCAGAGGCACCTCTGGTCTATTGTGCAGTGTCCAGAGAAGTGAAAAAAGTGTGCAAAATAAATTCTCAAAAAAAGGAAGAAATAATTAAAAAACTGGAGAGTCACCCTTAAAGGCTTTTAATATTGGTGTGATTTCCAGGTTGGTTAAAATGATTTCGGTACTACTTTGTAGATCGAGTTACAGGATCTGGGTAGTGTTATATATACAACGTCGACATGTTTCAGCTCTCTGGGCCCTAGGGGTCTATAGAGCTTTCGTCAGGACTCACATACAGATAAACAATGGACTTTTTACTCACACCATTTGTGTAGTTTTAAGTAGGTTCCTGTTTTTATTTCAGGAAAATTGCTCCTCCGGTTTCTGAAATAGAATGGGGAGAGTACATAGAGAAATACACACTTGATTTATACATTCTGAATCAGGTTTATGGATTTGTTGAATAAAATTATTATTCATTTACAGAGACTTTGGATATGGGGAGGGTCTGGAGTTCGAGTTCGAGCAGTGGTAACATTTTGACAAATTAAAAATCAAGTTTGATAACTTTACGCGCTAGCTTTGAATGGGGCGCGCTAATTCATGGTTTTATTAGGGCATCTGTATGTGACTGGAGACTCTCAGAAGTCTGGTTTAGTCTTGCAACATGTTGGAGTTAAATTATCCTGGTATACGGGTGGGAGGACTCGCAGAGAAATTTAGTATAAACGCTGTGCGCTGTCCTACCTTATACCGGAGAAACTCTTTCTTGCATCGGGGAAGTCGCGACTGCTTTACCCAGAGCTGTGTTTAGAGATTATCGCATTAGTTAGCATATCACGCAGGCATCTTACCGGAGTTCTGTGGTTTCACAATCCTCCCTCCGCCATTACCCGCGTGTATTCGGAATTCCGTCCTGTGCTGGCTCTGCCCCCAGAAATGACACCCTCTTCAGAAGGAGTCATTTTTAAAGGCGCAGGGAATCGAAGTGGCTTGTTGCTACGTTTTTTTATCAATGCGAACTTTATGCAGTCACCAAGTCGGGAACAGAGTTGGTTCTTTGTATGCCCAATAATTACCATAGTTAGGGAGTGATCATTCAGATTAGGTTTAATTCACGGTTCTAGATGTTTAAGAAGCTTTTTATTTTTGAACGTTTGGGATAACTTCATTTTGCAAACTGGTGCCACGGGATTGAATCGTTAAGTCCTTGTTCGTGGGTTTTAAGACGTTCAACCCACCTCTGCTCCTTTTCAAAGAGTGTTCTCTCACATCTCAGAGTTTTGTCATTCAGCATTTCAATTACAGTCCAGTGAATGTCGTCGCAGGAATGTCCTGCTTCCACGAAATGGGAACATAACTTGGTGGTGTTCTTTTTCAATCTAATATTGCTCCTATGTTCTCCAATTCTTATTTTTACTTTACGACACGTCATTCCAATATATTGTTTGCCGCAAGGGCAGCTTACCATGTAAATTATGTGTGTAGAGTTGCAATTTGTATGTTGACGTTGATGCCAAACTAGTGTGTCTGAGAGTTGTAGTGATTTGGATGCTGTTGTCGTTTTACAGGCGACGCAAGAACCGCAAGGGTAATGCCCAGTTACAGGAGCCATGGTTGCATCTCTGGTTGTGGCCAATTGCACTTTTTTTGTTGGTCGGGTATGTACAAGGACATCTTTAATATTCTTTGACCTTCGATTTGCAAATCTAGGTTTTGGCCAGTTGAATGAACCCGTGTGCAGAATGTGCCAGTTTTTGTTAATCAGTTTCTTTACTTCATAGGAAGCTTGGCAGAATGTTGTCACACAAGTGGTCAAATCTGGTGTTGGTACTTTTGGGAATGTTTGTAAGAGACAGTCTCTGGGTTGGTTATTCGCTCTTTTTTTGCAGAGTCTGATTGTTTTTTCTGTATAATCTCTTTGCCTGAGCCTGTCACTCAATTCTATTGCTTGCAATTGGTAGTCTGCATTATTGCTACAATTCCTCTTCAAGCGCAAAAACTGGCTGTAGGGAAGGTTATCCCTCAACGGTTTTGGATGGTAGCTCTTGTACGATAGGATGCTGTTTTTGGCCGTGGGTTTTCTGAAGGTCTTTGTATGAAGCACATTATCTTTTGCAAATATTGTTATGTCCAAGAAATCGAGATTGTTACTTGTGGCCGTGTATGTGAACTTTAGCCAAGGATCTAGATTGTTAAGCCAGTTCATAAAGGCCTGTAGGTCCAGTTTGGTGTCCCAAATCATTATGATGTCATCAATGTATCTCTTCCAGTATAATATACTGGAAGAGAACATGTTTGTTTCACTGGCTATGTGTTGCTCCTCGAAGTGGCTCACATAGAGTCCTGCCACCGAAGGAGCGAAGGCGCTCCCCATGGAGGTTCCATGTATTTGGAGGTACAGGTCATTTTCATAAGCAAAAAAGTTTTCTTTTAGTGCTAGTTTGCAGCATTCAAGTATAAAGTGTCTCGGTGTGTTATAGTGCCACTCTTTCGTGAATAGTACATCCTCCAGAACTTGTAAGGTGTCATCTTTGGGGAAACTTGTAAATAGAGCCTCCACATCTAGGCCCACCAGGAGCATCGTGTTGGGATTGAATGACATTTTTTCAATTTGCACTAGAAGATCGCGAGTGTCCTTTAAGTAGGCTGGTGTTTGTTGGACTAGCGGTTTTAGGTATTCGTCCGCGAATTTAGAGAGAGGCTCTAATACCGATCCGATGCCTGAAACTATCGGGCGACCAGGTGGTGGAGTTCTATTCTTGTGCGTTTTCGGCAGGGAATAGAAGTAGGGTGTGACGGGCTCTTTTGCCATCAAATAGTCGGCCTCTTTGGGTGTGATCCAGCCTTTGGTCTCTGCTTCATGTACCATGATGGAGATGGTATTCTTGAGTCTCTCTGTTGGATCTGAGGGGATCTTTTGGTAGAATCTTGTATCAGACAGGAGGGCTAGGCATTACAAGTTATATCCATTTTTGCTCAGGATAACTGTCCCCCCCCCGCCTTGTCAGCTGGTTTGATCACTATTTCATCGTTCATTCTCAAAGCCTCAAGGGCTGTGCGTTCTTTCTTGCTCAGATTTTGGTAGACCTTTTTATTTTTCAGTCTGTCTACACCATTCAAAAGTGCTTGTTCAAAGGTCTGTAATTCTGGGTGTACATTCGTATTTGGGGGGTTGAAAGTGGATTTTTTTCGTAGAGTGGTGTCTCCCTGTTCAATCATCCCGGTATTAGTGTTCTGATTGGAAAAGAAGGCCTTCAGTTTCAATGTTCTACAAAATTCTGCCAATTCGCACTTCAATTTGAAGGTGTCGAGTCGGGGGTAGGCACAAATCCTAATCCTTTATTGAGGATTTCTATCTGATCATCTGGTAACTCCAGACCTGAGAGGTTGACTACGAGGGATTGGTTTTGCTGGTGGAGGGATGGGTTGCTGCCATGCTGCGTGTCTGCACGCTCCTCTGTTGATCTTGCCATCTGAGTGACTTTTTCTTGCCTCTTGGTTGATTTTGGCCTCTCGATAAAAAATGAGGTTCTTTTTGGGTGGTGTGCATATTTTGTCCCATTTGTTGGTCCCCCATTGGTGTATAGTATGCATCATCCTGCAGTTTAGGTATTTTGGTTTAGTTAATTAAAAAAAACATAATTTTGAATATTTTACGAGAGAGAGAGAGAGGCATATGTGGGATAATGGCTTTCTGTGTGTTGAACTCAATCACAAACCGAGCACTGATCTTGCCACTGTAAACACGACTGCACTGTGTATTGTTTTATTTCCCAGCATTGGTAGCTTCCCTGGTGCCTCTTGCTTCAGGGTTTCAAAGCATTCCCCCCTGCCTTGCAACAATCTAATTTGGGTCTCATAGTGACAAGGCATGGTTTCCACAGTCTCTCTGTATGGGAGGAAAACAAAAAAGAGCACGTTTCTCTTGCTGTGTTCGTGCCACCTAACGCTGACGGTGAGGTGTAGAGCTTTTTTTTTCAGGGAAATGATACAAAAATATCTTCTATAGAAATGATGTGTCCTTGGGTGTTCTGATCTCATGTAGGGGCTCCAGGAAAGCCTGCCAGAGGGCTTTGGAATGCGGATTATGGCCAGTGCATGTGCGCCAGGCGCAGGCTCACCATTTGCTCCCCCACCCCCCATCATACTTGAAAGGAAGCCGCTCACACACCACCATTTCTCTGAGCCTCGGCATCATACTTCAAAGGAAGCTGCTCCCCCGCCCCCTCCCCCCATCAGACTTCAAAGGCATGCGCTCCCGAACTTGCTGGCCTCGCTCTCGTGAGTTTTTATTTACTTGTTTTCATGGTCTGTTCTTCATCCAGCTCTCTCTCTCCTTACCTCTGTTTCTTCCCCTTTCTCTCGCTTTCAACCTTGTTGTTTCATATTGATTTTGCCCTGGCTCTTCTCTTCCATACAGGCTCACTTCTGTTGCTCGCTGCTTTTGCTCCTATGAATTTTGGCCTTTCCACAACCTCCTCCCTCACTGATTTTGGATCTCGGCCCCCTCCTCCTCTTTCCTCTCTCCCTCGCCTCTCCCGCGCTTACGGTTCCTGTCTCCTATTCATTCATCTTCCTTATCCAATTTACCACCCTCTCTTCATCTCGCAGACATACATCCATTCTTGGCTAAGAAAATCATTGCAGTATTGATCTGTGCCTGCTCCTCTCTCTTCTTAACACATCCCATGCTTTGTTAATCAACGTTATATACATAACAAGGGTTTTGTTTACAGGTCTATTAAGAGGATACTTCACTCGGGGACACCACCACATCACTCGGGGACACCACTACATCACTCGGGAGCACCATCACATCACTCGGGGGCACCACCACATCAATCAGGGACACCACCACATCACTCAGGGACACCACCACATCACTCTGGGACACCGCCACATCACTCAGGGACACCGCCACATCACTCAGGGGCACCGCCACATCACTCAGGGGCACCGCCACATCACTCGGGGACACCACCACATCACTCGGGGACACCACCACATCACTCAACCCAACCACATCATCACTCAGCACCACACAGCACTGTCCTTGCTTGCTAGCAACAAGCATTGCCATAGCCAATAGGACTCACATTAGGAAAGTGTAAGCTATTGGCTTTGTGAATAACAATGCTATTAATTTATATATTTTCAAAGCCAACACATTTAAAAAAATTGTCATTTACAATACCAATAGCTCACACTTTCCTAATGCGAGACCTATTGCATTGCAATTGCTTGTTTTTCAGGAAGTGGGGGACACACCTTTAATTTTTACTGGAGATATTATTTTCCCATTCAGTGTAAACCCATTTCGGTACACTTTCACGCCGTTCAGGATTGCCAGTAGTGCCATGAAGCTGCAGACATGTTAAAAATTTTGGTGCAGATAATAAATTGTGGGGTCATGGTGGCGAGAGCTGCTGATTGAAAATGTATGTTGGTTATTGATCTACTCAATAGCTATTACGAACTTCAAACACTTACACAACTTTACACAACACAGTTGTTCCTAATCTTTTTCTCTCTTCACGCTGTTTAAGCAGCAGTTTTGGTGAAAAACTCTAGTCCGGCTGGTGAGGTATCTTATAGAAACATGGGCAGAAATAGTTTTGGCTCAAGTAGTTAATTGGTTGCTTTTATGGAGGTGAGATAAGAAGGCAGCGCCTCAGCAACGTCGGAATCCAGGAGAAGCCTCTGGAATGGATCATCTCCTTCCTCGACTGAAGAACACAGAGAGTCCGCCTACCACCATACAAGTCAGAGGCCACCGAAGTCATCTGCGGCATCCCTTAAGGATCCTCGCTGAGCCCCACCCTCTTCAACGTTTACATGAGCCCCCTCGCGGCCATCGCACGCCAACACAACCTCAACATAATCTCCTACGCCGACGACACCCAGCTGATCCTCTCCCTGACCAACGACCCCGCCGCCGCCAGAGCCAATCTGCACGAAGGGATGAAAGAGGTAGCCGAGTGGATGACGACCAGCCGCCTGAAACTGAACTCAGACAAGACGGAGGTCCTCATCCTAGGCTCTTCGCCCTCCGCCTGGGACGACTCCTGGTGGCCTCCCGCCCTGGGCACCGCACCCAAACCGACAGACCACGCACGCAACCTGGGCTTCATCCTGGACTCCTCCCTCTCCATGACCAGGCAAGTCAACACCGTCTCCTCGGCGTGCTTCAACATCCTACGCATGCTACGGAAGATCTTCTGGTGGATCCCCACCGAGACCAGGAAGACCGTCACCCAGGCCCTCGTCACCAGTCGACTGGACTATGGCAACGCCCTCTACGCCGGTACCACCGCCAAGCTCCAGAAGAGACTCCAGCGGATCCAGAACGCCTCAGCCAGACTCATCCTCGACATCCCACGAACCAGCCACATCTCCGGACATCTCAGAGACCTGCATTGGCTCCCCGTCAACAAAAGAATCACCTTCCGCCTCCTCACCCACGCACACAAAGCCCTACACGACCAAGGCCCGAGCTACCTCAACAACCGAATCAACTTCTACGCTCCCAAACGCCACCTCCGCTCAGCCAACCATGCCCTCGCCACCGTCCCCCGCATCTGAAGAGCGACAACAGGAGGAAGGTCCTTCTCCTACCTGGCCGCCAAGACCTGGAACTCCCTCCCGACCGACCTGCGCCTGACCCAAGACCACCTCTCCTTCAGGAAGAAGCTGAAGACCTGGCTGTTCGAGCAGTAACGGCACCCCACCATCCCCCAGCGCCTTGAGACCCTACGGGTAGGTAGTGCGCTCTATAAATGTCTTTGATTGATTGATTGATTGATTGATGTAGCCTGTCAAGCATAATACAGTTTGCCACAGGTTGTCCTCACTGTGTGAAAAACAAAAAGGAGTCTGCTTCTTTCGTTAGGTTTTGACTGAAACTGCCTCTATTTATTACAAATAGACAACTTTTTAAAACATCTAGGAATATATTTCGTACTTGCTTATACATCACTACTTCACTGTAAAATAAAGTCATATTTTGCATCCAAACCGCTAGCATTAGTTGCCGCGCTCTCGCTCCTCGACCTGCCTGTCAACAATTAGACTTTAGAGACAAACGTTCTTCTTAAATTATGGTCTCTTTGACTGCGCTCTAGACTGTGAAGTAAGTGTACTCTCATATGAATAGACCTCACAAACTCGCAATGTACAAAAACGAAAAGAGAAAGGTGACTTAATGGGGCAGCGGCAAAAACAGTGTGATTACATCAGTGGAGAAAACCAATACCTCGAAATCACTGTTACAGGTCGTCTTCACTGTATCGTGTGTGTTCAAAATTAGCTAAGTAATGTCGATACTCCGTTAATGCAGTGTAATCGAGTGCTTTTGCACTTACAGTAGAGCAAGACACAGGAGTGCCCTACCGAAAGAGACACAGGATGTACACTACAGGGAAAGACACAGGATGAGCACTACAGCAAGACATTTTACATTTACATTTTTACATCTATCACGGAGCAAATTAAAGTATTTACCTAGATGCTGTCTTTTGTTCAAGCGCGGCTAGGGGCTGATTGTGACTCTCTCATCCCATTTGCATAGATTGATTGAAAGCATGCCAACATGAATATCCAAAGCAGTATGTACTCCGTCCGATTAAGGCAAGAAATGCCCCAGTCCACTATAAAAAGAGCGCACAATTGAGCAAGCAGTGCTTATTTTGCACACAAAAAAGTACCGGGCCATCGTCAGGAGGCAACTGAATGCTTGCAACACATATAGAACCCCCCCCCCCCCGCCAGCCCTGCCAATGACCGTTTTTATTACCTTGATTCTGTCTTTTGTTAGAGCGCGGCTGGGGGCTGATTGTGACTGAGTGGCCAGTGTGAAAATATTTATGTTAATTGCAGCGCATGACCGTGCTGCAATTAACACATATTTCCACAAAGGCCCATAAACAGCCTGCAGCCGTTTCCTATTGAGGAACAAATTTAGCAAGAGCCACTTACTATTGAAGTCGTCCCCGAAATCAGCAAAGTTGCATTTTTCGTGCCACTCGCCATTAAAAACCGGCAGCGCGAACACTCTCCTGTGATGTGTGCGCGCTTCAATAGGGACACTGCACGCTAGGAGGTCATTAAGTGGGCGGCCGTGCACGCGCGCGCGTTAGAGGGAACACTGCTCCCAAAAGTCTTCAAAGAGGACATCTTCGATGATCTCCAAGGTTGCGTGGTGTGGTAAGCTAGTGTAGAGACTCTCCACGTCACAGCTGATTAGTAGCTGAGTGTTTGGGTCGAAGGTAACCTCTTCAAGCAGATTCAATACATCTTTGGTATCCCTAGGATACGTAGATGTTTTTTGAACCATGGGTCTGAGGAAGGCGTCCGCAAATCTCGAGATCGGTTCCAAAATGGACCCGATTCCAGAGACAATGGGTTGTCCTGGAGGGTTCTGCAGGTTTTTGTGAATCTTGGGTAAGGTGTACATATATGGGATTTTTGGATTCTTTTGACAGAGAAATTCCCCTTCCTTTTTAGTGATCCAGTCGTGAGCTAATGCCTCCTCCACCATTGTGCTGATCTTGATTTTTATTCTTTCGGTGGGGTCAATGTGAAGGACTTCATAGTTCCTATGGTCCTGTAGCAGTCTCATGCATTCTTTGTCATACTGTTCTATATTTTGTATAACAGTAGCACCGCCCTTATCGGCAGGCTTTATTATGACTCCCTTGTTATTACTCAGATCTCGCAATGCTTTTCGTTCTTCGTTGGTGATGTTCTGGAAAGCGCGTTTGTCCAGAGGGTTAATGTCTTCAAGATCCCTCATTACCGCTTTCTCAAAAGTTAAGAGTTCAATTGGAAGAGTATTGTCCACTGGGGTGAACCTAGATTTTGATCTTAGGTTAGTATCTCCATGTTCCGTTTCGTCCTTCTTGTCTTTGAAAAAGACTTGCAACTTCAAGCGTCGCATAAATTCTTGTACCTCTTTACAAAGATGGAATTTATCCATGTTGGCTGTAGGCACATATCCTAAGCCCTTCTCCAGAACTCTTTTTTGTGACTCTGTTAGTTCAGTATCTGAGAGGTTCACCACCAGGCTCACTTCTGGTTCCTCGTGGCGCCTGTCATGCTCCTTGTTGATACCCGTGGGGTTTCTTCCTCTCCGGTATTCCAATGTACCGTGGTGCCCCTCCGGTTTCTCCCCTTGGTCCGTCCTTGGCGTGCCCCTAAAAAAGGCGTAGATTGATTGAAGTAGCCATAGTCTTGCTGTTGATATCCCCAAGTTGGAAACGGTCCCTGCGGATGTTGAAAGGGGGCTGGGCCATATTGTTGTTGTTGGGGATACATCATGTGGGGTTGAAAATTGTTCCATCCTCTTGTGCCACGGTAGTTAGGTCTGCGGAAGTTCCTCCTAATACCCTGGTATCTTGGGCTTTTATTACGACTGGAATTCGAACTATTTGATCCAGAGTCGGATGATTCATCATCAGTGGTATTTTCGTTTGTTGGTTTGTAATCATCTTTGATATAGCGGTAAATTCTCTCCTTTGGCCACCGACTGGTGTCTTTTTTTAGTTTCTCATATTTATTCTCCTTCAGAGTGGTTTTGCACTTGTTCAATGATTTATTTAGTTCATCCAGATATTTTTTAAGGTCAGCGGGGGATTCATAACTTTTTAGACGTATTTCTATCGTTTGTATCTCGACCTTGAGTTTGCTTGCCAATCAGCTTGCAGTCTTTATAATGAGCCCAATCCAATCTCGGGTACATCGCCACGAGATTTTTGACCAGTCGATTTTACAAGTCTTATCATGTAAGAAAATAAAAGGTTCATTACAGACCACGAGACCTGATGGTGCAGTGTTTACTTTGAGGTATTCAGAAATGAGTAGGCCATGGATTGCAGTTTTAATCTGGGTTCTTCGTAGTAGTTCCAATTCATCCCAATCATTATTTCTTGTTGAGGGGCCCGTGGTGCTCTAATCCTCAAAAGTCCCCAGGGATGACATTAAATTTGAAATCTCGTCTTCAGTGAATGCTAGGCCTAGATTAGCCATTTCCAATTGCGATAGATGTGGTTATAGAAGGGTTCTCGATCTACCAAGTGGTTGCCATAGGGTGCAGAATCACTTTTGTAGTTATTGAGAGCAAAGTTAAAAATTTTCAGTGGGCCTCCGCAGCTGTGCGCTGCCAGTAATTCCAAAACAAAGGAGGAAGTGTAGAGGTGCTGATAGAATCACCCTCCTGGCAGTATCATATAAACAATGAGATTCTATCAATGTGAAGAGGTGATAATTTTTAGTGTTTTTATTCTTATGGAGTCTAGTGAGATACTAGGCTCTCTCTTAGGTCTAGAAAGACAAGAGCACTATGTGCTTTTTAAAATACCCCTCACACACTAAAAAGTCCTTTAGTGTCATGCTTCATCATAGGGGTTTTCCCGTCCCTATAACGGGGCGGGGCGTGCTACGACCAAACGAACTACGCGGGAGCACTTAAGTTGTGACAGAGTCTATTTGTAGGTGTAGGGGTGTCAGTGAAGTGTAGGGACCTAACAAGTGAGTGCAAAAATACAAACGATTAAAAATTCCCTGGCTTAGTAGAAAAAATATATTTTATTCGCTTCTCTAGCTGGGAACATTAAGAAGGGGATTGTGAGGTAGAGCAATAGCTTGCTACCTAGTCGACATGTTTCGTAAGCAGTCCCCTACTGCTTACTCATCAGGACCATATAGTGATCCCTACTACTAGTAGCTCAGTTCTACAGTGGTATGCCTACTGTCCTACAAACAATACAGCAAAAATGGGCTGACTGTTTGGGCTTCAGGGCATGAGCTGGCCCTTATGAAGCATGGTAATTTGCAATGAATACCAAAAATATTGACCTATTGCGGTATCTGTAAAGGAAAAGGAGAAAAAGGAAGAGAGAGGGAGAAAACAACATAAATGCGTGTTTTCCACATTGAATTGAGTGGTGACACAAAATATTTTTGTGGTCATGAGACACACTGGTAGGAAAACGCCTTGTGCTGCAAAAGCGATTGTTATGCCTTCTGTGATAAAGTAGGCAAATTCAGTACACCTCTCATAACTGGTTAATTCCACCAGATATATACTGTAGAACCCTCATGATATCGGGGTTCGCGTTTGTCTCATCACACATACAATTGCGACTCAATACACTCAAACAAACAATCTAAATGGAAGAAGTACAGGAACCCTTATTCACGTTTCAAAACATTGGTTATATCGACTATGACCCTTGGAATGGCATTATACGTACTCTTTTCGTTAGTGTTCAATGCCCCATGAGCTTGCAGGCGAGGGTGTTCAGCGCGGTCGACTGCAAAATAAAACCGCACCCGTTTGTCATTTACGGATCACGTCCGTGATGTTAGTTACCCTTGTGACCCATTTGTTAAAGACTCGAGGTCAGAGTCTATTACTTACATCACCGGCATAAGAAAGTTTCCTTATTCCTACCCCGTGCTGCTCCGAGGACTGCCGGTCTCTTGCGTGTTGCATCGTTATAAAGCCCATTCATTTCCGCATTGTCATCCGCGTGTGTTGATGTAGCTTGGAAAAAACTAGTGCGCTGACCTAAAATGGCTGCCGCTTTTCGTCATAGTTAGGCAGAGAAGCGGAAGTCTTTCTATACTTTTATTACAAGGCTAAGCTGGGGTTTATAGTTAATGAAAATTAATATATATCGGCCACATGTGCAGGTCTGGCAATTATCAAAAAACAATCTGGGAGATAGGGAAATCATTAATGTGACCATAAAAATATTGCAAGGGCAAAAAATAAAGGATGCCATTCGTGTGTGTCATTCCTTAGGGGGAACCTATGTAATCTATCAGGGAGAGTATTAATCCACTGAACAGCTGGTTTTGAAAAAATTCCTAAGTTATGTCTCTGGTGACAATTAGGAGTTCATTTTAACTGCCCCCAGGGTATATCATCGTTCAGACCAGTTCTGTGGGATTGGATGCGAAACACCCATCTTTGCTCTTTTTCCGGGAGAAAATTCTCGGTGCTAACTTGTTCTATCACAGTCCACGAAATTTCCTCAGGTTTATGGTTCTTTTCCAAAAAATGATTTGTGAGTTTTGTGCTTGATTTTTTGCATTTTATAGTGCTCTTATGTTCGCCTATCCTGATCTTTACTGCCCTGCTCGTCATTCCTACACACTCGAGTTTGCAGGGACAGGTGATCAGGTATACGACATTGGCACTATTACAGTTGCTGAAGCTTCTCTGTTCCCAAACAGTATCATTGTTGAAGGTCAGTTTTTTACTCTTTCCAGTTAGGCAACAGACTTTGCATCCTCCACAAGGATGGTGGCCCTGTACAAAATTTGGATTTTTCTGCCAGTTGGTGTTGTTGGATTTGGGTCTTGTGTGGACCAAAACATCTCTTATGCTTTGTGCTTTTTTATATGAAAAAATAGGTTTAGGTATCTGCAGACCACTGCTGTTCAAAATTTTCCAATTCCTGTTGATGATTTTTGTCACTTGGTTTGAACTGGTATTGTACTTTTTCACACAAATATGTCTTTTCTCTTCCTCTTTTGGTGCTTTTTCTTCCAAAAGGCTCTCACGGCAGTTGTTTCTAGCTCGTTTGTATGCCTGATCAATAATTCTGTTTGGGTACATCCGGGCTTCTAATTTCTTTTTTAGGTCTTTTGACTGCAGTTTAAAGTTCCCAATCTCCGTGCAGTTCCTGCGGAGGCGCAGAAATTGACCATATGGGAGGATATCCCGTAGATGTTTAGAGTGGAAGCTGTTATACATTAGGAGGCAATTTTTTGAAGTCCTTTTAAAGTGGGTTGTAGTCATTAGTCTTCCATCTTTGGGAAAGATGTTCAAGTCTAGGAAAACCAGATTGCTGTTGGAGGTGGTGCTCGTGAATTTCAAGAACTCATCCTGTAGATTCAGCCAGGTCAAAAATTGTTCAGAGTTTCTTTCATCTCCATCCTAGATGATAAGGATATCATCGATGTATTGTTTCCACAACTTGAAGGTTGGTTCTGAAGGGGTTGTTGGGGTTCAGTATTTTGGTCACCTCTAGATGGTGCACATAGAGACCAGCTATGCTAGGAGCAAATGTGCTCCCCATGCTGGTACCGTGTTTTTGTAAGTATAGGGTGCCTTTGTATTAAAAAAAAAATATTTTAATGCTAGAGAACAGCAATCAATCACCACATTACGTGGTGTCTGATACTCCCAAAAGTCTTCAAAGAGGACATCTTCGATGATCTCCAAGGTTGCGTGGTGTGGTAAGCTAGTATAGAGACTCTCCACGTCACAGCTGATTAGTAGCTGAGTGTTTGGGTCGAAGGTAACCTCTTCAAGCAGATTCAATACATCTTTGGTATCCCTAAGATACGTAGATGTTTTTTGAACCATGGGTCTGAGAAAGGCGTCCGCAAATCTCGAGATCGGTTCCAAAATGGACCCGATTCCAGAGACAATGCGTTGTCCTGGAGGGTTCTGCAGGTTTTTGTGAATCTTGGGTAAGGTGTACATATATGGGATTTTTGGATTCTTTTGACAGAGAAATTCCCCTTCCTTTTTAGTGATCCAGTCGTGAGCTAATGCCTCCTCCACCATTGTGCTGATCTTGATTTTTATTCTTTCGGTGGGGTCAATGTGAAGGACTTCATAGTTCCTATGGTCCTGTAGCAGTCTCATGTATTCTTTGTCATACTGTTCTATATTTTGTATAACAGTAGCACCGCCCTTATCGGCTGGCTTTATTATGACTCCCTTGTTATTACTCAGATCTCGCAATGCTTTTCGTTCTTCGTTGGTGATGTTCTGGAAAGCGCGTTTGTCCAGAGGGTTAATGTCTTCAAGATCCCTCATTACCGCTTTCTCAAAAGTTAAGAGTTCAATTGGAAGAGTATTGTCCACTGGGGTGAACCTAGATTTTGGTCTTAGGTTAGTATCTCCATGTTCCGTTTCGTCCTTCTTGTCTTTGAAAAAGACTTGCAACTTCAAGCGTCGCATAAATTCTTGTACCTCTTTACAAAGATGGAATTTATCCATGTTGGCTGTAGGCACATATCCTAAGCCCTTCTCCAGAACTCTTTTTTGTGACTCTGTTAGTTCAGTATCTGAGAGGTTCACCACCAGGCTCACTTCTGGTTCCTCGTGGCGCCTGTCATGCTCCTTGTTGATACCCGTGGGGTTTCTTCCTCTCCGGTATTCCAATGTACCGTGGTGCCCCTCCTGTTTCTCCCCTTGGTCCGTCCTTGGCGTGCCCCTAAAAAAGGCGTAGATTGATCGAAGTAGCCATAGTCTTGCTGTTGATATCCCCAAGTTGGAAACGGTCCCTGTGGGTGTTGAAAGGGGGCTGGGCCATATTGTTGTTGTTGGGGATACATAATGTGGGGTTGAAAATTGTTCCATCCTCTTGTGCCACGGTAGTTAGGTCTGCGGAAGTTCCTCCTAATACCCTGGTATCTTGGGCTTTTATTACGACTGGAATTCGAACTATTTGATCCAGAGTCGGATGATTCATCATCAGTGGTATTTTCGTTTGTTGGTTTGTAATCATCTTTGATATAGCGGTAAATTCTCTCCTTTGGCCACCGACTGGTGTCTTTTTTTAGTTTCTCATATTTATTCTCCTTCAGAGTGGTTTCGAACTCATTCAATGATTTATTTAGTTCATCCAGATATTTTTTAAGGTCAGCGGGGGATTCATAACTTTTTAGACGTATTTCTATCGTTTGTATCTCGACCTTGAGTTTGCTTGCCAATCTGCTTGCAGTCTTTATAATGAGCACAATCCAATCTCGGGTACATCGCCACGAGATTTTTGACCAGTCGATTTTACAAGTCTTATCATGTAAGAAAATAAAAGGTTCATTACAGACCACGAGACCTGATGGTGCAGTGTTTACTTTGAGGTATTCAGACATGATAGGCCATGGATTGCAGTTTTTATCTGGGTTCTTCGTAGTAGTTCCAATTCATCCCAATCATTATTTCTTGTTGAGGGGCCCCTGGTGCTCTAACCCTCAAAAGTCCCCAGGGATGACATTACATTTGAAATCTCGTCTTCAGTGAATGCTAGGCCTAGATCAGCCATTTCCAATTGCGAAAGATGTGGTTATAGAAGGGTCCCTCGATCTACCAAGTGGTTGCCGTAGGGTGCAGAATCACTTTTGTAGTTATTGAGAGCAAAGTTACAAATTTTCAGTGGGCCTCCGCAGCTGTGCGCTGCCAGTAATTCCAAAACAAAGGAGGAACCGTAGAGGTGCTGATAGAATCACCCTCCTGGCAGTATCATATAAACAATGAGATTCTATAAATGTGAAGAGGTGATCATTTTTAGCGTTTTTATTCTTATGGGGTCTAGTGAGATACTAGGATCTCTCTTAGGTCTAGAAAGACAAGAGCACTATGTGCTTTTTAAAATACCCCTCACACACTAAAAAGTCCTTTAGTGTCATGCTTCATCATAGGGTCTTCCCGTCCCTATAACGGGGCGGGGCGTGCTACGACCAAACAAACTACGCGGGAGCACTTAAGTTGTGACAGAGGCTATGTGTAGGTGTAGGGGTGTCAGTGAAGTGTAGGGACCTAACAAGTGAGTAAAGACTGCAAGCAGATTGGCAAGCGAACTCAAGGTCGAGATACAAACGATAGAAATATGTCTAAAAAGTTATGAATCCCCTGCTGACCTTAAAAAATATCTGGATGAACTAAATAAATCATTGAACGAGTTCGAAATCACTCTGAAAGAGAATAAATATGAGAAACTAAAAAAAGACACCAGTCGGTGGACAAAGGAGAGAATTTACCCCTATATCAAAGATGATTACAAACCAACAAACGAAAATACCACTGATGATGAATCATCCGACTCTGGATCAAATAGTTCGAATTCCAGTCGTAATAAAAGCCCAAGTGTAGGAGAGTAGGGTCTGCTATCCTATGGTCACCCCAAATTTTTGCTTTTTGCTTCACTGGTTTCTGACTTAATGTGGCTGTGGGCCTGCTAATCAGACCCACAGCCTGCTGTTCTCTCTCTAAATTGATGCCAATGCACTTTAGGTGCATTACGAATTGGAACTGGTTCACCTTATGAGCCCCTGTAATAGTGCACCCTAGGTGCCCAGGGCCTAGGTGTATCCAAGGCCTACCAGGGGCTGCAGCACGTATTGTGCCACCCCTGGCCTGGCCTCCCTATTTGACACAACTGGCTGATCACTCAGCTGGGGTAAGTCGGTGTAACCACCTCTTACTTAGGTACAGTATGTCTGTGCCTAACCCTAAACTGGACACATATGTTCCTATCAGCCACTCCTATGGAAGGCCTCATCAATCCTGGAGGCAGAGTGCTTGGAAATATGTGAGATGGTGCTCTGGCATGAGATGAGCCTGTCTGCAGCTGTCGGGAACAACTCCCTAAGCCGTTCCGGGATATTGCCATACCATATACTCTTAAGTGCATTATAATCCTCGCGGTTAAATGCTATCTTTGGTTTGGCTTTATCAAAACATGTCGAGTAAGGTGTCATACGAATTGGAATACTATCCCCTCACCAATTCTGGCGACGGGGATAGCATTCCACCCTTCTAGAGGGACACGACATGTGTGTAGCCTTAACCCCGGTTAAAGTTAAACAGAGCCTCAGCTTCACAAAATGGACGCTGCCACCACAGACACAAGTCTGGCCTCCTGCTGCTGACCGAAACTCGGCAGATGGTGGCCTGGACAAAGGGTTTCCTGCCTTGGGAGGTGCGAGCACCACCCCAGACAGGATTTTGTGTATTAGGTAGGACAGGGCTGAATAGAATCAGACATGCCCGGGGCACACAAGGTGTCCCCGTGCATAGGCCAGTCCAAACCGGTTCTGGGGCCTTCCAGCCCCAGTCCTGGCGCGGAGCTGGACAAAGGAAAGGGGGTGTAACCGCCCCCCTTCCTGGTTCCTCCCAGAGGAGGGACCTAGTAGGTGATCCACCCCCAGTTTGGGAATAAGAGGGGGAGCAGTGCCATTGCACAGCAGATCATCCCGAAATCAACTTAAAACTAAGAAGAAGACTGGACTTCGACATTCTGCTGCACAGAAGACTGAAGAAGAATCTCCCTTGTGGCCAAGGAGTGACCACCCTGTGAACACAGGTACCAACCAGCAACTCGACGTCTGCTTTGCCGCCGCCTCCCGCCGGAGACCGAGCCCAGAGCCTGACAAGAACCAGACTCCCAGACCTCTCCGAGCCCGATCCACAGTCCCTGCAAAGAAGGGACCCGTGGAGGCACCGAGTGACGTGGGACCGGACCTCTTGAAAGACACCCGAAAAGCTGACTGCGCAGCTTCTGAGGCATCCTCGACGTTGTGCTTTGGGGATTGAGAACCCCCACCACCGAGCAGCCCTTGCACCGAAGATCAGCCCTCCAGCATCTCCACGATCTGCGTGGGGCCCTTTTGCATTGTGCCACTCGACGCGCCATCCCGGCCACTAGCCACGCGGCCAGCGGCCATCTTGGCGACGAACCCGAAGATTTAAACAGCAGGTCTGGTGGCTCCAGACCTACCCAAGCTCCTGTGAAAAGGAGCACCCGCTCTGACCTTGCTGGTCCGAGTGAACAGCATCTTTCAACTCCTGCGGGGCTTGCATTTGCCAAGGCCTGTTTGCTCCGATCAGGTCGCCGACACCGCCAACAGCGAGAAGCCTACGTGGGACAGCTCGTGACCGACTCCTGGACGTCCTCGACCCCGGGTATCCACGTGGCTGCAGAAAGAAGCTACCCGACAACGCCTGTTTGCACCCGACATCGCCTGGTTCCGATCTGGTTCCACGGTAGTCACTGGCTAGTGACTTTGAACATTGTCCCCTCTGCTTTCAGGTCTTCAACTCTTCAGATCCACCCTTGGATCCACCGGAACTCTTCTCATCGAGCCGCCTGCAGCATCTTCAGCTCCAAGCACCATCGACCAGCGTGACGAAACCCGACACATCTTCGACCCTGTGCACCCGCTTCCTGTGGGTGAGGTAACTCAGCTCCGCCGGTGCTCCTGCACTGGTACACATCCCAAGGGCCTGTGTTTTAAGTTTCAGCTCCGTAGGTCACTCGGAAGGTTCCTAACTTTATAACTTTGTGCTTTTTACGCACCATAGACTTTGTATTGAGAAGTGCGTGCACTTTGAACACTGCACCCGAGTCCCGTGGGCCTTTCCCGACTTAGTCATTGCCAGTCTCGAATAGCTCCAGCGATTCCCAAGGTCCTAGGCCTCTTCCCTTTCCGATTGGTATCTCTTATACCACTTTCTTAGTATATGGTTTAGGTGGCCCCTAGGGCTCATCCATATTGTGCAACTTTTGTGTATTTTAAACTGTCTTGTGATTTAACGCTTGTGCTTCTGTGCTCATAAAGAGTCCAGGGGATTTTAATAGTTAATAAATCAATATATATTTTCAATATATATCTGTGTGGTGTCCCTTTCATTTGGTATTCAAGGGGGTTGTGTATGGTATAACAGCTGGCTTCACATGCCTTTCAGAGTTTAGCCTAAGACTGCTTTGTCCACGTTACCACTAGGATAACTGGTCTACAAGGTTGAATTACAACCATCATCATAAGGGTTGCTTGGCATGATACAAAGTGATCACTAAGAATTAGTGAGCATTATATATCAGGCCAACTTCTCACATTGGTGAGCAGCGGATTGGGATCTGAGCTTGCTGTTGTTTTACCATTACAATCTTTGAGATTATCATTTGAAAGATCATACAGGTACCTGCTAGGTACATATAAAACAAGACTAGTATACTTAAGTTCTACTGAACTTAGTTGTTGTAGAGCAAAGGGAGTAGCACACCCTAGCTACAACTACTAGATAGGTTTAGTAGGTAAACACCAGTGTAGGTAGATTGCAACACATCCACCCACACTAGAGCAATGTCTGGAACAGAGGGGTCCAGTGGACTTACTCCTGTTGAGAGTGACCCTCCAAGGGCACCATCCCAGTTTGCTATTTTTCCCTTTAAGGAATTAAGACAGCTTTGTGTCTTAAGGGGTCTGAAGACAGGGCCTTCCCCTACTACAGACCACCTAAGAGAGCTCTTGGATCAGTCTGAGGCTCTAAAGACCTCTAAAGCAAACCCCACAGGGAATGCTGAAGGAGGCCATCCTTCAGAGGATGACACTGTAGACCCCCCTGCCCCTATCATCCTAGTAGATGAGGAAGCCTCCACCACTGGAGCTCCTCAAGTAGATGTAGAGGAAGAGGAAGAAGAAGAGGGGGAGGAGGTGGAAAGCAGTGAGTCAGATGATGACAGAAATAGTCAGGTGCTGGTCAGTAGACTGAACCAGGCTAACTTAAGCTTGCTTGGGAATGAATCAGGTAACAACCCATTCAGACCCCCAGGTGGACTTAACCAGGAGCCTAGGAGGAGAAGGATTCACTCAGGTGACTCTGACAACTCCTATGCTTCTAGAGGTTCTCATGGTCACTCCAGAAAAAGGATGACTAGCCCTCAGAGAAGGGAACATGAGGCCAAATTGAGAGAATCTCAAATTAGAGAGGCTGAATTGAGAGTCCAGAGACAAGAATTAGAGATTGCCCTGGCCCAAGAGAAACTTGCTAGAGCAAGACAGCCTAGAGAGAGTGGGGTAATAGAACCCACTCTTGGCAGCAATATCCACAAGGATAAAGACAGGTCTTTTGATAATAGAAACCTGAGTAAGATTGTGCCCCCCTACAAAGCTGGGGATGATATCCATAAATGGATTACTGCAATGGAGAGAGCCTGCAGAGTACAGCAGATCCCTCAGGAGCAGTGGGCAGCAATCCTGTGGCTCTCCTTTGAAGGTAGAGGCCGAGACAGACTCCTCACAGTTAGTGATGGGGATTCTAGAAACTACCTGGTCCTGAAGAGTGCTCTGATTGATGGGTTAGGCTTAACCACTGAACAGTACAGGTTAATGTTCAGAGATACCCAGTAGACACAGACTCAGGACTGGTCTGAATTTGTTGAGTGTGCCACTAAGGCTCTGGAGGGATGGTTGCTGGGAAGCAAGGTTACAGACTATGAAGGATTGTATAATTTGCTGATGAGAGAACAAATTTTAAATAATTGTCAGAACCAGCAGTTGCATCAACATTTGGTTGACTCAGATTTGACCTCTCCCCAAGAATTGGGAAAGAGGGCAGATAAATGGGTAAGAACCAGAGTTAAGCAAAAGAACCAGAACCAGAACCAGAACCAGGGTGGTGACCAGAAGAAAACAGACCAGAAGGGTGGGGAGCAGAAAGCTAAAGACCAGTAGTCTTCAACAGGGCCCCAAACTGAGACAGAGGGTGGGTCCCAAACTTCCAAGAAGAAGAAGAAAGAAGGTCAGAAGAAACCCTGGTGTAAAACTTGTAAGAACACCTCTCACTGGACAAGTGAGTGTAAAAAGGGTGGAGCCCCCAGCACTGCAGCCCCTAAGGCACCTGCACCCACTAGTACAGTTAGCAGTGCTGGTCCTCAAGCCAAGGGTTTAGTGGGAATCACTTTGGGAACTGGAGGAGATTCTGACCTAGTCAGAACTCTTACACAGGCTGTTCTGGTTTGTGAAGGGGACCTAGATTTGGTCCCTGACATAAGTCCCAGTAATCTGGGCAAATACAGACAGACGCCTTTGATTAACAACAAAGTGGCTCAAGCTTACAGGGACACATGTGCCAGTGTCACTATGGTGACACCTAACTTTGTGGACCCTGGACAATACATGCCAGGCGATGATTACCTGGTGACCAATGCCAGCAATGTCACTACTACACATAGTGTGGCACTTGTTAACTTTTCCTGGGGAGGGGTAACTGGCCTAAAGAAAGTTGTGGTTAGTGCTGATCTCCCAGTAGAATGTTTGTTGGGCAATGACCTGGAGAACTCTCTATGGTCGGAAGTTGAGTACAGGACTCATGCAGAGATGTTAGGGATATCATCACATGTCCTTGCTGTGACCAGGTCACAGGCCAAAAAGTGCCTCTCTGAACCTCAGGTCTTGGATCCTGGAACAATGGACCAAGTACCTCCCAAGAAGAAGAACAGGAGGGTTAAGGCTGTGCCTTCCCAACTGCCTACAAGTGAGGATCAGGCTTCACAGGAAACTGATCTTGAGACCCCTGAAGGAACTGTCCCTGAAGAACTTGAACCTGATCAGGTTGAGTTTCTGGGGACAGGGGGACCTTCTAGGGCAGACTTGGGGCAGGCTCAGTTAACCTGTCCTTCTCTTGAACCCCTCAGACAGCAGGCTGCTGCTGAGGCTGCTGGGAATGCTCAAGGTGCCCATAAAGTATATTGGGACGATGGACTCCTTTATTCAGAGGCTAGAGACCCCAAGCCTGGTGCTACCAGGAGGTTGGTTATACCTCTGCAATTTAGGGGCTTCCTACTCACCTTGGCCCATGATATTCCTTTAGCAGGACACCTAGGCCAGAACAAGACTTGGGACAGGCTTGTCCCACACTTTCACTGGCCTCACATGTCTGAAGACACCAAGGAGTTTTGTCGCTCCTGTGAAACCTGCCAAGCCAGTGGTAAAGCAGGTGGAACAACAAAGGCCCCCCTAATACCACTACCTGTGGTGGGGGTTCCCTTTGAGAGAGTGGGGATTGATATTGTTGGTCCAATGGATCCCCCTACAGCATCTGGGCACAGATTCATACTGGTGGTAGTGGATCATGCCACCAGGTACCCAGAGGCAATTCCCCTTAGGACCACAACAGCTCCTGTTGTGGCCAGGGCCTTACTTGGAGTTTTCTCCAGAGTGGGGTTTCCTAAGGAGGTAATATCAGATAGAGGTACCAACTTCATGTCTGGATATTTGACAGCTATGTGGAAGGAATGTGGTGTAAACTACAAGTTCACCACTCCTTATCACCCACAATGCAATGGGCTTGTTGAGAGATTTAACAAGACCCTAAAGGGCATGATTAAAGGATTACCTGAAAAGCTCAGGCGAAGATGGGACATCCTTCTGCCCTGCCTTTTGTTCGCTTACAGAGAGGTCCCACAAAAGGGGGTTGGCTTCAGCCCCTTTGAATTGTTGTTTGGGCACCCTGTAAGAGGACCCCTGTGTCTTGTGAAGGAAGGATGGGAGTTACCTCTCAAAAAGCCTAAACAGGACATAGTGGACTATGTACTTGGTCTCCGCTCCAGGATGGCAGAGTACATGGAAAAGGCATCCAAAAACCTTGAGGCTAGCCAAGAATTACAAAAAGCTTGGCATGACCAAAAGGCTGTCCTTGTTGAATTTCAGCCTGGACAGAAGGTATGGGTGTTGGAGCCAGTGGCCCCAGCAGCACTCCAAGACAAATGGTCTGGACCCCATACAATTCTGGAAAAGAAGGGAGAGGTTACCTACTTGGTGGACCTAGGAACTCCCAGGAGCCCCCACAGGGTGCTCCATGTGAACAGATTGAAGGCATATGTCAGCAGGGCAGACATGGGCTTGCTCATGGCTACAGACGAGGGACAGGAGGAAGAGAGTGACCCTCTCCCAGACCTGCTCACTCAGAACCCTGAGGATGGCTCAGTTGATGGTGTGGCCTTAGGTGGCAGCCTCACTGAACATCAGCAACATGACTGCAGACAAGTTCTACAGGCATACAGGCATATGTTCTCCTTGACACCCAGTCAGACTAACTGGTGTACACATGTGGTGGACACTGGTGACAGTCTTCCTGTAAAGAGCAAAATTTACAGGCAACCTGACCACGTCAGGGACTGTATAAAGACTGAGGTGCAAAAGATGCTGGAATTAGGTGTCATTGAGCCTTCAGAGAGCCCCTGGGCTAGCCCAGTGGTTCTGGTCCCCAAACCTCACACCAAAGATGGCAAGAGAGAGATGAGGTTCTGTGTGGATTACAGAGGACTCAATGCTGTCACCAGGACAGATGCACACCCTATTCCAAGGGCAGATGAGCTCATTGACAAGTTGGCTTCTGCCAAATATTTGAGCACATTTGACTTGACAGCTGGCTACTGGCAAATCAGGTTAGCTGAGGAGTCTAAAGCCAAGACAGCATTTTCTACCCCTAGTGGGCATTATCAGTTTGTGGTGATGCCCTTTGGTTTGAAAAATGCACCTGCCACCTTCCAAAGGTTGGTGAACCAAGTCCTCACTGGGTTGGATGACTTTTGTGCAGCTTATCTAGACGATATTGCTGTCTTTAGCTCCACCTGGGAGGATCACCTGATCCACCTGAAGGAAGTGCTTGAGGCTCTGCAGAAGGCAGGCCTCACTATCAAGGCAACAAAGTGCCAGATAGGGCAGAGCAAGGTTGTATACCTGGGCCACCTTGTAGGTGGAGGCCAAGTTCAACCACTGGAGAGTAAGATCCAGACCATCAAGGACTGGTCCCCTCCAACTACCCAGACTCAGGTCAGAGCTTTCTTGGGCCTGACTGGGTACTACAGGAAGTTTGTTAAGAACTATGGGTCCATTGTGACTCCTCTTAATGATCTGACATCCAAGAAGATGCCCAAAAAGGTTCAGTGGACAGAAATCTGTCAAAAGGCATTTGATGACCTGAAGAAGGCCATGTGCTCTGCACCTATCCTGAAGAGTCCTGACTACTCAAGAGAGTTCATTGTCCAAACAGATGCTTCTGAGTTGGGAGTGGGAGCAGTGCTTTCACAGCTTAATGTAGATGGCCAGGACCAGCCCATTGCTTTCATTAGCAGAAGGCTGACCCCCAGAGAGAAACGTTGGTCAGCTATAGAGAGGGAGGCCTTTGCTGTGGTGTGGGCCCTGAAGAAGTTGAGACCATACTTATTTGGCACTCACTTCAAGATTCAGACCGACCATAAGCCCCTCCTATGGCTTAATCAGATGAAGGGTGAAAACCCCAAACTACTCAGGTGGTCCATTTCCCTACAGGGGATGGACTTTACAGTGGAGCACCGCCCAGGGACTGACCATGGCAACGCAGATGGTCTCTCCAGGTACTTCCACTTAGAACATGAAGACACAACTGGTCAAGGTTAGTCTAATGTCCCTGCGTTTGGGGGGGGGGGGTTATGTAGGAGAGTAGGGTCTGCTATCCTATGGTCACCCCAAATTTTTGCTTTTTGCTTCACTGGTTTCTGACTTAATGTGGCTGTGGGCCTGCTAATCAGACCCACAGCCTGCTGTTCTCTCTCTAAATTGATGCCAATGCACTTTAGGTGCATTACGAATTGGAACTGGTTCACCTTATGAGCCCCTGTAATAGTGCACCCTAGGTGCCCAGGGCCTAGGTGTATCCAAGGCCTACCAGGGGCTGCAGCACGTATTGTGCCACCCCTGGCCTGGCCTCCCTATTTGACACAACTGGCTGATCACTCAGCTGGGGTAAGTCGGTGTAACCACCTCTTACTTAGGTACAGTATGTCTGTGCCTAACCCTAAACTGGACACATATGTTCCTATCAGCCACTCCTATGGAAGGCCTCATCAATCCTGGAGGCAGAGTGCTTGGAAATATGTGAGATGGTGCTCTGGCATGAGCTGAGCCTGTCTGCAGCTGTCGGGAACAACTCCCTAAGCCGTTCCGGGATATTGACATACCATATACTCTTAAGTGCATTATAATCCTCGCGGTTAAATGCTATCTTTGGTTTGGCTTTATCAAAACATGTCGAGTAAGGTGTCATACGAATTGGAATACTATCCCCTCGCCAATTCTGGCGACGGGGATAGCATTCCACCCTTCTAGAGGGACACGACATGTGTGTAGCCTTAACCCCGGTTAAAGTTAAACAGAGCCTCAGCTTCACAAAATGGACGCTGCCACCACAGACACAAGTCTGGCCTCCTGCTGCTGACCGAAACTCGGCAGATGGTGGCCTGGACAAAGGGTTTCCTGCCTTGGGAGGTGCGAGCACCACCCCAGACAGGATTTTGTGTATTAGGTAGGACAGGGCTGAATAGAATCAGACATGCCCGGGGCACACAAGGTGTCCCCGTGCATAGGCCAGTCCAAACCGGTTCTGGGGCCTTCCAGCCCCAGTCCTGGCGCGGAGCTGGACAAAGGAAAGGGGGTGTAACCGCCCCCCTTCCTGGTTCCTCCCAGAGGAGGGACCTAGTAGGTGATCCACCCCCAGTTTGGGAATAAGAGGGGGAGCAGTGCCATTGCACAGCAGATCATCCCGAAATCAACTTAAAACTAAGAAGAAGACTGGACTTCGACATTCTGCTGCACAGAAGACTGAAGAAGAATCTCCCTTGTGGCCAAGGAGTGACCACCCTGTGAACACAGGTACCAACCAGCAACTCGACGTCTGCTTTGCCGCCGCCTCCCGCCGGAGACCGAGCCCAGAGCCCGACAAGAACCAGACTCCCAGACCTCTCCGAGCCCGATCCACAGTCCCTGCAAAGAAGGGACCCGTGGAGGCACCGAGTGACGTGGGACCGGACCTCTTGAAAGACACCCGAAAAGCTGACTGCGCAGCTTCTGAGGCATCCTCGACGTTGTGCTTTGGGGATTGAGAACCCCCACCACCGAGCAGCCCTTGCACCGAAGATCAGCCCTCCAGCATCTCCACGATCTGCGTGGGGCCCTTTTGCATTGTGCCACTCGACGCGCCATCCCGGCCACTAGCCACGCGGCCAGCGGCCATCTTGGCGACGAACCCGAAGATTTAAACAGCAGGTCTGGTGGCTCCAGACCTACCCAAGCTCCTGTGAAAAGGAGCACCCGCTCTGACCTTGCTGGTCCGAGTGAACAGCATCTTTCAACTCCTGCGGGGCTTGCATTTGCCAAGGCCTGTTTGCTCCGATCAGGTCGCCGACACCGCCAACAGCGAGAAGCCTACGTGGGACAGCTCGTGACCGACTCCTGGACGTCCTCGACTCCGGGTATCCACGTGGCTGCAGAAAGAAGCTACCCGACAACGCCTGTTTGCACCCGACATCGCCTGGTTCCGATCTGGTTCCACGGTAGTCACTGGCTAGTGACTTTGAACATTGTCCCCTCTGCTTTCAGGTCTTCAACTCTTCAGATCCACCCTTGGATCCACCGGAACTCTTCTCATCGAGCCGCCTGCAGCATCTTCAGCTCCAAGCACCATCGACCAGCGTGACGAAACCCGACACATCTTCGACCCTGTGCACCCGCTTCCTGTGGGTGAGGTAACTCAGCTCCGCCGGTGCTCCTGCACTGGTACACATCCCAAGGGCCTGTGTTTTAAGTTTCAGCTCCGTAGGTCACTCGGAAGGTTCCTAACTTTATAACTTTGTGCTTTTTACGCACCATAGACTTTGTATTGAGAAGTGCGTGCACTTTGAACACTGCACCCGAGTCCCGTGGGCCTTTCCCGACTTAGTCATTGCCAGTCTCGAATAGCTCCAGCGATTCCCAAGGCCCTAGGCCTCTTCCCTTTCCTATTGGTATCTCTTATACCACTTTCTTAGTATATGGTTTAGGTGGCCTCTAGGGCTCATCCATATTGTGCAACTTTTGTGTATTTTAAACTGTCTTGTGATTTAACGCTTGTGCTTCTGTGCTCATAAAGAGTCCAGGGGATTTTAATAGTTAATAAATCAATATATATTTTCAATATATATCTGTGTGGTGTCCCTTTCATTTGGTATTCAAGGGGGTTGTGTATGGTATAACAGCTGGCTTCACATGCCTTTCAGAGTTTAGCCTAAGACTGCTTTGTCCACGTTACCACTAGGATAACTGGTCTACAAGGTTGAATTACAACCATCATCATAAGGGTTGCTTGGCATGATACAAAGTGATCACTAAGAATTAGTGAGCATTATATATCAGGCCAACTTCTCACACCAAGATACCAGGGTATTAGGAGGAACTTCCGCAAACCTAACTACTGTGGCACAAGAGGATGGAACAATTTTCAACCCCACATGATGTATCCCCAACAACAACAATATGGCCCAGCCCCCTTACAACATCCACAGGGACCGTTTCCAACTTGGGGATACCAACAGCAAGACTATGGCTACTTCGATCAATCTACGCCTTTTTTAGGGGCACGCCAAGGACGGACCAAGGGGAGAAACTGGAGGGGCACAACGGTACATTGGAATACCTGAGAGGAAGAAACCCCACGAGTATCAACAAGGAGCATGACAGGCGCCACGAGGAACCAGAAGTGAGCCTGGTGGTGAACCTCTCAGATACTGAACTAACAGAGTCACAAAAAAGAGTTCTGGAGAAGGGCTTAGGATATGTGCCTACAGCCAACATGGATAAATTCCATCTTTGTAAATAGGTACAAGAATTTATGCGACGCTTGAAGTTGCAAGTCTTTTTCAAAGACAAGAAGGACGAAATGGAACATGGAGATACTAACCTAAGACCAAAATCTAGGTTCACCCCTATGGACAATACTCTTCCAATTAAACTCTTAACTTTTGAGAAAGCGGTAATGAGGGATCTTTAAGACATTAACCCTCTGGACAGACGCGCTTTCCAGAACATCACCAAGGAAGAACGAAAAGCATTGCGAGATCTGAGTAATAACAAGGGAGTCATAATAAAGCCAGCCGATAAGGGCGGTGCTACTGTTATACAAAATATAGAACAGTATGACAAAGAATGCATGAGACTGCTACAGGACCATAGGAACTATGAAGTCCTTCACATTGACCACACCGAAAGAATAAAAATCAAGATCAGCACAATAGTGGAGGAGGCATTAGCTCATGACTGGATCACTAAAAAGGAAGGGGAATTTCTCTGTCAAAAGAATCCAAAAATCCCATATATGTACACCTTACCCAAGATTCACAAAAACCTGCAGAACCCTCCAGGACGACCCATTGTCTCTGGAATCGGGTCCATTTTGGAACCGATCTCGAGATTTGCGGACGCCTTCCTCAGACCCATGGTTCAAAAAACATCTACGTATCTTAGGGATACCAAAGATGTATTGAATCTGCTTGAAGAGGTTACCTTCGACCCAAACACTCAGCTACTAATCAGCTGTGACGTGGAGAGTCTCTACACTAGCTTGCCACACCACGCAACCTTGGAGATCATCGAAGATGTCCTCTTTGAAGACTTTTGGGAGTATCAGACACCACGTAATGTGGTGATGCATTGCTGTTCTCTAGCATTAAAAGATTTTTTTTTTTAATACAAAGGCACCCTATACTTACAAAAACACGGTACCAGCATGGGGAGCACATTTGCTCCTAGCATAGCTGGTCTCTATGTGCACCATCTAGAGGTGACTAAAATACTGAACCCGAACAACCCCTTCAGAACCAACATCAAGTTGTGGAAACAATACATCGATGATATCCTTATCATCTGGGATGGAGATGAAAGAAACTCTGAACAATTTTTGACCTGGCTGAATCTACAAGATGAGTTCTTGAAATTCACGAGCACCACCTCCAACAGCAATCTGGTTTTCCTAGACTTGAACATCTTTCCCAAAGATGGAAGACTAATGACTACAACCCACTTTAAAAGCACTTCAAAAAATTGCCTCTTAATGTATAACAGCTTCCACCCTAAACATCTACGGGATAACCTCCCATATGGTCAATTTCTGCGCCTCCGCAGGAACTGCACGGAGATTGGGAACTTTAAACTGCAGTCAATTGACCTAAAAAAGAAATTAGAAGCCCGGATGTACCCAAACAGAATTATTGATCTGGCATACAAACGAGCTAGATACAACTGCCGTGAGAGCCTTTTGGAAGAAAAAGCACCAAAAGAGGAAGAGAAAAGACCTATTTGTGTGACCACATACAATACCAGTTCAAACCAAGTGACAAAAATCATCAACAGGAATTGGAAGATTTTGAACAGCGGTGGTCTGCAGATACCTAAACCTATTTTTTCACATAAAAAAGCACAAAGCATAAGAGATGTTTTGGTCCACACAAGACCCAAATCCAACAACACCAACGGGCAGAAAAATCCAAATTTTGTACAGGGCCACCATCCTTGTGGAGGATGCAAAGTCTGTTGCCTAACTGGAAAGAGTAAAAAACTGACCTTCAACAATGGTACTGTTTGGGAACAGAGAAGCTTCAGCAACTGTAATAGTGCCAATGTCGTATACCTGATCACCTGTCCCTGCAAACTCGAGTATGTAGGAATGACGAGCAGGGCAGTAAAGATCAGGATAGGCGAACATAAGAGCACTATAAAATGCAAAAAATTGAGCACAAAACTCACAAATCATTTTTTGGAAAAGAACCATAAACCTTAGGAAATTTCGTGGACTGTGATAGAACAAGTTAGCAACGAGAATTTTCTCCTGGAAAAAGAGCAAAGATGGGTGTTTCGCATCCAATCCCACAAAACTGGTCTAAACGATGATATACCCTGGGGGCAGTTATAATGAACTCCTAATTGTCACCAGAGACATAACGTAGGAATTTTTTCAAAACCAGCTGTTCAGTGGATTAATACTCTCCCTGATAGATTACATAGGTTCCCCCTAAGGAATGACACACAAGAATGGCATCCGTTATTTTTTGCCCTTGCAATATTTTTATGGTCACATTAATGATTTCCCTATCTCCCAGATTGTTTTTTGATAATTGCCAGACCTGCACATGTGGCCGATATATATATTAATTTTCATTAACTATAAACCCCAGCTTAGTTTTGTAATAAAAGTGTAGAAAGACTTCCGCTTCTCTGCCTAACTGTGCCGAAAAGCGGCAGCCATTTTAGGTCAGCGCACTAGTTTTTTCCAAGCTACAGTCAACACACGCGGATGACAATGCGGAAATGAATGGGCTTTATAACGATGCAACACGCAAGAGACCGGCAGTCCTCGGCGCAGCACGGGGGTAGGAATAAGGAAACGTTCTTATGCCAGTGATGTAAGTAATAGACTCTGACCTCGAGTTTTTAACAAATGGGTCACAAGGGTAACTAACATCACGGACGTGATCCGTAAATGACAAACGGGTGCGGTTTTATTTTGCAGTCGACCGCGCTGAACACCCTTCGCCTGCAAGCTCATGGGGCATTGAACACTAAAGAGTACGTATAATGCCATTCCAAGGGTCATAGTCGATATAACCATTGTTTTGAAACGCGAATAAGGGTTCCTGTACTTCTTCCATTTAGATTGTTTGTTTGAGTGTATATAGTCGCAATTGTATGTGTGATGAGACAAACGCGAACCCCGGTATCATGAGGGTTCTACAGTATATATCTGGTGGAATTAACCAGTTATGAGAGGTGTACTGAATTTGCCTACTTTATCACAGAAGACATAACAATCGCTTTTGCAGCACAAGGCGTTTTCCTACCAGTGTGTCTCATGACCACAAAAATATTTTGTGTCACCACTCAATTCAATGTGGAAAACACGCATTTATGTTGTTTTCTCCCTCTCTCTTCCTTTTTCTCCTTTTCCTTTACAGAGACCGCAATAGGTCAATATTTTTGGTATTCATTGCAAATTACCATGCTTCATAAGGGCCAGCTCATGCCCTGAAGCCCAAACAGTCAGCCCATTTTTGCTGTATTGTTTGTAGGACAGTAGGCATACCACTGTAGAACTGAGCTACTAGTAGTAGGGATCACTATATGGTACTGATGAGTAAGCAGTAGGGGACTGCTTACGAAACATGTCGACTAGGTAGCAAGCTATTGCTCTACCTCACAATCCCCTTCTTAATGTTCCAAGCTAAAGAAGCGAATAAAATATTTTTTTTCTACTAAGCCAGGGAATTTTTAATCTTTTGTATTTTTGCACTCACTTGTTAGGTCCCTACACTTCACTGACACCCCTACACCTACACATAGCCTCTGTCACAACTTAAGTGCTCCCGCGTAGTTCGTTTGGTCGTAGCACGCCCCTCCCCGTTATTGGGACGGGAAGACCCCTATGATGAAGCATGACACTAAAGGACTTTTTAGTGTGTGAGGGGTATTTTAAAAAGTACATAGTGCTCTTGTCTTTCTAGACCTAAGAGAGAGCCTAGTATCTCACTAGACCCCATAAGAATAAAAACACTAAAAATTATCACCTCTTCACATTGATAGAATCTCATTGTTTATATGAGGCTTTGCATTTAGCCTCAATAGCTAAGGATAGTGCAGGCTTCTGGAAGGTAATCAGAACACCATTCCTATCCAAGGAAAATGACCCTACAATTAGGATAGCTATAACGGAGGATCAGTGGATCAAGCACTTTGCTCAAGTATATGATGGTGACGAATCTCCTGTCATGAGGGACAAATATGTCCAGGAGGCCTGTAGTACAAACTATCCTCTTCATCATAAGGAGTTAATGTTTACTTTAGAGGAAGTAGAGAGGGCCTTAAAGGGAGTCAGCTCCTGGCCCAGATGCGGTCCCCATAGATATGTTTAAGTCGATTATTCCTCTGTGGGAGCCTCTACTTGTGCAGGTGCCTAACGCCAGTTGTAGTAACTATTTCCTACCCACTTGGGTAGAGTCCACTATTGTGCCTATCTTCAAAAAGGGTGATAGGCAAGACCTGGGGTGTTACAGACCAATCTCCCTGTTGGATGCTATTACGAAGGTAGCAGGCCGGGTCATATTGGAACGTCTTCAGGACTGGGCCGGTGAAAATTCTATTCTATCAGAACTGCAATATGGCTTTCGGGCCGGTGTGGGGACAGTAGAACAGGGTTTGAACCTTTCCCTGTTGGTGGGGAAATATACGAGGGCTAAGAGAGGGAACCTGTTTTTTGCTTTTGTGGATCTCACAGCCACGTTTGACTGTGTGGTTCACAATAAACTATGGAAATTACTTGTAGCTTTGGGGGTTGATGTAAACATTATTTATTTTCTTAAGCGTTTTTATAGTGATGCTAAGGCACGGGTGCATTACGGTCTGAAGGGCGAGCGTTCGACTGCTTTTTCAATTAGGAGTAGAGTCAGACAGGGCTGTGTCCTGGCTCCATTTCTTTTTAATTGTATATAAATGGGCTTGAGGAAGCCTTGCTTAAAGATAATCAAGATTTTCCTCAAGTAGCCGGCCCTCTTGTACGCTGACGACGCCATGCGGATGTCTCTAACACAAGTGGGCCTTCAGCGCATTTTGGACAGTTTTTCCCTTTTCATGAAAGATCTGGGATTAAAGGTAAACTCTTCCAAAACTTTCATTATGCGCTGTGGAAGGAGTTTTAAGAAAAACAGAGATATGTTTATTGCAGGACAAAAGATTGAGGCCATAAATAAATTCTCTTATTTGGGCATCCTCTTTTCCCAGAATGACTCCTGGGTGCAGGCTGTAGCAGCAAAAAAATTGGCACTTTTACGTACCACATCTGTCCTTACTATCTTTACCAGGAAATTGGGTAAAAGACCTCCAGAGGAACTCATTAAAATATATAAGGCAAAGTGTGTCTCTGCTGCAGTCTATGGGAGTCGGTTTGGGGGTTTGCTGACCTTTCCTCTATTCAGACAGTAGAAAACTCCTTTTTAAAATATATCTTAACTGTTCCAAGTGGCACCTCAGGATGTATTTATCATGCAGAACTAGTTCTCCTGTTTATCTCTGATTTAATTAGACTGGAGCCTGTGCTATTGTGGCACAGGCTGTGGATGAAAGAGGAAACCAAATTGAACAGAGATATTCTCTTAGACATCTTGAAATTGGAAGGAGTAATGAGGATACCTTGGCTAAGATACGTTTATAATTTCTATAAGGATCTTGACCATCCAGAGTACTTTTCAAACCCTACCACCATCACGATAGTGACTAGAAAGGAATTAAGGAAAGATGGCCTTCTGCTGCTGGATGCTCTCAGAAATGTAATCTGAGATTTTAAAGCACACAGCCCTGCATAATCAACTGATTTTAACCACTTTTAATATTCAGCCCTATTTAACTTTTGTTCCCTGAGCTTATGATAGCTTCTTATTAACCCGTTTCAGGTTAGGGTATCTTTCACAGAATAGTCTCTTTTCCTGCTATGAATGACTGGTCGCGAGACCTCCAGCCTTGCCCCTGTGACAACATCTCCCATCAATATACGATCCATGTAATTCTTTTTTGTAAATTCTTTTCCTCTGTTATGAGGCTGTTGTTAGTACCTATACTAAAACAGTCTGGGCTACGTCAATGTCGTCCTGACTTTCTGTCATTACAATTTTTAGATAATGAAAATAGTGTTCTAAGGGTTACAGTTTTTTTGAAAAAAGTCTTGCATCTCAGGAAATGTATGTTTATTTGAATGTTTCTTGCACTGAAATGATGGTTTCCTCTTTTTAAATAGTGTAATACTGTAACATCTAATCGGATTTTATGTAATATTCATTATGAATTTTCATTTATGAAATTGTTTATGTATTTTTTAACTGGGTGCTTTTATGATTGTTATTTATCAATCGAATAAAGCCTTTTGAACTGAACTGAACTGAACTGAACTACCCTACAACGGAGACAACACTTCAGACCAATAACAACAAAGTTGCTGTCAGATAACATCAAATACAGATGGACTTAACCTTTTGGGTTGGCCTTCGAATTCAACAATAAGAATCGCTACATCACAGAATTAGAGGAAGGCTTAGAGATCTTAAGGCTACCAAATCGGGAGGAAGTGTCAAGTTGCACAGCCTCTAAAGGAAAGGAGACGGAGCACAATACAGCCTTCTAATGGCGCACAATTCCCAAAGGCAGACAGTCAAAAACATAATACATCAACCACAGTTGGTGACATTATGATGGAGGCCTTACGAGTGGTGATCTCTATTGTCTAAGACGAAATTCGGGTAAGATAAGCGACCCTGCCTGCAAAGAATGATCCCTGTACCGGAGTCTCAATCTCTGTAATCAGACTCGGATCCAATTAAGGCAAGGTATAGCCATGCTACATTCTATAAGCATGAGAGACAGCCGGGGCTGCTGGCCTTGACCAAGGGGCCTGCCAACATGCCCTTAACCTTAAGTGGCGTTACTGCTGGGGGCCTTCGGGTCACTCAGCACTAGATTAAATTTGGTTCTTTGTTTAAAATGTTCACAGGAGGGGATAACACATAGGGGAGGGTGGTGGACACATAGGGAAAGCAGACAATTTACACAACTGTGCCCCAAGATTGCTGCACACCCACATTTTGTGGGACAGAAGGGACTCGGGGGCACTGTAGTACCATCGCGCCGGTTTCGAGCGCCATTTTGGAGTGGGGAGAAGGTCCTTCCACACTGCGCGCCATCTTGGGTGAGGGAGAGACACTCGCCCTGCCAGGACCCACGCATTGGAGGAGGAGGTAATAATAGTAGGACCTCCTACCTCGTTCAGTCTGATTCTAACTCCTGCTTTAGCGCTGCGTGCATAACGCTCCTCCTGCCTGTAACTTTTAAAAATATTACCTTACTTCGTTTTTTATCTAGTTTGCGCCGAGCGCTTCGCGCTTTTAACTGTATATTGTTAGCGCCGCTTAGGGGGAAATAAGGGAGCTCTTACCTGCACTGTAATTGCTGCACACCCACATTTTGTGGGACAGAAGGGACTCGGGGGCACTGTAGTACCATTGCGCCGGTTTCGAGCGCCATTTTGGAGTGGGGAGAAGGTCCTTCCACACTGCGCGCCATCTTGGGTGAGGGAGAGACACTCGCCCTGCCAGGACCCACGCATTGGAGGAGGAGGTAATAATAGTAGGACCTCCTACCTCGTTCAGTCTGATTCTAACTCCTGCTTTAGCGCTGTGTGCATAACGCTCCTCCTGCCTGTAACTTTTAAAAATATTACCTTACTTCGTTTTTTATCTAGTTTGCGCCGAGCGCTTCGCGCTTTTAACTGTATATTGTTAGCGCCACTTAGGGGGAAATAAGGGAGCTCTTACCTGCACTGTAATTGCTGCACACCCACATTTTGTGGGACAGAAGGGACTCGGGGGCACTGTAGTACCATCGCGCCGGTTTCGAGCGCCATTTTGGAGTGGGGAGAAGGTCCTTCCACACTGCGCGCCATCTTGGGTGAGGGAGAGACACTCGCCCTGCCAGGACCCACGCGACACCCCGCCGGCCGTTTAAGATGGCCGCTAGACAAGTGCGCAGCGACGGTGCGCAGCGGGGGCACCGTAGGGGCGCCGGACGTGCACCAGAGGTAAGCCCGTTTGCGCCCATTCGTGCAACGGACGCGCTTAGGGCCGCTACCTCTGGCCCCTCTGGCCCACTTCGCATAGCCTATACTCGGGCTGAGCTACTCAGACTCAGACCATGTCAGGACCCGGTCAGGCCTCTAACCTCTAGGCCAATTTCCTGTGGGCTGCTTAATGTCAGATCCCTCTGCAAGCACTACACGGAAATAGCCTTCCTCATCGATTCTGAAAAACTCGATGTCCTCTTTCTCACAGAAACGTGGACTCAGGAGGATTGTGAGGTCGAACTGGGCCTAGCCTGCCCCTCAGGATATAAAATCAGCCACACCCCGCGCCCACTCAATCGAGGAGGGGGAATCGGGTACATCTATAGAGACTCGCTGACCCTCTCCCAGCTAAAGATTCGAGAAGTACCGGGATTTGAACTGATGGGTTTTACAGTCAAACAGCAGGAGTTGACACGCTGCTCGGGTGTCCTATGCTATCGTCCCCCGGGACCGGCACCTTCCATATCTCTTCTCATTGACCTGATTTATGAACTCTCTAGCTCCCACTCCAAGTTATTGGTTCTTGGAGATTTTAATCTGTGGGCAGGCAGCTCGCTGGACAATGCATTTTTTTCCCTTAGCCAAGCCTGTACAGATATCAATTTAAAACAGTTGGTGAACGCCTCCACGCATCGAAAAGGCCACACCCTGGACTTAGTGTTTGCGGACCCACAGTGGGTATCATTAGATGATATCAAGTGCCAGTATTGGACAGACCACTCTCTGATTATGTTTTCCCTTTGTTCTGAGGACCTTACTTCGCGAAAGGCTGGATTACCCCTAGCTAAGCTAGAGAGACCTTGGTCCCGAATCCTCAAAACCTCTCCATTGCCGAACATCTTAGGCAAGGACTTTAAGCTTGGCAACACAGCTGAAGAGAGTTATACTCTCTTCTGCCAGTCCATATCGAGTTCGCTGGATAAGTTGGCACCCCTTCGGAAGTCACGAGGGAGGGTGAACCGAGCTAGCCCATGGTACACGAGCGAACTACGCCAGCTTAAACTTGACTCTAAACGCGCAGAAAGGGTCTAGAGGAAACAGTATTTAGACTCGGAGAAAATGGTATTTAGGTCGGCTGTACAAAAATACAAGGCTCAAATCAAGATGGCTAAAGCGACCTATCTTGAATCCACCTTGAATCAGGCCCCAAACAAGGCACAGGCCCTCTTTAAAATCGTTAGGGACCTTGCCCACCCTACGTGTGTGGCTAGTGCAGTCCCTTCATCGCAAGCTCTTTGTGACTCACTTGCGGATGCCTTCGAGGAGAAAATCCGTAAAATCCTAGCGGGTCTGCAGGACCCAGTCAATCCCACCACTGATGCGGGAGCTCCGGAGGAGATGGCCAGTCGACCCCTGCAGAGGGTCGCTCACCTCTGTTTGGAAGCTCCGGCCACGCCCTCCAGTCGACCCCGACCAGAGGATCAGCCCCCCAGCCTGGGAGCTCCGGCGATGGAAGCCAGTCGACCCCAGCTGAGTAGTTTTCCTTCCCCCCCTTTGGATCCGGCCCTCAGCTTGGAAGCTCCGGCGATTGAGGCCAGTCGACACCAGCTGAGTGGTTTTCCCCCCCGCCTTGGATTCGGCCCTCAGTCTGGGAGCTCCGGCGAGTGAGGCCAGTCGACCCCAGCTGAGTAGCTTTTCTCTTCCCTCTCTGGATCCGGCTCTCAGCTTGGGAGCTCCGGCGACTGAGGCCAGTCGACCCCAGCTGAGTAGCTTTTCTCCTCCCTCTCTGGATCCGGCTCTTAGCTTGGGAGCTCCGGCAATCGAGGCCAGTCGACCCCAGCTGAGCAGCTTTCCCCCTTCCCTCTCTGGAGGAGTTTGGCAGTTTAGCCCTCACGATTTCATCTGGCTCGCCTCTGGATCCTCTTCCTCCAAAACTCTGGAAGGTGTTTCAAGAGGATCTTTTTCAGCCCTTGCATGCCATCTGTTGCCAGTCGTTTGAAACAGGGACTGTACCAGGCTGTTGGAAGAAGGCAGTGGTATCTCCGCTCTTAAAAAAACCTACGCTCGACCCTGTGTGCCTTTCTAACTACCGGCCAATCTCCCTGCTTCCTTTTCCAGTCAAAATCATGGAAAAATTGGTTACCCGCACTCTGTCCGGCTTCTTAGAAGGGAACACCTGGTTGGATGAGACGCAATTCGGTTTTCGCCCAGCGCACGGGACGGAATCCGCGTTGGTGACCGTGTTAGACAATCTGCGGGCGCGAGTCGACAGTGGTCGGGCAGCATTTTTGGTGTTGCTCGATATGTCGGCCGCGTTCGACACAGTCAGTCATCCTACCTTGATTTCGAGGTTGGAAGAATGCGGGGTCAAAGACAAGGCCAGGGACTGGTTAATCTCCTACCTGGACAGCCGTCAGCAACGGGTTTCGCTCCCTCCCTTCAGCTCAGAGGAGCGGAGAGTGGGACAAGGAGTACCCCAGGGCTCAGCCATCAGCCCTATACTCTTTAATATCTACCTCCGCCCTCTAGTCCAGCTCATTAAATCATTTGGGATCTCCGCATTTAATTATGCGGATGATACCCAGCTGGTCTTTTCTCTGGAGGGACAGGATGCAGTCCCATTGGAGACTTTTCACCGGTGCATGCAGGCTACAGCGGAATGGCTCCGTTTGAACTCGTTACAGTTCAATGGAACCAAGACAGAGGTCCTGCACTGCTCCACTGACCGAGTTCCCCGAGATCTCCCAGATGACTTTTGGCCCCCGTCCTTTTCAGAGACGGTGTCAGCCGCACAATCGGCGCGTAATCTGGGCGTCATTTTTGGGCCCAACCTGCAGCTGGATCTGCACGTAAATAAGACCACCTCAACGTGCATGATGCTGATCCGCATGCTGCGCAAGGTTTTACCCCTCTTCCCTGAGCAAGCCAGACCAGAAGTAGTGCGAAGTACCATCCTAAGTCGACTTGACTATTGTAACGCACTGCTTCTGGAGGCCCCGGTAACACTTCTGGGCAAGCTTCAAAGGGTGCAAAATATGGCTGCCAAACTCGCCCTTTCCCGCCCCTACCACAGCTCTTCTACGGCAGCGTTGCAGGAACTCCATTGGCTGCCGGTCCATTTACGCGTGCGCTACAAAGCAGCGTGTATTGTGTTCAGGGCTATCCATGGCCTGGGCCCAATCCCTCTGCGGCGAATGTTTGCCTGGTATCTTCCATCTCGAGCTTTACGTTCCTCGTCGTCCAGGCTTCTTGTAGTTCCGCTCTTCCAGAGAGTGAGGATGGGTGGCCGTTCGTTCAGAGTAGCGGCGGCCAAACTCTGGAACTCCCTGCCAATATCCCTGAGAAGTCTTGAGGATCTCTTAGCCTTCAGAAAGGCTCTGAAAACTTACCTTTTCCCTAGGACAGGTTGAGCTATTGCTTTTGCTGGATCATGGGTCAAAGCGCCAGGATGCCCTTGGTGGTGACAGGCTGCGCTATACAAGTATACCACAATACAGTATACCACAATACAAGAGGAGGGATGTGGGGCCGACAAGGGAACACTTGGAAGGAAATACAAAAGCGGGGACAGGGGGGTTCAAACCAAAGGGTCCAATCCTGAAGGGGAGGGCAGAACGCGAGACAGAATGACTACAATAGTCTTCTGGAATGTGAAAGGCCTAAACTCGCCTCTCAAGCGTCATAAATTTTGGAAATAGTTGGTGGACCACCAATTCGATAGTGACACTCCAAGAAACACACTTAAAGGGTTTGGAGGACCTCTGGCTCAGGCACAAAAGTTACTCCCTAATGTATAGATCATCTGCGGGAACAAAACAGAAAGGGGTGGTGCTATTGTTCTGCAACACTACAAAATTCCAACCAGAAGCCATAAAGTCGGATAGGGAAGGCAGAGTGATAATGGTAAAGGGGAAAATGAGGGCTAGATTATGCACTTTTATCTAGGCATATGGCCCTAACACAGGACAACCGTAATTTTTAACCTCCCTGTTAAACATGATGAGTGGATTAGCAGAGGGCCCGATAGTTCTCATGGGGGACTTTAACCTCATCTGGCATGCAAAAACAGATAGTACAAACCCCCACAGAACTGCCATGGTAGCTTTCCCAAAGGAACTAAACAGACCTTACAGTCTTTAGGCCTCAAGGACGCCTGAAGATCACTATACCCCACCACCAGAGATTACACTTTCCTCTCACACGTACATCAAACATATTCATGTTTAGATTATATATTTAATAGCCTAATGGGGTCCCTCCAAGCTGCGAAGATTCTCCTGATCACTGTCTCAGAACATAGCCTCATCTCAATATGCTTGAACTGGGGTAGCGCTGTGCCAGGCCCGCCGAGATGTTTTTTCCTTGTCTCCTTCACTTGAGATAGAGTACTTCAAGATGAATTGCGGACTGCAATAAAAAAAATTAAATCAGCTGCACACAACTACACCCTTAAACAACTGGACGCCTGTAGGCAGTACTGCGGGGCCAATGCATTGAGCTAAATGCCGCACTGAACAAGCAAAGAGCAAAAGAGCGGGCAGCGCTAGAAGTGGACCTGGGGAAAATAGAAAGAGAACATAAAAAGTCGCTCATCCAGTTCCTACAATGTGAATTAAGTGCCTTAAAAGGGAAAATGTATGCAATATATACCAATAGGGCGGAATACACTCTCCTGCGGCTGCACAAGATTTCCTATGCCCAGAGGAATAAAGTGGGATCTCACTTAGCAAGAGAGCTCTGCGAAAAACGGGAGAAGGAATACATAGGAGGGATATGCGATGTAGAGGTTAACATAGAATATTCAGACAAAGGTAAGGCTAACATTTTTGGTCCTTCTATAAAGAGCTTTACCACACTGTACCCACTGACCCGGCTGCCCAACAAAACCACCTGCAATCGCTCACACTGCCCCAGGTCCCTACTTCCTGTAAATGCTCCCATCACTGATGAAGTGGTAGGTAGAGTGATAGCGGCATTGAAACCTCAGGGTCAGATGGACTGTTGGCAGATTTTTTATAGAAAATGTGCATTAGAGATTACTCCACACCTCTCCTCCCTATTTCATGCGATAGCTGAGGGGTCCATTGTGACATCTTCAATGGTTGAAGCAGAGGTAACCATGATTCCTAAGACAGGGAAGAACCTTAACTGTGCCTCCTACAGGCAAATTGCATTGTTAAACTCAGATGTAACCCTGGGCGGTAAATTCTGCTCCACTCGCGGAATTTGTTGAATTTTGGTAATTCTGCATTCCTCTGAGAACGCGGAATTCACAAAAATTCCTTGATCCGCGGCGTAGCAGAATTTTTTCCTTGTTTGCCCTTTCAAAATGCTTGTTCACGCGCGTGGGAGCGACTTACGTTCGCCGACTAGTTTTCCTATCCGTTTGCATCCGGCTGAGCGATCCCGCGAGAGTGTGTGATCGCGAACACGTCATTCAGATGGACCATCGGACATCCACATTCGTGAACAGGAAACACACATCGCGAGCGGGCGGGACAAGTGAAACAAGATGGCCACGACTGCATGGGCAGGTTTGCGAAATATTTACCCCCGACCGTGCAAACAGCATCGCCGAGCAGGAAAACGCATCGCGAACAGGTGGAACAAGCAATTCCATGGGCTCACAGAATTCTGCCTAGCTCACGGAGATTTTTTACCAGTTCACTGAACTTTGCGTAACATGACTAGGCAAATTCCGCCCACCCCTACTCAGATGCCAAATTATACTCTGCAATACTGGCAGCTAGACTAGAGAACTTGATGCTAGACCTAATCCACCTTGATCAATCAGGCTTCATATAGGAGAGGCAAACCCACAACAATATCCGTAGGACACTCAACCTGATAGAAAAAGTTAACAAACACAAGATCACAGTGATTCTGGTGGGTTTGGACGCGGAGAAAGCCTTTGACAGGGTGGATTGATCTTTCCTTTTCCACACACTGGAAAACTTCGGATTTGGGAAATCTTTAATTAGCATGATTAAGGCAAACTATTCACAACCATGTTCCAGACTGCAGGTTAATGGGATAAGTTCACTCCTGTTCGCTGTAGACAGGGGGACGAGGTAGTGGTGACCACTGCTCCCCCCTGCTGTTTGCTCTGAGCATAGAACCTCTGGCAGCACATATCCAAGCAACCCCGGGGATCCAGGAAAACGTTTTGGAGGTGAGGAACATAAATTGCCACTGTTCGCAGATGACGTGCTGATGACACTTACCTCCCCAGATCCTCCTTGCAGGCCCTCCTCTTAGAACTAAAGAAGTTTGAAGGTGTTGCATGTTCCAGAGTAAATGTAACTAAATCGTCCATCCTAAACCTTATGATGTCAGAAGGGGAGTTAAATCTTTTTCACTGGCAACATCATTTCACTGGGCTAAACACACTCGGAAGTACCTAGGAATCCAACTTACACCCCGACTGGAGGGCCTATTTAGGGCAAACTACCCCCCCCCCCACTGTTACAACAACTACAACAAAACGTCAAACGCTTGAAACCATTATATATCTCTTGGATAGGGCACATACACATAATAAAAATGACAGTGCTGACCAAACTCTTATATCTGTTCCAGGCACTTACGATTGACTACGAGAGGCTATGCTCATTCATCACATGCTACATCTGGAAAAACAGTGGGGCACGTCTCTCACATTAAGGTGCACAAAGGGTGATGGAGGAGTGGCCCTCCCAGACTTTAGCCTCTATTATAAAGCAGCCCAACTGAGGATAATTGCAGAAGGGTCCATGAGGGAATCGGACAAGCATTGGTTGCACTTGGATAGGGCGATAGTTGGGAGGACAATCTGGGATGTGATGTGGAAGCATAAGAAATATAGGCCTCCGAACGCCTATTGAAGCACCCCTAGACAAAACACTCTCAAGGTCTGGGATGAGGTTACTAAAGGGCTAGGACGACTTTCCCTTCTCCCTACACCCCGATTAATTTTAACCTGGAGTTCCTCCCAGCAATGCAGGAGGGGCCGCTTAAAGGCTGGCTGGAAGGGAGTTGCGTGATGCTTTTGGATCTATTTCATCACAGCATACTTACATTTGAAAATTCTCAAAAGGACTTCCACTTAGCACCTAGCAAACACTTCCATTACCGTCAGCTGAAACACTGGGCCCTTCATCCACAGGTCAGGGAGGCCACCACTGTGAGAAAGTGCCATCTTTCTTGCATGGTATGCCCCCACTTTTTGTTGATGTACTTTGACTGAGTGTGCCCTGGGCTCCTGCCAATCAGGTGCCCAGGGCCTGTGTTCCTTCCCTAAAACTGTGTAGAAACCTAAACCCAATTGGCATCTCTGGCCACATGTCAAACCCTGGTAAATGGTACCCTAGGTACCCAGGGCACTGTGACCAGAGAAGACCCCTAAGGGCTGTAGCACATATTGTGCAACCCTTATGGGCCCTGTACTCTGACACACACACACTGCCTTTGCAGGCTGAGTGTCTTGGTGCAGAACTAAACGAGGAGTTGACATGGCACACATCCCTGTGTGCCATGCCCACATATACAATGCCCTGGCATACATAAGTCCCCCCTCTATCTGAGTGCACTATGCCAGTGGTGTGGGCACAGGTGCATGAGCCCTGTGCCCCTACAGTACCCAGGGCCATTCCTGGGCACTGTAAGTGCAGTGATGCCATTAAGAGTATATGGTGCTGGGAGGTTGTCATTACGAACTCCACAGAACCATAATGGCTAAACTGAAGTCTGAGAAGTTTGATATCAAACTTATCAGCACATTAAACCATTCACTGATGCCTGTGTGGGATTTAATGACAAATGCACGACAGAGGGCATCTTTGAGATGCCCCCTGAAACCTAACCAACTCCTAGTGTCCTGACTGCATGGCTACCGAGGCTGCCACCACCAGACATGTTTTTGGACCCCTGGGTTGAGAGCCTGCCGCTCTTGGGCCTGAAACAATGCACATCCTGGGACGAGGTGCCAAGCTTCCTCCCACAGGATGGGCAGGGGAAGCTTCAAAGGCATGCCACCACTCTGAGCTTCTCCAGGCCACTTGCTGTACTCAGCAACTGGCCCCCACCGGTTCTGACCCCACTCTGGTGGGAAAAAGGGCAGCAAATTCTAAGTGAGGAAAGGGGGTGTGCCAGCCTCTGCCAACACCACCCCTCAGGGGGGAGAGGCGAGGTGAAGCACAACTCTGGGCTACCATCATCTTGAGGATGGGGAGCCGTACCTAATCAGAGCTAGTCTCCTGCCCCCCTCCCACTGGAGAGTGGCTGACAGATTGATCAAAGCACTCTTACCTGTGACCTCTTGATCTCTTACCTGTAAGGTGCTTTGATAGATTTTGCAGAGACGCCATGGACCAAACTCCCAGAACCCTACCTTACAACCTGTGGTCTCTTTCAGTACACTAGGGTGATGGGTAAAAATTAGGGAGAGAGGCTGGAATCTGACGCTATTTGGTTCTTGTAGTCAACCTGCGAAGCAACAAGAGAATCCTTAAACCTTATTCCTTTTAACCTTTCTTAACTTTGTCTTTTATTTAGTTTTGGCATCAAATTATAAATTCCTACCTGCGAACTACTAAACTTGGCTTCGCGTCCTGGAAGTCGTCTTGGGGTGATGTCTTTTGTAGAAATGTCCAAAGGTAGTTGAACTGTCCGCCCTTGAACTTATACCTTGCTTGTAAATAGGTCTGCAATTAACAGAAGAAATAATTTGCACTCTCCTTATGTATGGTTTTACACAGAAATCAACTCACACCAAAATTATACTCACATCAAATTCCCCTGTAGTTGTTTCACTCGACTTCTCTCTTTAAAAGATTTCTTAAAATACAATTCCTACAACAACATGTCTAAGATTTCTTCACGAAAACATATTTAAACATCATGACCTTTCTTTTAGCACTTAAACAATGTCCGCTTTTTGCCTAAAGAAACAAGTCCCAAAATTATCCAAGTTCGTTTTTTCTTTCTGTAAATATAAGTCCAAGAAGTAATCTTCGCTAGCGTTGGGCGCCTGTCTTTTCCTTAGAAAACATTAATCAGTACTTAGCTTTTTAGTAGACAAGCTGAGCAGGTTTGCAGATGAGTCACCGAAGACCGGAGATGCAGGCCTGGAATCTTGCTCGAGCGGAAGACTTCAGACGCGATGCTTTCCCGAGGCTGGATGCTGAAGACTAAGCACCTTCTGGATTCCTGGGTGTGGCTTTTATAGCCCTGCCATTGGAGTTCTGGACTTTTTGGTTCCGTCCAGAGGTGTCAGGGTACAACACCCAAAGACCCCGGAGTTCCACCTGCCTTGGTGCACAAATGAACAGAAACACGGGCTTCTCGATGGTGGCGTCAAAGACCAAAGGTTTATTACTGCAGGGACACAGAAGTCATAGATACTACACACGGGCAGTAACCAGGAGCCTGTTCAATTTGTACAAAGTGGGTTGCTCCTTATATACCAAATTTTAAGCTGGGGGCGAATTCTTTACATGTAAAACATTCCCAAAACCTTTGTGTCTAAAACAATAAATATTTGACGTTACACAGGAACCGTCGATAATATCTGAGGCCAAACATTGCGAAGAGATGGGTTCCCACTAGTTTGTCACAATTCCCTGTCAATATTGCATTCAGGACCCGGACCGCCTCATCGTAAAGTTCGTTACCTCCCCCTAATAAAGGTTCAGAAAGAAAGAAACAGAGCCAGGTGTGGAAGATAGGAAAGCGGGATAAGGGATGTTTGTGGGTTGTAAATGGGCAAGGCTACCGGCTTCGGCCACCTAATCATGATCAGGTACAATGGACACGAAGACCAGTTTGGCAGGGCTGGCCTCGGGCAGAGGAGGCAGCCTTTGTCGAGTCATGCAGCTACAGCGTGATCTGGTTTAAGGTGTACGTGTCATGTAAGAGGTGAATCTCCGGCTAAGGCTACGTGTCCTTAATCAAAGTGGAGTGATCAGAGGCTATTGCTTATGTGAGGGCAAGAATCACAAAATGGCGGCCATGATCTAAGATGGATGCCGTGGGTAGATCAGAAATGTGTTTATAAAAGGAGTGCTCTTGCTCGTAGCATAGCGAAAACACCAGGATATACTAAATGGATCATTTGCGGTTCGCTGATACCAATATTATGTATTTCCGACAAACTTGAAAACACGGGTTCAAATTGTCACGGAACCGTCACGGAACCTCAGACCCTCCTTTTGCCCTTACATAGGCAATTACTCAGTCTATGTCAGAATCTAGTTCTATGCTCATCAGGTCAGTGACATGCTGTTGTATCATCATCCTTTCTCGTGTCTTTTCTCCAAACGCAGGTGGTTTTCTGAGACAATTCGCAGCACAAAGACTACACAGAGCAGGACCACACTGGATAATCAGACAACATGAGAATAGGAATACTAAGATGACACCAATGACCATTAGAACCTTCCATCCCCACGCTGAGATCAGAGTCCAAAACCACTCCATGAAGGACCAGTTTCCCTTGTCTACATGTATGGAGTCTGAAATCTTGTGCAACTTAGAGATCGCCTCATAGACTGTTGGAGCATTATTAGGAATAAAGACACAGCAGCTCGATTGGATCATTCTGCATACCCCACCTCGATCTGCAAGTATAACGTCTAGAACCATACGGTTCTGCAACGTCATGAGCCTATCCGCCTGAAGCTCAGCTGTCAGATTGCTAAGGGCACCAGCAGTTTCGGTAATAGTAGATTCAACTACCCGTGTTAGCTGACGTATGTTTCTACTATTGGCCATAGGCCCCCAGAACGGAAGGAAACCTTTGAAGAAGTCTCCAGCTTCCTGACCAGCGGTATCTTCCTTGCTGAAGACACCTCTCGCTACTCTTGTTCTGTGGTAATCAGGTGAAGCAGTGTATGTCGGAGGCAATAGTCGAGCAATATAACATGATCCTGAGAAGTCGGCAGGCAACCATGTATAAGCTCTGTCTCGACAAATGAAGTAGGTGCCCCTAGCAGTGAGAAAGGCAGGGGAAGAGTTAGCCGGAAACACATAAGTCTCTACGCACTCACTCCTCCCTAGCTGAGCTCTTGGATTTCTCCCATTACCTTGCAAACAGACCTGACCTCGGTGAGGTACGACCCAGATTGGAGTTGAGCTTTTACGCTTGCTTTCTCCTAAACTAAGGCGATACTCTGAAGTATTCCAACTTAAATATACTCGTAATTCGTCTCTAGGGTAAGATGGAGTATTATTGACGTCCTTGACCATGTCAATAATTCCCTGGACTAAAGCTTTGTTGGCAGAGTTATATTTAGTGGAACGCGGTGGACGTGGAGGATAGGTTTCAAGGGCATAAGCAAAGATGGTTTGGAAGGCCTGAAATGATCCATTATAGCTGTAAGGCAAAACCAGATATGGAATACCTTTATCCATGGTGTGGGGTATCAAGCCACACACCCAGCAGTCTGTAGTGTTAACTACCAGTTGGTGTTGGTGTAAGAGCTGTACAAAAGTGTTGTTGGTAAATTCTGAGCGTCGGGCTTGCTCATGTTCTGGAAACGAGTGAAAAGAGTGTATAGAAGAAACAGTAGAAATAGCAGGATCAAGGGGAGGTACTGTAGTAACTGGCACAAAAATCAAATTTATACTAAAGACGATTCCACCCACCAATGTTGCTAAAACAATCAAGAATGTAATGGCACATTGCATCAGAAAGCATTTGCTATGAAGAATTCTATTAAGTCTGTTTCTGCGAACATAAATCACATTTTCTCGTTGCAGCGCAGGAAGCTCCATCTTCTACAATCCGCTCGCGACCACTGATGATGTGTACGTAGATGAAAATGCCTCTACCAGCCCTGGGAGTTCCCAGAACCAATAGAAAGATCGACCTTGTGTCAGACCCCTGCAAATTCAAACTAGGCACACAGCCACGACCCTACGGCTACCCAGACGGCAAGGCAATTTTAAAAACAATAAACAATAGCAAACTTCCTGGCTGAAGGCAAAAGTTCAATATATATATATATCAAAATCACAATATGCAGTTGCCTGCTTTATTTGTCCATATTATGGCTTCTTAGGTTGTATCTCTTCTTCGCTGGTACTGTCTGATCGGAAAATAGTGTATCACTAGCAGCTGTTGCAGAGTTCAAGTTCGCAGATAGCAAAGTTTCTTCTGATGCTGGAGACAAATGTTCAATGTTCAAAGGAGTTTTTTCAGGAGGAGAGTCAGGTTTCAAAGTGTCAGTAATCAATTCGGCATCGCTGAAAGAGATGAACTTCGGTGTGATTTCAGATTCGGAGGCACCAATTCCCTTTTTCACCCAGCCGTCGTAAGGGAGCGGCAACGGAACACGCTTTACATGAGAAGCGTGAATCCAGTGTTTGCGGCCAGCTACACGAACTGCTGTCCTCGTTGCCAGTAAGATCTGAAAAGGCCCCACAAATCTTGGTTGAAGGTTCTTCGTCCTCGCGAAGTTCTTGATTACAATGAAGTCACCCGGTTTCAGCTGGTGCCCTGGACTCTCCGGAGGTTTTGGCAAGGCATCGAAAACCTGTTGATGAATAAGACTCAATTTAGCAGTCAAGTCGTAAAGGTAGTCTATCAACATAGGATATTCAATGGAGCAAAATTGTTTAGGTCTTGGCACACCCCAGATATTTGCCGGGCGGCCAAACACAATCTCGTATGGACTAAGCCCTATTCTAGAGTGTACTGTTGCTCTCGTTGATAACAGGGCCAAAGGAAGTGCGTCTGGCCAGGCTAAACCTGTGGATGCTTGTATTTTGGCTATTTTTAGCTTGAGGGTGCCATTGTAACCCTCGACTAAACCAGCAGACTGGGGATGGTTTGCACTGTGAAATTTCTGTTTCACTCCTAGACCGGCACACACACTCTGCATAACTTTCCCTATAAACTCACTTCCGTTATCTGACCATACAATCCGTGGCATTCCATACCTAGGGAAAAATTCCTTGAGAAGAATTTTAGCAGTAGATAGGGCAGTGTTGTCCTTTAGTGGGTATGCTTCTATCCACCTGGAAAAAGCACAGACTACCACCAGGACGTACTTTAAATTGTTGCAGGGTTCCATGTGAATGAAGTCTAACTGAATCACTTCAAAGGGACAGGAAGGAGGAGCGAAATGACCAGCTGGAGTTGGAGTTCCCTTGCCAGGATTATGCATCAAGCACACCATACAATTTTTCACCACTCTCTCTGCACACTTACTGATTCCCTCATTCTTCCAGACCGGAGCCAACATCTTACATATCCCTTTAGAACTTATATGCGCTACTCCATGCGCCATCGTCACTACTGCAAGCACATACGCATCGGGCAACATCCAACGCTGCTGTTCTGTCAAATCAATCCAACATCCATTCGAGTCCAACTTGCCCGTACTTTCTCTCCATACACGTTTCTCTTCCTCAGTCGCTTCTTTCTGAATCTCTTTCACACTTTCCATAGTGTCTTCACACATTCCAGACTCAGCAATCCATCTTGCAGACGTAGCAACATACATTCTACTCATCGTGTCTCTAGCTGTCTGTTTAGCGGTTTCATCAGCAAAAGCATTCCCACGACCAACATCATCCGTGATTGCTTTATGAGCACTGCACTTCACAATCGCAACTTCAGTCGGCAAGGTTAAAGATTCCAACAAGTCGTTAACTAGCTGACCATGCTGGATCTTAGTCCCATGGGACGTAATGAAACCTCTTTCTCTCCACAACCGGCCAAAACTATGGGCCACGCCAAAAGCGTACTGACTGTCTGTAAACACATTCACTCTCTTTCCCTCAGCTAAAACACACGCTCTTGTTAGAGCTATTAATTCTGCAGCTTGGGCAGAATTCTGACTCACTCTTGCAGTCTCCACAATCGTCTTCAAAGTCGTTACCGCGTAAGCAGCAGTCACATCACCATTCTCCAATTTAAAACATGACCCGTCCACATACAGCGTACCATCTGGGTCGGATAACGGAGTATCCTTCAAATCGATGCGTCCTTTTGTCTCTTCCTCCGTTTTGAAATAGCAATCATGTGGCTCGGAATCACTCGACTCTTGATCAGTCGGCAACAATGTTGCTGGATTCAATACATTGCATCTTTTGATCTGAATATGACTCGCTAGTAATGTCAGCTCGTAACCAGATAATCTCGCACTAGTAAGGTGTTGTGTCTTTGTTCGGTTCATGAGTGTATCCACTGCATGAGGAACCATGACCACTAGCATATTGTTCATCACCAAACCAGCAGATTGTCGAATGGAAGCTGCAGCTGCCGCTGTAGCTCTCAAACAACTAGGTAACGCTCTGGCTACCGGATCTAATGTTGATGAAAAATACGCACAAGGGCGTTGTTTATCACCAAACTTCTGTGTCAGAACACTCAACGCGCAACCTTCTCTTTCGTGAACATAGAGCGTGAATGGCTTACTGTAATCAGGTGTACCCAATACAGGAGCTGAACACAAGGCTTTTCGTAATTCAGTAAAACTTTCTTGACATTCATCAGACCATGGCACCGGACTCGGAACATTTTTCCCAGTCAAAGCTACCAACGGTTTCGCTAACAGAGAAAAATTTGGAATCCACTGCCTACAGTAAGAGGTAATACCTAGGAAGGCACGTACTTCTCTCTGTGTGCGTGGAACACTCATCTGCGTAATTGCTTTTATTCTTTCTGGGGTCAACTTCCTTCCCTCCTTTGACAAGAGATGACCTAGGTAGGTTACTTCTTGGCAGCAGTATTGCATTTTCGAAGGAGACACCTTGTGATTCAAATTAGACAAATGATGCAATAGGGAAACTGTAGCTGCTTTGCAAGTTTCCTTGTCATCGGCAGCCACTAAAAGATCGTCTACGTACTGTACTAGGGCAGAACCTGGAGGAAGGACAAAAGAATCTAACTGGCTTTTTAAAGCTTGACTGTAAATTGATGGACTTTCACAATAGCCTTGTGGAGCGCGTTTAAATCTGAAACTGCGACCTCCTAGGCAGAAGCCGAAAATATCTCTACTTTCTTCGGCTATCGGAATGCTGAAAAAGGCATTCTTTAGGTCAATAACTGAGAACCATGTAGCTGTGGCAGGAATCAACGTTAACAAGGCAGTAATGTCTGGTACTACAGGAAACTGCGGGATTACAATCTTATTAACTTCTCTAAGGTCTATGACAAACCTATAAACTGGAGGTTTTGTAGGATCAGTTCGTTTCAGAATCGGTAATACAGGACTGTTACAGACATTTCCTCTAGTTTCTTCAACCACACCCTTCTTAATCAAATCTTGCACAATCAATAAAAGTGCACGCTCACCTTCACTCGATATTTTATATTGGGGAATTCTTGGAAATTTCACATTCGCTTTCAAAGTCACTACATAACTCTTCTTGTTCTTTCTGTTCTTTCTTCAACCTTTTCATCTCTCTCTGTTTGGATTCTTTTCGCCAATAACGGAAAGAATCAAACATTGCCGGCCGGGCTTTCTTCTTAAACAATTTCGCTTCTAAGTTGTCGAGAATCTCGGGTTCAAAACTACCATGCAGTGGCCAACTAAGGACACCATCCTTCTTACAATAACGGACCCATACCTCATTATAAGATATAGGACCCACGCCATACTTGCAATATAAATCATATAGGGGAGTCCCAATCGGAGGAACCAGACAAGAGTCCTCCAATCGTGAGTCACTGTTGCAACTAAAACAAGACAACATTTTCCGACTTACCATTTTCAGTCCGGAACACAAAACAAACAAGACACAGAACAAGTATGTGCACTCGAACCAAGAACTTAGGCCTACCAAAACGAACTGATGTATCGATACCCAAACTAAACCAAATAGATTATCGTAACTAGAACAACCAATGATAATCTGACAAAACCAAACCAAACCAAGAACCGATCAAGGATTTTTAACAATCCTCACAAAAGTAACCAGCTAGCTATCACTAAATACTTAACTGAGTCACTGAAGACGTCACCAAGGAGAAACCCGTCACGTTTCGCCGTACTAAGGACTGCACCTCTTCGGGTCCAAGACAGGGCGACGGTCAAGGCAACGGCCCACTGCAGCCGTCCTGAACGGGAAACCCTCGTGGAAGAGAACTTCGGGCCACTTTTGCGATATGCCGGGATCGATGAAGTGGGGCGCCTCCCTCAGGAATCTTCACACGAAGCTTCTCGAACTCTTCAGGCTTTTGGACCGGTACCGAATGACGTCGCCCCACGTTGGGCGCCAATTGGAGTTCTGGACTTTTTGGTTCCGTCCAGAGGTGTCAGGGTACAACACCCAAAGACCCCGGAGTTCCACCTGCCTTGGTGCACAAATGAACAGAAACACGGGCTTCTCGATGGTGGCGTCAAAGACCAAAGGTTTATTACTGCAGGGACACAGAAGTCATAGATACTACACACGGGCAGTAACCAGGAGCCTGTTCAATTTGTACAAAGTGGGTTGCTCCTTATATACCAAATTTTAAGCTGGGGGCGAATTCTTTACATGTAAAACATTCCCAAAACCTTTGTGTCTAAAACAATAAATATTTGACGTTACACAGGAACCGTCGATAATATCTGAGGCCAAACATTGCGAAGAGAGGGGTTCCCACTAGTTTGTCACAATTCCCTGTCAATACTGCATTCAGGACCCGGACCGCCTCATCGTAAAGTTCGTTACCTCCCCCTAATAAAGGTTCAGAAAGAAAGAAACAGAGCCAGGTGTGGAAGATAGGAAAGCGGGATAAGGGATGTTTGTGGGTTGTAAATGGGCAAGTCTACCGGCTTCGGCCACCTAATCATGATCAGGTACAATGGACACGAAGACCAGTTTGGCAGGGCTGGCCTCGGGCAGAGGAGGCAGCCTTTGTCGAGTCATGCAGCTACAGCGTGATCTGGTTTAAGGTGTACGTGTCATGTAAGAGGTGAATCTCCGGCTAAGGCTACGTGTCCTTAATCAAAGTGGAGTGATCAGAGGCTATTGCTTATGTGAGGGCAAGAATCACAAAATGGCGGCCATGATCTAAGATGGATGCCGTGGGTAGATCAGAAATGTGTTTATAAAAGGAGTGCTCTTGCTCGTAGCATAGCGAAAACACCAGGATATACTAAATGGATCATTTGCGGTTCGCTGATACCAATATTATGTATTTCCGACAAACTTGAAAACACGGGTTCAAATTGTCACGGAACCGTCACGGAACCTCACCACACCCCAGGATGTTTCCAGAAGACGTATGCGTCACCGTTGCCCTTATGTTGTGTTGACTTCACACAGCTTGAGGGCTTTCCCTGATAGACGCGCATGCAATTTTAAAAGTGTCTCTTTTTGTCTGTGTTCCGATTTTGCCGCTTTTGTCCTGAAATGCTCATTTTGACCAACATTACTAATTCTGCAAAGTGAATTACATGTTAAATGTGGTTCACATCAAGTGAGGCAAATGTACAAGTATAAGCATAAGTCTAAACATAACACATATCATTACATGCCTAACTGGAGTGCTGGTTGCACGGGACAGGGGTGGGTTTTTTCTGGACAAAGAAAGTCTTGAGACACTCCACATATAAGGGGTCTCTCTGGAACCTTAAATAGTACACAAGGCAAGGGTGTGTTGCTAGTACGCTTCATGACAGTACCCTCCCCGTAGAATCCCCCCTAATACCGTGGGAACTGGTTTAGGTTTTTCCGGGTATTTATTGTGAAAGGTTTTTAAACACTGGGGAGAATTTTTTAAATTAGCTAGAGGTTCCCAAGAGCGATCTTCAGGGCCATAACCTTTCCAATCCACAAGATAGAACAACTTGCCTCTTATTCTTTTGGAATCTAGTACAGCTTTAACCTCATATTCTGGTACACCATCTACTTCTATCTCAGGAGGTTGACTTAACAATCTAGTCTCTGGGTTGAATGGTTTAAGTAGAGAGACATGGAATACAGGATGGATTCCATAAGTTGTTGGCAATTTCAATTTTAGACTGACAGGATTCAAAATTTTCTCAACAGAAAAAGGTCCAATGAATCGGAGACGAAAGGTCTTGTTGCATTTTAATTTTAGATTTTTAGTGGACAGCCAAACCCTGTCACCCACTGAATAAAGTGGTGGTTTTGAACGGTGTCTGTCCGCAAATTTCTTTTGAGTCGCTTTTGCTTGAAGCAAATGTTGTTGAGCTTTCTTTTGGACCAAAACCAATTGATTGACATAGTCAGTGATTGTCGGAGTATCAGTTTCTTTCTTACCTAGGCCTAAGAAATCCTTTGGATGGAAACCATGAACACAAAAAAAAGGAGACATACCAATTGAGGAATGGTCAGAATTGTTGTAAGCGAATTCTGTAGCCCATAAGATATCTGACCATTCTTGATCACAAGTGGCCATTAAACATCGCAAGAATTGTTCAATAGTTTGATTTGTGCGTTCTGTCAACCCATCAGTTTGTGGGTGATAACTAGAGGACAAGCGCACTTCCATGTTTAGTGACTTCCCTAATCTTTGCCAGAAACGAGACACAAATTGAGACCCCCTGTCAGGGAGTACTACTGAAGGTATACCATGTAGCTTAACATGTGAGTTACAAAAATATGAGCCAGCTCAACTGCAGTAGGAAGTTTCTTTAGAGGAACAAAATGTGCATACCTAGAAAAATGATCCACTACAGTTAAAATGATGGTAAATCCAGACCTAGTGCGGGGCAGTTCCACAATAAAGTGAAGGGATACATTGTGCCAAAGTTGAGGTGGTATAGGCAAAGGCAAGAGTAAACCATGTGGAGATTGATGGGTTGGTTTGTTTTGACTGCAAACTGCACATGTTTCAACATATTTTTGAACATCTTTGAGCATAGTTGGCCACCAAAATCATCTTTTAATTAATTGGTACATTTTTGTTACTCCTGGATGAATTGACAAAACTGAATCATGATAAATTTGTAACACCTTTTCTTGTAAGGATTCAGTAGGGACAGACACCTGGTCATTCATACATGACAAATTATCTTTCCATTGTAATAATGGATAGTCCTTAAGCCATTCTTCTTTTGATTGATCTTCTAGGACTTTCAATATCCAACAAAACTTCAGAATCAATTAGTCCTATTTGAAAGCTATCTGCTGGAATTATTGGATGAACAGCTTCTTTTTTGACATTTAAATCATCACTTATGCCAATTCTGGATAATGCATCAGCCTTGTTATTTTCTTTACCAGGGCGATAGGTGATGATAAAATCATAATCATTAAAGAACAGAGTCCAACGTAACTGACGAGGAGACAAAGCCTTAGCAGATCTGAGAGACTGCAAATTTCTATGATTATTATAGATAGTTACTGGATAACGAGCCCCTAGCAAGTAGTGTCGCCATTCTTTGAATACAGCTTTTATAGCCAATAATTCCCTATCTGCTATGGCATAGTTTTGTTCAGTGGGGGATAGTTTTTTGGAAAAGTATGCAATTGGGTGCATTTGTCCGGTATGTTTACTCCTTTGAGACAAAATGCCTCCTATCGCAAATTGAGAAGCATCTGCTTCTACTATGAAGGGTTGAGAAGGATCAGGGTGCTTTAGAATAGGAGCCGTTATGAATTGCTCTTTTAAATCCTGAAAAGCCAATTCTGTCTCAGAAGACCACTCAAACTTCACATTTTTTCTTAACAATTTCGTGATTGGAGTTACCCTTTGAGAGAAATTGTTTATGAATCGTCTATAAAAATTTGCAAAGCCCAAAAAACTTTGGACTTGTTTTACTGAGGTGGGACTTGGCCAATCTGTGACTGCTTGAACCTTTTTTGGATCCATTTCAATACCTGCCGGACTAAGAATTTACCCCAGAAAGTCTATGGTGGTAACATGAAATAGACTTTTTTCTAATTTTACAAATAAAGAATTTTGTAAAAGCTGTTGTAGAATTGCTCGTACTTGCTTTACATGCTCAGACTTTTCTCTGGAATAGATGAGTATATCATCAATGTAGACGATACAACAGATATCAAGGAAATCTTGTAACACTTCATTTATAAAGAACTGGAATGCGGCTGGAGCATTGCAGAGTCCGAAAGGCATCACTTGGTATTCATACAATCCAAATTTCGTACGAAATGCTGTCTTCCATTCGTCTCCCTCTCGGACTCGCACCAAATGATATGCTCCACGCAAATCCAATTTTGTATAAATAGTGGCATCTTTAATTTGATCCAGAAGTGTGGGTATTAAAGGTAACGGATATCTGTTCTTAACTGTCACGTTGTTAATAGCTCTATAGTCTATGCACGTGCGCAATTCTCCTCCCTTTTTTGGAATAAAAAAGAGAGGAGAAGAGACCGGAGATTTGGAGTGTCTTATAAATCCGTTTTCCAGATATTCATCAAGATAGTTGCGTAAATGCTCATTTTCTTTTTCAGTTAGGGCATAAATGCGACTACAAGGTAATGTTGCCCCAGGAACTAAATCTATCTGACAGTCAAAGTCTCTATGAGGGGGTAAGGTGTTCGCCTTTTTTTGTCAACGACTTCTACAAGATCTTGATATTCTTCAGGAACCCCAGCAACCATCAAAACACTTTTTGAATTCTTGGGAAAATCGTAACCTTGTATTAATAGTTCAGAACCTGGGTACTGTTGAAAACATTTGGCATGACAGAAATCTGATTTAAATAATACGCTCCTGTTAGTCCAATCAATATATGGGTTGTGATGTACTAACCAAGGAATGCCCAAAATTAAACCAAATTGAGGAGCGTCAATTATATCAAAAGTTATTTCCTCTATATGTTTCTGAGCACAAGTCATGATTAATTTCTCAGAATGATGTTGAATTGGTCCAGACGTGAGTTCTTTTCCATCTACTGCTCTAACGATTTCTGGAGAGCTTTTTACTACCTTTTGTAATCCTAGCTTATTGAATAGATGAGTATCGATAAAATTGCCAGTTGCTCCAGAATCAATTAAAGCATCTATAGACCATGATCGATTTTTATCTTCCAATGATTGAAGAAGGACTCTCATACTAAGGTGACAATGAGTGGCAGTTGGAGTTAAAGAGGCCAAACTGGTATGTGCACTCGATAGATTGACCTCATTGTCTACCGAGTTTTCTAGTTTTCCGACTGTTGCATGACTGCTATCTCGGAAGATTTTACTTTTGGTCTTACAGGTCGGGTTGGGCAGTCCTTAATAAAATGTCCTGATTTCCCACAGTACATGCACTGGTTTAATTTCCTACGTTTCTCCCTCTCTTCTTTAGAAAGAGGCCCTCTCACTGTCCCTATTTGCATAGGTTCTACTGGATCTAATCTAGCTGTGGAAGATTCGGTTTTCGAGGTTCCTCTGTCCTTAAAGACCATCATCTTGAATTCTGACTTGCCTTTTTCCCCTTTTCTCTCAGAAATTCTATGATTGAGTTTTACTACTAGATCAATAAAGTCCTCACAATCAGTAGGTGGATCTAGAATTTGTGTAATCATGTCCTTTAAGTCATCACGCAAACCACGATAAAACAAAGAAATTATTTTTTCTTCAGGCCATTCTGCTTCTATGACGAGTCTATTAAAGGTTGAAATGTAATGTAAAAGATCAGAAGAGCCCTGTTTCAAATTAAGTAATTCATGATCAGCTGTTTGAACAAATACATGTTTAGAGAACAATTTTTTCATGGCTCTTTTAAAGCGTCTGTAATCACTTAAAAGTGGATTGTTTCTCTCCACATATGGTACAGACCATAAAGCAGCATCACCTCCTAAGTAAGACAAAATGAAAGCCACTTTGGAAGAATCATCAGGAAAGGCAGTGGGTTTCGCCACAAAATGCAATTGACATTGGTTCAAAAATATTGTGAATTTGTTACAATCTCCATAGAATCTCTCTGGAGGTGCTAAAGGTACAGAGATTGGTGTTACTACCTGAATCTGAGTGCCAGAGGATGGGTCTGACATAGTGTTCCCTCCATACAAAGTATGCATGGTAGGTTGAAAAACTGGACGCTTTAAATAGAATTTTTTGTCAGAAGAGAAAGTCCAAGTTGAGGGGCTAGGAGCTTGTAATCTACCCTGAATTGCTGTTACATCTCTTCTTAAATCTGCATTTTCTGATCTAATTTCCAACAAAACTGCATCTATCTCCTGCAGAGTCACTTGCAAAGTTTTGTCCATGGCGTCCAGGCAAAACTTTTTCCGTGGGCTTAGTCTTCTGTCAGATTGATCAAAGCACTCTTACCTGTGACCTCTTGATCTCTTACCTGTAAGGTGCTTTGATAGATTTTGCAGAGACGCTATGGACCAAACTCCCAGAACCCTACCTTACAACCTGTGGTCTCTTTCAGTACACTAGGGTGATGGGTAAAAATTAGGGAGAGAGGCCGGAATCTGACACTATTTGGTTCTTGTAGTCGACCTGCGAAGCAACAAGAGAATCCTTAAACCTTATACCTTTTAACCTTTCTTAACTTTGTCTTTTATTTAGTTTTGGCATCAAAATATAAATTCCTACCTGCGAACTACTAAACTTGGCTTCGCGTCCTGGAAGTCATCTTGGGGTGATGTCTTTTGTAGAAATGTCCAAAGGTAGTTGAACTGTCCGCCCTTGAACTTATACCTTGCTTGTAAATAGGTCTGCAATTAACAGAAGAAATAATTTGCACTCTCCTTATGTATGGTTTTACACAGAAATCAACTCACACCAAAATTATACTCACATCAAATTCCCCTGTAGTTGTTTCACTCGACTTCTCTCTTTAAAAGATTTCTTAAAATACAATTCCTACAACAACATGTCTAAGATTTCTTCACGAAAACATATTTAAACATCATGACCTTTCTTTTAGCACTTAAACAATGTCCGCTTTTTGCCTAAAGAAACAAGTCCCAAAATTATCCAAGTTTGTTTTTTCTTTCTGTAAATATAAGTCCAAGAAGTAATCTTCGCTAGTGTTGGGCGCCTGTCTTTTCCTTAGAAAACATTAATCAGTACTTAGCTTTTTAGTAGACAAGCTGAGCAGGTTTGCAGATGAGTCACCGAAGACCGGAGATGCAGGCCTGGAATCTTGCTCGAGCGGAAGACTTCAGACGCGATGCTTTCCCGAGGCTGGATGCTGAAGACTAAGCACCTTCTGGATTCCTGGGTGTGGCTTTTATAGCCCTGCCACACCCCAGGATGTTTCCAGAAGACGTATGCGTCACCGTTGCCCTTACGTTGTGTTGACTTCACACAGCTTGAGGGCTTTCCCTGATAGACGCGCATGCAATTTTAAAAGTGTCACTTTTTGTCTGTGTTCCGATTTTGCCGCTTTTGTCCTGCAATGCTCATTTTGACCAACATTACTAATTCTGCAAAGTGAATTACATGTTAAATGTGGTTCACATCAAGTGAGGCAAATTTACAAGTATAAGCATAGGTCTAAACATAACACATATCATTACATGCCTAACTGGAGTGCTGGTTGCACGGGACAGGGGTGGGTTTTTTCTGGACAAAGAAAGTCTTGAGACACTCCACATATGAGGGGTCTCTCTGGAACCTTAAATAGTACACAAGGCAAGGGTGTGTTGCTAGTACGCTTCATGACAGTGGCAGGATAGGGGGTGCACTGACCCCAGGACAGGGACCCATTGGTCCCTGCCCTTGCCCTACCTGTAACGCCCCTACATTTAGTATTCAGGGGAACCCTGAACCTTCCTTCCTCAGATCCCGATTTTGAAACAAGAAGAAGAACAAGAAGAAAGAAGGTCTGGGGTGCAGCTGCTAACAAGAGGACAACACCAACTGACTTGGCCCCAGTCCTATGGCCTGTTGATCCTTGAACCTGCTCCTGCTAAAACCCTGGCATCTCCAGTGGTCAGCAACCTCGAAAACCCCCCTTGCTTGTCTCCCATGAGCAGCGGTTCTGCTTAAACAGCAACAACCCCTGGTGCCAGCTAGGAACCGCGAATCCAGCATACTCTGTACCCACCGAGCCCGGCCCGTGCCTAAGTGAACAAAGACCACCAGGATGTCTCCCCAGTGGCTGTGACCTAGAATCCAGTACCCAAGGGCCCTCCTTTATGCTCCTGATGATGCCTGCAGCCTCACAGCCGCGTGGCCTGCCTGCTAGCAGCCACCAACCGAAGGCCCCATATCCTCCATAGAATAACATTGGGCCTACTCACTCTGCACCCGGCTGCACCTGTGCTGCTGAGGGTGTAACAACTGTACTTACCTGATCCTGGGAGACCCCTGAGTCTAAGCCAAGAACCTTAACTCTGCCAGCAGAGTACTTAACCAAAGACCGATAACTTGATTTTCTCCATAGGGTAACATTGACTGGGTTTCACTCAGAATTTCTTGTGTCGAGTTTGGCAACTTTAAAATATTCACTAAAAATCAGCTAATCAACAAAAACAAAAATACTCACCTGCTATCAGGAGGGATCACAGTGCTGTATCATATGGCCATGTCTGAAATGGGGTGGCAGAGTGGGCTAAAGAACGGTGATGGATTAAACCCAGATATGTTGACTGGGTGTGAATGTTTGATTGGTTCAGATGCTCCGTCCATCACCACCCCCGTTTGTACCGCTTTGTTCGCCATAAGTTGGCAAGGTATGCTCAGACGTGAGTCCCTTGCTCACTTTGCCACTGGATTCAAGCAAGCCTGGCTGAAGACGGCTGTAATGCCATAAACCGGTCCTAGGAAGCTTGTTTCCGGTCCAGGGAAAGCATGGCTTGGCAGTTCGGGCTGGACTGTTCCCATGAGGCACAGGGTCAGACTGATTTGCATATGGCAATGTCTGAACTGGGGTGGCACAGTGGGCTAAAGAACGGAGATTGATTAAACCCAGATCTGTTTACTGGGTGTGAGTGTTTGATTGGTTCAGATGCTCCGTCCATCACCCCATCCCTTTTGTACCGCTTTGTTCGCCATAAGTTGGCAGGGTATGCCCAGACTTGAGTCCCTTGCACACTTTGCCACTGGATTCAAGCAATCCTGGCTGAAGACGGCTGTAATGCCAGAAACCGGTCCTAGGAAGCTTGTTTCTGGTCCAGGGAAGGCATGGCTTGGCAGTTCGGGCTGAACTGTTCCCATGAGGCACAGGGTCAGATTGATTTGCATACGGCCATGCCTGAACTGGAGTGGCAGAGTGGGCTAAAGAACGGTGATGGATTAAACCCAGATCTGTTGACTGGGTGTGAGTGTTTGATTGGTTCAGATGCTCCGTCCATCACCACCCCCTTTTGTACATCGGGGGGTGTCTTTGAGCCTAGCACCGAACCTGAAAAATAATTATAACCGTGATTTACAGTTGACTCAATTTTCCTCCATAGGAAAACATTGCCTGGTTTTTGCCAGAAATACTTCTAAGTGTCGATTTTTAAAACTTACAAATATGCCTTAAAAATCGCCTGTGTAACAAAATTGATTTCTTTCAACTGTTTACAGGAAATGCACCAGGGCTGAATCCAGGATCCGGCCCTGAGTAGGAAAAATATTTGTAAAGTGATTTTATTGCATTTACTTAAAACTTCAGTTGAGCTCAATGTTATATTGTGCAACAACTGTAACTATTGCAATCGAAAGTCAACTGCTTTTTGAAAGTATTCAATTGCAACATATCATTCTGAGAAAGTATTTATGATACCGGTCCTAGGAAGCTTGTTTCCGGTCCAGGGAAAGCATGGCTTGGCAGTTCGGGCTGGACTGTTCCCATGAGGCACAGGGTCAGACTGATTTGCATATGGCCATGTCTGAACTGGGGTGGCAGAGTGGACTAAAGAACGGTGATGGATTAAACCCAGATCTGTTGACTGGGTGTGAGTGTTTGATTGGTTCAGATGCTCCATCCATCACCACCCCCTCTTGTACCACTTTGTTCACCATAAGTTGGCAGGGTATGCTCCGACGTGAGTCCCTTGCTCACTTTGCCACTGGATTCAAGGAAGCCTGGCTGAAGACAGCTGTAATGCCAGAAAACGGTCTTAGGAAGCTTGTTTCCAGTCCAGGGAAGGCATGACTTGGCAGTTTGGACTGGACTGTTCCCATGAGGCACAGGGTCAGACTGATTTGCATTTGGCCATGTCTGAACTGGGGTGGCAGAATGGGCTAAAGAACGGTGATGGATTAAACCCAGATCTGTTGACTGGGTGTGAGTGTTTGATTGGTTCAGATGCTCCGTCCATCACCACCCCCTTTTGTACCGCTTTGTTCTCCACAAGTTGGCAGGGTATGCTCAGACGTGAGTCCCTTGCTCACTTTGCCACTGGATTCAAGCAAGCCTGGCTGAAGACGGCTGTAATGCCAGAAACAGGTCCTAGGAAGCTTGTTTCTGGTCCAGGGACGGCATGGCTTGGCAGTTCGGGCTGGACTGTTCCCATGAGGCACAGGGTCAGACTGATTTGCATATGGCCATGTCTGAACTGGGGTGGCAGAGTGGGCTGAAGAATGGTGATGGATTAAACCCAGATCTGTTAACTGTGTGTGAGTGTTTGAATGGTTCCGATGCTCCGTCCATCACCACCCCCTTTTGTACTGCGGGGGGTATCTTTGAGCCCAGCACTGAACCTGAAAAGTAATTATAACCGTGATTTACAGTTTACTCAATTTTCCTTCTTAGGAATACATTGCCTGGTTTTTGCCAGAAATACTTCTAAGTGTCGATTTTTAAAACTTACAAATATGCCTTAAAAATCGCCTGTGTAACAAAAACGATTTCATTGACTGTTTACAGGAAATGCACCAGGGCTGAATCCCGGATCCGGCCCTGAGTAGGAAAAACATTCGTAAAGTGATTTTATTGCATTTACTTAAAACTTCCATTGAGCTCAATGTTATATGCCCCCGGCAGTTCTTAAACAGGTATCAGGGACAGTATGCCCTGTGATAATGCAGGTCATCAATGCGTCTCTGGCCTCCGGTGTTGTGCCCCCCCAATTGGAAGAAGGCTAAGGTCAGAGCCCTGCTAAAGAAACCTAGCTTGGATCCTGAAGACCTGGCCAACTACAGGCCCATTTCTCTACTACCGACCATCAGCAAAATAGCTGAAAAACATGTCAATCAGGTTCTCTCTTCCTTTATTGAATCCACGGATGGATTACACTCCACCCATACAGGGTTCAGAGCAAAACAAGGAACAGAGACAGCCCTGGTGGCGGTAGTGGAGGCAGTTAGGGGTATTGTGGATGCAGGAGGCTGTGCTGCGGTGGTCCTGTTGGACCTCAGCGCAGCCTTCGATACAGTAAACCACTCTCTCTTGCTGCATCGGCTGCATCTCACAGGGGTCTCTGGAGTGGCCATCAAATGGTTTCACTCTTTTCTATCAGAAAGAAGCTTCTCCGTCTTTGAGGGAGAGGTGTCATCCAGCCAGCTGCAACTGAATCACGGCGTTCCCCAGGGATCATCCCTCAGCCCCACTCTGTTTAATATCTACATGAGACCTTTGGCTGAGGTGGTACTCCCCTGGGGAATCCAACTTGTCACCTACACCGATGACACGCAGCTGGTTGTATCCTTGGTGAGGAACGATGCCTTAAATCAGGGGATCAACAATCTGACCCCGTGTCTCACCAAGGTTCTGGAATGGATGACCTCCTCCTTTCTGAAGCTAAATGGGGCCAAAACGGACATTATGCTTCTGGGTTACAAAGCCCCAATTAACCTGGACCCTTGGTGGCCTCACTGCCTAGGACCCCCCCAACACCTAAGACCCATATAAAAAGCCTGGGGATCTGGCTAGATTCCTCCCTTGGTTTTCACTATCAGGCTAAAAAGGTAGCCGCAACCTGCTATGGGCTGCTGAGAGTCTTAAAAAAAGTGCTAGACCTCTTGCCATTCGAAGCCAGACGATTGCTGGTCCAGTCGCTGATTATGTCGCGGCTGGATTATGCAAATACCGTCTATATGGGGGCTCCAGTCGGCACCATAAAAATTCTGCAATCTGTGCAGAATTGCGCTGCTCGGCTGCTCATGAAAGTCCCCAAAAGATGCACAGCAAAAGCCGCAATCCAATCCCTCCACTGGCTACCCATCAAGGGAAGGATTATTTTCAAAACCCTGTGCTTGGCGCATAAGTCCATCCATGGTGCTGGCCCGCCTATTCTGGATCCCCTCTTTCGTCGCCATCAATCAGTGAGATCCTTGAGATCCAACCAGCGGAATTTGATGGTAGTTCCCAGGATAAAGCTGGCCCGGATGGGTGGCCGCCGGCTCTCTGTGCACGCAGCTAAAGAATGGAACGCACTCCCAGATGACATCAGGCACGAGCCTAACCACCTCGCTTTCAGGAAGCGTTTAAAGACACACTTGTTCCAATAGTGTCTTCCTTGTCCCTTGGTCTTACAGCGCTGGGATGCTCAAGAGTAGCCATGCGCTATGGAAGAGGGTATTCATTCATTCATTCATATTATGCAACAACTGTAACTATTGCAATCGAAAGTCAACTGCTTTTTGAAAGTATTCAATTGCAACATATCATTCTAAGAAAGTATTTCTGATACCTACTGTGGTTCTAAAATAAAGTAACTATATATTTATATATACCAAACAGTTGGCCTAGAGTTCAATTCTTGAGTGTATGAGACCATTTGATGACTGAGTGTGTACAACAAATGCTTTACACTGTTCTCTGATACTGCCTTACTGCTCGACTAAGCTACCACTTTAGAGAGTAAAGTTATATCTAACTTTAGCCTCTGCCATACCTCTGGGGACACTGAATCTTACTTTGGCGCAGTATATAGAGAGTCACTTTCTTACAACCACACAAGAACAAACATCAATAGAAACCTTTGTGCGGAGGGTGGGCTCCATGAAGGGGGCGATCTACTTCCTGTACCGACTACTGCTATCTACACAGCATGCACTGAGACCCCGTTACACTAGCTTCTGGGAAAAATAGTAGGGAGGGACATTTCTGAAAGGGAATGGAAACATTTATGGTCAGACATCGCTAAGAAAAATCACTCTTTAGATTTACGAGAAGCACATTATAAGACTCTGCGATTGGCATCTATATCCCACTAAACTCAAAAAGATATATCCAGAGAGTTCTAATTTGTGTTGGAGGGGTTGTGGTTTGCGCAAGGAATTTTGCTACACCTGGTGGGACTGCCCTACAATTAAACCATTCTGTGAGCAGATCCTAGCACAAATGAAAAACATACTAGGATACCCCATCCCAACCACAGCAGAGACAGTCCTTTTGGGCCTCAGAGACCCGGAGCTGGAATATGAAATAAAAGCTGATAGGGCTATCACATGGGTGTGCTTGGGGGCCGCTAAAAGGGCAATCGCAGCTGCGTGGAAGAAGAAAGCAGCCCAGATGCTGGAACAGTGGCACTCCCGCCTGTGGAAAATACTCACTATGGAAAGACTTGCAGACATCTTTCGAGATGAGTACACCAATCTTCAATACAAATGGGGTCCGTTAGTCTATTGTCTTACACAGGAACTTCCTCTGGCAGTGTGCCTGACCACGCTGAGAACTATCCACTTGTTTCAGTTCTAGTCTAAGACAGGGCCCGCCCTCAGGTTCCCCAAGCAGACTATAGGTAGCCGGCCTACTCAACACTAAACTATCCTTTGGGGCCAACAACGTACTTCCAGAGCCACACATCACACTCAAAGGCCAGTGTGTACACCGCTACTTCAAGACCACAGTTGTTAAGGGGAAGGGTTCAGCTAGGAGAATTGAAAGTTGAGTATGGGATATAAATTAACAAAAAACTAAAAATTACAAAGCACTCGATTGGAAGGGAGTGCTTAAAACTGATAATATTTTGATGTTAGAGGTACCCACACAGGGAGAATCTGTATCCTCATTAGATTGTAACGGGACTGTTTATATGATGTAATGCCTCTCTTTATGGTGAAAGAGTTTGGACAAAAAAACAAAATAATGTGATATCAGAATTGACTTCTCCTTTACCAAACTCATTTCTGCGTTGCACATGTGCACCTGTGATACTTGGCTGCAAACATGGAGGGAGTCCCGAGCAGCACTGAGAAATACACCGTAGTGGAGCTGAAACAGCTCTGCAGAGAAAAGCTTCGCCAGTGACAATGATCTCAAAGAAAAGGAGCTCCTTATAGCCTTCAGGGTCTGCAAGGAGGCCATGTACTACCATCTGCAGCACAGGACGATACGGAGGAGTAGGGAGAGGACGAGGAATTGAAGGATTGAGGAGGGTTGTATGTGATTTCATAGAAAATTAATGTAATGGATTAACATTACTGGGAAACCATTTAACCTAAACTGTTTATTTGGAATTTTCAAATGAATGGTGTTTACTATTTTATAGAAACCAAGTCATAGAATGTCTTTTTGTTCGAAATGGGCTTTTGCATGCATATTTTTAAGGTGTAACACAGTGTTTGCAGGTCTTACTTAGGTTTTGTCTAAGATATTTATTTCACTGCTTTACTTCAGGTGACATTATCTCAGATTTATATCTTTTACATTCTCAAACAATTATGTCTGATGATTTCAATGTGTGACCCCTCACCACCCCTAAACACCATCCTTCCCTGACCCCTCACAACCCCTAAACACTATCAATCCCTGCCCCCTAAAGGTGCCTCACCACATGTAAACTACACTGATTTCCTGAATCCTAAAAGCTCTTTCTTCATCCATCCCAGATACCTAAAAAAACCTCACTGCACTTAGACTACATCATCCCTGAGCCCTCAACTGCACCCATCCCTGAACCCTAAAAAGCCATTCCACCCTTACACCCACTCATCCCTGAACCATACAACCTATCTCTACCTCTAAACTCCACCCATTTCTGAATCCTAAAAACCGCTTTCTATACCTAAACCCCACACATCCCATATACTTTAAAACTCTTCACCACACCTAAACTCCACCATCCCTAAACACTGAGAAAACCCTCTCAGTTCTGAAACACCAGCGATCCATGACCCCTAAAAACCCCTCACCACCCCTAATCGCTACTCATTCTGAACCCCAAAAATCCATTTCTAAACCCCTCACCATGCTAAAACCCCACCCAATCATAAATCCTGAAAACTCTTCACCAGCCAATCCTCTACCCATGACTGAACCCTAAAATCCTGCAACACCCCTACGATCGCTCCACCCACCCCGGAACCCTAATGACACCTCACACACCAAAGCTCTCTGAATATGTGAGCCCTAAAATCCCTCACCTCTCTCAAACTCCACCCCTTTATGATACCTAAAAAACACCTCACCACCCCTAAACTCTACCTATTCCTGAACCAGGAATATCCCCTTTCTGTGCCACTAAAAAAATCCCTCCTCACCCATAAACATTACCCATCCTTCAACCTAAAACCTCCATCCTCATTCTAAGCACCCCCACATTTATTGTAATTGAATTTGTTCCTTAAAATGTTTTCCTTTAAAATGTTTCCTTCCATTTTTGATTTATTTGCATTTTCTTAAAATTGATTTTCCATGATTAGTAGAGTAACGTGCAATGATGAGGCCTCCCTGCAGAATGTGATGGAGGGCCCCTAAGTATAATATATCTCATAGATATCCACTGGCCTTGGGCTTAATGGGAGCCCTCTGATGAGATTAAGTGTCCATGAAGAGTTGGGGGACCCAGTGAGCCGAAGAGCCTACATGGGCTTGAGTTATACCTCTGTCTATGATTTGGTTTCCTCCAATGTGGTTTCTCAGTTTTTGTTTTGCCATGAATTCACATACATCAGTAAGGACATGACCTAGACATAGGCCCCATGCTGCAGCAGGAGGTGGGAGGCAACTTTCCCACAGGAGTGAGATCCCCTGCTAGAGCAAGAAGCAGTGTGTCTTCCAGCAACGCGTCCCTTCCTCAGTGGATTTTCTAAATCTTTACAAGTTGAATGAGAGAATGTGCACTTCTTAAGTACCTGGGTGATTTTTGTTTAGGAAGTCAAACTAAACCGCACAAGGACCAATGAGCTCAGGAGATTTCATTGTCCTTTATGGTAAACTTCAAAATGTTTTTTTACATCTTTTCTGTGAATTTAATTTTCAAAATATATTTTTTCTTCGTTTCATCTTAAGTTTGTGCTTTATTGGCGAAGCCACAAACAAATGTGATCAAAACTTGTTTTACATTTCAAAAATATGTGACATTGTTTTAAACCTTTTATTATAACTTCAAATTATGGAAGAATACTGCTTTGCTAGAAAATTAAATCATCCACATGTTTCGTTTTTCAGTATAACTTTCTGTGGCATCTGCTGCCAAAAATATGTGAAGGCCAATATCTCGCAACAATCTGCAACAACGGTGAGATATACCATGAAGATGTTGGCTAGCGGTGCAGAAACTATAATCTTCATGTTTCTGGGAATCTCAGCCGTAGATCCGAACATTTGGACATGGAACACAGCTTTCATACTTTTGACATTGGTCTTTATCTCAGTATACCGAACGATTGGTAAGTAAAACATTTCATCTTGCTTTATTTGTACTTCAGGTAGGGAGGTGTCTTTGTGACACTCCCTTTTACAAGAACTAGTAGATGAGTCGATCTATTTTTACTGCATTTTGTGTTACACATTGAGAACATATATAAACATGTCTTTTAACATAGAGCAAAGCACAAATATTAACATCTGAAATTTAAATGTTGAAGCAATAGTTAATTCATTCAGCTTCACATACGGGGAATCATGCACAAATGATACAAGAGAAAACCTCTCATTTACCATTTAAACATTTGAATCAAGGAGTGTTTAAGGACAATAAAATAAAATGTTAAGCAATATTTCAAAAAACTACCAGCATGCCTGTCTTTATGATGAGTTCAATGCTGGCTTGCACTGCCTGAGTTGGGGGACACAAACAATCTATTCTTTGGAATTCTAACCTCTTTATTCAGTCAGTCATACATTAATGACGTTTAAAGTGCATATTTGCACCTCTTTATTCTGTTTCTTAATCGCTGTACAACCGTGATCCTTGGGGTCACACGAAAAATGAGCAAAAAATAAAAGCATTACTTTTTTCTGCTAAATATTTTCAAAATATTCAGGATTTTGCAAATCATTTCAGATAAAAACAATAATGGTGTTTCAATTGTGAACTGGTACTTTCCGATTACAAGAGATGACAACTAGTAAAGGTGTATGGTTGCACCGATATCTCAGCCAAACAGGTACACATGAAAGTCATTGATAATATTGTTTCCACACGGATTGATCACTGCATGCAAATGGTGGTGTCAATCGGTGAATGTCCATGAAACGTAGGGCCTTATTACGATGACCGCCTCACTACAGGGCTGATGGCACTATTCTAACTGTGGTGGCCGGACCGCCATGAGACCACCGGCACCGCTGTGATCAAGGATCCTGCTGAGCCGGCAGTCTTTCCTTGGTACAAATATGCTGGCGGTGCCGCAGCCGGACCCGCCAACCATATTTTGATTTGGCTCACCGCCACCTTTTTCATGTTGGTGCAATCGCCATGAATAAAGTGGGGGGTCCTAATACTCCAATGCCTGGGGATGCAATTTGGGGGCCTGTATTTATGCACCCCAGTTCCTGCCTGGTGCTGCAAGCAGCACATGGTGCATGCCACACCATGCAGGTACTTACAGATGGTGCTGTCTCTGCACAGGTCTGCATGTAAGGCACTCCAAGGAGCCTTACCGATAGCCACCATTGCAGCACCGCCGTGCCATTGCCCGCCTTGGATTACAATTGTAATTTGGCAGAGGTGGCATGGTGGCCCTTAGCCATACACTCCTTTTAATTGGCAAGTAAGACTTTACTGGTAACCGTGAATGCCACTGCCCCTAAATGTTAATCAAAAAATATTTTGCTAAATAACTTAGGACCTGATTTATTTATTGGCCTGTCAGTCTACCATAGAACGGAGTAAATTACTCTGTCTCCATCCCAGCCAAATTCATAAATGACTACCAAGTAGGTGGTCATTTATAATGCATTGACAGGAACTTCCATAGAGGTGGTTGCTGCTAATACATATCGCTGTTTGGTGCAGGGCTGTGACATCATGACTCAACCCTGCACCAAACAGTTTTCTTTTTTTTCAAAAAGAAAATTTCCAAACTAGGTTTCTTTTTCAAAATAAAAAAGTAATGCTCCTCTTGCCATGGGAATCATCTCCCATGGTGTGGGGAGCGTTATTTGCTTTTTATTGTCACTTACCGCCCGGGTTCTCCTGGTGGTGACTGACAGTAAAAACAATTCTACATGTCAAAATATGTTTATTACGACCTTAGGGTCCTATTTACAAAAATGGCATACAGTGCAGCACAGCAAGTCACTGTGTGACAGGGAAAGGGAAGAAATGCACCGTATTTAAGGCCTTTTCCCTGTGCCGGAGCCCTTTTGGCGTCCTAGTGCCAACGCAGGAACCCTTGCACCAATGAATGCAGGATTGCTTTTGTGCAGGAAGGGACACCTTCCCGCACAAAATCAATCCTGAGAGGCAAATTACTCTTTCTATGTGCGCTGCACTGTGTGACAGAGGAAGGGCAGAAATGCACTGTATTTACAAAAATGGCATACAGTGCAGCACAGCAAGTCACCTTCCTGCGCTGCGTGACAGGGAAAGGGAAGAAATGCACCGTATTTAAGGCCTTTTCCCCGCGCTTGAACCCTTTTGGCAGCCTAGTGCCAACGCAGGAACCTGCATTGCATGCAGGATTGTTTTTTGTGCAGGAAGGGACACCTTCCTCCACAAAAACAATCCTGAGAGGCAAATTACTCTTTCTGTGTGTGCTGCAAAGTGCAACACACATAGAAAGAGGAAGTAATGAGAAGAAATAAAGATATTTTTCCTCGTTAGAAGGCATATATTTTTGGCACCTTCTAAGCCTACCAGTTCTGGATAATATGGGAATGCTTCAAAAAACCATGGGAGTTGCGTGTGAACACCCACACAACACCCGTGGAAGGCCTACCCATGGCGGAGTAAAGCAACCCAGCGATTTGCACTACGTTGCCTTACTTCAGATTTAGGGACACACTTGGGTTCATGCAAAATGGCCTTGAGTGGCTTCTAAAACACATGCAAGGTTTGCCGCTAAACCAGATTTAACATTGCGCTTGAAATGATTAGAAAAATTTAAATGATCAAAACTTTCAAAATGGTGGGAGGCCAAGTCTCTGCAACGTTACTTGGAGGTAAAGCGCATTCCAAGAGGGCTCAGGATTTTAGTGGCCCCGATGTATGAGGACCCAAATCTGAACATGCTCCGTGAATGGGCAGAAAATAACCAAGAATGCTCCCAAAGAATGCTTGCAATATTAATCAAATATGCTAATATTGATAGTGTGAAAAAATTAGAGGAGATTGACCAAATATTGAGTATGCTGGACAAAGAGGCTGACCTAGGAACCATTACCCAGTTTAATACAGATATGAAAGATCGCTTAAAAAAGCTGGAAGAATCAATTAAAGAGCAGAAATGACATGTGATAAAATCGACTATGATCGAGGGCAAATCTATACTTTCGCAAACAAATTAGAAACTATTCGTCGACAACATCTTAACAACAGTGGAAGATCAACAGCAGATCCACAGTCTGAAGTAAGCAGTATGGCAACCTCTGAACCTGATACTGATGGCGATGATGGACCCAACAGGTCGGACACAGGACCTGCGGCCACGGTTCTAGAAGAATTTGTTTTTTTAGAACAAGACAGGAGAGTCAATCTCCGGCCCAGAACATTCACAAATTACGCAAAGCCTCAAAGAGGAAGAGGCAGAGGCAACAGAGGCACAAAGGTGCAAAGCAACGAAAATGCAAAGGGGAAAACAAAGAACAAACAACCAAAAAATCAGTCTGGAAACAGAAAACTCAATTATAAACCTGAAAAATATAGTTCTAACAGAGAAAGAAAACAATATTCTCAAATTGGGTTTATCGTTTTGTCCTGAGGAATATTTTGACTATGTCAAGACCAGAACCAATATTTTAAAATTTGTGCGTTCCTTAGAATTAAAGAAACATTTTGCAACCAATCCCAGCAGAAATCAAACTGCATTGAGTGGTGGTCAAAACAGCAGAGATGGGGGGGGCGTGGCCAAGATTGCGGCGGAGTAGGACGTCTTTCCCAGTCACTCTGTCGCTGCTTTATCTATCGCTTTGATTCCAGCCTTGCTGAGGTCCCTGTCCGAGGCCAGCAGCTGCTGCGGGACATCCGGACACTGCCTGGAGGGTGTCGGCGGAGTTTGGAGGCAGTGGGGCGGTCTGGACGAGTGCAATCCCTTGCCGCCGCGTGACCGGGTGTTGCGCCCTGAGCTGCCGGACCCCGCCTCCAGCGTGCAGCCACTGGGGTCCCCGGCGCCGAGGCCTGGCAGTGCAGAGACACGCGACGAGGGCTATAGCCTTCGCGACACCGCACAAACAGCTAGCGGACTGCTGCCGGGGCCTCGGATTGCACTCTCCCGCCCCTGGGCCTGCGGGTGATTCGGCTGGGCGGCGACTCGGCCTGGCGCCGGACAGCAACGGCTGGGCCTCGGTGGGACGGGTAAGCGGACAACCGCGTGGAGAGCAGCAGCGAGCACCGAGAATCCCGCACCACACGCCTACAGACCCGTGATCAACGGAGGCGAGGCTGGGCCTCACGGGACTCACAGCACACACGGGGGCTGCCTGCCCTGGAGACCTGCGTGAGGGGAGTGATAGCGGTCGGCCTAGGTGAAGCAGCCCAGGGGTGAGAGACTTCTGCGGCCGTGGTCCGCCGTGAGCTTGGAGACCTTCTGGACAACGCCCTGCCTTGGGCCCTTGCTGCGCGGGGAGTTTGGTCGGCACCCGAGGCCCCCCACCCCCTGCCCGGATCTGCACCGCCGCCCCTCGTCCTGGCGGCGGGTACGAGGGGGCCACGGGCCGCGATCCCCTTTGGGCCCGCACTGCATGTCCACCGCCGCGTGGCGCCGCAGACTGGGACCAGACCCCGACGAGGGACACTATCCACGCTGAGGGGCCTGCCCCGGAGGATTGCGACAAGGGACCGATCGGTGCAGGAGGGGCGGCAAGGAGGCCCTGGTAGACTCTGCCCCGGGGAGTTGCGTGGGCGGCCATACTAGACATTGTACGCCATACCCTTGGCGGTCCCTGGAGTGGTGGGCCTCCTATCAAGCCGGGGACCTCTGGACCTGCCCTCGAGCCCCGCTGGTCGGGACTTGCCTAGGTGGGCGCTGGCCTGGTGGCGGGAACGCAGTTGAAGAAGGCACACGGCGGCGGGACGGCCCCATTGACAGACACCCCCCCAGAGGGTTTGCTCCTGTGCACTGGGTGGGTGAGCAGCGAGAGCCCCACGCGAAACAGCCCACGGGTGCCGCACTTCACCAGCGACCGTGGTGCACCGGTGGGAAGGAGGCGACAGCAAGCGAGCCGTGGTCTCGGTGCGGAGGGGGGGCGGTGGCAACATGGCGTCAAACAGGACGAAGAAGGAGAAGGCCCTGCAGGACGGGGCTCCGAAAAGCTCGCCGCTGTGATCCACGCCGGCGGCTGATAAGCCCCCTTCTTCGGACGACAACGAAACCCCGGCCACCAAGGCTTTCATGCGAGAGCTCTTCGCGGCCATAAAGGAGGATATTCAGGAGCTGTGGACACAGCTAGCCTCGGATTTAAGGGAGGTGAGGAGAGACGTCGACGCCACTGGTGACAGAGTCGCGACCCTAGAGGACCATGACCTGGAGACAGCCGGGGACATACATCGGCTCCAGCAGGATGTCCTGCGCCTCACGCAGCAGAATCTTGACCTGCAGGCACACACGGAGGACTTAGAGAACAGATCTCGGCACAATAACATCCGTATTCGAGCAGTCCCGTGGAAAGGTGAGGGGACAGACCTGCGGGAATATATCGATGGCCTCTTTCGCCACATCTTGGAAGACGACGACCTCCGTGAGATTCAGTTGGACAGAGTTCACAGGGTCGGCCTTCCGTGTGGAGCTAATGCACCTCCCCCTGATATCCTAGTGTGCGTCCACGATTTTCAGCTCAAAGAAAAGATCCTGAAAAAGGCACGTGAGCACGCCCCCCTCATGTTTCGTGACCATCGCTCGGTGCTATACCAGGCTTTGGCGGCCTCCACTCTGGCTAAGCGAAGAGACTTTCGGCCGGTCACCGCCTTCCTGCGGGAGCAGGGGGTCCCCTATTCCTGGGGGCACCCCTTCAGGCTGGTCTTCCGATGGAAAGGCAAGTTGATCCAAGTGCGATCCTTGGAGGTGGCTCGTGAATTGCTGGGACTGGACGGTGCTGATCCCCAGGCGGAGTCCTCACCCTCCCCATCGAGGCGACGCCGTCGCTCCACAGAGTGGCAAACTGTGGGTAAGCCAGCGAAGCCCTCGGGTCCGGATTTGTCCATCAGCCTGCAGGAGAGAGACGCGGCAGTCGCATCTGTAGTAAAGGTGACAGAGACTCCTGAAGTGTCCTGATATCTGCTCCTGAATGCTTTACCTCTGTAAGATGACTGCTGGCGGCGGAGGGACCTGGCCGATGGACTTTGATGGGTAATGTACTGCCACGTTCCCCGAGTATACTGTCCTGTATCAGGATCTGGGTGGCTGGTGGGGGTAAGTCCATGCCCTCAGCCCTTTGGACTTTGGTGACGAACTTTCGTTCCCTCCTCTTGCCTTCTACATGGGAGGGCACTGTCAGACTGTTGGGGGTTCTGTTTTTGGGGGGGCTCCGGGAGGGAAGGGGGGTGGGAAGTTGGGCATTAGAAGTGCTGTCTATGTCTCACCTTTACTATGGGGAGGGAGCTGAAAATTGTTAGTTTGAATGTCCGAGGCCTTAACAGCCCGGTTAAGCGTGCGGCTATTCTGTCGCTGTTAGAGGGGCGGAGAGTGATGTCTGTCTATTGCAAGAAACGCATCTCCTTGCCAAGGACACCAAAAGGATGAGGGACAGGCGCTTTCCGACTCAGATGTGGTCCTCTTGCAATGCGAAGAAGCAGGGAGTAGCGATACTGATCAGTGCGAAGGCGCGCTGTAAGATTCTATCTCAGGTGGTGGAAGTCAAGGGCAGATGTTTAGCGGTCAGGATTCAATGGGGCGACACCCGTCTTACCGTGGGCTCCCTCTATGCCCCCAATGTACAGCAAGAGCCCTTCCTGACCTCAGCGCTTGCGGACGCCCTAGCTTCCCCAGACCCCTGGGTGCAGGTGGGGGGCGACTTGAATATGGTGATGGACTCGTCCCTTGATAGGTCGGAGGCGCGCTCCCACCCGACTGGGGCCATTTCCAAGGGGGGTCTGTTGTGGCTACAAGAGGGGGGCTCCATGATGTTTGGCGTTCCTTGCACCCACTAGAGCGCGACTACACCTACTACTCCACGCCTCACAAGACCTACGCGCGCTTGGACCACTTTCTCGCCTCTACCTCCCTGATGCCCCAGCTCTCCTCGGCGGAGATTGCTCCGCGCTCCTTATCCGACCACGCTCTCATCTCTGTGAAGGTGACGGGTGGGTTGCGGTGTGCGGGCATGCGGGGGCTGGCGCCTGCGCGATTCTCTCCTCAACTCCACCTCAGTGGTGGAGCGCCTGCAAGACACGATCACACACTACCTCGCCACTAATGACGTGGACGGCATGTCGCTTAGCTTGGTGTGGGAAGCGCTTAAACTGGTGGTGCGGGGTGAGTGTATAGCCGTCTCGGCTTCGCTAGCTAAATTACGCAAAGAAAAGCGAGAGGAGCTTGAGCACGATGTGCAGGGGTTAGAGGCGATCCACAAGCGAACCGGTGCGCAGCGGGTCTGGAGGGAGCTGGAGACGAAAAGGCGCATGCTGAAGCATTTAGACCTTGACCGTGCCGAATACGCGCTTTTGCGTCTGCGCCACACATTTTATCTTAGCGGCGATAAAGGGGGCAGAATGCTGGCGCACTGCTTGAGGGCCCGTACGCAGCAGCCGACCGTTCCAACTATCAGGGACGCGGACGCAGTAGAACAGTCGGCAGATGGCCGCATAGCGGACATCTTTCAGCAATTCTATTGCACGCTATACACGTTTGACCCCCCCTGAACCCGATTGGGTGTAGGCCTTTCCGTGACGACCTGCGGCGTCACGCCCCTCTCCCGGAGCTCTGCTGCGTCTCTCAACGCGGAGATACGCATTGAGGAGGTTATCTCTGCTATTTCACGGCTGAAGACGGCCAAGTCGCCGGGGCCGGATGGTTTCTCGGCCTCCTTTTATAAGAAGTTCTGTGGCGTACTGGCACCGCGCCTCTTCAATTCCTTCAGGGAAACGGGGAATGTGACTCCCTCTATGGCCGAGGCGGTTGTCACGGTCATCCCCAAGGCCGGTAAGGATGCGAAGGAATGCGGCTCCTACCGCCCCATTTCGCTCCTTAACATTGATATGAAATTGTTCTCCGGCATCCTAGCCGCGCGCCTTAGCCTGTTTATGGACTGAATCATTGAACCTGACCAGGTGGTATTCATCCCGACGCGACAGGGGGGCGAAAATACCAAGAGGCTCCTGCATCTAATGGACTCGGTGCGCCGGTCCCGCACGCAGGCATGCTTCCTCTCCATAGATGCCGAGAAGGCATTCGACCGGGTTGACTGGTCATACATGTTTGCAGTCCTGAAAACGTTTGGGCTGGGGGACACCTATGTCAACTGGGTTCGCTGCCTCTATGCCTCCCCCAAGGCCGCGGTGAGGGTCAATGGCTGCAGATCGGAATACTTTCCTATCACACGCGGGACGCGACAGGGCTGCCCCCTGTCGCCCCTGCTCTTCGCGCTCTACATGGAGCCGTTTGCTCAGCGCCTTCGGGACAATGCGGACGTACAGGGGATCATCTTTGGTGCGGACGAACACAAAGTGAGCCTTTACGCTGACGACGTGATCCTGTCCCTCACCCACCCTCACTCCTCTTTGAGACATCTCTCCCATGAGCTGCGGGAGTTTGGAGCGGTGGCCGGCTTTAAGGTCAACTACTCGAAATCCCAAATCCTCAATCTTTCTGTGCCGGCGGAAGATGTTTGAGATCTTCAGAGGGACTTTGAATTCCAATGGGTCCACACGTACATTCCCTACCTGGGGATCCAATTGGCAGCCACGATTCCACAGACTGTCGCCCTCAACTACAGGCTCCTTCTAGAACAGACGGCCAAATCTGTCTCGGATTGGTCCCGGTTGCAGCTGGCCTGGTTCGGCCGACTGGCCACGATAAAGATGACAATCCTCCCACGTATCCTCTATCTCTTCCAGATGCTGCCCCTGCACCCCCCCCCCCCCCGCCGGGAGCCCTGAAGAAGTTGCAGAGATTGCTCACCACGTTTTTGTGGAATCATAAACGTCCCCGAGTTGCGTTTGCCCGGATAACAGCACCCCGAGACGAGGGTGGCCTGAACTTCCCTTGTGTAGAGGCATACTATCAGGCGTCGTGCCTGCGCTTTGTCCTCGAATGGAATAGGCCCATGTCCAGCAAGCATTGGCTCTTTATGGACCAGACGGTGGCGGGCCGTAACATCTGGCGCGAACTCTGGCTCCCGCGTAAACATAGGGCCTGGGGCCTGTACTCGTCTCCGATTACTTCCCCGACGCTGGCTGCGTGGAATCAGCTGGCGTACAGGCATGGTTGGACCACCTTCCCGTCACCTCTGACGCCTATAATAGATAACCCGGAGTTCCCCACGGGCTGCGCCTCGCTGATGTTTCAGCGCTGGAGGGAGCTAGGTTGTAAGAGAGTGGGCCACCTCTTTCAACCCGAGGGGCTGATCCCATTCTCCACCCTCCGCCGAGAATACTTTGAGCTGCGCGAGTCAGGTGCCTTCCCTTACTCACAAGTCGCACACTGGGTTACGCTGCCCGCTAACATAGCAGACATGTCGCGCCCCATGACAAACTTAGAGCGCTGGGTGGTCTTTAAGAAGGATGACCGCAGACTTATCTCCGAACTCTATGCCCTAATCATGAAGCGTCCACACACACAACGCACCAAGGTGCAGGTTCGGTGGGAGACGGAGTTGGGCCGCCCACTGACATGCAAAGAATGGGACAGGGTGCACTATCGCGCACACCACACTGCCACTAATGTGGCTGGGGCAGAAGCAGCCTACAAAATAGTGTCCTACTGGTATCATACGCCGGCCAGGATTCACAGGTGGGAGCCCAAATGTTCGAGTCTTTGTTGGAGGGGCTGCGGTGCGATGGGTACCTTGACACATCTGCTTTGGCATTGCCCCAAGATAGTGCGCTACTGGCGGGAGGTACTGGATGACATAGACAACGCATTTGGTTTTACCTTTCCCAGGGCCCCGGAGCATGTGCTACTAGGTCTCCCTCACCCTAAGGCGTTCCCCCTGCGCTCCCTGTGGGGTAGACAGATAGCCCTAGCTCTATTGGCAGCGCGCTTAGTTATCCTTGGACAGTGGCGCTTCCCCGCCTCCCCCGACCTGAGAGACTGGATTAGGCGGCTTTGGTTGCTGTTGGGTATGGAGAGACTTTCCCTATGTGTGGATGGCAAAGGGGAAACATATGCGGAGCTCTGGGAACCATTTATACACTTGCTGTCACGGGACCTGCGGGAGGTAACATGCCCCAAGTTTCTACAGGGTTTGCAGCTTATACCGTTGGAACCGGCAAGGGCGAGCTCGTGAGGGTCTGGGAGTTGCTCTTTGAGAGTGGCGATGTGCCGGGGGGGTAGAGGTGAAGTTGGAGGCGCGGGAAAGGCTGATGGGGAGTGGGAGGGGGGGTGGCCCAAGGTGAGGGGGAGTTAGGGGGGTGGGTAGGTCTCTGTTTCTTTGTTGGCGTTTATTTTTCTTTCTTTACAAAACGCAGCATCGACGTCCGACCTGGTTGCACCATTTGGCCGACAGTTTATCCTCACAGGGTCGCCCTCCGGGTTGTAGACCTTATGGCTGTGTTTCAATGTTGTCTCACCACGCTCTGCCGGCCGGTGGATGTAGGCAGTCCAGCTGTGTTTAATGATATGTGTCTGCTGAATAAAAAATGTTTGATTCTAAAACAGCAGAGATGCCCATTTGTCAAATTTTGTAGTCAATGACATGGATTTAATGCTGGATATGAGACATCTAGAAGAAGATCTTGAAGTAGATGTCTCTATTAGAGAAAATGATCTGGAGACAACTACAGATCAAGTTACAGAATTTGCTGATCTCCAAGACTTGAACATAACCAGTAATGAACAAACTACATTTAGAACTGCCTCAAGGTTTACACCTATGACCAGTAAAGATTCTGGGGACATTTACAATGAACCAGTAACCAATGAATTGAAAAGTTTATGTAAAAAAATGAACGACAAAAGAGAAAAATGTACACAAAATAAGAAAGAATACATTGCACTAACCAATAAATTATCCACAAATGCAGACTGTATTGTGTGCAATGCCCATAAAGGTGCGAATGTTGTTTTGTGAGATAAGCAAGAATATATTCAGCTGAAGCATACAAGCAATTAAATAATCACTTGAATTACACAAGAGTATCAGATAATGTTATTATTAACAGCCATCATTTGTACAATGCCAATCTACAATCGTGGCATGCCCAATGTTTAATTCTAGACGAAGAATTATCCTTTTTAAAAATCAGCAATCCGATAACACCTGTGATGTATCTGATCCCAAAGATACATAAAGACCCCACCACCTCCCCTGGGCACCCAATATTCTCTGCAATGGGGAGTGCATTTGAAAAAACATCTAAATGTGTTGATTCATTTTTATGTCCACTAGTAAAAAATTTGCCAACATACATATGGACACAAGCAGATTTTTTTAAACGAGTGTATGATTTACCATGGGAACATGACTTTTTGCTAGCAACCATTGATGTGACCATGCTGTATACCAGCATTAGGCATAAAGATGGCCTAAATGCTGTGAAACACTATTTAGGGGGCAGACCAGTAAGATTTTGGGCTCATACCCAGATGCTTATTGCAATGACTTCTATCTGTTTGAAAAACAACTACTTTCCCTTTAATCAACAACTTTTCCATCAGATGTGCGGTACAGCGATGGGCACCTGCTTCGCCCCCAGCTATGCTAATTTGCATATGGGCTAATGGGAGGAGCAGGTGGTCCCAAAACTGTACCATGAAGAATGGCAAAACAACATCATGTACATGAGTTGTTTTATAGACTACTTATTCATTGGAACTCTCTGCCCCAGACATTAAAACAAATTTCCAACCCCCTAACCTTCCGAAAAACCCTTAAAACCCATCTCTTCATAAATAGTTAAAATCCACCTATTTAATCCAATCAGTCACTTTTGAACATGGACCAGCACAATCTGTATTTCTTCCACTGGCAAAAGCGCGGAGATACCCCTCCGGGGGTCTATTCAGGTGCTCTACAAGAACATAAAATAAAATTTAAAAAAATTGTATGGAAGGGCACAGGGAAGTCTCTCAATGATCTCATAGGTAAACTCCAAATCAACAAGTTGAACCTCAGATTTACAAGCACCATTAGTGCTTCAAGAGTAAACTTTTTAGACCTAACTATCTTTATAAAGGATGGGAGGTTGGCAACTTCATTGTATAGGAAGCCAACGATGGGTAACACTCTGCTCCACGCAACAATTTTCCACCCCCAAAATTTCATCAAGAGTATCCCCTATGGGGAATGTCTGCGTACCATCAGAAACTGCAGTAATCAGGAATTCTGCAACAAGGAATTGGAGGACTTAAAAGAACGCTTTAGAGTGAGAGGCTGTACTGAATCATGTTTAACAAAAAATGTATTAAGCAAAGAAAAAATCTAGAGAGGATATTTTGTTCAAAAAGAGTAATGTGCAAAAACGTAAATTGAGAGCAGAGAATACAAATCAACGTAGAATGATTAGATCTTATAACAAACAGCACAAAAGTGTGAGAGACATTTTGTGCAAATACTGGCATTTGATAAGAAACGACCAAGTCTTAGGGAAACTAGTGCAAAGAAAACCTCAAATAAGCTTCAGACGAGCAAGATCATTTAAGCAGATGCTTGTGAGTAATTTGGTACCAATATCTAAACCTAAAATGCCAGCAACAATGTGGCTGGGGAGAAAAGAAGGTTTTGTTAAGTGTTCAAAATGAAAGGCCTGCGGCCATGGTAAAAACACAGTTAGTTATAAATCAAACCTGTTGCAAAATGAGAAAAAAAATCAAAAGCCAATTTTCTTGCAAGACTGATTTTGCTGTCTATGTGCTCCAGTGCCCTTGTGACCTGAAGTATGTAGGCAGCACAATGTTACCTGTGCACAATTGAGTGCTCCAACACAAGCTATTAAGAATGGCGATAAAGCTTATCAATTGGCACACATTTTTAACTAATATCACAATAATGACGATCAAGTTTTGACCTACTTTGTGATAGATGCTGTGAAATTTAATGTACGAGGTGGAGACCGAGTGAAACAACTAAGAAGGTTAGAGTCCATGTACATTATTGAATTAAACACCAAAACCCCGGAGAGCCTCAATATGGAAGAAGATCTTCATACACATTCATAAACAGTGTGATCTTACTTTCCGTATATCTCTCAGTTTTTAACTGTTTTAACTTTTCACTTTAGGGCACACTTGGTTTAGGCACACTTTTTAAGATAAGACAGTCATTCACATTAGGAACTATGCTTACAATTTTTTCAACATGCCCACTTGGGCAAGATTTGAGAGCAAAAATGTTCATGCAGTGTTAAAAGGTAAACACATGAAATTTGAGTGTGGCTTTATTGTCTATTATCCTATTTGTCAGTAATTGTTTGCGCATAGCTTTAAATTGGCTTTTGTAACATCAGTTTCAAGTTTCAAGTTTATTTGATTTGATTTGGAACTCCGAAGAGATCCACAAAATGAAAATACATAATCACAGAATTACAGGTTGTATAAAAGAAAGACACAATTACAAAGTACCATTATCTGTGCAGAAAGACCAATGCGGATTTCATAAACATAATACCTTAGTTCATACATTGCAAAGAAAGGCCCCTCAATAAATATCTAAAAAACATTTTAAAAAGTTAAAAACATTAAAACAGAACATCTCGTTGGGATGGTTATTAAGGGCAAGTACAAAAGCATTAACGGTTAGAATACTCAATTTCAAACAGATGTGGCGCAACCATTTGCGTCGGGAAGGAAGCAGAGAGGGACATACAAATAGTACATGTGTCAAATCTTGCGTAGGGAAGTTGCAAAAATTACAGGCTGCGGAAGTACCATACCATTTGGCCAAAAGTCTATTTAAAGGTAAAAGATCCTGTCCTAGCAGGAACCTGAACCGCCGGACAGCATGAGATAGGTTCCAGGATATATAGGGTTGCCTGTATTTAATTGCACAAGATGAATTGAATGGAGTCACTCCCTTCCTTGTCACGATATACTCCCTATCTAAACAAAAACTAAGTTCCCACGAGGCCCGTTTCAGGACTGATTTCAATTGGCCCTGGGATAGTGAAAAAAGGGAGGTCTTATCTAATTTTAAAAACGACAACGCCTTTCTAAAGTTTTTTACGAGAAGGGAGAATTCATTAAAAGACCCCAATAATTCGTTTTTCATAAGACATCGTAGGGTCCCCACTTCCCCCTTGGCCAAACAGACAACCCATCGCACCAATCCCACCAGGCCCTGGGCCCAACTACTACGTACTCCAAACTCAAGTCTGAAGGCCGCTGCTGTACATGCGTTGTTAGTAGTAGTTAGATACCGGAAAATCTTCCCCTCGGCCTGCTGCAAAAAACCCCATTGCTCCAAATCCACTGTTTCCAGTCCATAGAGTAGGGAGGACGGGATTTTTGCACAAAATACCTCCAACAGGTAGGAAAAATGTTGCCTTCCAGTGGCAGTATAAAGGGATAGTAAACTTTTGCCTTGGGCCACTGCCTTCCGCATGTTATTATCAATATGGGGTTTCTCACTAGAATTATTAGTTATTATTTTCCCCAAAAATACATAATTATATACAACTTCCAACTTTTGTCCCCCAACAGTCCATCCAATTTTGGGTTTTTTCTTGCCAGCAATACACATTATTTTACTCTTAGAAATGTTTATTTTAAGGAAATGAGATTCAGCAAATAAATGGAGGGCATGTAAGCGGTTATTTAAGCCCTTAGGGGTTAGATCCAATATTAAGATATCATCGGCGTAAAGTAAACTAGAAATCGCAGAGCCCCCTAACGTAGGAGCTATTCCTTCATAGGAGGCAAGTGTCAAAGGAAGATTAGAAATATATAAAGAGAAGAGAATGGGGGCTAACAAACAACCCTGCTTAAGACCATTAACAGAGTGAATGACCCTAGATAGCCCTCTTTCTCCCCCTAAAAGAACTTTACACCATGTATCTGTGTGAAGAGCACACACCAGCTCCAACAAGCTGGAAGGCATACCCAGCGCTGATAGCTTTCTCCAAAGCAGCGGACGATCCACTTTATCGAACGCCGTGGAGAAGTCTATAAACGCTGCGTACACCCCACCACCGCGAACCCTCACATATTTGTCAGTAATTATTTGTAAGGCCGTAAGATTATCAAGGGTACCATGACCCCTGCGGAAGCCTGTCTGTTCAAGGGGCAATATGTTGTTATTAGACACCCACTCATCTATCAGGAACAGCAGGCATTTAGCAAAGACCTTACCGATTGCATCAAGAAGGGCGATAGGACAATAGTTTTTAGGGGCATTTCTATCGCCCTTCTTGAACAGCGGCACCAGTATACTTCCCTTCCATGACGGCAGGACAGTTTTATTCATGAAGCAAAAACTAAATAATGGAAATAAAATCTTGCTCCAAGAAACAGGGTCATGCTTCAAGACCAGAATTGGAAGCTCATCAGGGCCCATTGCGCCAGAGGAGCGTAATTCTTTTATGGCCCGTTGTAACATTAGCATGATGAAATTTGCCCACTAGGGCATAATTATACGAAGTGCATTAATTATAAATTATAAATTATATTTCGTAATGTGGGATGTAATTAATATGGGTATCTTTTTGAGAAACCCATTTTGCTATATGGCACTTGGTCAGGCTACGTTTGTTATAATTGTGAACAGTGCAATAATAGCTTTGCTATTTTTACTAATTTTAATTATTGTGAGCATAAAGTAAATAACTGTTATTAATTATGTAAACACAAATTGATTTGTTTGCAAGGTAGAAAGCTCCTAAAACAAATTGAAACAAAGGCTTGTTTAAGAACTACTTGTCTGTCTTCTTATGAATTAAGATTGTAGTTTCACAAATGGTGATTTCTGCACTGCATTTAAAATGGCTGAAAACTTTATTAGTTTGTTGGTGAGCAAGCCTGCAGGTCAGGCCAAACGCATCTGACAGCTGACAAATAAAACTGTTATTTTGTCAAGAACATGACTTTCGTCATCCTTGCTTTAAGGAACTGTTGCTGAATATACAAACATATATATATATATATATTACCTACTGACGGTCGCCGGTAGGTAGTTATAGTTAGGACATAGTTTCCATAGGAAATCCACAACATTCTATTTGGAATAACTTTCATGCTGGTGGACAAATCTTCGTGAATTGCTCCAAGAAAATGGCCTGCTCGGTTCCTCTCCTTCCCTGAAAGTTTGGGGGTCATTCGCCAAGTGGGGGCCGAGAAAAAAGGGCGTCCCAAAGCGCATTTTCCCCATGCAATTTTCCATAGGGACCTTTAGCCAGGGCTACAGCCCGAACGGCTGAACAGAATTACACGAAATTTGGCAGAGAGGTAGAGTTCGGTTCGCAGATTGCGCTTTTTGTGTAATGGTGTAAATCCGCTCAGTAGTTTCTGAGAAAATTGCAAGTAAAATCATAGCGATATCTAGAGACGGAGTGCAGCACGCGTACGGAAATTCATTCAATTACGAGCGAGAGCTGCATGCTGATTGGCTGTGAACTGTCTGTCAACACTCGAAACCAGGAAGTATTGGCGGCCATCTTGTGCCTCGGTAGAACCAAGTCACAAGAAAACAGTAAAACAAAGTTGAGAAATAAGGGAAGGGGGCAGGCTAGAAACATTCTGAACCTCTAGGCTTGCTCAGGGGGACGTACATGGATGTTTAGGCTCTATTTTTATTAAGAAAAATCGCGGCGTACGCGGCGTACGGAAATCCGTACAATTACGAGCACGAGCTGCATGCTGATTGGCTGTCAATACTCCAAACCAGAAAGTGTTGGCAGCCATCTTGTTTGTCGGGAGAGCGGAGTCACAAGAAAATAGTAAAATAAAGTTGAGAAATAATGAAAGGGGGAAGGGTAAAAACATTTTGACCCTGTAGTCTTGGTCAGGGGGTGGTAGATGGATCTTTAGGCTCAATTTTTATATTTTTTTAAATAAAAAATAGCGGGGTACTTGTGCAGTACTTGTACACGGTGGACAAGGTGAAAAAAAACTAGTAGTCCGTTTTATTCATTAGGTCCCGGGAGGGCAACTTGCGGGGGAATTTTTTTTGCATAATGAGGGCTTGTAAGGTGCCCCAAGCACTGGGGAACGGCACTCCTCTGGTTTTGTTTTGAAGTATGCAGGGGGGGTCACGGTCCTACTCCCCGCAGTCTCGGAGAACGGCACCTCTCGGGTCTTTTTAAAAAAAAACATTTTGAGCTCTCTCTCTCTCTCTCCCCGTACACGTCGCGGGGAACGCCACCTTTCTAGGGCAGTAATATGTAAAATGACCTTCCAGCTCCGGGTACCTGCATTGTCTGGGGTTTTTTATTAATGTTGGGAGGGTGGGCTTGATAATACGTCCTTGTTAATTCCCATTGAAGCCTATGTTCTGGTGTTAACATGGGCTTCTATGGGAAATAACAAAGCCGTATTATCAAGCTCATTATCGCCGTTTTATCGGCAGTTTCCTGCCAATAAAACGGCAATAATTTTAACACCGGTCCATGATAATATGCACCTAAGTTTACTGGTCAAAAAAAAGAGCAATGGGCCATATGATCAACAAAAGGCGATACATTATCGCCGCTTTTATCGGCAGGAAACTCCAGATAAAGTGGCAATAATGGGCTTGATAATATGCCTTTGTGAATAACCCTAGCAGCCCAGGTAACATCCAAACCTGGGCTGCTATGGGAATGTTACTAGGGCCTATTATCAAGGCCATTATCGCCACTTTATCGGCAGTTTCCTGCCAATAAAAGCGGCGATAATGTATTGCCTTTTGTTGATAATATGCCCCTTCATTTCTATTATAGTATGTAAAACTTTCCATTTTTTTGTGTAGCAATTGTACTCTCTATGCATGCGCAGACTCGTTTCGAAGCCCATGTTTTTTTCTTTTTCTTCAAGTTCAACAAGCAAACCTTTCTTTATTTCAGGTAGTAAATTTGTTGCTTTCTTTTCCAGTGTCTTGTGTGTCATACGCTGCTGTACTTTTGTAATATATTAATAATCATATTTTTTCTATATTTATTTGAAAGGTAGTGTCGAGGCGCCAAACGTTGATTACGTACTCCATCCACCGTAATTTTAGTAGTTTTTCACCGTTATTTTTATTATATCTGTTGCTTAGAACTCAGTAGTTCTCTCTCTCTCTCCCCGTACACGTCGAGGGGAACGCCACCTTTCTAGGGCAGTAATATGTAAAATGACCTTCCAGCTCCGGGTACCTGCATTGTCTGGGGTTTTTTATTAATGTTGGGAGGGTGGGCTTGATAATACGTCCTTGTTAATTCCCATAGAAGCCTATGTTCTGGTGTTAACAAGGGCTTCTATGGGAAATAACAAGGCTGTATTATCAAGCTCATTATCGCCGTTTTATCGGCAGTTTACTGCCAATAAAACGGTGATAATTTGAACACCAGTCCTTGATAATATGCACCTAAGTTTACTGGTCAAAAAAAAGAGCAATGCGCTATATTATCAACAAAAGGCGATACATTATCGCCGCTTTTATCGGCAGGAAACTGCAGATAAAGCGGAGATAATGGGCTTGATAATATGCCCTTGTGAATACCATAGCAGCCCAGGTTAACATCAGAACCTGGGCTGCTATGGGAATTTTACTAGTGCCTATTATCAAGGCCATTATCGCCGCTTTATCGGCAGTTTCCTGCCGATAAAAGCGGCGATAATGTATCGCCTTTTGTTGATAATATGCCCCTTCATTTCTATTATAGTATGTAAAACTTTCCTTTTTTTTGGTGTAGCAGTTGTACTCTTTATGCATGCGCAGACTCGTTTCGAAGCCCACGTTTTTTTCTATTTATTCAAGTTCAACAAGCAAACCTTTCTTTATTTCAGGTACTAAATTTGTCGCTTTATTTTCCTGGGGCGTGTGTGTCATCCGCTGCTGTACATTTGTAATATAATAATAATCATATTTTTTCTATATTTATTTGAAAGGTAGTGCCGAGGCGCCAAACGTTGATTACGTACTCCGTACACCACCATTTTAGTAGTTTTTCACTGTTATTTTTATTATATCTGTTATTTAGAACTCAGTAGTTTTCAATCCTAGTCTTGAATATCTTACTATAGTATTTCAACATTGTTTTTATTGTGGACTGTCATACCCCCCCCCCACAAAATAAAGAAGTATGTAGTTTTATTTAATTAACTTTTATTAAAACAATAAATGTAAACAAAACTCAATTATAACTATATTAGAAGCAACTAGAAAAATAATTTTGACAGCAAACAATATTATAAACAAATTGTTAAATGGACTCCAAAAGATGTCCGATTGGTAATCTGCAAAACAAAAAAGAAAATTAGAGTTTAGATTTATGTAGATGTGAGTAAATGAGCTGAAGCATTACAAGTTTTGGTAATTCTACGGTTTTACGTGTGCAGTGTGCCTCGTACATTTCAGTTCTGTTATACTGCTGCGTTCAAGTGGTGTCTAAATGGAAGTGCCTACTGCATTACTGACGCCTGTTATGTCGACTTATTTCTAATGCATTGCTATGAAGGCTTTGTAGATCTAGGCCTCTGTGCTTACCGTTGTATAAACACTGCGGTCCAACGCTTTGGCCAGTGGAATTCACAACTTCAGTTGGGCTGTTCTTCTACATGTGCAAACAGACAGCAGAGTCTATAAGTTTAAGAGAGAAAGAGAAATGATGTCACAGAGAGTGAGAGAGAGAAAGAGAGAGAAAACAACATTAAAACTGTGTCGCAGAGTCTGGAGTTGAGATTTTTTCTTGAAAAGTCAGACGTAGATTTATAAGGTCCTTGCGTCACTTTACCCATGTTAAAAGTGACTCAAAAGTGGCTTAAAAAGGTTGTGGATCTGTTTGTCAGACTGTTGTAACCTATCTGTTGTCACTGCTCAGAGGTAATTATAGATTTTACAGAGAAGTTGCTGTACACTACGCACTCTAGGCCATAATATCAAGCCCAGGCGACAAAATTATCGCCATATATCGGCAGGAAAGTGCAGCTCAAGTGGCGATAATGGGTTTGATAAAATGCTCTATGGAATTCCAATCGAAGCTCATGTTAGATGTCCTTCACATCTAACATGAGCTTCGATTGGAATTCCATAAAGCATATTATCAAACTTATTATCGCCACTTTAGCTGCACTTTTTTTGCCGATAAAGTGGCGATAATTTTTGTTGCCAAGGCTTGATAATATGGCTGTCTCTCCTTTCACAAATAAAGGTAACACTACAGTTTTACGAGTGCAGTGTACTTGGTACATTTCTCTTGTTATAGTGCCACATTCAAATGGTGTCTATATGGAAGTGCCTACTGCGTTACTGACGAAAAAGTGGCATAACGGCATTGTAAATATGCAGATTTATTTCTAATGCATTGCTATGAAGGTATTGTACATGTAGGCTGCTGTGCTTACCTTGTATAAACAGTGCGGCCACTGGAGATCACCACTCGACTTGAACTCTGCTTGCATACGTCAAAGTATATTCAATACGTTGCGGACAATTCCACTGCTGTTGCTCGATAGGCCGTGGTTGCTTCTGAAGGATGTTTGCTGAAAGAAACAAAAGGACATTTTGATTAGTCATCGTAAACTGAGTTGCGAAAATATATTCCGGACATTTCAGTGATTATAAAAACGTTACTGCTATTGGAAAAAAAAAATAGTAAATTAATACCTTATATAGGAGTGCGTTTGTCTAAAATATTAAGTCACATTTTTGTATGTAGTCAGCTACAACCCTTTGACTCCTTCTGATGCGTACTCAAGTGTCACTGCTCACCTTTTGTGGAAACGAGTTTCTTCATGATGTAGTCACGATCTTCAACCAAGAAGTCTCATACGTGTTGCCGAGTCTTCTATGGCTCATGACATACTCGTGCTTCCATCATCGTCGCAGGTTCTTCACCCGCTCAGTGCTTCGGGCACCACTAACTCAGTGACCAAAGAGGCCACTCATGTGGTAGTGGGCCCTTTGTTCGGTGCTTTGGGAACAACTCTAAAATGGCGTACAACACGTGCGCTCCGTCTTTTTTATAGATAGGGTCACGTGTGTAGTGACGAATGCGCTGAATGGGTGTGGTATGGGTGAATTCCAGCCATGAGGGAGTGTGTGTGCCGATCTGACAACTAGACCTGCAACTAAGAAATCACTACAATGGAAGTTTGGGCCTTGTACTTTTGTTGTATTTTCCTGGTAGCGTAAGAGTGGCCTTCTTTTTCTATGTGATGTTATAGAGTCACCATATATGTGACCTATTTTGTGACGCATTTTATTGTACAATGCTTTTGAAAAACTAGTTGTGGTAGGGTGTTTTTTAAATTAAACTGTGTACTCTGGTTACGAATTTGTTGAGTGTAACAGTATATATATATTTTTTTATTTTGTATTCTATCATAATTGTGCTGACTTTTCTGCTTTAGCGTGCAGTACTATATTAATTTATGAAGTGTATAACAAACTGTTGAAATCATGTTTGAAATTAGAATGGAAACATGTAAGCTGCTCTCTGTGAGGAATAGCAATGCCTGCTCCCGCAGGAAGTGGGGAGCCGGCTGGGATCGTGGAGGCCTTGTGGCTGTTCACACGATCCGCAACGCTAGATTTGAGCCCCGGGGGATGGGGTGCCTGGGAATCCACACTGTAAGCATCTTGAAGAGAGGTCTGGATGCACTATGAAGGTCTCTGTAAATGAAGTGGTAGTTTGAAAAGTGAGATTTTTTCTAAAATGGTGGACAACATGCAGTTTTGAAAAAAGAAAGGGTTTGATTAGTTGTACGAGAACATTCTGCACTAAGCTACGATGAATGTTTCTGGGTTTTAAAAGGCTGATTTCTATTGGTTAAGAATAAGTGTTAGCAAAAAATGTTACATAAAATAAGCTGGTATATTCTCAAGTGAAGCATACTTGCTGTTTTAATTTGCAACAATGTATGATGAACTTTTCACCTGTGTGCTGAGTTAGGTGTTCCCTGAAGTGTTTCTATGGTAACTGGAAGATTGTGGAATGGAGGAAGGGTTGAAAGTGTTGTCAGTTGGAAAGGGTGCAAAAGTTCAAGCAATATAAATGTTTTTTGTTTTGAATTTAATGTGGGAATAAATGTGATTTTTTTATTTATTTGTATAGGTGTGTAGATTGAGTGTGTAGTTTGATCAGAAAAGTTTGCTATTTGCTATAGGACTTCCTAATCCCGTAGGACTGCTTAGGGGGATTTACAACGATGTCCAAGTTCAAAATCTTTGATGGCCTTTGTTGAGCCTTTGATGGTCCTGAGGAGCACCATCTCCGAGGGTCAGCTCTTGTAGTGTTATAGGGTGCCTATTCGTGGGAGTCTGCTGTTTTCTATGGTTGGGCAAGAGTTCTCTTTGAAGTAGGAAAGCAGATTGTTTTTCGTCTGAGAGAGCAGCATGTAAGGTAGTTTCTGTGACCAAAAGAGTGATGTTTACTATTTATTTTTTTATGGTATATTTATTGTGCACCTACAGTGCGAATTTTGGAAGTTCTTTCATAAGCGTACATAAGCAGGAAAATGAGTTAACAATAAATCTTTTACAGATATTGATCAAGTTTATGTGTTTATATCTTTGTTGCTTGTAATGAGACGTTTTTGCTTTATTGGTACTTATAAGTAAGTGCTTATCCATATTCTAAATTTGTTGAGGAGCAGTGTTTTATACAGTGCTGAACTTTTGACCTCTGTTGACAGTTGACTTTTGCATGATCTGTTGGGGTTAGGGTGGAAAGTTATGTCAGTTGGAAAGGTTTGGAATGTTAAATCAATAGAAATGTGTGTTTTGTTTTGAATTAATGTGTGCAGGATTTTAATTGGTTATTGATATGTATGTATGTGTAAAATGAGAGGGGGAAATTTTCCATTTGACGGTTCTGCTGCAAACACGGAACTAGAGAGATTCTGTACAAGAATATCCACTGTGTGAGTGGTATTCTTCTTAATCTACAAATCAATTTGAAAGGTGAGTTGATAAGTTGTATGGGAGTGTGTGCGGTGCATCATTGTACATTAAGGAATTATGGGGTATATCAAGACAGGCGATAATATTATTGCCGCTTTATGGGTAGAAAACTGCAGATAAAGCGGCGATAATGTCATCGCCTGCCATGATAATATGCCCCTATATTCGACCGTTGTTAAATGTTTTATAGTAGTAAATGTGTTTTGCTATAATGCATGCTGTTATGTTTTTTTGTTTAATATCAGTTTGTGCGTCTCTGTACATTAAGGGATTATGGGCCATATTATCAATAAAGGGCGATACATTATCGTCGCTTTTATCGGCAGGAAACTGCCGGTAAAGTGGTGATAATGGTCTTGATAATATGTCCTTGTGAATTGCCATAGAAGCTCAGGTTAACACTAGAACCTGGGCTGCTATGGGAATTTACAAGGGCCTATTATCAAGCCCATTATCGCCGCTTTAGCGGCAGTTTCCTGCAGATGAAAGCGCCGATAATGTATCGCCCTTTACTGATAATATGGCACTGACTGGCATATTATCAAGGACCAGTGTTAAAATTATCGACATTTTATGGGCAGGAAACGTCCGATAAAACGGCGAAAATGGTCTTGATAATACGCCCTTGTTAATTCCCATAGAAGCCCATGTTCTGGTGTTAACATGGGCTTCTATGGGAATTAACAAGGGCGTATTATAAAGCCCAGACACAGCCTGTGGAGGGAGTTGTGGTGGGACAGGTGGGGTGGGGGAGGGGCAGGGTGGGGGCTGATAAACAACGGAATCTGGATGATTGTAGGTAAGTAAACAATTAAATTAATAAAATGAATTTTGGGTCATATTATCAACAACATAAGACGAAACATTATCGCCGGTTTTATCGGCAGGAAACTGCCGATAAAGCGGCGATAATGGCCTTGATAATATGCCCTTGTGAATTCCCATAGCAGCCCAGGTTAACACCAGAACCTGGGCTGCTATGGGAATTTACAAGGGCCTATTATCAAGCCCATTATCGCCGCTTTATCGGCAGTTTCCTACCAATAAAAGCGGCGATAATGTATCGCCTTATGTTGTTGATAATATGCCCCTTCGTTCTGTGCCCTGCATCGCATTTTGCAATGCAGGGCGCGCTACGAAATTTAGGGCATATTATCAAGGACCGGTTTTAAACTTATTGCAGTTTTATCGTATTCGTGGCGTATGCTGAGATTGATTAGCAGTAGAAATTATGGTGCGATCACTCTTTCACTATCAAATCAGAGCACAGGGATAGTTAGAAGTGGTCACTTATTGGAGATCCGATTCAGATGTGTGGGTTATTGTGCGATGTTAGCAGGCATCGCTTACATGATTACGGTAACTGAGCGTGTGGTTTGCTATAAAAAAGTTGTGTTTACTCCTCTGTATGGGAAGCTGGATGTTTCCATATGGCCGTCGATTTCGACTTTGAAAGAAGAGTCAACAAAACGAGCCGTATAAAAGCGCTATTGTCTCAAAAAGAGGTCGCTCTTACATTTGCTAGAGAAACATTTGTCCTTCATGTAGCAAACACCCGCACAGAAGTGTATGCTTTAATAAATACAGACTGCCCCGGAATTTTAGAGAGTTAATTTAGACTATCTTTAATGCGTCCTCTATTAGGGGGTTAGCTTACTTTTTGAAACTTATAAGCATTCGCCTTGTGACTTCTGTAGAAACTATATTTGGTGTCTTGTCTGTGTTTTTTCATTCGATTTTTTCCAGCATCTTTGGTGAATTGTGCTTAATGCTCACATTAGTTGCCGGTGTGCTTGTATTACTTTGTTTACTTAAATATGGATGCACATCTTGCAGCAGACGACAATATTTCTCGGTTGTTGCTGGACCGCAACCGAATGCTTAATTACTATGGAGCGCTGCCTCTTGCAACGTTGAGTGCAGCTTATGGATTATCGTTTCGATTCTCCTTTTTCACATGTGTTCAACCTGTGTTCCATTGCCTGAGCTGTGATTTCGACTGGGCGCTGGATTTGTGTCTCTGCAGTACGGTATCTCCCAACGCGGATTATGACCAGCTGATGAGCCCCTTAGTGGTTCATGACTTGCTCTGTTCTGGCGGCAGGATTTTGGCCTTAGCAGTGACACATGGAATAATGGGACGTTGGAATGTTTTTGCAGCGGCGTTCTTGGCACGCAGTTACATTGAAGATGACCCGAGTTTTCCTCTGATGGTGATAGAGGCACCAGTCGCTGAGGAACATGTATGTTAATTCCCACTATTGAATTGGATGGCTGAAATGTTTTCAGATGAGAACAATGACTTCCTGTTGGAGGCTGTTGCTACATGCTGTGCTTATACGCTAGTGGAAAAGACTGTTTGAATTTTCTACCTATTCTTCATTATTTAGTTACTGCTTTTTATCAAAGATCGAATAATTTTATTTGCAAAATTGAACTTGAATCTGCTTTTTAGGCTTGGAGTCTGCGTTCGTAATTTGCCCACGTTTATATTATGTGCTTTGGTCAAGGAAATGTGTTGTGGGCTGACCCTTGCACTCACACCGTGTTAAGTTAGCATGGGTTTATTAGAAGCTTAAATGCCATTTTTGTTTTCCTGCTCTGGTTTGTACACAACACGCACTTACAATATTGTTTAGAGAAGGCTGAGTATTTTGCTTCATATGAGAATAATCTGATATACTACATTTGTAGACTGTCTCGCTACTTTAGTGTGTATAGTGAGAGCATGAAACATCAAGGTTATGTTGGATACTATGTGTGTTATTCGGAATGATGTCCGCACGTTCGAGTAATAAGAGAAATGCAGCTGTGGCATCTCTTATACTTGCACGTTTAGTGATGAAGTGTGCAGGCAAGATTATACACAGTTTGAGAACATTTGTATCTTGACAGTTTGTGTAGAACTCAATGTGATCCACTACTGCTGAGTAACAGAGGTATGGGTCTGCCTATGTAGTCGTATGAGATCTTCTGTAGTTATAAACTAACCTGCTAAGTAGGGAGGGTGAAAAAAAGGTATATTTAAATCTGTTCCCCTTTTGCATTATAGGATGCTTTCTCCCTTTGTATTTTATGGAATAGTAACAATGCCAACAACTTTGTTTCTAATAATATGTTTGCTTCTATTATGTAAGGTATGGGGCATGAGATTACGGTGTTAGAAATAAACATTTCAACGTTTCGGGTGTGTTTATTAAGCGCTTGTTTTGGACTTGTGTAAGAATGTAACGAAAGAGTGCTCTTGTTATCTACCTTACCTGAGGTAACCTACGTCGCATGTTGTGGGTTGACTAATAATTGGTGTTTTTGCTATAGCAGGAACAACCAATGAGTCACTGATTGCTAGTCTGTTAGGGTGTTTGGGTACTAAGGTGGGGTTTGGGACAACGTAATTCACTGAGGTCGTAAGTCTTTATGCACAGTTGTGTGTAGGAGCAGAATCACTGCAACAGTAGTTACAATAAAAAGGCTCGATAAAGGGCCTTGAGTTTGAATCAAAGCATGAAATTGAAGAATAATGGATAAGTGTAGCCAAGAAAGGGAGCAAGGTGGAAATTTCATAGTGCCTTCGGCCCGGGTAGTTGTTATAATAAAAAGCGTCGATAAAGGGCCTGTACTTTGAATTTGAATTAAAGAAGAATGATTGATAACCCCAGCCAAGAAAGGGAGCAAGTATGTGTGTGTATGTGTGGATGATGTGTTGATTGAGCAGAAGATGAAGAAGGTGAAACATAAGAAAGGCTGCAGACATGCAAACTTTGTACTTCTTTGTAAGGGGAGTGCCTGTTTAGTTTTCCTGTGTGTGTGTATATATATATATATATATATATATATATAAAAAAAATCTTCAGCTCTTCGGACTGGGGTGAATGTGTGACATTGATCCACATTCGGTCCATCACCTGTTTTGTTTTATATATATATATATATACATATTGACTGAAAAAACCATAGGTTTCACACACGTTATAGTTAGGAATTCGTATTTAAAAAACCTTAGAAAATCACTGAAAAAAACCATAGGTTTCACACGTTATAGTTAGGAATTAGCATTTAAAAAACCTTGCAAATTTACTGAAAAAAACAGAGGTTTCACACATGTTATAGTTAGCTGGACATTTCACTCATACAAAACCATTGAAATTCCCCCGTTATAGTTAGTTCAGCTAACTATAACTCGCGCGTCCGCAATGCACTGCTGATGACGTCATATATTACATCACTCATGACATGGTCAGTGACATCACTCATGACATCACTGATGACATCTCAAATGACATCAGTGATGACATCACTATTTACTAGGTAACGCTAAAATGCATTAATGAATGTTAGCAGACGGTTTGCTAAGGGCTCGCCTCGTATCTCCAATGAGTTGCAATGTACGCGTTCCCAGAGGCAAGGTAGGTGTTCGTATGACAATATAACATGGAAGAGGGAGGTAGGACAACAGCGTTGTATTTACAAGGGGGCCCTGGATTTGAGGACCGATAGCAAAACTCTCGCTATTTGCTGTTTATGTCAGATCCTAACATCTGTTCTGAAGTAGACTTAAGCATTTTAATATGCGATGTTGATTGGTATGTTAAGTCCACAGTCTTATAATAACAAGCTTTTCACTTGCGAACATAAATTATCACTGTATTTCTCATGATATTGGGGGGATATGTACGAGGACAGCGTTAAAATTATCGTCGCATTAGCATTAGGAAAGTGTCATTAAAGCGGCCATAATGGCTTAACAATAGGCTTTTGAGAATTCGTGAGAATTCCAATAGAAGCCCAGGTTTACACCAAAACATTTTAATGCTGTCCTTGATAATATGCCCCCAAGTCGGCTCTCACTCACTCTTGCATAGCAAACAGAAATGTTGAAAAAATCTTCCAGTAAGATAACAAAGGTTTTTGAAGTCCATTATCACAGTTTTAGTGTAGTTTGCTGCCGTTAAAGCGGCAACAATTTTAATGTCGTCCTTGTAAACATGCCCCTAAGTTTTGTAATATCGACAATCCCGTCTCCCATTTAAATAGGCACAAAGTATTTACTGAAGTGTATTGTGAATTGTGAAGCAACATTGTGATCTATAAAGAATTCGAAGAGTTGTGTACTTCTTTTGCTCGTAATGTACATAGGGGCAGATTTACAAGTCCCTTGTGCCACTATTGCATCACTTTAACATGGGAAAAGTGACGCGAAAGTGGCACAAGGGGTTTGTAAATCTGCTACACTGTGTTCTGTCTTAGTTTGCTTTCCTCTCTGTCATGTAGAGGATCCTGGGTAAATACAACGGTTTCTGTGCAGCCAGTACCTTTCAACCCTACCCCCAAATTGCTTAGTGCCTGTTACCATAGTAAAATTTCATGGAACACTTAAGTGAGCACACAGGTTACAAGTTCACCACACAATGTTGCTGATCCAAACAGTTACTGTGCTGGAGTTTTTAAAATTTTCCAAAAGAACTGTTAATGGCAGCTACAGAGTCTGGTAAAGAGTTGGCCTCAGTATTATAATTCTAGTTATAAACATCATTTATATTTTTAATTGTTTAATATTTTCTATGCATATGATTATCACACTAAATAATAGTGAAATGTTGTCAGAAAAAGAAGACATATATACTTTTTTAAATTAACTTTTATTGAAACAACAATAAATAACTAGAAACGTAACTTTAAGATAATAATATAATAAATAACTAGGCACATAACTTTAACATAACAATATAATAAACAAAATGTGAGATGGGCTCCAATGGAAGGAGGGTAGGTAACATGCAAAACAAAAAATAAGTGTTTAAAATTAGATCGATGTGACTGAATGTGGTCAAAGATCACAAATTGAGATAATACTTGGCAATATTTGCTCATTTTCACGTCTGCAGTGTGCCTTATACATTCCACCTCTCTTATAGGCCCGCGTTGAAGAGGTGTCTGTAGGGAAGTGCCTACTGCGTAAGATTTACAATATGGACCAACAGGTCTTTAAAATGATTCAGAGATGAGACTGAATTAGGTGAGAGATCACGTCATTATGCAGGACAATATCGATTATTTTGAACGCATTTAATTGGAGGCATTGTGTATCTAGGCTGCTCTGCTTACCTTGTGTAAACACTGCGGCGAACAGAGTTCACAACTTCATTTTTGCTTTGGTTCTTCACAGCCGACTGTATTAAATTCAGCCTTGATTTATTTGTCGGCAGAGTGGACAGTGTCCATAACTTGAAAAGAGTAAGAGAAACAATGTGAGAGAGAGGGAGAGAGAGAAAGAGAGAAAAAACAACATTAAAAGTGTGAGAGAGAGAAAGTAATAGTTGAAGCAGGAGAGATAGTGTTAATACTGGAGAATATCTTCATAGCTCACCTTTTTGCTTCCGTTGTGTGTCCAAGCATGTGCCGGTTCATAGTGCACCCTCAAGTTTAGTGATCTGAAAGATTGTATAGAGTTAGTAATAGCAGAGTACATACAACTGCACAAGTATATTTTTGATTTATGTCTTTAGACATTCAGGATACTGTATTACATCAACTTTCACTGCAAGGTGGTGTCTGTGCGCTCTTTTTCTCCCAGAGTACTATAACACATGTACTCCCACTGCATAGCGGTAAGTTCTCATTACTGCGTACCCAGACTGTTGCACCCCATTGACTCCCAGAGTCCGGAGATAAGTGCCTTTTCTTGCGCACTCAGACTGTTGTAACCTATCCACTCCCACTGCCCGGAGGTAATTGTACATTCCTACGCAGTCAAGCTGCTGCACACTGCCCATTCTCTCTGCACACAGGTGACTTCTGTTTGCTTCGGAAACAAGCTTCTTTGCTCACCTTGTGCCATTGGCGTGATTCAAAGAGGGTGCACCACGTGTCGAAGCAACTTTCTCAGGTGTTGTTATGATGGCCACGCATCATCGCAGAATCCTCAAAGGTTGAGCTTTGGAGTTGTTGGGGGGACGCCAATTTGTGAAACACAACCTCTTAGATAAAAAGGAAGATAACATTGTGCGTTATTTCTTTTTCAAAGGAGAGAGGAACTGAGAGAGTGACTGAAAAAAATATTTGCAGCTCACCTTTCTGTCACCGGTGTGTCTTTCACCACGTGCCGGGACATAATGCACCTTGAAGTTGTACATCTAAAAGATAGTAAAAGAAAGATGTTATGAATAGCAATTGTTACTATCTTAATCTGGAGTAGAATTACATCGCCCTTTCACACATCTTCCCTCCTGCACTAAAAATACACATATTTGAACAGTTCTAACTTGTTTAATAGGTTTCGATTTATGAATAATTAGTTAACTAGTAATGTTTTCCATCCGGTTGTGAAAACAAGTGGTGCGCAGTGATACGCATTGTTTCAATCATCACGAGCGATGGACATTTGACCGACTATAAAAACTTTCCTGCTATTGGAAAAAAATATATAAATACAATAAGATACAGTGTATAGGACCGTGTATGCCTACATCGATGCGTCGCCTTTTTGTATCCAGTCTGCTGCACCCCATGACTCCCTCCGCTGCGCACCCAGGCCTCACTGCTCACCTTTACGTGGACAGGGCACCTTCTTTATCATGCAGTTCCGCTGTGCCACCAAGAAGTCTCACATATGGGGCTGAGTCTTGATATCGCTATGGTTAAAGACATACTCGTGCTCGCCTCATCATCGCAGGTTGCTTACCCGCTCAGTCCTTGCGGTACCACTAACTCAGTGAGCAAAGAGGCCACGCACGTAGTGGTGGGCCCCCCTGCTCGGTGGTTTAGGCCTACATGAGGCGTCCAAACCACTAGGACCGGCCATCTCAGCGCTTGGGATGGGAGCAACTCTAAAATGGCGTAGAGCACGTGCAAGGTCTTTTCTAATGGTAGGGTTACGTGTGTAGTGACGTATGTGCTGGATGGGTGTGGTCTGGGTGTATACCAGGCATGAGGGAGTGTGTGTGTGCCATTTTGACAACTAGACCTGGAAGTAAGAAATCACTATAATGGAAATCTGGGCCATGTAGCATTTTTTTGATTTCCTGGAAGCGTAAGCAGAGTGGGCTGGACTAAGTGCTACGCAAGGCTGTGAACCATGATTCTGGAGCTATGGGCATGGTTCCATCGTGAGCTATATGAGAAATCAACTGATTCGGGTGTCCGTGTTGTAGTGCTGACGTCACCCGGATCTTAAATGCAAATGTGTCATTATATCTGTAAAGTACCACAACATTGCCAACATGGAAGGTACGGGGTATCAATGACTCTATATTAATCCATAGTTGCACACATAAAAGATGGTGTACATGATGCATTTATGCAACTATGAATGTTTGTTGTACATTCAGTGGAGTGTAGTAGCTGTAGTAATACAGGGCTATGAAAGCTTTAGGGTGCAGTTTTTGGCACATGAAGGGCAGCTTATATATATATACATATGTGGTCATTCAGGTACGCTGTCGAACTTGGTGCTGGAAATCAGTGTGCGAGCCTTTGAGTCACGTCCACATCCTCTTATTGAAGAGAAATGACATAATCTACGCCTGCCTGAAAATGTACTGTAAATACGGTGCTCATGTAAATTGCTGATATAGTTTTGGGTCGACTTCGCGCTATATAAATATGCACACACTCCCTTTTTTCTCCGCAAACACTATTTTCTATTCAAATCTTTTTTAAAGTGTTGCCCCAAATTCTTATTAATATAAAAGGGCATGATTTACTTTCAGATAAAGTAGAATAGAAGTGCTACTACAAACACTTCCTCACTACTTCCTCTTTCTTTTTTGTTTTTTGTACATTTCTTTTCAATTACTCTTTATGAAAACATTGCGACTGTTAAAAAGGATTATTTTACTATTTGTTAATTGATTTTAATATATTTTTTCATGTTTACTGCTTGGAATGATAAACCTCCAGTTCCTCATGAGTGAAAATACGTCACAGTACTACACAATATACATACTGATAAACACATTTTTACTCTGGAAGAAAAAGAGAATTACTTGCTAATTTTTTTTTATTTGTACATATTTCAAGCCGTTTTTTTTTCTGCTTCTTTATAGTATTTTCAATTTGCAACGATAATACATGAACTGTTCTTACGTCATTTCATTTTTAAAGTACAATTATACTTTTACACACTACATTTAGAAATCATAATAATATACTTGCATTAGAAAAATATATAAAGCATAAACTTATACCATTAATTTACCACTCTTTAAAATGATTTCCTCCTTCTGTCGACATACATCCAACTCCTCTGGAGGGAACATAATGTTTTATATATTACAATATATACATTAACTTTATGTTCCCTCTGAGGAAATGGACGATAAACTGAAGATGAATCCGACGATCGTAAACTTTATCTTGCTCTTAGTTTGGTCACCCGTAATTAAATCACAGAAACGAAACCAATCATCCTACGGGTGTGGTTTATATACTTTTTCGTTATTCAAGTTAGTGCTTCGCCCATTTTTTGTCATGTTTTTCAGTTGACACATGCTCACATTTCACCTGTTTAACTTGCTAATGTGTTTTTGTAAATGTGAAACTTGTTAAACAGTTTTAGTTTCGCTTTATATCCTCATACGTATTCGCTCTTTCTTTTTCTTTTAATTCTTTCTCTCTTTTATTAACAAGTATTAAAATAAATACCTTTGTATTTATTTTTTAAAACAGGTATATTTATTGGTTACTGTGTACAGTTTCTGTCCACAATTTTAATACACTTCCCCACCCAAAACCCCTATTATCCTTATTTTTTTGAAAAGGTGCAATTCGATTATTTTCATTTATTTGAGTATTAAAATAAATACATTATTGTTCATGTGCGAGTTCCTTCCCTTAATCACAGTTGATTGCCACATCTCCTGAACATCTGGAAGTACCTGTGGGCTAGTTGTCCCCCAGGGACCCACAGGATTGAGGAGGAATTAATTCTCTAACTTAAAACGCGCCACAGGACGTGTTTGCAGACATGTCACCTCTATATATATTTAGAAATAAATATAGATAGATATAGATATATAATTTGCCCCATGAGTAGTCATCTAAAGTAACTATAACTCCTAAGTTAACTGTAACTCGTGCCCCAACATGCATAGTTCTCTCATGAATAATTTAATTGCAAATGTTGTGGTGATATTGCCAATGATATCATAGAAGATGCCTGAGTTATGTAATATGTGGGGAAATTAGCACTGCATGGCCAGGGCATCAGTTACTGTTACCTTTTGAAACAAGTTTTCATTACTTGAGATAACTATAAATGGTGAATTTCTGTGCCTTTTAGAGTTTTAAATGTTACGTTGTTACTGAACCTTTTAACTAGCTATAATGTTACTTTAACCTTTGTTTTTTTCAGTAAATCTTTAGGGTTAATTTTAACGTAAAGTGTTAAAGTAATATTCATTTACCATATGAAAAGCCAAACCCCCCCACCGCCCATGGCCTTTGGACAGGCCCTGCAGCTAACTCCTGCATGCAGCAATCTTCACACTGAGCAGGGCCTTCTGCCTTGCATGCCGGTAATTGACCACAGGACCTGGGCAAATTCAACCTCCCTCTTGCAGCCATCCCCATGCTGCATGTGGCCTTTGGCTGTGAGCAGCAGGTGGTTGGCAAAAGGGACTGGCTTGTGGTCAGGCCTTGTGTCCAACTCACTCAAAGGCTGTCAATCCCAGACTGCACAAGGCCTTTAGCTGTACACAGCAGGGGGTTGACCACAGTGCCTGACCTCAGGACAGGCCCTGTTACAAACCCCCCACAGGCAGCCATCTCCATGCAATGGACTTTGCCGATACAGCATAGAGTTGACCATTGGTCCCCAGGGACCCCATCTTCTAGGGCCAAACATTTATATCAAGGGGAGAGGGGCATGCAGTCCCCCTACGCAAGCCTTATTAGGCTCTAGGGACCCCATTCCCCAGGTTTAAATAGTTTTAATGGTGTCCGGTGACCCCATCACTCAGGGCTGAATTCTTTCTAAGGGGTGGGGTGGTGTGAGGCCCATGTTCCCCAAACATTATCAGGCCACAGGTACACCATCCCCTGGGGCCAAAGTCAATTAAAAGGGGGATGGGGCTACATGGCCTCGTTCCTTGAGCCATATTAGGCCCCAGGGACCCCATCTCCCGGGGCAAATACAATTAAACAGGGGAGAGGGATGGGGTCCCCCTCCCTGAGACTTCTTGGTCCATGGGGACCCCATCTCCCAGGCCCAACTATGATAAAAAAAGTGGAAGATGGCTGCCCAACCCCCTTCACCCAAGCCTTATTAGGCCCTGGGGACCCCATCCCCTGGGGCTAAAATATAAATAAAAAGGGAGGTGGCCATGTGATCCCTCTTCCAGAGCCTTTATAGGCCCCGTGGACGCATCTCACAAAGCCATACCTTATTTTGAAAGCAGGCACATGGCCTCCTTCCTGGAGCCTTTTTTTATTCTCCAGGAACCGACTCCTGTGGCTGAGTAATTCAAAAAGGGAGGGGGAGTGCCCCCATTCCCTTAGCCTAATTAGGCCTAGGGGACACCATCTCCTGGGGCAGTATATTTTTTTAAAGGGGAGAGGGCCGCATGGCCCTCTTCCCGAGCCTATTAGGCCCCGGGGGCCCCATCCTCAGGGGCCTCTCTTTAGAATAGGTGGATGACCATTTTTTAATCCCTGTGAGTACTTTACGTGCTGGAGTTGTTATGTAACAAGACGGACTCACCTACCGTCTACGGAGGCACCCACTGCTGTGCTCGGCTGCCCGGTGGAGTTGTGTTTTGTGATTATGCTGGTGTGCCTGAACCACTGCTGCCAGCGCCTGTTGTCTGGAAAAGGCGTTGACTATGGAGTCTGGGGTGCCTCGACCATATCAGAGACACCCACAGGTGACTGTGCGATTGTTAACAGCGGTAGGAGAGGGGATGAGCACAGTTTTCACAGACAATGAAGTGGCTACCCACTCGGAATGGCACAAAATTGGCAAAAAGATTAACTGCTGAATTGATTAGGGACATGAATAACACATTTGCAATTATGATTAATGGTGCATTATGGAACATTGAGGCCCGCTCACCTGTCATTCATGCCGACGGGGGAAGTGCCGTTCCTGATTGGTTCTAGCCCCACCAATGGAGTGCTTATTAGTGCACAAAGGACTAAAAACTGAGCAGAATTTTCAAATGGTTTTTTAGCACTGAAGAAGGTATGAACCGAAATGCAGCTGCAAAATAAAACAATTTCTTAATCCCCATGAGTGCTTCGCGTGCTGGAGTTGTTGTGTAGCAAGACGGACTCACCTACCGTCTACGAAGGCACACACTGCTGTTTTCGGCTGCCTGGTGGAGTTTTGCTTTGTGATATATTTATATACATATATATATATATATCTCCCAAAAATGCCCATGCATTTGGACACGCACTCCTCCAGCTGGTGATTTAAAACAAAATCATTTTATTCAAAAGGAACAGGCATCCTCACTCCAATTACTTTGTCCTGCTGCCTAACGCGTTTCAGAGCCAACGAGCTCTTTCATCAGAGGCAGTTCGAATGTGCACTTGTATTTCCTCTCCCACAGTTCCCTCCATTTTCCTTTATTTAACGAGCCTCTGGTGTGCTCTTTCTTGATGAAATTATTTCCGATGCATGCCAGAACTTGTGGTTTACTTAAAAGGTCATTTTTATCCTCCAGTGGATGCGTGCACTTTCAAACCTTTGCCAGGACCCAAAAGGCAAACTCTCCAGTGGGCCTCAGAGTGACAATCCTGTTCCTGTAGTACAAGAAATCAGCTGCGCCGTATTTCTCACCGAAAGGTTCAGGTAAGATGGGCCCCTCTTGATCTTTCTGAAGGGTGGTGCGACCTTCCCACGGCTTAGACCTGCCGTTAAAACATCTCTCCCAAAAATGCCCATGCATTTGGACACGCACTCCTCCAGCTGGTGATTTAAAACAAAATCATTTTATTCAAAAGGAACAGGCATCCTCACTCCAATTACTTTGTCCTGCTGCCTAACGCTTTTCAGAGCCAAGGAGCTCTTTCATCAGAGGCAGTTCGAATGTGCACTTGTATTTCCTCTCCCACAGTTCCCTGCATTTTCCTTTATTTAACGAGCCTCTGGTGTGCTCTTTATTGATGAAATTATTTCCGATGCATGCCGGAACTTGTGGTTTACTTAAAAGGTCATTTTTATCCTCCAGTGGATGCGTGCACTTTCAAACCTTTGCCAGGACCCAAAATGCAAACCCTCCAGTGGGCCTCATAGTGACAATCCTGTTCCTGTAGTACAAGAAACCAGCTGCGCCGTATTTCTCACCGAAAGGTTCAGGTAAGACGGGCCCCTCTTGATCTTTCTGAAGGGTGGTGCGACCTTCCCACGGCTTGGACCTGCCGTTAAAACATCTCTCCCAAAAATGCCCATGCATTTGGACACGCACTCCTCCAGCTGGTGATTTAAAACAAAATCATTTTATTCAAAAGGAACAGGCATCCTCACTCCAATTACTTTGTCCTGCTGCCTAACGCGTTTCAGAGCCAACGAGCTCTTTCATCAGAGGCAGTTCGAATGTGCACTTGTATTTCCTCTCCCACAGTTCCCTGCATTTTCCTTTATTTAACGAGCCTCTGGTGTGCTCTTTATTGATGAAATTATTTCCGATGCATGCCGGAACTTGTGGTTTACTTAAAAGGTCATTTTTATCCTCCAGTGGATGCGTGCACTTTCAAACCTTTGTCAGGACCCAAAATGCAAACCCTCCAGTGGGCCTCAGAGTGACAATCCGGTTCCTGTAGTACAAGAAACCAGCTGCGCCGTGTTTCTCACCGAAAGGTTCAGGTAAGACGGGCCCCTCTTGATCTTTCTGAAGGGTGGTGCGACCTTCCCACGGCTTGGACCTGCCGTTAAAACATCTCTCCCAAAAATGCCCATTCATTTGGACACACACTCCTCCAGCTGGTGATTTAAAACAAAATCATTTTATTCAAAAGGAACAGGCATCCTCACTCCAATTACTTTGTCCTGCTGCCTAACGTGTTTCAGAGCCAACAAGCTCTTTCATCAGAGGCAGTTCGAATGTGCACTTGTAATTCCTCTCCCACAGTTCCCTGCATTTTCCTTTATTTAACGAGCCTCTGGTGTGCTCTTTCTTGATGAAATAATTTCTGATGCATGCCGGAACTTGTGGTTTACTTAAAAGGTCATTTTTATCCTCCAGTGGATGCGTGCACTTTCAAACCTTTGCCAGGACCCAAAAGGCAAACCCTCCAGTGGGCCTCAGAGTGACAATCCTGTTCCTGTAGTACAAGAAATCAGCTGCGCCGTATTTCTCACCGAAAGGTTCAGGTAAGATGGGCCCCTCTTGATCTTTCTGAAGGGTGGTGCGACCTTCCCACGGCTTAGACCTGCCGTTAAAACATCTCTCCCAAAAATGCCCATGCATTTGGACACGCACTCCTCCAGCTGGTGATTTAAAACAAAATCATTTTATTCAAAAGGAACAGGCATCCTCACTCCAATTACTTTGTCCTGCTGCCTAACGCGTTTCAGAGCCAAGGAGCTCTTTCATCAGAGGCAGTTCGAATGTGCACTTGTATTTCCTCTCCCACAGTTCCCTGCATTTTCCTTTATTTAACGAGCCTCTGGTGTGCTCTTTCTTGATGAAATTATTTCCGATGCATGCCGGAACTTGTGGTTTACTTAAAAGGTCATTTTTATCCTCCAGTTGATGCATGCACTTTCAAACCTTTGCCAGGACCCAAAATGCAAACCCTCCAGTGGGCCTCAGAGCGACAGTCCTGTTCCTGTAGTACAAAAACCAGCTGCCCGTATTTCTCACCGAAAGGTTCAGGTAAGACGGGCCCCTCTTGATCTTTCTGAAGGGTGGTGCGACCTTCCCACGGCTTGGACCTGCCGTTAAAACATCTCTCCCAAAAATGCCCATGCATTTGGACACGCACTCCTCCAGCTGGTGATTTAAAACAAAATCATTTTATTCAAAAGGAACAGGCATCCTCACTCCAATTACTTTGTCCTGCTGCCTAACGCGTTTCAGAGCCAACGAGCTCTTTCATCAGAGGCAGTTCGAATGTGCACTTGTATTTCCTCTCCCACAGTTCCCTGCATTTTCCTTTATTTAACGAGCCTCTGGTGTGCTCTTTCTTGATGAAATTATTTCCGATGCATACCACTGGAGGTAATAAATTATCAAAAGCAGAACCACAAGTTCCGGCATGCATCGGAATGAAATTTGACTCACAATGGCACACCGGAGGCCTTAAAATTAATTGAGCATGCAGGGAACCATGGGCGCTAAATAATTGGACGTGTTCACAAACTCCCTCCGAAGAAAGAGCACACAGGCTCTGAAACGCGTCAGGCACACTGACATAATTGAATCAGAATTGAAATGGCTGTTCCTTTGAAATAAAGGTTTTGTAAATCACTGGCTGGATGAGTGGCGCCTCTTAATGCATGGGCATTTTTGGGAAGATTTAAAGCCCGGTGGGTCCAGCCGTGAAGAGTGCACACCGCCTTTTGGAAAAATCAGAAAGGGATCATCTTACCTGAACTATTCGGGTTCCTGTGATGGCGCAGCTGGTTCTATAATTGTGGAGCAGAATGGAGACTCTGAGGCCCACTGGAGGGCTGTTATCGGTCCGGGAAATGGTTTGAAGGGCACGCATACCACTGGAGGTAATAAATTATCAAAAGCAGAACCACAAGTTCCTGCATGCATCGTAATGAAAATTTACTCACAATGGCACACCGGAGGCCTTTTAAATTATTTGAGCATGCAGGGAACCACGGGCGCTAAATAATTGGACGTGTTCACAAACTGCATCTGAAGAAAGAGCACACAGGCTCTGAAACGCGTCAGGCACACTGACATAATTGAATCAGAGTTGAAATGGCTGTTCCTTTGAAATAAAGGTTTTGTAAATCACTGGCTGGATGAGTGGCGCCTCTTAATGCATGGGCATTTTTGGGAAGATTTAAAGCACGGTGGGTCCAGCCCTGAAGAGTGCGCACCGCCCTTTGGAAGAATCAACAAGCATTTGCAATGCAATGGTCTCTGCATCATTAAAGGTAGAGCTATTGGCATTGCTCATGACATTTTTTTTTCTTTAAATCAAAAATAAATGGCATTGTCATTAACATTGCCAATACACAGCACTCTGCACTCAACAGCACACAATGCTCTGCACACTCACTCTGCACTCACTGCTCTGCACACTCACTCTGCACTCACTGCTCGGCACACTCACTCTGCACTCACTGCTCTGCACACTCACTCTGCACTCACTACTCTGCACACTCACTCTGCACTCACTTCTATGCACACTCACTCTGCACTCACTACTCTGCACACTCACTACTCACTACTCTGCACTCACTACTCACTACTCTGCACTCACTACTCACTACTCTGCACTCACTACTCACTACTCTGCACTCACTACTCACTACTCTGCACTCACTACTCACTACTCACTACTCTGCACTCACTACTCTGCACACTCTCTGCACTCACTACTCTGCACACTCACTACTCACTACTCTGCACACTCACTACTCACTACTCTGCACTCACTACTCACTACTCTGCATTACCACTCTGCACTCACTACTCTGCATTACCACTCTGCACTCACTATGCACTCACTACTCTGCACTCACTACTCTGCACACTCTCTCTGCACTCACTACTCTGCACACTCTCTCTGCACTCACTACTCTGCACACTCACTACTCTGCACTCACTACTCTGCACTCACTACTCACTACTCACTACTCTGCACTCACTACTCTGCACACTCTCTCTGCACTCACTACTCTGCACACTCACTACTCACTACTCACTACTCTGCACTCACTACTCTGCACACTCTCTCTGCACTCACTACTCTGCACACTCACTACTCACTACTCTGCACTCACTACTCTGCACTCACTACTCTGCACTCACTACTCTGCACTCACTACTCACTACTCTGCACTCACTACTCACTACTCTGCACTCACTACTCACTACTCTGCACTCACTACTCACTACTCACTACTCACTACTCACTACTCGCTACTCTGCACTCACTACTCTGCACTCACTACTCTGCACTCACTGCTCTGCACTCACTACTCTGCACTCACTACTCTTCACTCACTACTCACTACTCACTACTCTGCACTCACTACTCACTACTCACTACTCACTACTCACTACTCTGCACTCACTACTCTGCACTCACCACTCTGCACTCACTACTCTGCACTCGCTAATCTGCACTCGCTACTCTGCACTCACTACTCTGCACTCACTACTCTGCACTCACTACTCTGCACTCACTACTCTGCACTCACTACTCACTACTCACTACTCTGCACTCACTACTCACTACTCACTACTCTGCACTCACTACTCTGCACTCACCACTCTGCACTCACTACTCTGCACTCACTAATCTGCACTCACTACTCTGCACTCACCACTCTGCACTCACTACTCTGCACTCACTAATCTGCACTCACTACTCTGCACTCACTACTCTGCACTCACTACTCTGCACTCACTACTCACTACTCACTACTCACTACTCACTACTCTGCACACTCACTACTCACTACTCTGCACTCACTACTCACTACTCTGCATTACCACTCTGCACTCACTACTCTGCATTACCACTCTGCACTCACTATGCACTCACTACTCTGCACTCACTACTCTGCACACTCTCTCTGCACTCACTACTCTGCACACTCTCTCTGCACTCACTACTCTGCACACTCACTACTCTGCACTCACTACTCTGCACTCACTACTCACTACTCTGCACTCACTACTCACTACTCTGCACTCACTACTCACTACTCTGCACTCACTACTCACTACTCACTACTCTGCACTCACTACTCTGCACACTCTCTCTGCACTCACTACTCTGCACACTCACTACTCACTACTCACTACTCTGCACTCACTACTCTGCACACTCTCTCTGCACTCACTACTCTGCACTCACTACTCTGCACTCACTACTCACTACTCTGCACTCACTACTCTGCACTCACTACTCACTACTCTGCACTCACTACTCACTACTCACTACTCACTACTCACTACTCGCTACTCTGCACTCACTACTCTGCACTCACTACTCTGCACTCACTACTCTGCACTCACTACTCTGCACTCACTACTCACTACTCACTACTCTGCACTCACTACTCACTACTCACTACTCTGCACTCACTACTCTGCACTCACCACTCTGCACTCACTACTCTGCACTCACTAATCTGCACTCACTACTCTGCACTCACTACTCTGCACTCACTACTCTGCACTCACTACTCACTACTCACTACTCACTACTCACTACTCACTACTCACTACTCTGCACTCACTACTCACTACTCACTACTCACTACTCTGCACTCACTACTCTGCACTCACTACTCTGCACTCACTACTCTGCACTCACTACTCACTACTCTGCACTCACTACTCACTACTCACTACTCTGCACTCACTACTCTGCACTCACTACTCTGCACTCACTACTCTGCACTCTCTACTCTGCACTCACCACTCTGCACTCACTACTCTGCACTCACCACTCTGCACTCACCACTCACTACTCTGCACTCACTACTCTGCACTCACTACTCTGCACTCACTACTCACTTCTCACTACTCTGCACTCACTACTCTGCACTCACTACTCTGCACTCACTACTCACTACTCACTACTCTGCACTCACTACTCACTACTCACTACTCTGCACTCACTACTCTGCACTCACTACTCTGCACTCACTACTCTGCACTCACTACTCTGCACTCACTACTCACTACTCACTACTCTGCACTCACTACTCACTACTCACTACTCACTACTCTGCACTCACTACTCACTACTCACTACTCACTACTCACTACTCACTACTCTGCACTCACTACTCTGCACTCACTACTCACTACTCAGCACTCACTACTCACTACTCACTACTCTACACTCACTACTCTGCACTCACTACTCTGCACTCACTACTCACTACTCACTACTCACTACTCACTACTCACTACTCACTACTCACTACTCACTACTCACTACTCTGCACTCACTACTCACTACTCTGCACTCACTACTCTGCACTCACTACTCTGCACTCACTACTCTGCACTCACTACTCTGCACTCACTACTCACTACTCTGCACTCACTACTCACTACTCTGCACTCACTACTCACTACTCACTACTCACTACTCACTACTCTGCACTCACTACTCTGCACTCACTACTCTGCACTCACTACTCTGCTCTCACTACTCTGCACTCACTACTCTGCACTCACTACTCTGCACTCACTACTCACTACTCACTACTCTGCACTCACTACTCACTACTCACTACTCTGCACTCACTACTCTGCACTCACTACTCACTACTCACTACTCACTACTCTGCACTCCCTACTCACTACTCACTACTCTGCACTCACTACTCTGCACTCACTACTCTGCACTCACTACTCTGCACTCACTACTCACTACTCACTACTCTGCACTCACTACTCACTACTCACTACTCTGCACTCACTACTCTGCACTCACTACTCTGCACTCACTACTCTGCACTCACTACTCACTACTCACTACTCTGCACTCACTACTCACTACTCACTACTCTGCACTCACTACTCTGCACTCACTACTCTGCACTCACCACTCTGCACTCACTACTCTGCACTCACCACTCACCACTCTGCACTCACCACTCACTACTCTGCACTCACTACTCTGCACTACCACTCTGCACTCACTACTCACTACTCTGCTTTACCACTCTGCACTCACTCTGCACTCACTACTCTGCACTCACTACTCTGCACTCACTACTCTGCACTCTGCACTCTGCACTCTGCACTCTGCACTCTGCACTCAGCACTCAGCACTCTGCACTCACTACTCTGCACTCACTACTCTGCACTCACTACTCTGCACTCACTACTCTGCACTCACTTTACAATGATTCTTTAGTATCGCGCCTTCCGCCATATTTTAGGGTTATTACTAAGTATGATTCATGCTGCTATGCTCATTCACAAGTTGCAAATACTTTCCTGCAACTGATTACTACTGCAGTGAGCCTGAGAGCTACATTTAATAGGTCTCACCGTTTTCTGCATACTTTTGTGAGAGACTGTTCTATTTCCTTGTCACTATTTCGTTCCATACTTCGTCTTTTGTTTCTAAAATTCTGGTACATTTCCTGTTTGTCTCCAATGCCGTCGTTTTGTTTAGTCTGCAAATTCTTCTTTCAAAGAGATCTTCTAAAAGTTTACATCATAAAAACGTCTCGCAAAACATAATTTCAGGCCGCCTGTCACATTACACAGTAGGAGGCACTTTAAATATAGAATTGAGTATGCCCCCGGAATCCCGCCGCGGCCGCCCCGGAAGTCAGGCACGGTCGCCTGTGACGGGGGCGGGGCCACGTCCAGACCGGAAGAGGAGGCAGGCGGAGTGAAATGCGTCTCGCGCCCGGGGCTCCTGTGAGCGGTGTGGAGCCCCGGGGCCGCGCCAGCAGGAGGTTGGGCGCCGCGTGCTGAGCAGAGTCCCCGACATTGGCCAGGTAAGTTCCAAAAGGCTGGGGGGGCTTGGTGCACTTGTGTGTGTGTGTGCGTGTATGCTTGTGTGTGTATGTATGTGTGCGACGGTGACGGCGGGGGAGGGAGGGAGGGGGGGCCTCGGTGCACTTGTCTGTGTTGCCTTGTGTGTGTATGTGTCAGGGGGGGTGTCTCTGTATGTATGTATGTGCGTGCGTGCATGGGCGCTTGTGTGTGTGTATGCGCATGCGTGTGTGGTGCTTGCGCTTCCCAGGAGACAGCGCCTGGCCACAGCGCGCATTCCAGTTACAAATCGGCTCGAAGGATGCGCGTGGCCGAAACTGTCTCCTGGGAAGCACAGTCCCTAACAAAAGATCTCGGCGGAGACGCGCTTCCGCGCGTTGAGCCGAGACCTAAAAAGGGATCATCTTACCTGAACTATTCGGGTTCCTGTGATGGCGCAGCTGGTTCTATAATTGTGGAGAAGAATGGAGACTCTGAGGCCCACTGGAGGGCTGGTATCGGTCCGGGAAATGGTTTGAAGGGCACGCATACCACTGGAGGTAATAAATTATCAAAAGCAGAACCGAAAGTTCCGGCATGCATCGGAATGAAATTTGACTCACAATGGCACACCTGAGGCCTTTAAATTATTGAGCATGCAGGAAACCATGGAAGCTAAATAATTGGACGTGTTCACAAACTGCCTCTGAAGAAAGCGCACACAGGCTCTGAAACGCGTCAGGCACACGGACATAATTGAATCAGAGTGGAAATGGCTGTTCCTTTGAAATAAAGGTTTTGTAAATCACTGGCTGGATGAGTGGCGCCTCTTAATGCATGGGCATTTTTGGGAAGATTTAAAGCACGGTGGGTCCAGCCGTGAAGATTGCGCACCGCCCTTTGGAAAAATCAGAAAGGGATCATCTTACCTGAACTATTTGGGTTCCTGTGATGGCGCAGCTGGTTCTATAATTGTGGAGCAGAATGGAGACTCTGAGGCCCACTGGAGGGCTGTTATCGGTCCGGGAAATGGTTTGAAGGGCACGCATACCACTGGAGGTAATAAAGTATCAAAAGCAGAACCACAAGTTCCGGCATGCATCGGAATGAAATTTGACTCACAATGGCACACCGGAGGCCTTAAAATTAATTGAGCATGCAGGGAACCATGGAAGTTGAACCAGAGTTGAAATGGCTGTTCCTTTGAAATAAAGGTTTTGTAAATCACTGGCTGGATGAGTGGCGCCTCTTAATGCATGGGCATGTTTGGGAAGATTTAAAGCACGGTGGGTCCAGCCATGAAGAGTGCGCACCGCCCTTTGGAAAAATCAGAAAGGGATCATCTTACCTGAACTATTCGGGTTCCTGTGATGGCGCAGCTGGTTCTATAATTGTGGAGCAGAATGAAGACTCTGAGGCCCACTGGAGGGCTGTTATCGGTCCGGGAAATGGTTTGAAGGGCACGCATACCACTGGAGGTAATAAATTATCAAAAGCAGAACCACAAGTTCCGGTATGCATCGGAATGAAATTTGACTCACAATGGCACACCGGAGGCCTTTAAATTAATTGAGCATGCAGGGAACCATGGGAGCTAAATAATTGGACGTGTTCACAAACTGCCTCTGAAGAAAGAGCACACAGGCTCTGAAACGCGTCAGGCACACGGACATAATTGAATCAGAGTTGAAATGGCTGTTCCTTTGAAATAAAGGTTTTGTAAATCACTGGCTGGATAAGTGGCGCCTCTTAATGCATGGGCATTTTTGGGACGATTTAAAGCACGGTGGGTCCAGCCGTGAAGAGTGCGCACTGCCCTTTGGAAAAATCAGAAAGGGATCATCTTACCTGAACTATTCGGGTTCCTGTGATGGCGCAGCTGGTTCTATAACTGTGGAGCAGAATGGAGACTCTGAGGCCCACTGGAGGGCTGTTATCGGTCCGGGAAATGGTTTGAAGGGCACGCATACCACTGGAGGTAATAAATTATCAAAAGCAGAACCACAAGTTCCGGCATGCATCAGAATGAAATTTGACTCACAATGGCACTCCGGAGGCCTTTAAATTAATTGAGCATGCAGGGAACCATGGGAGCTAAATAATTGGACTTGTTCACAAACTGCCTCTGAAGAAAGAGCACACAGGCTCTGAAACGCGTCAGGCACACGGACATAATTGAATCAGAGTTGAAATGGCTGTTCCTTTGAAATAAAGGTTTTGTAAATCACTGGCTGGATGAGTGGCGCCTCTTAATGCATGGGGATTTTTGGGAAGATATATATATATATATATATATATATATATATATATATATATATATATATATATATATATAAGAGCAACATTCGATCTCCCAACTTCCAGCCGGCGATGATAGAGATCCGGACTCCAGTAATAAATGTCAAAAGGATTTCATTATCTGTACAAAGCCATTCCGGCGCATTTCGGACAACACCGTGCCGTTGATCACATACGAAAATGCAGTCGCATTCCTTTTTTATATTCTTTTACATCACCTCCCATGTGTCACATGGTACATAGACATAGACAAACTGTGTTAATGCACTAATAGTAGTCTGTTTTCTTGTTGCCGATTGCTAACTACCATTCGAGAGTTTTGCACAGAGACTCTAAACATTGTTCAAGTATTGGTCAACACTGCCCCAATATAATAAGTTCATGATGATTATATATAAAACCATTGGATTCATCATATTCATATTTATGATAAAACAAAATGCATGATTAACATTCATTGAATCTCTTTGGCTTAAATTTATGGGAACCGCGTGTGGATCTTATATAAATAAATAAATAAACAAATACATTTCTATTTACATATTATTCATATATAAAACACCAGGTAATTTAAAAACAATATATCTGCTTAATTGCATATATAATTATGGTTGTAAAATCAGATGTTTAAATTAAATCTAATAGACACACCTGTGCAAAACTCGCTTATTTAATAAAAGCCTATGGACCAGGATTAATTGGCAGGGGCCCTCAATGACCTCATACCTGCATAAATGCTTGACCCTTCTGTTTTTCAGTTATCATTGAATCATTACATTCCATAAACTGTGATAGTTAGATAATAGTAACTTTTGTGCAATCGGTGGCAAACATGAATTTAACTAAGGTGCATAAGTGCAAGAAAAAGTTTTTCCATTTTCATGGTAGGACAGCCGCCTATCCATTTAATAAAGTGCTAGTGCAAACTTAAATACAAAGTGCTAAATGTGGAGCAAATTTTTTTTAATGTATTTATCAGCCTAAGAACTAACAAACCTGGGGAAAGGGATACCCTGCTGTTTGCAAGAGTATATTCTTCATTTACCCTACAATTATTTTTCTTTTTAATTCTTCTCCCTTCTTCCCATAATCTTCTCTATACTTCTGCATTTGCCGGTGGGTATAGCCTTAAATATCTCGGTGATGACACTGTATTACTGTCAATCTTAAGGTTAATACATTTAAAGATAAAGTGCAGATTACAAAAAGTTGTGGAGGTCTTCCGTATTATTGAGCCCAATGGGAGACTTACTGTCGAGCTCAAGAATCGTATGGGACTCCAATTGGCACAGAGATCTTTCCCTGTTCCCTCCTTTACGTGGGGGTGGCACTGCTGTAATCACAAAGTACTTAAGACAGCTTAAGTTGCTATTATGTGCTGTCTTAAAGTATCAGGCGGCTGGGTATGCTGAGTCATTGTTCACTATTGCTCATAGATGTTGTAATATTCTGACATGCACCTGCAGCTTGGTGCTTCCCACATAACGTAGGCCACAGGTGCATGTCAGAACATAAACAGCATAATCTGTTCTACAATTGTAGCTGCCCTTGATGGGGATATACATATATATATATAAATATATATATGTGGGTGTCACGGCCCCTCCTTGAATCCAGAACTGTGGCGGAGGCGTTTGGGGACCCAAGGCAACCGGGACCACTTTAAGTTTGGGACTCGCTAGGTTGATATTAAACCTCCCTTCATTCAACACAGGCATTACAGCGCTGACATCAGCTTATGTGGAGCCGCTATTGACACTCACTGTAGTGATGGATTATGGGAACTGGAGTCCGGGATATGTGGGCTGCAGCTGCTACCAATCAATAGTGACTCCAGCTTGACTCCCGCCCATGGGAGGGCCGTGTAGCATTTAAAGAAGGGACTAAGCGATGCTCAGTGCAAAAGGCATCTGAGGAAGGCAAAACCCGCCGAAATGCATTATGCCCTGCACTCTGTGAAATAAACGGCTGCCTGAATATCCCCTGCTGTGTCCTCTGATCTATCCTTTGGAGCGGATCGTTTTTTTTCATATATATATATATATTCACTGAAAAAACCATAGGTTTCACACCAGTTATAGTTAGGAATTAGCATTTAAAAAACCTATTAAATTCACTGAAAAAACCATAGGTTTCACACCAGTTATAGTTAGCTGGAAATTTTACTGATATAAAACCATTGAAATTCCCACGTTATAGTTAGATGGACTCACTATAACTTGCGCGTGCAATGCACTGCTGATGACATCACATATTACATCACTCATGACATGGTCAGTGACATCACTCATGACATCACTGATGACACCATCCAGTGAATGTGTGTCTTTCTGAAAAATAAATATATTTTATATATGTATATGTAAAAGTTGATGGAAGAATAAATGTTTAAATAAGTGTCTAAATGGATGGTTTTTAAAAATTGATTGGTTAACTGGCTTAATAAGACATCATCAGCAGTGCATTGCACGCGCAAGTTATAGTGAGTCCATCTAACTATAACGTGGGAATTTCAATGGTTTTATATCAGTAAAATTTCCAGCTAACTATAACTGGTGTGAAACCTATGGTTTTTTCAGTGAATTTAATAGGTTTTTTAAATGCTAATTCCTAACTATAACTGGTGTGAAACCTATGGTTTTTTCAGTGAATTTCATAGGTTTTTTAAATGCTAATTCCTAACTATAACTGGTGTGAAACCTATGGTTTTTTCAGTGAATTTCATAGGTTTTTTAAATGCTAATTCCTTTGTATATCGAGTTTCTAACCTTTTTTTTTTTTACAATTTGCTGTTTTTTTTTAAGTATTCATTTTTTCTTATAATTTTTTTCTTTTGCGCTCTGGGTGCGCGCTCCGGGAAGCTTTCAGCTAAGCTCTCCTGTAAGCTTCTCCGAGAGCTCATCTGAAAGCGCACCCAGAGCGCAACTGTCGTTCGTGAAAAAAAAATATGAATGAAAAGTTAATAATAATGCAAAACATTTCGTACCATACAAATAAAATTTGTTTTTTTTAATATGGAAAATGATTATGCATTTCTATAAAAGATTGATGACGTCACTTCGGCGCGCAACGTAAGTGCCCTCGGAAGCGCATACGTGCGCGGCGCATAAACGCACGGAAAAGCGCCTACGATCGCGCCACGTTTGCGCCCCGGAAGCGCCTACGATCGCGCTGCGTAAACGCACCCGGAAGTGCTCCGGAGCGCGCAGCGTAAACGCGTCGGGTCATGTGACCCTCAAATAACACTTTTCATTGGTTGCTAACAGTTTTTTTTTACAATGAATGAAATCCCCACCCATTTCCTTCACTTCTTCTTTCACTTTTGTGACTGAAAGACCTGCCTTTTTTGCTGCTCCATATTCCTGGATTCATCATGGCTGCCAGACCATCCAGCAGTGAAGATGACTTCATTGATGAAGAGCCTCCTACCCCAAAGGTGAAGGAACATTTCATCTGGAAATTTTTTAAGTTTCCAGAAGGCCAGAAGAAGGTGAATGCACCAAAAGTAGAGTGCAGGATCTGCAAACAGGTCCTGTCACGGGGTAACCCCCCAAAAAAATACTCTTTTGGCAACTTCACCATGATTCGCCATGTGGAGAGGAGGCACCCCCAGAATTTTGCCCGGGAAAGTGTCAGGGCTCTGGCACAGGAGGTTCCCAGAGATGGGGCCTCTACATCAACAGGAGGAGCAACTTCTTCTGGAAGAGAACAATCTCAGGGGCAGGTAGCAAACATTCAACCTGCATTCAACCATGGGGTCGTCAGATGCAGATACTGCAATCAACTCCTCACCTATGGGGAGCAAAGTGTCCTGCTCATGGTTCGGGCATTGGAGAACCATCACTGCCCTTCCCACCCCTAATTTTTTTCTTTTCTTTTTGCTCCTGTTGAGCAGTTTCTATTCCCTGTTTTTGTTCCTCTTCAGTTAAAAGAAGAAAACCAAAAGTTCTTTTCAGAACTACCTCCAATTCTCATCAAAGAGCTATAATCTTAAAAAATGAAGAGTAAGTGAAATATAGTGCATTGATAATTGAAAGGAGAATGAGTAAGAAAGAACAGAAAGGTATGAGAGGTGAACGGAAGTGAAGTAGGAGGAATGAAAGAAGGTGAGTGTTAGAAAAGAAAGTTATGACACAGTGAATAAACTGGAGTATTTCTGACATATCTGTAAACACAAAAGTAACGCATTGCAGGAGTGCGTCACAAAAGTGACGCAACTCCAGTAATGTGTCCTTTCACATGGAAAAAGCACCATGTGAAAGGTTTGCTGTGAAGCAGGCGCAAGATTTTGGCGCAACTGCATCCTAAAAGTGACGCACTGCGTCATTATTACCAAGCTTTTTGCAAGGAACACCCCCTCTGCATGCATTATACCTGACACTATTTTTTAAAAAGTGACGCATCTAGGTACATGGGTCACTTTTTAAAACTCTGCGCCATATTGTATCTGCATCAGGTATAATGTATGCAGAGGGGGCAATCCCGCGCAAAAAGCTTGGTAATAACAACGTACTGAAATCTATGAGATTTCCCTGCGTCACTTTTAGGATGCTATTGCGTCAAAATTTTGCGCCGGCCTCGCATCACTTTTATGTTTACACATATGTCAGAAATACTGACGTATCTGTAACTCCTTGCAACATGATTCGTCATACATTAAATATGACACATCTGGAATGTCATAAGGACTGTGGACAGAAAAGTGACGCATCACACCAGCAGTGTAATAAAATGTGCCTCGTTGCACTATATTTAAAGGATGCAACAGCATCCTAAAAGTGACGCAGTGAAATCTCAAACATTTCACTGCGTCGCTATTACAAAGCTTTTAGTGGGAGAACACCCCCTCTGCATGCATTATACCTCACGCAGATATAATGTGGCGCTTGATTTTAAAAAGTGACCCATCTACCTAGATACCTCACTTTTTAAATATAACGCAACGCGGCACATTTTTTTACACTACTGGTGCAATGCGTCACTTTTCTGTGCGCACTCCTTATGACATTCCAAGTAACGCATTGCTGGAGTGCGTCACAAAAGTGACGCAACTCCAGTAATGTGTCCTTTCAAATGGGGAAAGCAGCATATGAAAGGTCTTGCCTCAGTCTAACACCTGCTGTAAAGCAGGCACAAGATTTTGACGCAACAGCATCCTAAAACTGACGCAGTGAAATCTCAAAGATTTCACTGCGTCGCTATTACAAAGCTTTTTGCGGGAGAACACCCCCTCTGCATGCATTATACCTGACGCTATTTTTAAAAAGTGACGCATCTAGGTACATGGGTCACTTTTTAAAACTCTGCGCCATATTGTATCTGCAACATGATTCGTCATACATTAAATATGACACATCTGGAATGTCATAAGGAGTGCGCACAGAAAAGTGACGCATAACACCAGCAGTGTAATAAAATGTACCTCGTTGCACTATATTTAAAAAGTGACGCATCTAGATAGATGCGTCACTTTTTAAATATTGCATAACAATGCGCATTTTTTTACACCGCTGGTGCGTCACAAAAATTGACGCACAGGAAGCGCAAAACTAACAGCGCAAGGCCTTCATAAATATGGTCCTGGATTTTCCCCGTGCTTCGCCGGTGCGCGTACCATGCGCTTCCCCCGCGCAAAACGAAAAAAAAATTTTAATGACCTGCAGGACCCTATTTTAGTCCCTACATCAAACCTAGGGGGTCAGAGGGGGTCTACTCTTCCCCCTTATGGTCATTTGCCCCTTTTTTTTTCAAACCCCTTGTGTCTCGATTTTACCGAGACACAAGATGGCGGCCGCTCCGCACTGTTTAGAATGTTTACAGACAACTGAGATCCAATCAGCTTCCTGCGCGCAAGTCGCGTGTCGCGCCTGGAGCGCACTCGGGTGCGCGCACGGGAGAGCGCCTATAGATATATATATTTTTTTGAACCTAAATTACTCAAAATCCACTGGAGCACATATCTTGAGACATAGCAAAGGCACATCGGGCTACCAGTCCCTACAATTTTGCCAAGTTTGGTGGAAATCCATTCAGCCGTTCGGGCTAAAAGTGAAATCGACCGCCCTATGGAAATTAACATGGGGAAAACGCGTTTTGGGACCCCCCTTTTATCTCGGCCCCCGCTTGACGAATCCCCCCCAAACTTTCAGGGAAGGACCGGACCGCCATGAGACCATTTTCCTGAAAATTTCAGGCAGATTCGTCAACCGGCGCCAAAGTTATTCAAAATAGAATGTTGAGATTTAACATTGAAAATTATCCTAACTATAACTACCTACTGGCGACCGCCAGTAGGTAATATATGTATATATATATATATATATATATATATATATATATATATATATATATATATATATCCACACGGGTTCTTAGCAAGGAACGGCGAGTTATTTTATTCTGCAACAACCAGACAGCATTAATATATATATATATATATATATATATATATATATATATATATATATATATATATATATATATATATATATATATATATAAGTATTCACATCTGTGCAAGCTGTGTGGGGCTTACTGGATGCACCTGGTCGGCTATTTGGCCCCCAGGGACCCTCAGTATTCAAGGGGAATTAATTACCCAACTAACAATGCACCAGGGGGCGCGTTTGCAGAGTGCTGGAGACAGGGGGCGTGGCCTCTGCCTAGATGCCCCGGGGCCAGCCCTTTGCATTCTGGACCGTGGGGGAACCCCAATGCCCCCACGGTCGCGCCGGCTCCCTGCCTCCTACGGGAGCCAGCATTGCTTATCGTGTGTTTCCATCTCACTGTTATTCATTTTATTAGTGCAGTAACATATGTGTTGGTACTTATTTACATTATGTTTACAATACTATATTCAGTATCTTTACCTAATAAAAAAGGAAAATATGATATTGTTTGGGAAAAAAATAGAAATGTAGAACAATTGGTGAAATAGTCATGGATTCTTAATAGTGCACCGGTAGTATCAGATAGGAAGGGTAGAGTAATAAGGACCTTTCTTTAATCCTGTAGGAAGAAATAAGTGTAGTCCTTTTTCCTTTTTAGGTCTCAGAGAGACCTATAGCCATCGGCAAAGCTTTAGGGGAAAAAACTTGCACGCGTTGCATTGCTTGCAATGGCAACGAGTGCACGTCTGGCGGGAGCGCGCAGCGCCATATGGTCACAATCATCGCGCTTTGCTGCATGCTCCCGCAAGGGAATCGTGCAGGCCTCCTCCCCCTGCTGCAGCGCGAGGCGCGCGCTTGTGCTGGTTTCTTTTTGCATGGTATCACGTTTTCTGAAGATACATGGACTGGTATGTAAACATGTTGTTTAACTGCTCAAGCTTTTATGTTTTAATCTTCTTTTAGACGTGGCAGTTGTATGGTGGCTGTGTCAACTGATTATATGCAGGTCACATTTGTATGTAGAAGGCTATCTATTAAGAACAACTTTTGTTATGTGCCGTCAGTTGTCTGCGGAACTTTTGGTAAAATGGTGTGTACTATTCTTTTGGCTCTAGGGTTGATAGATGTCGGTGTAAAAAAAAAAAATCGGTAGCCATCTCGCCTGGATGGTTTAACAAGAAATGACGTAATATGGCCACTGACACAAGGAGAGCTAGCAGGCTTTTCTAACGACCCAATTACAGCTGAGTAAACTGAGGCCCGCCGAGAGATAAACTTTATTTTGTGCCTCGGAAGTTTGTCGTACAGTCGGTGAAGCTATGCGTTTGACAGATAGATATTCGGCACTGAACACCAGCGCTTCTCTGTGCCGTGGAGCAGGCCCAGCTGCAGCTTGTTTGGGTTCCAGTCAGATCTTGTTGGTAGCCTGGTGAGGACCGCTCAGCTTGGGCCAATATGCGGGCCTTCTTTCACTGTGCACGTCCTTGGTAATTTCGATTTCAATGTTGCTTGCTTTTCTAGTGTGGAGTCTCATGTTGCTAACATGTCTTGCCTTTCTTTGATTATTGTGATAACAGGCCAAAATGTATAGAAATAGATTCTTGATTTCATTTTTCCAGTACAATTGATAAATGCACTGTAGAAAACACATATTAAAAATCCCTATTGGTATAGAAAAATACCTGTTCTAATTATTAATATTGATGGGGAATTTAAAACTCATAAATCAAATTTGCCATACTTACAATTGAAAGGCGCAATTCAACCAGCTTTGTCAAAGTACTTTCATATTCCTAAATTACATAAACATGTATTTTGGATTTAAATACTGTGCAGTAAAGAGAATTGCACAGAACAGGATTGGGCACTGAATAAACATGAATCTATTTTTCAATTGGCTGAGATCGAACGTTGAAGCTCTATTTATGTACATCCACTAAGATAGGATATAAAGCAAAATTGATGCAAATGTATAATGTTTTGAGGCAGACTTTGTCATAGAAGTTATCATCCTAAGATACTGTAAAAACAAGCATTTACCAAAACCAGTAGGTATCACCTTTTTAGGTCAAGCCTAGAGCCAGCGTGCATGCGCTGCTCAGCGAGGCTTATTGTAGAGGAGTAGCTGAATAGAAGCTCCGCCCACTCTCCACCTATATTTGCTTTTGGATTGTGTCGTTGTCTGTCCTAATTGCTGGCTTCTGATTCGTCTATAGGCTTGTTAGTCCCTACTTAGTACCACCTCCTCTTCATTTGTCACCTCTAATAGCGACTGGCCCCTTTACTTTGGTTGTTACACGGTAAGTGTTTATTAGACTGTGAGCACTATTTCCTTTAATGAGGTTCTCCTACTGCAGGCACAACTTGCTTTGGTGCCTTCTTTACTCCCCCCTCCCTCCTGTTGTCCGAGACTTCTCCCCCCCACCTTCCCGTTGTCCGTGCTTTCTCGCCCACTGCCCTCCCGTTGTCCATGCCATCTCCCACCTTTCGCCCTCCCGTTGTCCGTGCCTTCTCAACCCCCACCCACTCTCCCTCCTGTTGTGATGCATACCATTTGCAAAGCAATAGGTCACGCGTAAATGCAAGACCTATTGCATTGCAAATGCTTGTTTACCTATTGGCTGTGCCTTTGTTTTTTGCTGGTGCTATACTGTATCAGCAAAAGAGAAAAATTGTTTTTGATGATGCTGCATAGCAGCGGCCAAAAAGAGGAAAGGAAAAAGGTGCCATTACGTGATATGCACATGAGTGCGTAGCTGTCATGATGCTCCTAGCATGCGTGATGGCATTTCACAAGTCCTAAAAAACATGTGGGGGGCTAAGTTAGGCACTTTGTAAGTGACAACATGGTGTGTGACATCATGCACAGCATCACATGATGTGGCATCACAACCCATGACCTCACAGAAAGTGAAAGCACAAGAAGTGACATCAGATCTTAACACCTCACACATGTTTGGCGGGTCTATCATGAGTACATTTGAGCACATTACAACATTTAACAAATGAGATTTTGCATTGGGGTTGTGAAAAAAAGTGATGCAACCCATACTCTGGGCCTCAATGTATACATGGAATATTTAAAAACTCTGCCACAAATTAATAGGCGGGGTGAAAATTGCAAAAAACACAGATGATGGACAGAATGTAGAACAATGTCATACATTCACCCCAGTACAAGGATCCGGGCCTAAATCCATCGTTTTTTTGCACTCAACACCACCCTGGGTTAGACACTGGCTATATGCAAATCAGTTCTGACCCTGTGCCTCATGGGAACAGTCCAGTCTGAACTACCAAGCCATGTCTTTCCCAGACCGGAATCAAGCATCCAAGGACCGGTTTCTGGCTATCAGCCTTCATCAGCCTGGTTAGCTTGACCCCAGTGGTGTGGAGAGCCTGGGACTCACGTCTGAGTATACCCAGCACACTCGGGGTGAAAATTGCAAAAAACACAGTTGATGGACAGAATGTAGAACAATGTCATACATTCACCCCAGTACAAGGATCTGGGCCTAAATCCATTGTTTTTTTGCATTCCACACTACCCTGGGTTAGACACTGCCTATATGCAAATCAGCTCTGACCCTGTGCCTCATGGGAACAGTCCAGTCCGAACTACCAAGCCATGTCTTTCCCAGACCGGCATCAAGCATCCAAGGACCGGTTTCTGGCTATCAGCCTTCATCAGTCTGGATAGCTTGACTCCAGTGGAGTGGAGAGCCTGGGACTCACGTCTGAGTATACCCAGCACACTCGGGGTGAAAATTGCAAAAAACACAGTTGATGGACAGAATGTAGAACAATGTCATACATTCACCCCAGTACAAGGATCTGGGCCTAAATCCATCGTTTTTTTGCACTCCACACAACCCTGGGTTAGACACTGGCTATATGCAAATCAGCTCTGACCCTGTGCCTCATGGGAACAGTCCAGTCGGAACTACCAAGCCATGTCTTTCCCAGACCGGAATTAAGCATCCAAGGACCGGTTTCTGGCTATCAGCCTTCATCAGCCTGGATAGCTTGACTCCAGTGGTGTGGAGAGCCTGGGACTCACGTCTGAGTATACCCAGCATACTCGGGGTGAAAATTGCAAAAAACACAGTTGATGGACAGAATGTAGAACAATGTCATACATTCACCCCAGTACAAGGATCTGGGCCTAAATCCATCGTTTCTTTGCACTCCACACCACCCTGGGTTAGACACTGACTATATGCAAATCAGCTCTGACCCTGTGCCTCATGGGAACAGTCCAGTCCGAACTACCAAGCCATGTCTTTCCCAGACCGGAATCAAGCATCCAAGGGCCGGTTTCTGGCTATCAGCCTTCATCAGCCTGGATAGCTTGACTCCAGTGGTGTGAAGAGCCTGGGACTCACGTCTGAGTATACCCAGCACACTCGGGTTGAAAATTGCAAAAAACACAGTTGATGGACAGAATGTAGAACAATGTCATACATTCACCCCAGTACAAGGATCTGGGCCTAAATCCATCGTTTCTTTGCACTCCACACCACCCTGGGTTAGACACTGGCTATATGCAAATCTGCTCTGACCGTGTGCCTCATGGGAACAGTCCAGTCCGAACTACCAAGCCATGTCTTTCCCTGACCGGAATCAAGCATCAAAGGACCGGTATCTGGCTATCAGCCTTCATCAGCCTGGATAGCTTGACTCCAGTGGTGTGGAGAGCCTGGGACTCACGTCTGAGTATACCCAGCACACTCGGGGTGAAAATTGCAAAGAACACAGTTGATGGACAGAATGTAGAACAATGTCATACATTCACCCCAGTACAAGGATCTGGGCCTAAATCCATTGTTTCTTTGCACTCCACACCACCCTGGGTTAGACACTGGCTATATGCAAATCAGCTCTGACCCTGTGCCTCATGGGAACAGTCCAGTCCGAACTACCAAGCCATGTCTTTCCCAGACCGGAATCAAGCATCCAAGGACCAGTTTCTGGCTATCAGCCTTCACCAGCCTGGATAGCTTGACTCCAGTGGTGTGGAGAGTCTGGGACTCACGTCTGAGTATACTCAGCACACTCGGGGTGAAAATTGCAAAAAACACAGTTGATGGACAGAATGTAGAACAATGTCATACATTCACCCCAGTACAAGGATCTGGTCCTAAATCCATCGTTTTTTTTGCACTCCACACCACCCTGGGTTAGACACTGGCTATATGCAAATCAGCTCTGACCCTGTGCCTCATGGGAACAGTCCAGTCCAAAAAAACGATGGATTTAGGCCCAGATCCTTGTACTGGGGTGAATGTATGACATTGTTCTACATTCTGTCCATCAACTGTGTTTTTTTACAAATTAATAGGCAACAAGGAGAAATGTGGAAGTAAATCTGGTCTGCTTAATTGGTTGCAAAATCTGCATTTTAAAATATCTTACGGAGTTAAGGCACCTCCTTCTGATATCTTTGTGTGGCGAATAAATCTTAGAGAATAGTAATAATGGTAAGATAACTCTGGAGGTTTACGCATTTGCTGGCGAGATCTGTGTTTTGTCCAGTTACAGTTTTGACACATAGATATTTTACTACTTTCAGTTCATAAAGTGTATTCATTCTAATATAGCACATGGAGCTATGAAGGATTTGTGACTCCTATGCCTTGTAACCCTCACTGTGTTATGTACAGGGCCGGCTCTAGGGCGGTGCAACTGGTGCAGCCGCACCTGGTGCTGACCTGAGGCGGATCTGGCAGGGGAGCAACATGTTTAGAAATAGCACAGGTTTTGAAAAGACCTGCTGCAGAATTCCATGTGTGTCCAGTTTTCAGGCAACAATAAGAATGTCAAGATAACTCTGGTGATTAATGTTCCTGCTGAAGAGAGATCAGAGTTGTATCTAATGCCAGTTTCCATAATGATAAGGTACCTCAGAGGGTTAATATGTGTGCTGCAAAAAACCTGTACCAGGCAGATCACCAAACTATTTTATGTGGTTCGTTCAGTAAGTTGCTGTTTTTATCCCAGAGATCCCTTTGTTACCTGTAGTTCATAAGCAACAACCCTAATATAGCACAGTGAGCTATGAGCTGTCATCAAAGAGCTGCATGCAAACTCCAGGGTACAGGCTGGTCTGCTGGAATTATGTAGCAGGGCAGGACAGTGCCAAATTATGCGGTAGGGTTGAGCAAATAATGCAACAATATAAGGTAAATTATGGGGCATAATATAGCACATTTTGTGATAGTATTGCTTCATTATTTTGTTATTTTGAACTGTTAAAACTGTCTGGGCATTGGTTGCACCTCATTAGTACCATTTTAGCACCAATATTTTGCAACAAGCAACAGAAAGGTGACCATTGAACCTTGGCAAAGGGACTTTCACTATGCAGTGTTTTTTTGTAACTTTTAAACCGTTTGAGCTAGAAACTATTTTTGCAGATTGTACACCAAATGATGGCTTATATGGCAGAGGCGATAAATTTATAATAATGGCAATAACTTGTGGCACCACAATCACATAATGGCAGTGGCACTGGGTATAGGTTAGAATGCTATGTTTTCTTCGCCCCAGTCATACATTATCCTAATGTAGCTAAAAAAGGTTTCATTTGGTTAGAAATATATTATTATTAGTAAAGTTAAGAACTGTGGTACGTTTAAAATTCTGAGTTTGTGCTTCTCCAAAACAAAATACTCTTAAAGTATACTGCCCACTAGAAGAAGAAACATGTCATATCAGTGGAGCCCAACTTCTGTGAACATAGTGGGTGGATGCCCTCAACCCACGTGTACCCCCAACATGTGCACTGCATGATGGCTTAAACTCAAGCATGTGTCACGCTTCGTGCACCTTGCTCTGGAATGGTGTGGGCACACCATTGTATTTTTTTTGTTTACCAATCCAAGATGGTGGGCGCCACTTGGAATGGTTATTGGGAAAACTTCAATTTCACAGCAATCAAGTGATTTATTGATATCAGAGTGATCCAGCAGCTGTCTGTAATGCTTGGCACTTTGCAACCATGATTTACCTTTATAATTGTGTTACTGTGTTACTCAACTCCCCAGAGTAGATACAGATGAGTTTTATTACTGTGTGTATGCACTTTTTTCATCAAACTGAATGCCTCACGCCAAGTCGCCGACAGCTGCGCTTGGTTCAGCTCACCGGTCACGCCCTCCAAAGTATCTTTCTTTCTTTCTTTGATGCTTTCTTTATTTCCCACCAAGCATGCAGCTCCAACCCTTTTCTCTGCGTGGCACTGTCCTGTCATCTTGCTTGCACTAAACGCTCCTGCTTCTTCCGGTGCAATCATGGTTTCCTGGTGAGCCGCAGACTACCCAGGTCGTTGGCGTGCCAAAACCACTGTTCCACTCCTGCTGCAGCCAACTTTTCCTTCGCTCCTCCTCACGTTGCTATCTCCTTCTCACGCCTGCAACCCACCCCGCAGGCTTGGCATCAATGCCATGCAGGACTTTGAAACACCTCCGAGGCAGCCGCACTCATCGCCGAAGGGCCGCTAAAGACCGGTTCACGCCAGTTATAGCCGCCGCCACTTCTTGATCTGAGCAGGCCTCCCGATGACGACTCCCTGCTTGGAGCCGCTGACCTCACTGTTCCTCCTGGCGATTGCTGAGCATGTTTCTTTGCTCCTCGCTGCCCTCTCCTGCTCTCACCCCGTGCTTCTGGTGCCATGCTTACTCTCCGTTACCTCCCTCAGACCTAACCCCCTGCTGCCCGTCCCTGTCTCTGCTCTCTGCCCTCTTTTGCTCTCACCCCGTGCTTCCTGTGCCCTATGCCTGTCCCGCTCTAAGCCACAGCACCCTGCTCCCTGTCTCTACTCTCTGCCCCTCACCCCCTGCTCTCACCCCATGTTTCCAATACCTTACGCCTGCTTAGCTCTTCCACAGCACCCTGCCTCTACTCTCTGAGCCCCCGCTCTCACTTTTTAGTTTTGTTTAATATTATGGTATGTGAAAGTTTTAACACTTTTATTAGAACTTTCACATACAATAATATAAAACATAACTAAAAACGTATAAAATCCCGAAAGCGAAACCTATTGGCTATTCCAATGCTTGTTTGATATGGAAGAGGAGTTGCGCATGACAGTCCTTCTTAGTTGCAGTGTTATTCTTGCCCTGCCATAGGGAATCGGAGGTCAAAATGGAGGCAGGTGCCAAAAAGATCTGGGCGAGGAAAGCTAGAGATGGTGGCGGGAGGGGCCAGTGGGACAGAATGGCCGAGCAGGCCATCAGGGAAACAACACTCCCCGAGAGCCCACCTTGGCATCTAGGGGGAGCTTTGTGGGAGCAGGTTCTGCCAGGGTTGAGAGGTGGATGGGGATAGGTTCCATATTCTGGGTCACACAATAGCAGCTGGAATGCCAGACCAGTGCCGTACATGTCCAGGACAGAAAGGTTCAAATCGCCAACTGATCTTCAGCTCTCGCCCCAGTGGCCCAGCTAAATAAAAAAAACAACAGTAGCCATAGGTTTCCCAAATTAGACCAGCCTATAATCCACTAAAAAGGAGAGTTAAAAAGGAATCCAAGGCAAACAGATCCAAGCTGCAATCCTGGTGCGTGTTCTCTTCAAGCAACAACGTAATAAGACATTTTAGAAGTGTGTCTGGACAATGGAGTCCAGGTGAGAACAGTTTTATGAGCCCCAGTGAACTCCAATATAAACCTCGGTAGCTACACCACCTTTTATCTACATTTGTCCTACCTTGCTCTATATAACGGATCTTGTGCTGACATTTTGCTTAGTTATGAGGCGAATAAATGTCATGGGGTTTTCTTCAAAAACTAACCTCATTTATTATGCATGAGGATTCTTAGTAGCACAGCAGAATTACCATCTTTTGTATGATAACTCTGTACAAAAGTCACCGCTATTGTCTTCCTTGAACGACAGGCTCACAATATCATCACGCATCTAGGTAGAATCCCTGAGGGTTCCTTTTGGGTATATAAGCACCACATCTTTGTGCGGCAAATTAGAGGAGAAGCTTCCATGCTGACACAAGACGCTGGAGTCCCTTCATGCAGAAACTCCAGCTCACAGTGGTCTGATATCCCTTGAGGAGTGTCCAAACCAAGACCAAGATGAGGTCCTTTATACTTTTCCATCAGGTTATGGGGTTGGGTCTTTCCTGCTAGGTACACTTAGGTACACTCAACTAAGGTTCGCATCTTAGGAGGACGCTTGGTTATTACTATGTATCTACATGACTGCATGTATTCACTGTTTTAGCACCATGGTAGAATTCTACCTTTTATTTACTTGCAATCGCATATATATGTTTCTGTCTAATGGTTGTCACAGCACACGCTACTGAAGAACCGGGTTTTAGAACCCAGCGGCGCCAGGGAAAACGCCCAATGTCTTCGAGTTCACCTGTCTTGGCAAACAGAGACACGGGACACTTCTTGGTGACGTCAAAAACCACATTTATTGGCTGCAACCAGGAACAGAGGTCTACGAAGCACAGCACGGGTGGTTCGCTAGAGACTGCACACATTCAAGGAGCGGAGCATCGTCTTTTATGCTAAAATTCACATTCCTGGCTAGCATCAATTAAGTACAAACTGACCAATGAAACAGTGACATTTCAAACATATCGCATGACGACAATCCCATTTTCCGTTGTCCAGCCCACCAGAAATGGCCAAGCAAATTCCAATATTCCTGTTCGATCAGGCCGGACAAACCCATCATAAAGACCTCAACCCAAATCAGTGATTAAGCCATAAAGGAAGGAACAGAAGCAGATGACAAGTAAGATAGAAGGGTGTGTGCATGTACCATAAAATCTACAATGTCCTACTCTTTGAACTTTATCTAACCAGCTGCTTAACAAGTAATTGGCTCAACGAGGTCAGCCTCGGGCAAGGGAGTCAGTTCGGCCAGGTCACTCAAAAGTCAGCTAAGGTGTATGTGTCCCAAAGACTTGCTCGGCCGTAGTCATCGGCCTATGTGAGGGCAACCACACAAAATGACTGCTATCCACAAAATGGAACCCGAGGGTTCAAACGAAATCCCTGAATACGTAGTGTTCTCATTGATCAATTATGACGAAAACACTCGTACATGCCGCACTTATTTATTTATTTATTTTATTTATTTATTTATTGACATTTGTAGAGCGCGGCGAATACCCGTGGGCGTCTCGGCGCTAATTAAGGGATGGATCACTTATCATTTGCGGTCCGCTGACACCAAAATCGTCTATATCCCACGACCTTCATTGCTCGGGTTCAGAATCACGGAACCACAGACCCTTGAACCACAGAACCACAGTCCCTCCTTTTGCCCTTACATAGGCAATAAACCCAAACCCATGTCAGTCTGAATCTAGGTCTATATTCATCAGATCATCAAGATGTTGCTGTAGCATCATCCTAGTACTTAGCAACGTACACAAAGTAACACAAAGGCCACAAATAGCAGGAGCACACTATACACAAAGACAGAAAAAGAAAAGGATAGCTAAGACCATCCCAATGACCATCAGAATCTTCTATCCCCAAGTGGATATCAATCCCCAAAACCATCCCATCAACGACCAATCTCCTTTGTCCATATGTACAGACTCGGAGATCTTATGTAACTTGGAAATGGCCTGGAAGACTGTCGGAGCGTTGTCTGGAATGAAAACGCAGCAGCTCGACTGAATCAGTTTACACACTCCACCTCTATCTGCAAGTATGACATCAAGAGCAACTCTATTCTGAAGTGTCATAAGTCGATCCGACTGGAGCTCAGCAGTCAAATTACTAAGGGCACCAGCAGTTTCGACTATGGTGGACTCAACCACTCTCGTCAACTGGCGAATGTTCCTGCTGTTAGCCATAGGTCCCCAGAACGGCAGAAAACCCTTAAAGAAATCTCCCAACTCTTGCCCTGCGGTATCTTCCTTACTGAAGACACCTCTAGCAACTCTCGTCTTATGGTAATCTGCCGCAGCTGAAAAAGTGGGAGGCAACAGGAAAGAAACAAAACATGTGCCCGAGAAGTCAGGGGGCAACCATGTGTAAGCTTTGTCATAGCAGATGAAATAGGTACCCTTAGCTGCTAGGAATGCTGGGGAAGTCTGAGACCCAAATACATAAGTCTCAGTGCAGACACTCTTCCCTAATTGAGCTCTCAGATTCTTGCCATTACCCTGCAGACAATAATGACCTTGATGGGGCACTATCCAAATCGGTGGAGAACTTTTCGCTCGCTGGTTAACACTCAGACTAACTCCATATCCAGTAACGTTCCAACCAATGTATGCTTGTGTCTCATCTCTCGGGATAGTCTCATAGGAACTAATTCCTCTAATCATGTCGACTATAGCTTTAACCAGTTCACTAGTCTTCGGACTATCTTTCACAGAACGCTGGGGATAGACACTGTGAGCATAAATGAACATCGTTCTATATGCCCAAATAGAACCATTGTAGCTGAAAGGCAAAACCAGGAACGGAATACCTTTATCGGTCGTATGGGGCATAAGGCCACAAACCCAACAATTTGTCGTGTTCATTACTAGCTGGTGTTGGTGCAAGAGCTGAACAAAAGAATTGTTAACGAATTCCAATCTTCTAACAACTTCATGTTCAGGCAGAGGGTGAAAAGAATGTGAAGAAACAGTAGTAGGAGGAGGTATAAGTTGCGTAGTGGGTGCAAACGTCATTTGAAAAGAGAATGTCACATATCCAATCAAAAACATCATTAAACTAAGCAACATCAATAAACACAATATGAAAAATCTTTTCCGGGACATCAATTTACAAATTTTGCTCTTAAAGCTTCTTCTTTGAACAGGTCTCTCCATCTGGAAAAACTCCATCCTCTCTAATTGCTCCTCGCGGCGGTAGGGTGTTCTGTGCTAAGTAATTCTTCTGTCAGCCCAGGGCAACTCCCTTAGGCCAACCAGAACCGTCGACCTAACGTCTTGGGCTTGCACTCCAAAGACTTGACACCGCGACCCTACAGCTGAACCCGGATGGCGGTTCGAAAAACAAAAATCAAAGTAGTTCCTCGGTGGAGAGTTAACCTGCAAACAGAAAAATCATAAAAAAGAACTTTACTTCTTTATTTGTCCCCCGACCCTCCATCGCAAATTATAACGCTCTTTGCCAGGCAATGTTTGTTCATGAAACAAAAGTTCAGGTTCAGTAGTGTTCAAACGGTTCAATGGAGGCACAGCTTCTTGAAGAAGATCGTCACTTTCTTTCTCAGTGTTCGTTCCAATCAAACGGGCATCGCTGAATGGCAGAAAACGAGGCACGGTCTCAGTCTCAGAATCAGGAAGTCCTTTCTGGACCCACCGGTCGTACGGCAAAGGCAAAGGAGCCCTTTTGCAGTGTACGCCGTGGATCCAATTCTTTTTGCCGTGCACTCGTACCGCGGAACGTGTCGACAACAAATCAAGGAAAGGTCCGGTCCAGCGGGGCTGCTCGTTCTTGGTCCGCTGGAAATTCTTAATCAGGACCCAGCTCCCAGGTTCCATGGCGTGACCTGGATCTTCAGAAAGCTGTGGCAGAGTGTCATGAACCTGTTGGTGTAAAACACGCAATTTAGCCGTCAATTTGTACAGGTAATCAAGCAATACAGGGTGCTCTATCTCACTAAATCTAGTCGGCCTTGGCACACCCCAAATGTTCGCCGGGCGGCCAAAGACGACCTCATACGGACTCAAACCCATTCGCGAAAGTACAGTCATTCTAGTGGACAGAAGAGCTAGGGGCAAAGCATCTGGCCATTGTAAACCAGAACTCGCTTGAATTTTGGCCAATTTCAATTTTAGAGTGCCATTATAGCACTCGACTAAACCAGCTGATTGGGGATGATTTGCAGGGTGGAACTTCTGGCTTATTCCTAATCCCTCAAAAAACTCTCTTCATCACTTGACCCACAAATTCACTTCCATTGCCACTCCAGACCACTCTCGGCAAACCAAACCTAGGGAAGAATTCTTTGATAAGGGCTTTTGCTGTGGACAAGGCAGTATTGTCCTTCAAAGGGTATGCTTCCACCCCTTTAGAAAAGGAGCAAACAACCACCAACACATATTTCAGGTTGTTGCACCTCTCCATGTGGATGAAATCTAGCTGCAAAGCCTCGAACGGATACGTTGGAGGAGCAAAATGACCAGCTGGGGTTGGAGTTCCCTTACCAGGATTGTACATCAAACACACCATACAGTTCTTAACCAGATTCTCTGCACATTTGGGAATTCCAGCATTCTGCCAAACCGGAGCCAACAACTTACAAATCCCTTTCACGCTGATATGTGCCAATCCATGAGCCATTGTAACAACTGGAAGTACATATGCATTGGGTAACAACCATCTTTGATGCTCAGACAAATCAGTCCAACAACCATTTGAGTCCAATCTACCCTTACTTTCTCTCCATTCATTCAACTCTTTCTCTGAAGCTTCAGCTTGGATGGATTTCACACTCTCAATCGCATCTTCACACATACTTCCATCCATACTACCCATCTCGCCGGACCTGCAACATACATTCGGCTCATCACATTTCTTGCAGTTTCTTTCGCAACTTCATCCGCAAACGCATTTCCACGACCAACATCATCCGTAACTTTCTTATGCGCACTGCATTTCACGATCGCTACTTGCAATGGCAAAGTAAGTGATTCAAGAAGTTCATTCACCAACTGACCATGTTGGATCTTCATCCCATGCGAAGTCATGAACCCACGTTCTCGCCAGAAACGTCCAAAACTATGAGCCACACCAAACGCATACTGGCTGTCAGTATACACATTCACTCGTTTGCCTTTCGCCAACACACATGCTCTCGTTAATGCAATCAACTCTGCTGCTTGTGCTGAATTATGCGGGATACGTGCAGCTTCAACAATCGTATGCAAAGTCGTAACAGCATATGCCGCAGTCGTATCACCATTCGGAAGCTTAAAACACGAACCATCAACCCACAAAGTACCATCACACTCTAGAAGGGGAGTATCCCTAAGGTCTATCCTCCCTTTCGTTTCTTAGTCAGTTCTAACGAAACAATCATGTTGTTCTTCAACATTATCTGTCTCAGCTGAAATCGGCAACAACGTGGCTGGATTCCACGTGTTGCATCTCTTAATGTGCACATGACTCGCTAACAAGGTCAATTCGTAACCCGACAACCGAGCACTAATTAAGTGCTGTGTCTTGGTACGATTCAACAAGGTATCCACTGCATGTGGAACCCTCACAATCAGTGTATTGTCCATAACCAAACCAGCAGACTGTCGAATCGAAACAGCCGCTGTCGCTGTAGCTCTCAAACAACTCGGCAACGCTCTTGCTACCGGATCTAAGGTCGACGAAAAATAAGCACATGGACGTTGCTTGTCGTCAAATTGTTGAGTCAACACTGACAATACATATCCTTCTCTCTCGTGGACATACAGTGTGAAAGGCTTACTGTAGTCGGGAGTACCCAACACAGGAGCCGAACACAATGCATTTCGTAATTCTGAAAAGCTCTTCTGACATTCGTCCGTCCAAGGAATAGGATTTGAAGTATCCTTAACAGTAAGAGCTATCAAAGGCTTCGCTAACAACGAGAAATTAGGGATCCACTGTCTACAGTACGACGTATTACCCAAAAACGCACGTACTTCTCTCTGTGTCATAGGGACACTCATTTTCGCAATCGCTTGAATTCTTTCTGGGGTCAGTTTCCTTCCCTCCTTCGATAAGAGGTGACCTAAATAGGTAACTTCTTGTCGACAATACTGCAACTTCGAAAGAGAAACTTTGTGATGAAAATTAGACAAGTGACGTAACACCGACAAAGTAGCCTCTCTAAAAATCTCTTCATTGTCAGCAGCAACTAACAGATCGTCAACAAACTGAATAAGAACAGCACCATCAGGTAAAACAAGCAAATCAAGTTGTGTCTTCAAAGCCTGACTATAGATCGATGGACTCTCACAATAGCCTTGAGGAGCGCGTTTAAACCGAAAACTTCGTCCACCTAAAGAGAAGCCGAAAATATCTCTACTCTCCACGGCAATTGGTATGCTGAAGAAAGCATTCTTCAAGTCAATCACCGAAAACCACGTGGCTGTAGCCGGAATCAAAGTCAGTAAAGCAGTGATATCAGGTACAACAGGAAATTGCGGAACCACAATCTTATTCACCTCGCGAAGATTGATCACAAACCTATATACAGGAGGCTGTGAAGAATCAGTTCTCTTCAGAACAGGCAAAACCGGACTATTGCACACATTACCTCTCGTTTCCTCAATCACACCCTTTTCGATCAGATCGTAAATGATCATCAAAAGTGCTCTTTCACCGTCACTGGAGATACGATACTGTGGAATGCGCGGTAGTCTAGCATTCGCCTTCAACGTCACAACATATGGCAGAATCTCTAACAGACCCACATCGTTCGGACCAGTAGCCCAAGGAAAATCAGGGAGAGAAGACAATTCAGGTGGAAGTTGATCTTTAGATAAATACATCGGAGAGATCACTCTCTTACCTAATGTAAGCTGTACTCCTGAAGGAGAGCAATACAGTGCCGCATATAATCTCTTTAACAAATCCATCCCAACAAATTCTCACCACAACCTGTATTCAAAATGAGGGGTGCTTGAAATCTATGAGGTCCAACAGAAAGAGACAAAGGACTAGAAATCGGGTTCGTAACCGGGGCGCCAGAAAAACCTACTGAAACATTCTTCAAGCCAGACAAAGGTGCGCCAGGGAGTTTAGAGCGCATAATAGAACTCTTCGCAGCACCAGTATCCAACAGAAAAAGCTCTGACACACCTGATGCAATCTCTTCAACATAAGGTTCACTCTGATCTACTGGAACTGAAACAACTCCCTCTCTTTGTCCATGGCTGTCCTAGCAATCATTACCATCCACTTCCTCACCTTCAACGTAGTAATCGTCCGCATAATACTGAGCTGTCCTACCAGACGCACCATTCTGCTGATTAAAACTATTCATGGAATTCTGTGGAGGCAAAGAACGTGCGTTCTGACCACGACCTTTACCTCTAAGCGCTTGTTGAGCACCTCGACCTCTTACACCAGAAGCACCATTTGTGCGCTGTAACAAAACCGGACAACTACTCTTAAAATGACCCTCTTCTCTGCAATACGCACACTGATTAGGCCCATACGGAAAACGCTGTTGAGAAGACTCGTTCCTTTGCGAGTTTCTCAAATATTGCTGATTCTGCTGATAATCGCGTTGATTATTAGTACGGGGTGGATAATCTTGTTGTAGAAGAACTTTAGTCTTTAACTCCTTAGTCTTCTTATCCATCTTCTCTACCTCATCTTTGTGCCTATTTTCATAGTACTGGGCCGTAGCTAGAATTTGCTCTGACGTCGAAACAGCCCAAGCACTCTCAGAATCTTTCAACTTATTGCACAACTCGGGAAGCAAATTATGTACAAATTTGTCGACGAACAATCTCTGGCCACCCTCGGTAGCCATATCCTGACCACTATGGTCTACAAAGGTCTCTTCAAATCGCGTGAAAAAGTCGGACACAGTTTCATCTTTCTTCTGCTTGCACGCAGACAACTTGTCCCAATTGACACACACTTCAGGCATCAAAGTCTTCATATAAGTAATAATCCTACCAGGAAGTTCAGTAATCAAATCCTCGGGCTTAGCGCCACCTACTTGTCTATTATCGGCATCTCTAAGATGCGCCCATGTGTCACCTAATTTCTGTGCATGATCTGTGTGACTAATCTTTCCCCAAATAGGTTGTGGAACAACATTCCCAAACAACATGTCTATGTCTGCCATATTCATGATACACAAACCCACAGTCTGAGTCAACTCTTTATAGTATCCTGCCGGATTTTTGCCTGGATCAGGCAAAGACTGCTTAATAGCTAAAACTTCAACACACTTCCAAGGAACATGTACCCAAACACGCTGAAAGTGTGCGGCAACATTTCCATCAGTAGGTCTCCAAACTGGAGGAACCTCACGCATCGGATATTGACGCGCTTTTCTCCCTACTGACGAATCAGGCTCAAACAGTCGCTCACAAGGAGTTGCACTACGGAATGACAACAACTTCGCAACTGCTTTCTCAATCTCGAGAAGACCCACAACGGTCCGTTTAGCAAATTTGGAACGTATTCGATACAACTCAGAAGGAGCTTGTCCTACTTCTACCCATTGTTCATGAAGGAACACACACATTATATCAAAGACAAATCGTTGCTTCGGTGCTTCCCATTGATGGAAAACATCCATGATACCCTCAAGATCATACTGTGTAGAATACATAACCCATTTACGCGCCATGTGATCCAACACTGTCAGCATCAGGCAACTGACTGATTGCCTACGCTCTACAATGGGAGACATACCCAATGAACCCAACAAAGGAGAAAAGAGACTAGCAACCGCATTAGTCATTCTCTGTCGAGAAGAAGGAGAAGTTGACAGACGAACAGGAGACGGAGCAGAATGAGAAGAAACCAACGTCGGAACAGAAGGAGTATTATAGACAGGCGTAGGAGTAGTAGACGAAGGAGGAGGTAAAGTTGGCGGCCCTTGAGAAGGCTGCGCCAAAGGAATAGTAGCCAACAAAAGAGGAGCTGGCTGTGGAAGAATCGCTGGTGGCAAAACAACCAGAGGTTGCACAACTACAACTGGTGGCGGTGGTGCCGTAGCATTCTGTGCATGGTATGGTATGGTATGGTAAAAAGTTTTGTACTGCGCTCGGACACCGTACGGTTTCATGGCGCTCATGACAAAATGCGGGGAGGCAGGGACGTGTATTTTACTCAAAAGCAGACTGAAAAAGATACGTTTTTAACAGTTTACGAAAACAGCCATAGGTATGGCAGTGACGGATGGCAGGCGGGAAAGCATTCCAGGTTTTGGGGGCGCAGAAGGAAAAACAGGAGCCGCCATGTTTTTTCCGTTTAGTTTTTGGAATGACTAGCAGATTGTGGCCAGAGGAACGGAGGTTTCTGGAGGGAACATAGCATTCCAGTTTAGAGGAAATAAAGATAGGAGCAAGATCAGATAGGGCTTTAAAAATCGTGCAGCCCAGTTTAAAGATGCAACGCTTGGCTACAGGGAGCCAATGAAGGCTCCGCAGTAGCGGCGAGACATGTTGATGTCGGGGTTGGTGATAAACCAGGCGTGCAGCCTGATTTTGCACAAGTTGCAACTTGTGGAGGAGGTATGCAGGGATACCGGCATACAGAGTGTTGGCGTAGTCAATTCATGACGTAACCAGGGCCATGATGACAAGGATCAGTGCGTCTCTGGTAAGAAATGTACAGATTTTTTGTATCCTGCGTAGTTGGAAGAAGCAGGATGACGTCCCCGCACTGATCTGGGGCCCCATGGATAAATCACTAGAAATGACCATGCCAAGACTCTTCACAGAGTTGACAGGACAGGGAGGGAGCCCTAGTGAGGGAGGCCAAAAGCTGTCATTCCATGGATTGGCTGCTCCTCCCACCAGAACAAACTCAGTCTTAGTAGGATTTAATTTGAGTTGGCTATGATACATCCACTCAGAGATCTCAAGAATTGTGGACTGAAAAGTAGTACAGTAGGAGAGGGAGGTATCAGTGGGGAAAATTAACTGCAAATCATCCGCATAATTGAAGATGGTAGCGGCGTACTTACGAAGGGAAAAGATCAGGGGTTGCATGTATAAATTAAATAATAAAGGGGATAAAGCAGAGCCCTGAGGGACACCGCAGGACAAGGGAGAGTAGGAAGCCGAGAAGGTAGACAAATGCACTGCCTGAAAGCGATTATCCAAAAAGGACTTGACCCACTCAAGAACCATGCCCTGAATACCGGCGTTCCTGACACGGTTGATCCATATTGCGTGATCGACCGTGTCAAAAGCCGCCGATAGGTCCAATAGGACAAGGGCCTGAAGGATGTTATTATCAGCGCCCTTTCTGCGGGTGTCCATGACAGCCACAATAACCGACTCGGTGGAATGGAGGGGACGGAATCCGGCTTGCTGGGCCTCCAGGAAAGATGAAGTCTCAATGACGGCACTCAGGCAGCGGGTGACATAGGTCTCCAAAAATTTCGCCAAATAGGGGAGAAGGGAAATGGGTCTATAATTACTTAAGACCGTGGGGTCGGCATTGGTCTTTTTTAGGATTGGTGTCACCACTGCCTGTTTAAAGGAATCCGGAACCACCCCTGTCGCCAACGAGTTGTTGAGTAAAGCCAGGGGAGAATCAGGGCAGGCCAAAAAGATTTCTCTAAGAACCTGGGGAGGACAGCAGTCGATAGGGGAGCCAGAGCTCACTTTATGCAAGAGTGAGCAGAACTCTGAAAGGGAAATCGGAGGAAAGGCATCCAAGCAGCAAGTGTTTCTTGGAGGCAAGGGAGGGGGGGTGGGGGGATAAGGGCAAAGGAATATTGTTCTTAATGGTGATGATTTTATCGGTAAAGAAAACATTAAGTGAGTCACACAAGGATTGGGAAGGTTGAAGTTGAAGGGTGACTCGGTCCGGTAGGGAGAGCTCATTCACAATGGAAAAAATATCCTTTGTCTTAGAGGCGGACTCCATGATTTTTTGAGAAAAGTAGATAGTTTTGGCCGATAGGATAGATTTTTTATAGGTTCTCAAACGGTCCACAAAATCAGTTTTCAGCTGGTGGTCGTAATTACGCCTCCAACGGCGCTCCGCCTGACGTAAGGCCAGTTTGTCTGCCTTCAGTTGGTCCGTAAACCAACGCTGGGCGTCATGAGGGCGCCTGGTTTTTATGTTTCTTAAAGGGGCGATGGTATTGCAAGCAGATAATAGCCATTGATCAAGGAGAAAAGCCTGGTGAGACACCAGAGTCGAGGTCGGAGGGATTGTAGAGGACAAAGTGGAGTGAAGTTCCGCCAGATTGGCTTTCTTCCAGTTCCGGGCAGTGAAGTTGGTCAAAGGGGGAGGATGATTAGGAGTGATCAAATTAAGAACAAAAGAGATAAAATAGTGGTCTGACCAGGAGCATGGGATCACAATGTGGGAGGAGATATCTAGATTGGTTGTCCACACCTGATATAAAATGTGGCCTTTACAGTGGGGAGGATTAGTGATGTGTTGATAATAGTTCAGGCCTAATAAGAGGTCAGAGAATTCCACCGAGAGGTGACTTTCTCGGGGATCAGAGGGCCAATAGTTAAAATCACCGATAATCATAACCTTGGCATTGTTGATAGTCAGCTGAAAAATATAATCAGCAAACTGACGAGGGAAGGAGGGCATAGGATCAGGAGGTCGGTAAATAAGAACGACAACAAAAGAAAGCCTAGGAGACGTAAATTTAACAGTGAGACATTCAGTTCTAGGGATCGCTGCACAGGCTAAAGTAGTAAAAACATACTGGGAGCGGATGATAGCAGCCACCCCCCCCACCGACTTGCCCTGCTGGTCGGTTAGCTTGCAGGATATAGTAGCCGGCAGGGATGGCAGCAAGAATATCAGGGACAGATGTGCATAAGGGGGTGGCGAACTCAATAGATGGAACATTAAAGGATCTTTCGCAAGATCTTTCTTTTCTTCCTGCTCTTTAGACAGCAAAACTGGGTAGCACTTATCTACCGCTAACTTCCTAACCCTGAGCATCTGTTCGCTCTCTTGCTCTTCCTCATTATCCCTAAACGCTATAGCAGCTTGCACCATTGACAAACCTCGTTCTCGTTTATTCTTTTTCGCTAATTTAATTTCTTTCTGTTTAGCTTCCTTTCGCCATCTGCGGAAAGAGTCAAACATTGCCGGTCGGTCTTTCTTCTTGAACAATTTAACTTCGAGATTATCTAGAATATCTGTTTCAAAGCTACCATAACGGGGCCACTGTAGGACACTGTCTTTTCTCGTGTATTTAACCCAGATGTCATTATAACCAATGGGGCCCACACTGTGTTTCACATAAAGCTCATAGGTCGGAGTTCCAATCGGAGGAACCGGACACGAATCCTCCAATCAGGAATCCCTAGAACAACCACAACCAAATATCTTTCCAAGTCTGCTAAGACCAGGCATCTTTGCTCACTAGTCTAGCTTCAAACTTCAAGGGAAATCTCAAACGATAGCCTCATGAATACACAAGTCCCTCGGCTTTGGGGCCTGCAGGTACCAAATCAAAGCGATCCTCGAAAGGATACCAAAACAAACTAAGGACTGGGAGACGCTCCACTCATACTTAACTGAAATGTCGATGGCATCACCTGAAGACCCATCTATCGTCTCACTCTACAAATCATCTAATGGCTCCAAGACAGGGCGACAGTCAGGGCAGCAGTCCTTCATAGCCGTCGGAAAGCGGGGAACCTCACAGCAAAGACTTTTGGACCACGACGACATACAGGGGTCGATGAAGTGGCAGGCCTTCCACCAGAATTTCCACACAAAGCTCCTCACGATCTTCAGGCTTGGACCGGCACCGCTGAAGTCGCCCGACGTTGGGCGCCAACTGAAGAACCGGGTTTTAGAACCCAGCGGCGCCAGGGAAAACGCCCGATGTCTTCGAGTTCACCTGTCTTGGCAAACAGAGACACATGACACTTCTTGGAGACGTCAAAGACCAAATTTATTGGCTGCAACCAGGAACAGAGGTCTACGAAGCACAACACGGGTGGTTCGCTAGAGACTGCACACATTCAAGGAGCGGAGCATCGTCTTTTATGCTAAAATTCACATTCCTGGCTAGCATCAATTAAGTACAAACTGACCAATGAAACAGTGACATTTCAAACATATCGCATGACGACAATCCCATTTTCCGTTGTCCAGCCTACCAGAAATGACCAAGCAAATTCCAATATTCCTGTTTGATCAGGCCGGACAAACCCATCATAAAGACCTCAACCCAAATCAGTGATTAAGCCATAAAGGAAGGAACAGAAGCAGATGACAAGTAAGATAGAAGGGTGTGTGCATGTACCATAAAATCTACAATGTCCTACTCTTTGATATTTATCTAACCAGCTGCTTAACAAGGAATTGGCTCAACGAGATCAGCCTCGGGCAATGGAGTCAGTTCGGCCAGGTCACTCAAAAGTCAGCTAAGGTTTACGTGTCCCAAAGACTTGCTCGGCCGTAGTCATCGGCCTATGTGAGGGCAACCACACAAAATGGCTGCCATCCACAAAATGGAACCCGAGGGTTCAAACAAAATCCCTGAATACGTAGTGTTCTCATTGATCGATTATGACGAAATGACTCGTAAATGCCTCACTTATCATTTGCGGTCCGCTGACACCAAAATCGTCTATATCCGACGACCTTCATTGAACGGGTTCAGAATCACGAACCACAGACCCTCGAACCACAGAACCACACTATTTAAACTAGAGTGATGCTTGTTTAATAAATGCTTATTGAAAACATCCCCATCATTTATTATTTATATCTCTCTGAGAAGAAGTGAGCATGAGTCACTGAACGAAAAGTACTGTATTGTTTCCACGATCCCTGAATGATCAAGGGTTGCCATGTCCAATAGTTGAAAGAAACTATTTGCTCCTTGTTAAGGTTAGGGGCTTATAGTGGTACTGTGAGTTAGCTGGTCTAAAGGCCAACATATCCTTTGTGGGTGGCTGGAACCAGTCTGGACATCAATCCCTTAGTTTATGTTGTCTAAACGCAGAGATTCTATGTATTATCAGGAACTACACAACATGGCACCCAACGTTGGCTTGGTTCTTATTTAACAGTCAAATCTGAGTAGTGTTTTTTCAGAGACCCCTACTCACTTTGACCCAGAGATGTCTGGAGTGGGGAGGGAAAATCCGCCACAGCTGAGTATGTATACCCTATGTATTGGCTGTAGTTTTTTTCAAGCTTGAATGATTATAGTTCCCACATTATGCAAAAACCTTAGCTCTTTCCCTCTAAACTTCCACCTATAATGTCTCAAACTGCAAACACAAGTGCTAGTGTGACTAGTGGGACTAGTGGTGCTGGTAGGGAGGAAGCTGAGCAGGAAGGTGCTATAAACATTTGAAGAAAATTGCAGAAATGCACTAGCTATAAAATTGTAAAATGTTGGAATCGCAAAGTAAGGCAGGACTGTTACCTTCGTGATTGAGACACATGATGCATTCATAACAGAGGTGTTCTATTCATGGGTTATTTTTCCCACCTGCAGATGCACACACAAATACATTTTATTCTTATACTCCAGATTAAATACCAGAAGAATACTCTCCATACGAGGATATAGAAGTCCTGTTAACTAACCAAAAACATAAATTTGTTTAAAGGTGCCCTCCTCCATACCACAAATAAAATGACTCATTCGGCTTAGAAGAGACGGAGCAACTTGGCCAGTCCTAGCTGCTTACACACCGCATCCAGAGATTGACACATTGCCAGCAGCAGACTTACGCCCACTTCACAAAGAAATAATAAAACTTTACATAATTCGTACACAGTTCGTAATACGAACACTACCTACAAGGGACACTCAGGCTTGTCAACAATAAGGGCTGTAACAAAAATCCACGAGCGCTGAACGCGATTATAAAAAGAATGCCCACTAACCGTGAGCAGATGTCATTTTGGAGTCAGTTTTTCCCCACACTGGCCCACAAGAAAAACATAGAATACTGACAGTTTGTTTATTGGGATAGCTCTCCTGATATAGGCTCGTAATTAATTAATTAATTAATTAATTAATTGTGTGCTTATATAGCGCTGGAATCACTCCCGAAGGGGTACCTCCGCGCTTCGACCGCTGTGAAACCCTTCCTGGTTTCCCTGAGAGATGGTCCCTTAATGGGTATCTCCAGGGTGAGACCAGGCATCCCCGGCGGTCTGGTGGGGCCGTTAGTGAAGATGAGGCAAGCTAATGCCCAGAGTTGCCGAGTGTGATCGCTGATCAGAGTGGGCACCGAGGCGAGAGAATTATCGAGTCCGCTGACCCTGGTCCAGAAACCTGCCAATTGGGATTCAGTTTTCACTGCTGTTTATACCAGAACACATGGAACCTCCTCAATAGCAGTAATACCAGAAGTATTGAAACAAATACAGAATGAGTACAGGGCAAAACTTGGCCTGGACTTAAGGTTGAATTTTATTGGCTAACAAAAGGGAGGCAGCAGCAGTGGCTATAAACAAACGCCTGAAGGAATGCACCCCTGCACAACAGGAGCGAGAATTAGCCAAAATTATTGAAGAAACCTATGCTTCACTAGGTAGAGATAATTTGGGAGCTAGACCAGTGAAACCGCAATTGATGGGTAATCCTGAGAAGGATAACTGAAAGCAAACACCCAATTCTTCTAAAAAGAAATGGGACAATAAACATAAAAAAAACTAGCAAAACGCATCACAATCATAGGGTGGGTCTTCTCAACAGGAGTCTTATGACAGGAAATATAACCTTAGATACTGTGACAATATCAAGAACCCTGACACTGATACGAACTCCTCTCATTCCTTTCAGGATTCACCAAAAAACTTTGAGAGAGAAGGACGGTCAGATCACAGATCACAAGAGCGAGCAAAGCTGAGAGTCGCACATCCCACTGCAGACTACATTATGAAAATAGAAGATAAACCTAAAAGTAAACCTCAATTTAAAAAGAAGAAGGTAACTAGCCTTAAAATAACAAATGCCCAGGCTACTGAGGAATCAACTATTGAACATGGTATGGGCTCTGATGGTGCTAGACAGTGCAGCAGAATTAACCATAGCTCGCCAGAACCTGATGGAATTTCTGGTGACAGCAGCGTTGCATGAACATATCATGGTGGAAAAACTGATACAAGAGTAAGTGCCCCACATCAGTTACATGAAATTATGCGCCAAATGGAGGGGGACATACCTACAAAAAAGAAAGGTCTCTTTTGAGAGAACCTGACTTTTGGCTGAAAGAGATTGGCCCCTGAGTTCGACGTAGATTGCCCAAAGGGGGAAAAGGTAATTTTAGCGGATTTCTCCGACCTCGTTCAGGAATCACTAAAACACACATATGCTCAGGAATGGGCAGTAACACCACCTCTAGCATTATACCGCAATTGTGCCGGGTGGGATGTTGAGTCACCTCACCATGAAATTACAATTAAAACTATTCCTACACCACAAAGGCAGTACCCAATAAAACATTGACGCAAAGAAACAGGTCAAGGAGATCTTAGTTCAACTTAATTATCAGGTGTAATCGAGATTTGCACCTCCTCCATGAATAATACTTTGTTTCCTGTAATGAAACCCGACAATTCATACCATTTAGTTTTAGAATACAGGCATTTAAATACATGCATAAAAACATTTGCAGTACAAATGCACACAGTGCTGCATGAATGAATAACATTGTGCAGAAGAAATACAAAACAATACATCTCAAATGGATACTTTTGCCAAAATATAGCGACTGAAAGCAGATATGTGACAGCATTTTCAGTGCTCAGCTCTCAGCACCAACTCTGTAGACTGCCCAAAGGGTGTAAGAATAGCCTTGGGTTGTTCTCAGAAAGAATATCAGAGTTGCTTCAAAATTGTGAGTAGGAGGTATTGTCCTCTGTAGATGACATTTATCTGATTGACGATAAGTTATTGGATCACTTGCACAGGGTGAACAATATAATTCTGGGGTTTGCTTCTGAAGGCTACAAATTTAGTTTCAGAAAATCAAAAATTGCCCACCTAAATGACCTACTTTTAGGATATAAACTCTCAAGTTAAGCGAAATATCTAACTGCTAATTTTTGGGGGAAATATGGGCTGCTCCAACCTCCAAAGACTCTGACAAACTTACAATTGTTTTTTAGATTCCTAAATTTTGGCAGAACATACATTTTGGCGATGCAAGAAAAGTAAAACCTTTATATGATTTATTTAGACCGGAGTTTTCAGTCTGACATTGGATACAGGAACACACAGAAATGTTATGCTCCTTGCAAGCTGACATGATAGCTTCCGAACATTTCCATACAAATGTAAATACTATGAATGTGGTGATTTGTGTAGTCGCATGTCAATCAGGGTACACGTACCTCAACTTTAATGAAGGTGAAACAGTACTCATTGCATGCAAATCCCACTTGTACACAAACGCTGAAATACATTTTGCATCGACAGGAAAAATAATGATGGCAGTACAGACTGCTGTAGTGAGAGAAAGAGCACTAGCTCAGGGGAAACAAATAATTATTGTGACCCCAGTACCAACCTTAGAGGCTGTTACAAAATCAAGCGTTCCAAACGCAAAAGCACTGCATTTGTGATGGATACAATGTGCTAATTCTCTCACTGCAACAGATGTAGACTACAAATTTGATTCTACAAGCATTCCTGCAGTACAAACAAGAATATCCTCTCCCGAATTAAATAATGCCTCTTAATCAGAATGAATACATAATTTTCCCTGATGAATCTGCCCAGCCTGCCATAGGAAGTAAACAGCAATACTGCGTAGTATGTGCGATTGCAAGGGGACATATGCAGGATAGCAAGTTCCAGCCTAGCAATACACAGACCAAATCTCTAGAAGATTGCACGGCACAGCTGGCAGAACTAAAAGGCCTGATACTGACATTTAATATTATGGATCAGGAATTCACCACACTAAGGGGCCCAATTAGGATCTCGGGTGGATCGCCACCGCTGCATGGCGGCGGCGATCCGCCCGAGATCCGTTCCCTCCCGCCACCCATTTCCCCCCTGCCATATTACTACGGCGGGAAGGACCGCGGTGGACAGAAAGACTGCCCGCCGCTTTTCCGCCCGGTCAACAAGTCGACCGGGGGGAAAAGAGTTTAATATGGTGACGGTGTCTGTTAGACACCGCCAGCCATATTACTATGGGTGTGGAAACATGCCTTTCCGTGGCGGCATTGCCTCCATGGAAAGGCATGCGGGAATTGCTTGGGGGGGCCCGTTGCGGGCCCCCAGGGATTCTTGGGGGTGGGGGGTGCACATGGGGGTAACCTATGGTACCCCCCTGCAGTTCCATGCTCAACATGCCTTCCTGGCATTGTGGCGGGCGGTGCTGAGTTCACCGCCCGCCACAATTTCAGGAATGCATGATGCGCCAGCCACAGTGGCGGGCGCATTCTAATGGCCCCCACGGGAACCCCGCCCTTATGGCGAGCGGTCCCATTCCACGCCCGCCCGCCATCCTAATGACCCCCTTAATTTGCGAGATTTGTTTTACCGTGTCCATTCATACAATGAATAACTTCACTACCGTGGCCAGAATGGGTTTAGAGATTCCAAAGATTGCACAATAAAGCAAAAGTTGCTTTGGGAACAAGTGACAGAGCTGAAAAAGGGCTTGCCACAGGCTCATGTAAATCACACAAGGAGTCATCATCGTGCTGGCATGCATGTTGAAGGGAATTTATTGACTGATGAAGCCACCAAGGCGACAGAGAACTGCTGGCTTTGGTGAACAGTCAAAATATCGAATTTTGTAAAAAAAGAATTTTAAATATCGATATGACAAAATATTGAGTTTTAAATATCGAGTGGACATAATATTGACTTTCATTAATATAGTGGTGCAGAATATCGAAATGCAGGTAAGAAATATCGTTTTTCATAATATATCAAAGTTAGTAATATCAACAGTCATAATATAGTTGTTAAAAATAATGTTTTTTTTATGTTTTAAATGTTAGTATATGTGTTAAAAGTATGTATTATTTTTAAAATGTATGTTTGAATTTTTTCAAAGTAATGAATTATATGTTAATTAATTTTTGAGTAATTTAATTCCGTGGTGGATTGTGGGTTTATAGGGGAATAGGGCGGGAAGTAATTTAATTATAATATCGTTTTTTAAGAATTATTTAGAATTAATTATTTAGACATTAATTACTTTTTGCGTAATTAAATTCCGTAGTGGATTGTGGGTTTATAGGGGAATAGTGTGGAAAGTAATTTAATTGAAATTAATTAATTAATTATTTTGTTCATTAATAATTTAGTATTTAATAATTTATATTGTTAATTATATTAATTAATTCACATTATACATTGATTAATAACACTTAATAATTAATTGGTAATTATGTTAATTGTGCTATGTTTTTAATTAATTAGTAATTAATTAGATATTAATTATTATAAGTTCATTTGTAAATATGTTAATTGTGTACTTCTTTTTAGGAGTATGATAGGAAGTCATTTAGTTTTAATGTAATTGTATTTATTTTTTATGTTATATTTATTAAAAGTTATTTTATAGTGTTAATCGTGTGAATTAATTTAGATTTGATGGTTATTAATGTTATTGTTAATTGTTATTAGTTAAACAATTAATTGTTAATTAATTATGTTAATGTATTAATACTTTACAATATTGTAGTTGACGTTTATAGGAGAAATGGTGGGAGGTACATTAATTTTGAAAAAATAATTACTTGTTAATTAATGTTAATTATATTGCAGAAGTGGGTATCCGACATTATTCCCCCAAAGCTTTCCAACACTTTTCCTACTGTTACACTTGGTGGATTGGGAATATTAATTTATTCCCACCAGCTATCAAACACATTCCCTACTGTTGCATTCGCTGGAGTGGGAATAGTAATTTTTACCCTCCTGCTATCCAACACTTTCCCTACTGTTGCACTCACTGGAGTGTAAAAAGTAATTTTTACGCACCCACTATCCAACACTTTCCCTACTGTTGCAATCACTGGAGTGGGAATACTAATTTTTACTCTCCCGCTATCCAACACTTTCCCTACTGTTACACTTGGAGTGAATATTATTTCCACCCACTATCCAACACTTTCCCTACTGTTGCACTCACTGGAGTAGGAATAGTAATTTTTACCCACCCGCTATCCAAGACTTTTTGCACTTACACTGTTGCACTCACTGAAGTGGCAATAGTCATTTTTACCATCCCACTATCCAACACTTTCCTTACTGTTGCACTCACTGGAGTGGGAATAGTAATTTTATCCCCTACGCTATGTAACGTTTTCAGTATTATATTTTATATATTCTATGTAGTATTTTAAAACATTCTTTTAATGTTTTAACTTATTTTATATAATGTATTTTTATATATATATTATAGGCTATTTACATATATATATGTAATTATATTTTAAATTATGTTTTTAACATTTTATAATTAAAAATATTCATTAATTTTTCATATTATTAAGTTTCTATATATCAAAAAAATTAGAATGCATGTTTATATTTTTTACATTACATTTATTATTTATTAATTTTAAAGTTTTAAAATTATTTTTAATTATATTTATTATTTATTAATTTTATACTCCTAAGACATTTAAAAAAGTTGATATTTTAGCAAGCTATATTATTAACAACGATATTTAGGATTCAATATTTTTGTACTTACCTGTTTGTAGATAGGAAGTCGATATTCGCTCACTCGATATTTTTACCTCGATATTATGGCAGCTCGATATTCTTCTCCTGGATATTGTGGCAGTGATCCACTGGCTTTGATGCAATCACTCATTCTAGTACAAGGATAGATGGACAGATAATGATTGCTGTGAACGTTACGCGTAGCAACAGCTCTTCTTTGCCAAAACGTTTTCCACTCAAGTACTCCTACAAGTTAGATGTATAAAATATTCTGTGTGCTCAAATTCCAGGAGAGGGGGATAGAGTGATACCAACATGGATCAAAGATTAGGTTTAATTCTAGCTCCACACAAGGGTCTGGGTTCAGCACATGCAGGTATTACTGCAATGATTTAGCTACTGAAACAACTTTATTGGTCGCCAGGTCTTACCAAACAGACCAAAGGTTTTTTCTGTAAGTGTGACATCTGTCAATAGATGAAAGGTTACATTGTGGCACATCCACCACTAACACCAGTACTGATCTCGGTCAGAGCTCTTGCATGTGTCTATTTAGACCACTGCAGCCCTCTGCAATCTGGAGGGATTTACAGGTGCATCCTGGTGGTAGTGGATTTATGCTCTAGATGCCTGTGGTTTGGCTACGGCTCTCGGGTGACGCTCGAACTGTTATGAAGGATTTGTAAGTCTTTATAGGGACATACGCAATTGGCACATTACATTCTGATTGTGGCCCTGTGTTTAGCTCTGAGGCTTACAAAGAAGCTGTGGGAAGTTTGGGTGTGGTCTTGCAGTACTCCTCTCCATTTCATCCAGAGGGAAATTTGATTTTTGAAAGGCAAAAGCAGGACTAAAGCCATCATTAACAGCAAGAATATTAGACTTGGTGGCAGTTGGATCAATCACCATATGGGGTCCAGAGGGCCCTTCATAACATGCCAATAAGTTCCTTGGGGGTGGTACTCCATATGAAGTTCTGTTTGGGACTAGAATGTGGGACCCCAACCTCGACTGTGGCAGCGAAGCTGGGGGATAAAAAAGCAATTTGACATCAATGATCGTTTGTCTGTTTTACAAGAACTCAACGAACTCCAGGAATAACAAAACAACCTCCAAATAAAATACAGCACTAATGAAGAAGTGGAAGCTGGTCTGGCAAGGCCTGCCTGGGTCCCGTTCATTGGGGACCTGTTCAGAGAGAAAATTGTGGATAAAAATTAATTTGGGAGAACAAAGAGGGTCCCTGACTAGACTAGATAGATTTGGAGAAGAAAGCAGGGAAAATCACAATGGTAAACATAAACAGGAACTTCTCCAAAACTCTTCATATATTGAAATGCAATATGTCCATAATATACAAAAGGCCATGCACTAGACCAGTGGTTTTAGAAATGTATTTATCTAACATACTAAAATATATTCATAATTTATTAATCTTTTTCAATATGTACATCATTCTTTTTATATAAAACATGGGAAATAATAAATGCACTAGTATAGTTGTATGTATTCAATTAGTGAGCACCCACAAATAAATGACAACAATCCAATAATACATATTCATGCAAAACACATAATATATAACAGTGCAATAATAGCAAAGACAACATTAATCAAAGGACAAAACAAACAATTATATAAGACAAGAAAACATTTAGCATACATAAAAACATCAACATGAGTAGAAATGATTGCTCATTGTATAGATGTATATGGTGTGCTGAGTACTATATTTAATAAACAGAAATGCGCCAATGAATTTGGGCCATCTTACAGTGCCTGTACCTGTTCTGTCTGTTGAAGGAAAAATAACAGTGCTTCTTCCGCCCCTTGCCAGCAAGAAAGAAAAAAGCTTTGTCTCCACTGATCTGATCAAACCACAGTTTGTGTCCGATATTGAATAGTAGGCTACGTGAGCTCCTGGGTATCTGGTGATCTCCTCTCGCAATAATATAGGAAGGTCAGACCGAACGATTAATAGCGTTTGAAGATCATATTTTATGAAGTGACAGAGTTACCAACAACAGAATTTAACTCGTGCTTTTAGAAAGTGAACAGTAACAACAAAATGCAAATGAAACACAGATCTTAATTCGGCCTAATAACGACGTCTATGTGAATATGTCTCGAAACGAGTCACCTGCTAGTTCCACAAAAACTGCTGAGCTACCAAAGATAGATCAAACAGAGTCTGGCTACTTCATCGATTTTGATACTTTCTCTCTGGATCCAAGTGAGCCTGAGTCACCGCCAACTCCTGTTTCTCAGAAACTATGTGATTTCTACCTTTGGCTGAAAAAGACTTACTTTGTTACTCCCTGGCTTCAACTCTGGATTGCAATTGGTCTACTCTTCCTAATCCTTTGAATAGGTATTGTGACTTTCTTTTTCCTGCTACTGAATGAACATTATCACCCAGAACGCTCCGCAATATAACATGTGAACTTGGTCCTGAAACAGTATGCATCATCACACCGTGAACAGAGAGCCTTGTCCTTAGGGAACATTACAGCAGTTCCAGTTCCTGAGGGAATAGTTTGGGTTAGAGTTTCATATGATGTATATGGTCCAACAGAACTTTTGAAAATACCACACTTTTTTAAAATTTCTTTAAGTGATATCATCACCTCCAGTGCACTCTCTGATGATTAGGATTTTGAAACTGAAAATACTATGCTGCCAGATTTAGAACAATCTGCTGCGTTTCCAAGTAATGAGTTGTATGATGATGCATCTGATTTTGATACCATGTATTGTTACAAACACTATGGTCATTATTTCCTGCACAAAGCAAATATCCTGCGTAATATTTTCTCTTACCATCAAGGGAACATTGTCTAACACTACCTAAGGGTAGTTCACAAATGTTTTCACAAACGTTTGCTTATTTTTCTGGGTTTATTACTTCAGACCCAAGATATTAATATTATAACCTTGCACCTAGACCTGCAAAGAAAAATATACTAAGTGACATGAAACAGATATATTCTACGGCCTTTATTTCCCAGCTGTCTTTAAAGGGTTTTGATTTTTAGATTGACACCATGAACACAAAATCTGTCTGGGGGACTAAAGTTTGGCAAGTTCAGGGAACTGAGGCCTTATTTAGAGCATGCATGCCTTGAACCACATCAAATTATCTTCCTGAACAACACATTGCAACAGACATCCTTTCTTGGACTAGCCAAGCTAAAGGACCTGAACACTCCTCGGATTCCCTCACTCACCCACTTTGAGGGGTGACAAAATTATACACAACATATTGAGGATACCCTAGATGACATTATACATGATGGTACATACAATTCCCCACACCCCAATTTGAAGGAATGGTTGGTTTGGGCTATTGACACAAATAAGTGTCAGTCAAGATTCAGGGGTACCATCAAAGGGTTTAGTATCCACAGGCCTGACCAACGCTACATACAAACAGAATACTTGGGGTGGTGACAACTGTGTTTGAAAGCTATGCCTAGAGTGGCTAGAAACCTCAACACTGTCCCGGGTGAAACAACCGCTTATCCTTACTCTCTGATGACATGGATCTAATGGATTTTTGTTAGGTCCCCAAAAGCCACATCAGAAGCACTTCTTATATGCTATATACAACAACGTATGTAAAAATCTCTCAACAACAGGCTCCTGAGAGATTGTGTATGATTGACAGGGTAACACAGAAAAAGCCTTGGAAGTGATCAACAATGGTATGACCACCGCAAAATCCAGGATTTCTTCACTGGGCAACATTGTGTCTTCTGTGACAGATATATTAGAACAGGATTTGTCTATTCTTCAACATGGGCAATCGCAATTGCGATCCATTCTATTATTTTTTTTTATAAACTTTATTTTTCACTTTCGTATATAAACAAATGAAAGAACAATTGACAGTTTTGAATCACGCTACACATGTCCATTATCATGCTGATAAATACAAATATGGAGATAGGAAGTGCTTGTCATCTTAAAAAACATTAGCATTTGATTTGTGTGTCTCCCCCTCCACACCCTGACCCCTTCCGCGGACATCTGCTTGTCAATTTTTGTCATTGTCTAGTTTAGGCTGTTGGAATGGATTGCCCAATTCCCCTGACCCATCTTGGGTGGTCTCTCCCTCCCCTATGTCCGAATCTGTATCCGAGTCTTCGTCAGAGGGAAATACAAGGAGGCTGTCCTTCAATGATCGCCAGGTACTTATGGCGTTCTCTAGCTTGTCCCCTCCTGCTTAGCTGTATGTGTGCTTCCTAGGCTAGAGCCCACCCAGCTACATCCCTATACCACATATCAAATGTTGGGGAACATGTAGATTACCATGTGATGGCCACTCTGCGTGTCGGGCCAAGACCAACGCCAACTGACCAAATTTGTAAGTTGTTTTACATTTCTGTGGTAGCTTGAACAGCCCCAATAGACAAAATTGCAGGGTCAATTCGATATGTAAGTGAGTTGCCTGTTTAATTTCCTCGACTATGAGTGCCAGAAGGAGTAAACTGTGCTGCAATTCCATGCCAGGTGAAGAAAGTCTGCTCCAACTAAATTGCACCAATGACATGTATCAGGTCGTGCCGAATATATCTTATAAAGCAGTACTGGAGTTAAATATGTTCTTTGTAAAAAGTTGTAGTGACAGTCTAAAATGAGCATTACTAGAGACAGTGTGTGTTAACTCACAGGCTTGTTTCCAGTCGCTGTCTACTATCGGGGGCTTCTAAGTCTAAATGCCAGGCTGCCAGGGCTCATAGAGGAGCTTCTTTTGTGTCTGAGCGCATAGCCTTGTATAACAGTGTGCTTAAATGTCCGCTTGTACCACTTGTGAGGATGGTCTCATGCATGCGGGGGGCTGCTGGATAAGTTGGCCATGTGTGCTTAGCCACCTGCCCCAGGCCTGCATGTTGCAAGAATTGACCCTGACCTAAGTTGAAGTCTGCTTGTGCGGAATCTAAAGAGATGAAAGTTTTGTCTGGGTAGAGAGCCCCCCCATTGATCTCAGCCCCCATCCCTCCATTCCCGAAATGAGATAATGAGTGACATTTGTCTGACTGGCATATGAATCCATACTGGGAGATCTCTGTGAAACGCAGCGGGCTGTGGACTGCCACTATAAATCGATGCCAGGCTGTGGCCGTTTGTCTCACTACACAAGGGGAATACTTTGGGGTATGATTACCCTTCATTATTAATTCAGGTAGACTACTTTTGCTGCCCTTTCATCCAGTAAACGAGTTTCCCAATTGGAGGCCTCATCAAACCATCTGGCTGAGTGTTGAAGTTGAGCAACGTAGTATTGGAGATCCAGATAAGGAACCTCCAGACCCTCCCTTTCGTATGACCTATTTAATGTAGTTAACACCAATCTGTTGCAGTTGCCTTCCCATAATAGTGAGATGAGGGGTGAGTGTAACTGACAAAATAGAGAGGCAGCATTGGGATTTATTGAATTTTGCAGTAGGTATAGACATCTCGTCAGGATAACAATTTTCGAGTTGGCTAGCCTGCCCATCAGGGACAGAGGGTATGTGTTCCAAAAAGACATTGATTTCTTGAGTGCTTCTATGATTCTTCCCATATTAAGTTGCAATTGTTGTTTCTCTTTGTGTACTACATGAATGCCCAGGTACTTGAACAATGTCAACTCCTAGGGCAGGCCCAGGGATGGGAGGTTTGTGCGAGTAGTTCGCAAAGTGAAGTGAGAGGGAAAATGAGCGAGTTGGCATGATTACTTGCACAGGGCTGAAATATTACCAAAATCCTCCGTAAGGGTCAGGAGCTCTGACAGGGCAACATGCGGCGAGTGGTATAGAATAAGGCATCGTCTTCATATAGGGATATGCCATGGTGGACATTACCTACGTATATGCTGTATGGCCTCAGCTGACATCGGGCTCGGATAGCAAGTGGTTCGATAGCTAGGGCAAATAATAATGGTGAAAGGGGGCAACCTTGTCTGGTATTACCCACCTGGACTCTAGCAATGGCATTGGAATAAATGAGTTTGATCCAAGCACGGAAATGGGGACCGAAGCCCACCCCCCCAAGGACCTGCAAGAGGTAATCCCAGGCCACTGTGTCGATCACTTTGGCCAGGTCCACTGAGACCAAAGCCATCTCTGCAGCTTCGCCCCAGGTTTCATGTAGTTAGTGTGGTAGATGCCTGAGGTTAATTCCTGCGTGTCTACCTGGGATGAATCCGCATTGATCTTCATGGATTAGCATGGGCATATGAGGGGCCAGACAGATAGCTAACACTTTGCTTAAAATGTTAATGTCGGAATTTATAATTGTTATCAGGTGATACGCAACTGGGTTTGATCCCTCTCCTCTCAGTTTCAGAAGCATACATATTTCACCTTCCTGCATGGTTGGTGGAAGGAGCCGTGTTTCGCTAGCCTCGTTAAAGATTTCTAGTAGGCGAGTGATAATCTCTGCCTGATAGGTCTGATAGAATTCGGCAGTAAACCTATCACTCCATGGGGCCTTCGAGCGTGGGAGCACAACTAGTGCTGAGGGCAGCTCCTCGAGAGAAGGGGGAGCTTTCAGCTCCGCCATAACATCTGCTGTTAATTGTGGGAAGGGTAGACCCTCTAGAAAGGGAATATATCTGGCTGTGATATTGGGGTCTGGGGAATATACAGTCTGTAGGTAGGATTTGAATGCCTCTGCTATGTCTTGTTATGTGTCCGCCCGCTGCCCTCAGGGGTAATTAAGTGTGATATCATTTGAGGGGGATTCCTTTCACAGTATCCATGCCAGGAGGTGACCAGATTTGTCCCCCTCCCGATGTAGCCTCTGGCGGTATTGGTTTAATGTATATTTATCGAGTCTGAGCCATAGCTCCTCAATGCATCTGCAGAGGTCGTGCTCTGCCTGCTTTGCAGCTGGGTACGATTAGTCACTAGTTTGAAGTATGACTAGTTTTGTTTTGTGTATGTGCAGGTCAGACTGAAGTTGCCAACTAACTCTGCAAGTGAGCCCCATACATGTTCCCTTAGCACTGCTTTTAAGGCTTCCCAGTCTGTGGTTCTGCGTGCAGTGGATCCCCAGTTTATTGTGAAATAGTAAGACATTGCTTGCGATAGCGTGTCCCATCCTATGGGATCTGTGAGTTTGTCCGGTTGTAGCTGCGGTATCTGTTGGCCTGTTGTGACCCTCCCCAACTCCACTTACAACTAACAGGGGAATGGTCAGAAAGATAATGACCCAGGTATATTTCAACCACCCTATACATTAAGGTTTGATCGGAGCACAGTATTCCATCTAATCTACTAAAGGTATTAATATAGTGGAATTGCACGTGTTACCCCCTCTGAGTAGGATAACTCCTCCTCCAGATATCCCTCAGTCCCAGGTTAGTTATTAAGTTCTGTAGAGTGGCTGTCATGAGTGGCTTAGTGTTATGTTTGGGGTGGCCTGTCTAAGTCTCCATCGAGTACACAATTGCAGTCCCCCATTGAGAGAAGGTTTTGTCTGTGTCATGTGTAAGTAAATCCTGGACCTTTAGAAAAATCTGGGTCATCGTTAATAGGGGCATAGGTATTAAGGAGAGTGATTGGTTTACCATCAAGGGAACCCTGCAATAAGACATTTTGTCCTGTTATATCCGCCTCCAAGTAGGTCACTGAGAAGGGAGCACCAGAGGCGACCCAAATCAGTGTTCCTAGTGCGTAAGTGGAATATGAGGAATGAAAGGGTTGGCCTCACCATTTTCTCTTAAGGCGCAATGCCCCTGCATCATCTAAGAGGGTTTCTTGTAGAAGAGAGATATTTATGCTATGTCGTCTTAGGAATGATACGGAATAGGGGGTCCCAGTGAGAAGTTATCTCAAGTATACACATAAACTTTAAAACACACAATCTTAAGGAATACAAACAATTATTTCAGCACACTGTTGTTTATTCACAATGTGCTTGTTTCACATTTCTTATAACAAATTCATAACACAATTATTACAGTGCCCCAGGGAGAAAGGAGGATAGGGGACGGTGTCTGTGTTGGAAAGGGATGTGAAAGGTAGGTCATTGTGACATTAATATTCACGTATGATTACTCAGCAATCAATAAGCTTGGCTTCAAATCTCTGAGCCAACACACTAAATGAGTCATTAATATTCAAAATCAAAGGAAACCATGATAACGATGCTCATATTTAATATGTGAAAATGATGGTGGCATCGACTGGTGAGTGAAACTAACTGTCGACGTTTCGACCCCAAGTTGATACTGCTAGGTATACGTCACACCTTAGGGTGGGGTCTTCATCAGGACCAAGTGGCCCTGGGGAGCACTGGTTTCTATGTGAAAAATAAAATAAAATGGTGTATTATATTAACAGTGGTGACAAATCAAAAAGTTAGAAAGGCGCTAGGGTGCCACAGTAAAAATTCGAAAAGTATTCACCATGGAGAAGTTGGGCTAAGTGCTCACAACAGGAACGGGAGAGCGAAGATTGTGACTTAATCCACAAGATTATTGCCAGGATCGATATGTATCCGATCAAATAATTTCTTAAAGAAGGAAAACGATGTCAGAATGATCATCAGAGCTCTAAACTGAGAAATAGAGAATAACAACATATCAATTTGATTCTCCTTAAATTCAATTAGAGCCGGAGTGATTGTGAATTTGCATAGATTGATTAATCCGTGGCTCAAAAAATGCCCGAACTATACTGACTGGACACATTCAACTGGTTAACAAAATGGATGTTAATTACTTCTTGGCAGGATATATTATCTACAGAGGAGCTCAATATAAACCAATCTGGGTGCAGGACCGACTCATACCATTCTATGAGTTTGCATGAAAGACCCTTTACAGTCTCGGCATATTAAATCGGCAAACATGCTAATAATAAAATTACAGTACTAAGGGTGTCTGTTACATCGAGAATGCATACCATAGAAGTCAATATTGGCCCACCGTCGCTGGATTTGAAATAATCAAAAATGGCTTGTCTTACAAGACGCTTTTCATCACATCACGATTCTATATCAATAGATGAAAAGAGTAATTAATTCAGGGCACAAGTATCGATATTGTCACAGCCCGGTTTTCTATAACCAATACATACCTATTGGTATGGATCAACCACAAAATAGGCGGCGGTAGTCATTTTCAAACCGGAGCGTACTCACTCTAAAGAAACAAAACGGGGCAACCGTCAGGGATCAGGGGCATGCACCACACATCATTTGGTATAAATAGCCTAGCACTAACATTCAAAGCAAATAAAAGGAATTCTAACCTTAGAAAACGGCTAATTAATCTCCAACTCGTTTGGTCTTCCGATCCTGGTATGGGATCAACCAACCGGTATACATCTACTAGGGCGACGACGTACGCACTGACGTCACAGTTATGGAAATCAAGGACGGACTCCCGAGTGAAACGGAGGAGAAAATTAGGCGTGCGTTGTCATAACAACCGAACCGCAAGCTTGTTAAACAGCAGACAAAAGGTCTACAAGGATCGTCTTGAATTATCTGCATGTTTGCTGATTAATAAGATAGAATCTCATTTAAACCCATAATACGAGTGGCAGGGAGCAAGTTAATGTCTAAGAATGTCAAAAGTGTGGCATCAATGATGTAACTGGTTGATGAGGACTGTCTTATACTTTGGAAAACTAAACGTGTGTAATCACTAGTGTAACAGTTAAGTCCAAGTCATATCAACATAGTCCCCAAGTGGGCCTGTTTTAACTTCTTAGAGAATAAATCAGAGTTATTCTAAATGTAAAAATAGCATTCACTCTCTTTATAATGAATAATATGTGTATTAATTCATCAAGAATTTCAAAATTTCAAAAGCATCGCGCACCTCCTACACAGAGGGGTGTAGGCGACTATGTACATCTGTGATTCTAAACTAAGCAAAAGGGTGTACATGATTTAGTATGTCAGGTAGCTTTCTTTATTAAAAATGCATTATTAAAAACTGAAACATTTACGTGCACCTCTCACACAGGAGGGTGAAAACGAAAACATGAATTGCTGAAAACCCATGATTCAAGTCAATTGAATTTATCGTCCTAATCTTGCTAGCTGGGCATGGCTGCTCTCTGCCTCATTAAGTCCATTATTAATAGAATCAAGGATAGCCATCCATTTAGATTCTCGTGTGTTGAGGATTGTGGATATATCCCCACCTCTAGGGCCCAGGGTTACCTTTTCCACAGCCAGCCATTTCAAAACTTCAGGGGTATGTCCAAATCTCTTACAGTGGTCTACTAGCGGGGCACCCAAAACATTACATCGAATTCTACTCGCATGTTGTAATATTCTAACCTTCACTTTTTGCTGTGTTTGTCCCACATAAATCTTGTGACAGGGACATTGGATCACATAAATCACATTCACAGTATTGCAATTGGTATGTGATTTCAACGCATAATTCTGACCTTTGTATGTAAATACCTTAGTTTGAATGGCAGTGGGGCATGCAACACAGGAGCCACATCTAGTGTGCCCAATGATGGGAGCCAAATTCCACATAGAGACAATTGTATAGGAATGACAGCACCCTTTAGAGCTTTTTATATGAGCCCATGCCCCGGGCATTCCAGGTCAATAACATATAGGTGCTACCCACGTTCATGGATTGCTGTTATGTAGTTTCCTCCTAAATCATGTAGATAGACATGCGTCTTGACTGCCATACAATGAAATTTCAACTTCACCAAGCATATCAATTGCCTTAAATAAACCCACCCACCCACGGATACATGTAGCACACTCTGGGGTCGATTCCGATCCGGTAAAAAAAAACGTCCGTACAAATCGTATCCGGAACCCTCTCCGTACGACTCGTACACATGCCGTATTACCCGACGCATGCGATCCGGACCGGGGCATCAGGACGCGATCCGTACGGTCCACGTCAGGTAAGGGCGATTCGTACGGAAATGCACACAATCACATACACACCGTACATTGTGTACCCCCCACGATCGCAGGGGTACACCCCGTACACCCAGCGTACATAGGGTACGGTGTGTACCCCCCATGATCGCAGGGGTACGCCCCGTACACCCAGCGTACATGGGGTATGGTGCGTACCCCTGTGATCATGGGGGGTACTCACCGTACCCCATGTACGCTTGGTGTACACGGCGTACCCCGGCAATCATGGGGGGTACGCACCGTACCCGGGGGAGCCGTTCCGTACTTGTTTCGGCACAAACTCTGCTTTTACGGCTGTTTTCGGCTCCCATAAAAAAAAGGTTGTACGGTGTGTACCCGACACGTATCGTACTTGCTGGGTCGTATAAACCAGCCGCGAGCCGTACAGATGTCGTGTAAAGCGGGTTCCGACGGAGACTCGTACGGGGATTCGAGTCGTACGGTCTCTGTACAATTCGCACGGAGTCCAGCTCCTGGTACGAATCATACTTCGTCGTACGTCCGCGGAACGTTGCAGGGTACGATTCGTACGGGAAAAACGCTCCGAACAGCTATTCGGAGTGGTTTTTCCCGAATCGGAATGGACCCCCATGTGCTCTATTTGGAAACAAAGCTCCTCAAGGGGGATAAACTAGTCGAGGCCTCCCAACCCTCCCCATGACTGGAGCTACTGTCATTCCGGCCTTGTGAGTGTAGGATCTCTTGTGGGGCCCAAATCAATTTTGACCCTGCGCCCCAACCCCTGGCAACTATTAATACCCAAGTTGTCCCAAGTCAGTTTCCCAGAACTTCAAAATACAATAAGGATACAGGCAGTCATAACCGCATGGGCTGTGCACCATTGGGACAGTGTCTGACTATTTCTCTGCATGCGCATGGTGCCATCCTCACTGATTGTGATTCTTTGAGAGTTCATAGGTTCTCCCCTTGAGCCAGCTGTAGCGGTATTGTTAGACTTGTGACCCTTTGATTTCCCGTCTCTGCCAGAGGGCACATGACCTCCCCGCCCTGGTACGAAATGGGAAGAGGGGATTACATCAGTCGTATCACGTACCAGAACTCCTCAGTGCTACTGAAGAAGTGTGATTTTCCTTGGAACAGAACTTTGAGCTTTGCCGGGTATAACAGCATATATTTAAGGTTTAAGGAGTGGAGCTTTTGCTTAGCCTCATTGCAGGATTTATGTTGATCCTGGACCAGTTTCGTATAGTCAGAATAGATAGATATGCAGGTTCCTTCAAACAGGATGGCAGGGTTTTCTCGGGGGGTTCGGAGTATGCCCACTCCACTACAAAGAATTCCGAGAGCCCCTGTGGCTGCAGGACTGTGCGGACCCATGCTTCTAGGAATGTGTCAGGTGCATTGCCTTTGACATTGTCAGGGAATCCCAGCAGGCAGATGTTACTTCTCCTTGACAGCCCCTCTGCATCATTCGCCTTGTGCTCCAGGTTTGCTGTGGAGGCAGACCTCTGGGAATCCTGCTGTTTTAGTGTGGAAACTTCACCCTGAGGTGCTAGGATATTTCCATCTGCTGTGTGCACTTTGTCAGCAACTTTTTGCAGGTCAGCATGCAATATATTAACAACTATGGCTACTGTCTCCATTTTATTCTCTAGGGCTGTGTGGGATCTGTGGATTGCGGCAAGGATCTCGGCTCTGCACAGTTACTGGGCCCTCATCTAGACCCTATGGCTCTGTGTCTAGACCCCCCTGTCTCATGAGTCTGTGGGGTTGTTGCCGTGGAGTAGTATACTGGGTAATTGTGTTTGTTGATGGAGTGCGTGGAGCCCTGCCCCTCCCCATGTCTCCTCCACAGTCCGCAAATTACTTGAATTATCCACAGTGTGAGGAGAGCAGCCAAAATTCTCCAGTCTAGTTCCTGTAGCAGTGGAGACCAGTGCAAAGCAGTGTCTGAAGACCAGCGTGCTCCCTGTATGTTCCCTGCTGCTCCCTGTGCTCTCTAGCAGGCCCCCTGCGGGCCCGGCTTGGAACTCCAGTCACCGGCGTCTGATTAAAGCAATGAATGAGGTGGATTTTAACTCCATGGGCCAGTAGGGAGCCCCCCTGGTTCGTGGAGGGGCAGCTACCCACTCCTCCCTGCCTCTGCCTGTGCGAGATGGCTGTAGAGACCACTCCTCAGTTGCGGCCACAGGTTTGGCCCTTCCCCCACCGCACTCTCACATCCTTGAAAGCCAGGCCATACCCAGCCATGTTCTCCGAGCTGCAATATGGGAGAGGCCCAGCCAGAGTGTTCCTGGGCCTTCAGGGCCTCGACCACCCAGCCATCTCTCATTCGGGCATCCGCATTGAGGAGAGCGGAACAGGACAGTCGCACTAGCCCTGCCAACAAACACTCAGGAGGTGCCACAGCTGGGGATAAGGAAGCCGTAGCACAGCAGTCCGCTCAGCCGGGCCGTGCCTCTTGGCTGGTGACTCCCTCGCGGCCCACGTCTCTCCACAGGTGCATCCATTGCCAGATTCCGGGGGCGTTCCGGACCTTGGTACCACACGGCCGGAGCACTGCAGCACTGGACAGGGGGTCCCTTGCCCCTAATCTCCTTACCCAGCAAAATCCGACTGCAGCTCAAGAGCGGGCCCAGACTAGGCCACCGTGATTGGTGCTGCTGCCCGAATGGAGGTCTTGGTCGCACTCGCCTGGGTGCTGTCAGTATTTTTCTTGTCCCTTGTAGTGCTAGACAACAGAGAACTGAAGTATTAATTAAGGATATTCATTTAGTCTGGCCGGGAGCTCAGGGGAATACGTCTTGCTGGCCATGCCTTCTTGGCCACTCCCGATCCATTCCATTATTATTGAGCTGGGCGTTGCTATCACTGCGTTCTGGTCACGTGCCTTGGCGGTATATCAACAGTTTGTCTCTGTTTTCTTCATGCAACTTAACGGAACGACAGACAAAATTGCCCAAAGAGATGCAAAGTATACAATGCTGCACATTGAAAAATTTGAAAATTACCTTGTGCTGTTGCTGAGTCACCCTCCACAGAATGGTTAATCCATGGCCATATTACAGTGCCCGTCACGACATTACAATTTCATTACTGTCTACTGTATCACCAGGTAGCCAGGTATGAAGGGTTTGGAGAAAGGTACATACATGATTCTTGGGATTTGCAGTACAGATTTAGATGCAGGAATGGGGTTCAGACTGTGAGAATTCTTTAAGCGGGTCTCAAATTTGTAAGGATATTATGCTTAACGGAGCATGTAATGCTTTAGTTGCAAGCCTATCGTGTCATTTGAAAGGATCCCCAGCTGCTGTGATTCATCCCGTGTTCAAATTGCTCTTGAATGGGAGTTATTTGATGTTGAATAATCAAGGTTGTTGTGGGATGCTTCCAGGCATCGCATATCTGATCACAGTAAGCTCCAGGGTTATCTTGTTGTATGCAATTATTGTTTACACCGACCCACACAGTCAGGGAGGGGCTGCTATTGCCTTCATTTAATATTTCCCTTATACGGTTTGATTCTCTGAGCAGACTGAAAGCCATGATTTTACAGAAGGATGTGGCCTTAACGTCAGCCCGAGAGACGTTTGATATCCAGGTTGCAAGGTCTCCAGCTGAGATACAGGCACTAGTCCGACCTGGGGAAATGGTACATTGTATCTTTAATATGTCTGATACCATTTTAAGAGCATAGGTTCTGGACAATTGAGCACATTTCACATGATCTTTGGATCATTAATACACTCCGTATTAGGAAACGTTTTTGGAGGGCTTCCGCTGGTCCTACTACTTGTAGTGGGCATCTTGGTTTTAATTTTCCTGCTATGCGATGGATGTCCTAGTTTCACAAGAGATGGAAAAAAACATAACAGTTCACTATGGCCATGAACTCATGCCATCCACCATAACATTCTTTGGGGCACAACTGCAGTTGCACATTGGTTTCAGATGTCTAGTCCTTACAATTCTGACGTCAGGCAATGCACACATTGAGGAAAGCACACTCAGATGATGCACTCTGCCATTCCCTTCCATGGGATGTCCCTGACTACCACAATGCAGGCGATGCCAGAAGGCCACAACTCAGAATGTAATGTCAAGGGCCATTACTCCAATGACATGATAAAGTACAGGTAGGGCATATGCATGACAGCTACACACAACACAGAGGCCACTTACAAGCCACTGCAGCACACTACCAACATAACAGAGCCCAGCGCTGGCCCAGGCTGTGAAGACATGCAGCCACTCACAACCAAAGTCACCATTCCCAGAATACTAACCCCCAGCTTGCTGCTGATGCTCTTTCAAACGTGCATCCAGCTCACGCTGTGTCACAGCTAAGATGCGGGCCATTCGTGGTGTCATGCACCTGCATGCCACTTGCCAGTCCAAGGGAGCAGCCCCAGCGTGATCTCTGCCACGTTCTTGCTCAGCCGGCATATGTCCTCCCACCTCTTGTGGCAGTGTGTGTTCTGTCGGTCGGAGACACCCAGAGCCCCTACCTTGCGTTCAATGGCCCTCCACAGGGCCTTACGCTGGTGGACTTTGAGCTGCAGTCATGGGAGACAAGAGGGGAAAAAAATCAGTGACACAGTGTTATGTACCACTATCTCTCAGTACAGGGGCATGATACTAACTCAGCCCAACTTCACAGATATGTCAAGCAGAGACAATACTGCATCTCACATGGCACATTAGCATGGGAGAATCATACAAAAATGCATGCGGGTATGAGGGTGGGCCCAGTACCTGCCCATCTCATACACATGCAGGATGCCAGCACAGAAAGCGATGTGTGCACTGCCCCCATCTACTATCCAGTTTGTGGGTGAGCAAGACATACATTACATTTCAATATATGTTTAGGGGCAGACTCACTGTGTCCAACACTGTACAGCCAACAACGTCCTTGACCTGTGAATGGCTCAATGTGTCATGGAGGTCACATCGAGGGACATGATCTTACACTCCCACACCCTTCTCACAAGGCCTGTCATGTACAATCTGCAGGGCTGAGATGACTCTTTGATGGGGAGTCCAGAAAACCACACATATGTTACACTATGTATATTCAGTGACGTGTCCTTGTCAGATTGGGCAGTGACTGTGCAGGCCAGGTGGGATCACACTGAGGTCCAACGTGGGACATCAGAAATGTCACATGAAGGGAAAATTTGAGAGTGGAAACAGTGCCTACACATGCCAGTCAGTACACATGCTGGTGGGAATGGAAGGGGCTGTGCACAAAAGTACACAAAGCACAACAATCTGCTGTGTTATTCGTGAATGACCACCAAGACTAGACCTACAAAATCTGAGATGTCGGATAAACAACCTAACAAAAAAGGGATATGATTTCTGTTCAATCTGAGTAGGAAAATCAGCAGACCGGAAAGAAAAATGTATTTCTTGAGTCCCCTCACTCACCAGGGTTTCCCCATGGTGACATGCTTCATCATAGGGTCCATCTCAATCCGCTGCGGATTGAGGCGTGCTGCGACTTGCGAAGTTACGTAGGAACACTTTTGTGAGAACTATGTGTAGTGTAGTGGTGATGTGGAGTGGGAGAGGTGAGTTAAAAATACCTAACTAGAGGGCGCAATATCTTTATTCTAGCTTCTAGTTGGTATGTCTAAAAACAGGAGTACTGGGAGAAACCTAGCTGTAATGAGTTAGGGGTCCCTAGTGTATGTCAACATCTTTGGAGCCTCCGCAGAGCTCTTTTTCAGGACTACACAGGGTCCCGCCCTGTGTGTACCACTCCAAAGGTCACCTAAAATGAAGGTAAATGGTGAAAAAATTATAAAGAAAGAAAACGCTGCAACTAATATGCATGCATTAATTAAAAGATACGATAATCCCATTGGTAACGTAGGATAAAAAAAAGAAACATTGTAATGGGAACAGCAGCCCCCCAGTGGAGGTTAGTAAGTATATTCAATATGAAGGTCAGATTCTCACACATAATGCTCATCTGTGGTGTGTGAAACTAGTAGTAATTTCGTGTTTCGTCGTGCTGGGTAGGAAGAAAAAACACACATTTCTGCTTGCTCGAGTGGCGATAGTGAGTGATATTATTAAAACATAAAACACGTGACTTAATACATGACACACAAACATCAAGTATTTGGTCTCCTGAAGTCATGTTTCCGTTGCCTGGACAAGAACGGAGGTGCACTGATGTACTCACCCAAGAAGGTGTGTCAGATTGAAGTTGCATGCTGCATGCTCCACAACCTGGCCTTGCGCAAGGAGATCCCCCTGCTCCTGGATGCTGATGAGCAGCCAAGGCCCCCGCCTGCAAACCAACCCATGCCCAGTGACCAGGATAGTGGAGAGGAGGAAGGTGTTGACCTGCGTCAACAGCTCATCAACCGCTACTTCACCTGAAGGTGAGACACAATGTACATCTGAGCCATTGTCTGCTGATGTTGTTGTTGTTGGCATGGTGTATGTAAGCTTTGTGACTGCAGCCTGTTATTGACTCAGTGCTGGCTGCCAATGTTTCTGAGACAGGGTAGATTGGCAAATCTCCAGGATGTTTATGTTGGTACTGTTGCTCTTTGTAATGTGTGCAGATTGGAGTAGCTTGATGTGAGAAAGTGGCTCTATATATACTGGACCAAAGTAAGGTACAGTGTATATAGAGACCACAAACCCCAGAGGTATAACAGAGGTTAAAGTCAGGGCTGACCTTACTCTCAAAAGTGGTAGCTTGGTCGAGCAGTAAGGCAGTGCCAGAAGACAGTGTAAAGTATTTGTTGTACACACTCAGTGAGCAAAAGGTTTCACACACTCAAGGACTGAATTCCAGGCCAATTGTTTTTAATTTAAAAGATATAGTTGTTTTATTTTTAGAACCAACAGGTATAAAAATATACTTTTCTCAGGGATGAGTGATCTCAGGTTATTGCTTTGCAGAAAGGCAATGATTTTGTAAACACAATAGGTACAGGGTTTGCAATAGGCAACAAAGTTCTAAACACAATTTAGCATTGAGCTCAATGGGTATTTCTACACAATTACAGTTGATTTCTTTGTAGATTACTTTTGTAAGCCCAGGACTGGATCCCAGATTCAGTCCTGTGGTCTAAGCTGGAAACAGTTTGGTAAAAACGTTTTGGTTATTGCAATGACTTTTAAGGAATAAAAAGGTATTTTAAAAGTTCACACTTCGAAACTTTTCAGTGAAAATATGGCAATGTTATCCAATGGGAGAAAATTCAGGTTACAGGTAAAGTATGTTCTCGTTATTTTTGTAATCCAGTAATGGGCTCCTAGGTCCAGCACTGGGATCTCTACTTAAGACAGGTAAGTAATCACGTTTCAGTAGTTAGTAAGATTTTTAAAGAATATTTCAAGTTTTCAAAAGTAGACAGAAGAACTTTCACAGAAAAGCAGACAATGAATTCCAATGGAGAAAATTCAGATTACTAGTAAACCCGGTTAGGATTACTTTTGCGGTTCAGTACTGGGCTACAAGGTACAGTACTGGCTTTTCTCCTGATCACAGGTGAGTACTTCGGAATTCGGAATTCGGCGGATTTTATAGGAATATTTTACGTTTTCAATACTTCACACTTAAAAGATTTTTCATGTCAAACCAGTCAATGTTATCCAAAGGCAGGTAAGTGAGTTACCGGTTTCCAGGTGAGTACGCGACTGGCGAAGTTAAGGTTCTGGGCATAGACTCAGGGGTCCCCAAGGGTCAGGTAGGTACAGTTGGTTCACCCTCAGCGGCACAGGGGCAGCCGGGTGCAGAGGTAGTTAGGCCCAATGTTAACCAATGAGGGGCAGGGGGCCTTCGGTTGGTGGCTGCTGGCTAGCAGGCCACGCAGCCGTAGGAGCTGGGTTCCTGGTCACTTGCTCACGGCAAATGGGGAAGTAGGATAGGGCAAAGATTGCACTGCCAGAGGCACTCGGGCAGCTGAGTGCAGGCTGCTTTTGAGCCGTCGGGCACACAATGTTATTCAATGGGAAAGGTAAAAAGGGAACAAAGGCTGCAGACTCGGGGAAGGTGATTCTGGGCGGTCTTTGGAGGCCTGGTTCCGCCGCGGTCTGATTTTTGGGGCGGTTGATCCTAATAGGACCACCGGATTTGCCGGTGTACCAGCGGACGGTTGCTTTCAGCAACCCTGGCGGTTGGGGTGGTTTTCCGACTGCCATCCTAATAGACCCCTATGTTGGGATATTTTCAGAAACAGCTTTGGATCGTATGGCAATTTTGAAAATATTTTAAACATCTCTAAAGATGTTGCAATTACCCTGGGACATGACAATTGCAAATTAGTAACTGACTGTCTCGATTATTTGGGTCACAGTATCACTTCTTCAGGGATTAAACCAAAATATTCCCTCACTCAAGCCATTTCAGAAATGCATCTCCCTAAGGATAATGATACCTTAAGGTCATTCTTGGGTGTGAGTGAGTATTATTCTAGGTTTGTACCATGTTCTGCTTAAGAAGGGTGTCCCATTCATTTGGCAAACTGCTGCCAATGACGCCTTCAGAAAGTAAGAAAAAAAATCTCAATGCAACAGTGTTCTCTTTTGTTTCTGGACAAAAATGTTTTCCCACGGTTGATGCTACCTAATACTGTCTAGCTACTGTGCTGTGTCAATGGATTTCAGGTAATGAGCATACAATTGGTTTTGCATCCAGAAGCTTTAAACAAGATAAGTCTCAATACAGTCCGATAGAGAGAGAAGCTATTGCCTGTTTCTGTGCCATAGAAAAGTTTAAAACATTCTTGTGGGGAGCATAGTTCGATATATATTTACTGACCATAAACCACTATTACATCTCCAAATGGCAATGAAACAGTCAAGGCCTCCCCAAGATTGGCAAGACTTTTGTCTCGCGTAAATGAATTCAATTTTGTTCTCAGATACTTACTGGAGGGTGGAATGTCAGGGCTGATTGCTTCTCCAGATTTCCTTTTCAAAACACTGTACCTGTTGGCATGCAGGATAATGTAGAATGTGTTGTGGCTAGTGTTGATAAGATGTTGGAATCTCATGGTGTAGTACGTTACAAGGATTGGTTGGATGCCTCTAAAAAGATGAAGTGTTACAAATGGCTATGGACTTGGTAAGAAAAGGTTGGGGCAGCTACCATCTCCTCTCAAATCGTTTGCTCAGATTTCTAATGAATTGTCAATAGCTAAAGAGGTACTTATTAGTGCTGATCTCAGTTTTCCCCCACTGTCTCAGCGTAACACACTAATTGAGGCTGCACATGAAGGTCATTTATGAGTTGGTGGTACATGCAGAGACAGCATTTGTGGTGGCCTTCAATGGAAAATGATGTTTATCAAAGGGTTAATAGGTGTCAAATGTGTCTGTTATATGATAAACACTGGAGACCCCCTCACACCCCTGATGAGGCTTGGACCAATTTTGCATTAGATTATACGGGCCCATTTGATCTGTTGCCTACTAACAAAAAGTATCTCATGGTTTTAGTGGACTATTATTTTAGACAGGTTGAATTTGAATTAACGTCTGCACCCAATACCTTGTTGGTAATTCAATTTTTAAATAGGATCTTTAACTCTGAGGGCAGCCCCAAAGAACTAATGTTGGATAATGGGATTCATTTTGTGTCAGCTCAGATGAATAAGTTCCTTTTATCTTATCATGGGAAACATCTTAGATTGGCTCTTTATTCTCAGGTACATGAAGGAGGGGATACAAACATCCTTAGCCAATAACGCCCCTGTGGAAGATGTCTTGAGCAGAAAAATCTGGCATTATTTACTTACTTCGCATTCTACCACTGGCATCTCTCTTTTCTGTCTTTTCAGTAAAAGGGATCCCAGGGTGAATGTCTGTCCGGATAGAGGCAAAGACTTAAAATACAGAAGTTTTCCTTGTTGTACAAGTAGTGACACACACAAAAGTTTAAGCATCTCCTCTCAATGGCAAGTTATGCAAAAAAACTAATATAATCTAAACAAAAAGTGAAAAATCAAGACTTTGTGGTTGGTGATTGGGTCATGGTCAAAAACCCAGTCAGGTTTAAAAAAAAACGGGCTTCCTTGTTTGCTCCACCTGTTAGGGTCTTGAAAACATCAAATGGTTGGCTTCTTTTGGATAAAAAGGGGTGGTAGAGTAGGAAATCAGTGGTCAAGCTTACACCTGACCAGGCAAGTAGAATTTTTTCCAACAAAGGTTTACTTGGTGTGTATCATGATGTCAATAAAGGACAAGAACATTGACTCTGTGATTACTAACTTGCACTCACACCTTGGGTCAGCATCTACTTGTGAACAAGAAATTAATCTGAATCCTACTCTCATCAGTGCAGGCATTTCACAAGATGCATTGGATATAAGTGCTCCTCTTGAAAACGTTGATACTGTATCCAGGACATCATGTAATAGTTCTGTACCAGTAAAGTACTGAGATTTTTATCTTCATTAAGTTGTGTTTGCTTCGAAAAAACAGAGAAGATGCAATGATGGGACATTGTTTTATTTGTCCTTCTTCTGTTTCTTACCTTTCTCTCTCGAATCTATTCTGGAATTGCTATATTTGGTACTCACGGTTGTGCATGCGATCAACTTGTTTATGTTTGATTTATGGCATGTGTTTGGAATGCTACTGCCAGGCAGTTGCAGACTGGAAGACACTGGAAGAGGATGCACTCCCATGGGCTCTTGTATCTTATGGAATACATTTGGAAAGAAAAAGTAACTGCTTGCTTCAGTTTCCATTTACTTACATTCCACCTACTTACACACAACTACCCCTCTAAGCCTATTCATAACCGGGTAAGAGGATACTTTTATGGGAACAAATAAGCTCAGGCTTATTAGCTAGAATGGTTTTAGTATTGGGTCCCTTCATGGTTTCTCTGGGACTTTATGGAGTAAGGAGACACTGTGACGCCTCCTGCGGCTCATCTTTGGGAATGCCCCTCGGCAGCAGGCTGATGAGGTTATGGTGTAAAACAAAGATTTCAACAACAAAATGTTACGTTCTAGTCCTGATGATGATCCCGTTTAATCAATGAGCAAGGGATCGAAACGCCGACAGTTCTAAATAGTACCACAAAAAATGTCCATTGTGTCTCACTACTGTGGTGTCTATTTTAGCTAAACTTGCTACAATTTATTTCTGATTGCAAGTTGCCACAGCTCAAAGTATTTGCCTGTATTTTTGTATTTCTGTTCTGTTTAATTTGTACGCAGTGTTCTCCCATTCCCCCACACTTCCCCCTTGTCGAAGGGTACAGGCTTGTGCCCCACTATTAATGTTGTTCGAAGTACCTATGACTTTTATTCCAAACATTGTATGAATAAAGGTCCTTGTCCGGCTGGACATTGGATCTATATAGTAACCCAACAAGGTCTATACTCTATCTTTTTGTAAACCTACTGTTTGCTTAGGGCCATTGTTCTTTGTAAAATAATTGTTACCCGTGGACCTCAGACCATTTTTCCGGGTCCCCTTGTTTGTTTAAATAAAGACCACATTACCCAGCACCTCAGAGACCTCCACTGACTCCCCGTCAAAATAAATAGTGACCTTCAAGCTGCTCAAATGCCTACAAAGCCCTCCACAACACCAGACCCCAATAGCTCAACTAAAGAATCTCATTCTTTAGCCCCAAGAGAAACTTCTGCTCCGCTGACCTAGCCTAGGCCGAAATTTCTCCATATTCGCAGAGCCAGAACGGGAGGCAGAGCCAGAATGGGAGGCTGATCCTTCTTCATCACGGCCAAGATCTGGAACAAACTCCCCCTCAGCATCAGCTGAAACCCCACACTGCAAGCATACAGGAAGAGCCTCAAGATCTGGCTCTTTTGATGACCGATGCTGCCCGAAACCCCCCCCTCCCAGTGCCTTGAGACCCTTAGGGGTGAGTAGTGCGCTCTACAAATCCCTGATTGATTGATTGATTGATTCAGTCATTCATTCATTGATTTGGAAGACGTATGATTACGAACACAACTAGCCACTTTGTAGATGCACAAGAAACCCCTGAGGGCTTCCAAAAGGGTGAATTCAGTTCTTGTTTTTTTCCCCATCCCTTTCCCATGTTTTCTCTAGGTTCTAGTCTTGATACGCTACTGATGCCTGCTGATTTCATATATATGTTTTAATATGGAATCCGGTATGGATGTATTTACATATCTTTTTGCCACGTTTTAAAGCTGAATGTTTAAGTTGAAAACAAGGTAGAACCACATGTCTATCACACACAAATGCGTATTACGCTCTGGTACACTGTTTGCAAAGTCTGTACACTGTTTACTCAAGAGAAATGACATGATACAAAAGGTGTCAAAAGGCCAAGTGAACAACAATTAATATTTTTTTATATCATATGTTCTCTTGTGTAAGAAAAATGCACTTTCAGCCCCACACTTTTGGGCTGATGCTGCTGGTTTATCGACTCTGAGAATGCACTGGGGCCTGATAATAAGACCTCAATGCCAGTTTTCTAACCTATGAAAAAGCATATGTCGAATTATCTGTCCCCAGTTGGCAAGGACTGGCTTGCTTCTAAATCCCTAGTATATGGTACCCAGGGCATGTAAGGCACAGAGTCCACCCAGGACTGCAGCACTGTGCTACCCTGTTTGAGAAAATGTACAACATGGCTCCCAGCCACTGATGACTGGAAGGGCAGTGGTAACACTGCTAATTCAACTTTTCCATTTAAACTAATGGCACAGCACCTACTTCACTTAACAATATATGTACGTCTCCCCTAAGGAAGCTCTGTAGAGCATTTAGGCAGAGAGCTGTATATTACAAAGTAGGACATCTAGTTTATATGTGTCTTAACAGTAACACTTCTAAATTGTCTTTTTGCTATGAAAAGGCCCCATTGGCTAACATAAGGTTGCATGCTGACCCTTCAACCTGGCTAAATTTATGAATAGGACTCCCTAGCTGGGTACTGGACGGTATCAAATTAATCGTGCCATTAAACCTGACCTGATGCCCATGTCGAATTTGATGTCACTGTTAAAGAAATGCAACTTTTAGAAAGTTATCATTTTATGACCCAGTTGTCAAGTGGATTCACACAGGCACATGGCTACAGACAGCATTCTGTCCATCTGGAGAGTGGTGTGAATGATTTCCAGGCTTATGAAAAATAGCTGCCTGCTACAGAGCAAGGTGTTGCCTTCCCCTCGCAGGAAGCCACCCAGGGTGTTATCCCAATAGGTGAGCTTGAAAGTCAAAGTTACTTTTGGTTGGCAGATGGTGTTCACACTCCAGAGGGGCTGCCCTTTGTTCAGGTAGACAGGCTAGAGACAGGGACAGAAAAGGAATCCCATTGCCCAATCCGTTTTTCCTGTGGGCATGTATCCCTCAGGTAGCCACACCTCTAGGATGGCCTTCCAAGCTCCTCACATCCAAGGGGCATGACATCTTTAGAGGGGACAGAATAGTGCACTCTGGGATTGCCAGATGCCACACATAGCGGGAAAGTCATCACCAGGAGGGAGGTGACCTGGTAGCCCATTGACTAGTGACCACATCATCCCCCAGTTTCTGGGAACATGTCTCGGGTCTAGAGATCTTCACAACAACAAGTACTTACTTGCACCTGCTGAGGTGAACCACTTATGAACTATACATACCAGAATCCTTAGGGGCGATCCGGAGGAGGGGCTAGCGGTGTGCGATCCATTGCGGTTGATTCTGTAAATGGGCTCCCTTGAGCCTTTAAGCTGACGAGCTTCTGGATGACGCACCTGCGTGCCGGTTAGGCATCAAGGTCTGTGACGGTTGCTTGGCGGGCTTCTTTTCCACCCCAACTACGTTCTCTACTGTTGAGGGGAGATATCCTGAAACCCGGGCCATGTCTCGGGTCTAGAGATCTTCACAACAACAAGTACTTACTTGCACCTACTGAGGTGAACCACTTACGAACTATACGTACCAGAATCCTTAGGGGCGATCCGGAGGAGGGGCTATCAGTGTGCGATACATTGTGGTTGATTCAACAAATATAGCAACCCTGGAACCCTCCACCTCAGATGATGTCCGAACTGGAACAAGGACCAGAGAACGACTGTCCTGCTGGCCCTTGGACTGCACAAAGAGAGGCTGCCCTGTCTGCTGGACTGCACCTTGTACCAGCAAAGAGAGGACTGTGCCTGTGGCTCCTGGTTAACAGAAAAGTTGTGCCCTAGACCAAAGGTAACTGTGGACTGACCCCCTTGAACCCACACCAGGGTCACCTCAGCTCAAGCAGCCTAAACTGGCAAGTTGCTCACCATTGCAGAAGATTTGCTACTAGCTAACATTTGGCACAAAAAAGAGACCGGTTCTAAACAGCCAAACATTGTACCTGAGACAGCCAAACAGCCAGCCCCCAGAGTGTTTTGACTGAGCCAAGGTTGGTCACTGAAAAGGGATTTCACAAGGACCGCTGCACATGTAGAATGGTAGCCCAGCTAAAGTTGGCCTTCTGCAGTCTCAAAGAGGACTTAGAGGGACCATGAACTCTGTAGCCAAAGCTGGCCGTCCTGACCCGTGGACCAAGGAATAACGGCAAAGTCACCCCGTCAACAGCACAGCATCTGGAGCATCCTTGAGCTTCGTCATTTCATGTACCCTCAGCATCAGGACCACTTCATTGATGTCTACGGCAGTCATGCTGTAAAGTATGAAACTGGACTAGAGAACGCTATGGTGAGCAGTTAACTGTCCAAATCTACCCAATTAGCACACCAGGCCGTCTCGCGGTTACATTTGATCAACCAAGCCAGTCCGGAGCACTTGAACTAACTTTCAAAACCTTTTCAAAGGTTTTCAGACTTTACAGTTGCCAAAGCTTGTTTGCGGTTGGATTAAAAATTAAGGTTTCTTTAAAGGTCTGTATCTCCAGAACCCTCTTTTGGATTTTAATAATCTTGGCCTCTAAAAATTCATAAAAGTATCATCTATTTTCATAAATCTGTGTTGTATTTCTTTCGTTAGTACTGTGTGGCTTTCTTCTTTCGTTATTTGTTACTGTTAAAAGCTTTACACTAATCCCTTACTCAAGCCTTGCTGCTCGATGTAATAGCTACCCAGGGTTGAGCTTAAGGTTGTGCAAGCAAGCCTGACTGGATCCAAGACACTTTTTGCAAGTGTATTTCACTGTAAGGCCATACTATAATACACCCACATCCTCACATCATGTTAAATGTAGGAAATGTATTCAGTACCGTTTGCACAGCATTACTTCAACTGATCAGCAGTGACAGCATGCAATTTAGTAATTCTAATATACATTTGACCTTAGGAGGTCTTCTTCAGGAATACACAATTGAGTTGCTTGATTCGATGTGCTTATCACCAAAGTGAAAATTCATAACTACTTGAACACATATCAACGTCAATCGATGGTCACAATGACAGTATGCAATATGTTAGATTTGACCTCTCAGCATTTAGGGGCCTTCACCAGGGATACACCATTGAGTGGAAGTGCATATTAACAAATTAAAAATTCATAATTACTTAAACACACATCATAGTCAATTAATGGGCCACAGCTCACTCCCTTCAGGGTCAGGGAAGGAGCTGTGTAATCTGGTTCAAAAACACATAGAGTTTTTTTTAATAACAGGAGAAATGTTTACAAATTTGATAGAAGTTCCAAGTGATTGTACATGTGTTCAAGCGCCGTGTTCAAGCATTATCTAGGTACCGTCCAATTACAACGCTGTCCCTTTTGGGTCAATAGGTGCGCGCTTTTCACCCATTTTGTTATTTGTGAGTCAAATGCAAGTCATAAGACCACCACACATTTCTGTTCTAGACCTTAAGAACTCCTCTCACCTTGCATTTTATGACTCGTCATCTAGAGTCAGGATTACTGCTATCTGTCTCTACAGTGTCTCGACATTGTGGTGACACCGCCTTTACCTGGAGTGTAGCATGATTCTGTTTGCTTTTAGATATGACATCATGAGTACTGCTTGATTTTTTATATTATTGGCTTTTTTTTTTACCTATCTGTATTTACATTTTGGTGTCTTCACCCTCATCTGAGGTATTGCCTTAACCTGTACTGTGCTAGTTTTTGTATTTATTATTATTATTAGTCGCCTATCATGTTAATATCTGTTGGCATGTCTGTATAATATTGAAGGGTCAACTCCCTCTTCTGGGATGTTACCTTATCATGCTCTTTTTTACGACACTATGGGTTCTGGGTTCTATACATCTATGCCCACTATCATTTATAAAGTGCTCTGATACCCTTGAGGGTCATGTTCACGCTATATAAAACTTTTCAAATTAAAAACTAACTAAACAAATATTTTAAAGCTGCAACTTTTTGTGCAGTTTTAATGCTTTTAACCTGAGTGTCACAAATAGTGCAAATGTTTTATTGTGATTTTCCTTGGCTTGGTTATTATTTTTTTTTTTTCTCGAAGGAAAACGGCAGGGGAGTAAACTCATTTGCAGTTAAATATTTGCCTTTAATCTTCCTTCTTTCGACATAGCTCTTAAAACACCAGTTAGTATGTTTGCAAATGTTAGACATTTGTAAAGCAAGCTACCTCTAGAAACTTTTTTTGGGTGCCTGGCAGTGCTTATTTATTTAGTAAACAAGTGGTGCCAGTGCTCAAAGCGCAGCTTAGAAGCACATTGTTGACGCTATTTAGGGGCCGATTTCGATCTGGGTCGAAAGGGCACCGAATCGGGTTTGGCATTAGCGGATCCGATTCGGAGGCTGAATTTCCGTCCGAGTCATACACGCAAACCGTGGCGCGCATTGGAGACGTTTCATAACCGAGCTAGTCCGATGCTCGATTCGGACAGCCGTATCGAGTCAGAGCGTTCGGCTCGCAATCGCTCCCAGAATAGGACTTCGGGGTCCGCATTGGACCCCCTGTTACCCGCAGCCTTACGACTCGGACACAGGGGGACCCATGGGTCTCCCCAACACAGGCATGTACGGTGTGGATGGCACCGACGCGTACCCACTATAGGGGGCGCACTTGTCTGCGACATACCCATTCAGTCAATGGGAGCCCATGTACGGGTCGTATGACTAGCTCCCATTGACTTCTATGGGAGTCCGACCGAATCGAGTCCAACAGCATACGGCCACATCGTACTCACTCGGTCGGACTGCAGGACTCCAGCTCCGTTGGAAAACACTCCGGATCCGGCTTGGTCGGAGAGATTTCCGTCCCAGATCAGAATCAGCCCCTAAATGTAAATGCGCCGAATACCAAGGCTGTGCAGTTTGAATCCGCCTCAGATCTCTTTAATCCACTACCAGATACTCCCTGTCCCTTAATCTAATTTTTGCTGCCTTCTGCTTTCTTTGTGTATGACGGTTTTTCCATGTTTTTCCTTTTGTCTCATTTGTGTGTTTCCCCTCTTTCGTGCTTCGAACATGTCTAGTGTGGAAAAATAAGTGTTCTTTCACAAAAATAGGTGCTGGTGGCCCATTTAAGCAATGAGAGCCTGCTTAATATGGGATGGGATTATTATATAGAAATTTTGAAGTAAAAATATCTTATTTGTGAAAATAACCAAATAGGGCTTCACTGATTAAGAACATTAACAGCAAGAATACATTATATAACATAAATTATTTACAGTGGCCTTTTTTATTCTAATACATGTTTCTAGTCTATGTATACACCTTTTTTTATGCTTCATGATATCAGCGGAAGTGCCCAGCAAGATGCCAGAGACAAGCTTAAATGTGTTTAAACGTGCTAAAGTTTATAGCGTAAGAATGCTTCTGTGCCACAGGTGCGGAATAGCAAGATATTCTTTAAGGGACATTATTTATATCAGAAAATTCATTCTACAACGTTAGTGGAACTAGTACATTCTTATTTTTGTTTGAATACTGATGTAAATGTTTAACCAGAGATTAAGAGCCAGATGTACAATAGAAAAATATATTTTTTAAGTCTGCGTAGAGCTGAGAGGCAGTCTTTCTCCTCTCAAAATCTCAGACTTTATGTATGAAGTTGTACTTGCAATCCACAAATGACTTTGAGAAATGAGACATCTACATTTTGAGGACCTGCTGATCTCAAGGGACTAGGGCGGTAAAACTGTGGGGCATATGTACAAAAACTGGCGAAAACTACTGCGAACGCTAGTTTTTTTTTTTTTTTTGAAACACCTTTATTAGTATTATGTAAACCATACACAGCTCCCCGCCACCAACCCACCTGGGCCGGCGAAGCGACAATGTTGGAAACAGTCGAGCAGTCGGAAAGAAGATGTACACAGCTTGACGCCGTCAACCCAGGGGTACGGCAGCGTGAAATCACAATGCAACCAGTAAGCTGAACGTGCGCCCTCGCCTGAGCCGTCCTCGCCCATATGCAGTTGTTCCCCAGTGGGCCAGGCGGGGGGATAGGTCACGCATGACGGGTGCTGCACTACAGAAATGTAGGTGTATTTTGTATTTTTATAAACTCTCCAAACTCCCCGAAAGAACAACCCCCCTCCACTCCCCCTCTGTCCTATTTGTCCACAAACCCACTCAGTAGAGGCAATTCTACAGCAAGGCCTCGGCTATGACCCCTCCCCACTCTTCAAGTGCCGTCCCCTTGGAATGTGTTAAGGAAGCACCAACTCCCATCCCTTTTCCAGAACTCAAAATCTCCCCCATGTCCCCTGTCTTGTGACAGCCGGGTATCAATACTCCACCCGGCCGTCCAACCAGCCCTTCAGTCGTCCTCTTCCCTTTAGTGAAGTGGTGAAGGCTATCCTTGTGTCTCCCCTCCCTCGGCACCCTGTGTGTCCTCTACCTCCTCCCTAGCATATCTGAAGGTGTTATACAAACCCCAAAAGTTCTTCGGCCTGCTGGTGGGGGGGGGGGGGAGCTCACTGTAGTGCTCCGCTTGCGTGCAGCAATACACCATGTCTCTGGCCCATCCTTTTTTAGTCGGGGTCGGTCCTCTCATCCAACACTGTGCCACCGTGCGCTTCGCCAGAAACAAACCCATATCCACCAACCGCCTACACGCCATCGGCAGAGGCTTCGAGTAGCCAAGCAGCGCCATAGCTGGATCGATCCGCAGCTCGTGCTCTAGTATTTCACTGAGTTCCGAAAAGACCGCAATCCAGAACTCGTGAATCTTGCGGCAACTCCATGCCATATGCAGGAAGTCTGCCACCGGTGCGTGACAGCGCTCACATTCTGGAGATTGACGGAGGCCATAGCGGTGTAGTCGTTCGGGATTGTAATACACTCGCTGCAAAAATTTGAAATGAATTAGCCTGTGTCTGCCATTCAGTGACACTCTTTTGGTATTACTGCAGCAGTACGTCCACATTGCATCGTCGATATCTATATCCAGGTCCCTCTGCCAGGCTAATCGGGCTTTGGAGGGTTCCTGCGCCCTGTGCGAAGCAATACACCTGTACAGGTGCGTCGTCAAATGCCGTGGGGAGGGATGGGCGATGACGTAAGCAAGTTCTGGAATGTCCGGTGGCTCCGTCATATCTGGCCCTAGGACTTCCCTCGAGGCTCCTCTAAGTCTATGAAATTGGAACCGCTGCAGCTGGGTCGGGTGTTCTACCTCTAGGGCCACCTGGTCCCATGTTTTGGCCTGGCCGTCCACAAACAATGCGCACGCCGTCTTGATCCCGAGGTTATGAAGTGCACGAATAACGTTCCCGTCTCCGATGGGGACCAGCCATTGCAGCCATTCCACCGCCATCGCGGGGGAATATAATAGTGCTTCACCCCTAGCTTTTAACAACTCATTCCATGCATGGTTTGTGGCCGTTATGGAGTCTAGGACGCCCACTCGGCGGTCCGCAGGGGTACAGACTGTGGCTGAGAGCGGAAGAGGATCCGCAAACAGCCGCTCCATCCGAACGTGCGGGATATTCCCGTCTCCGTGGATCCATGTATGCAAATGTGCAGCTTGGGCCACTCTATAGTACCGTTCCAAGTCCTCCCAGCTCGTATGGCAGTGTGAGCGTGTTCCAGCTTACGCGTGGCTGCTTACCACCCCAGGCCAGTCTGGTCATTAGTTTCGTCACATTGCGAAAAAAGGTCCGCGAGAGCACTATGGGCAGGGTGGAGAACAAGAACAAGAATCGAGGCAGGAGCACCATTTTCATGATGGCCACCCAGCCCATTAAGGAGAGCGGAAGCCTGCACCAGCGTTCCACATCTTCTTCACACCTACTGAAGGCTACCCCGTAGTTTTCACTGAAGAGCACTTCCGGGTCGGTGTGGATCATAACGCCCAGATATCGTACGGGATCCGTGGTCCAGTTGAGCGGGTAGTCCATGTCGAAGCGGTCCGTCACTGGGGTCAGGGGAAATACCGCTGATTTCTCCCAGTTCACTCGCAAGCCTGAGAGGGCGCCAAAACGGACCACCTCTCGGAGGACCGGGGCAAGGTTCGATTCCGGGTTCCGAACGTAGAGTAACGTGTCGTCTGCGTAAGTAGAGATGACGATTTTGTAGGAAGGGAAGCTAACCCCCGATACCAATGGTATTCTCGCAGAGCGCACGCCAGTGGTTCCGCCACTAGAGCGTATAACAGCGGAGACAGAGGGCATACCTGCCTTGTTCCTCTGCTAATGGGAAAGGGTTCCGAGACTCGATCACCCAGATGCACCCTCGCTACCGGCCTCCAGTATAGAGCACCAATCATCTGTAAAAACTGCTCCCCCAGACCCATGCGGCAGAGTACGCGGATCACGAATGGCCATTCGACGGAGTCGAACGCCTTCTCCATGTCCAGAAAGACAGCCACCGCTTTCGCGTCTTGACGGACGTGTTGCATCGTGCCTAGGACCGTTCGAATGTTATAGGACAGGTTCCGCCCGGGGACGAAGCCGGCCTGTTCCAGGGCCGCTATCTCCGGTGCAATGAGGGATAGACGGGCAGCCAGCACTTTAGCATAAAGTTTCGCGTCAACATTTAGGAGGGAGATCGGTCTGTATGAATTGCAAAGGTTTGGGGGTTTGCCCGGTTTCAAGATGGTGACCAACTGGGCCTCCCTCATCGTTCCCGGCATGCTGCCTTCTTCGCCTATTTCGTCAAACAGAGACAGCAAATGTGGAATTAGTTTTGCCTGGAAAGCTTTATAAAACCCCACTGTCAGGCCATCGACTCCGGGAGCGCTATGTGACCGCATGGAAGCCAATGCTTCAGAGACCTCGTCCGCCTGAATAGGCGCCATGGGGAACTCCCTGTCCGATTGCGCTATAAACGGCAATTGAATGTGTTCTAGGTAGTCGTCTATGTCCGGTTCCAGGTTTACGGACTTGGAAGCATATAGGTCGGAGTAGTAGTTACGGAAAACAGAGATGATATCGGCTTCTGTCGTGGCCGTGGGCCCTCCCGGGACATCCAATTCCGTTAGTCGGGGGGTGCTCTTTTCCTCGCGCAGTATTCTGGCCAGAAGGGAGCTGGGGCGCTCCGCTTCCCCATAGGTTCTCGCTGAGGCATACTTCCCCATAAAACAGACCTCCCTGTCAGCTTCCTCATTGAATTCTGAGACCAGAGTCCGAATTTCGGCGGTCACCGCGGGATCGGAGTCTGTAAGCGGCTAGTTGGAATTCCAAGGCCTGAAGCCGCTGCCAAATCGCCTTTAGAACACTGGAGTGCTTGGCCATTACCACCCCACGAATAAAAACCTTGAATGCCTCCCAGACAGTTTGGAAGTTTTCCACAGAGCCCAAGTTCTTCTCGAAGAAGAGGTCGATCTCTTCCGCCACCTCTCCCCGGAACGCGTCGTCCAGCAGGGCGTAAGGCGGGAAGCGCCAAATAAACGGGGGGATCCCACGCCGTGGCGCCTCTAATGTCAATAGTATAGGTGAGTGGTCGGACAGGGTTCGCGCGAGCACGGTGCATTCTACAATTTGACCAGTAATGGAATGAGAGGCCAGCCAGTAGTCGATTCTGGTGTGAATATCGTGAAAGGAGGAGTAGTGTGTGTACCCACCCCTACCCGAGTTGCGAGACCTCCACACATCTACCATATCTAGGGTCAGCAGCTCGGCTGTAAGAGCCAGTGCCGCCGCAGCGGGTTTTCGCATGGGCCCCGCCGATCTATCCAGTCCGAGGTTGAGGACCAAGTTAAAGTCTCCACCCCAGAGCATGGAAGTGGAAGAGTATTGCCTACAACTCTGAGCTAGTCTGGTATAGAAGTCCGGGGAGTCGTAATTCGGACCGTACACATTTACTATGGTTAGAGCGTGTCCCTTCCCCACACATCTGGATATAAGATAGCGGCCCTCGGGGTCTGCAGCGATCGGTTGCAGAGCCAACTTGGAGCGAGGGTTCACCCACGTCAGTACCCCTCTGGAATGTGTGGTGTATCCTGCCGCAAAAGAATTGCCCAAGAGACCCCTATGCTGCAGCAACTTACTCGTGAGGGGTAAATGTGTCTCCTGGATCAGAGCGAGATCTACTTGGTGTCTTTGCAGGTAGTGGAGTACCTTCCTTAATTTTCTGTGGTCGTTAAGACCCCTAACATTCCAAGTTAAAACCTTCAAGGTGTCGGCGAAGGAGGCCGAAGCCGTCGCCCGGTCATCTGCCATAGGGGCTGACATATGAAATACAACAGGACAATACAATTACATCACTGGCATTCCCCGAGGCAACTGAGTGGTGCAATGAACGTTTCAAGGACAGACCCCTCCCTTCCGTGCCCCCCACCCCCCCTCCCCAGTTCCCCCAAACTCTGGAACCACCAAAACAGCAAATCTCCAGTAACCACCGACCCCAAAACACCTCGACCCCCCACCCACAGCAGACCCACCCCAACCTGGTCCGACAGCATCTCTCCCCCCCCCTCCCAACAGACCCTTCCCAACCAGGGTCCTCAACCAAAACAGTGTGCGAAGCGTGCAGGGCAGCAGAGAGCCGAGTAACATAGTCTCTACCCACTTCTCAGATCGCTCGTTTGCCCATCCACCCGCTCCCACCGTGCACAGCACCTCAAAGTCTCGCAGCAGTTGTAACCCTGAGGATTGTCCAACATTCGCCTTGCCTCAATTGACCTTGCCTATAAGTCCCAGGTCCAGGATACTCATCTTGGAGAGGCCAGTGGCCGGGCCCTCGCACCGGGCCACCACTCGTCCCCAGAGCAAAAGAAGCATAAATCCCCAACAGGACGTTCCACCCCCCCCCCCACCCCCTGCAACCCCCCCGCAGTACTACTTATCTGTGCGGTCAACAGTGATCACAGAGGTCCTCGATCGGTCCAGCTCTCCTGCAGGAGGGAGAAACAGCCCGCTCCCGACCCAAAGACACCCACTCAGAGGGATAGAGTAGAAGTCGACAGGAACGATGTTCAGTCCTGCTCATTCAGTCGGCTATCAGCGTCCTCGTCCTCGGTCGGCTGTTCGGAGTTCGATTTCTGTTCCTTTGCCCACCTCTTCATTGCCTGCTGCAGTGCCTTGGGGTCAGTGAAGATATGTGAGTGTCCACCCTTGTTGACGCGGAGTTTGGCTGGATACAGTAAAGTGTAGTCTAAACCCAACTCTCGGAGCCGCTTCTTATGGGGGATGAACTGTTTCCGTTCCTCTTGGACTTTTGCTGTAAAGTCCCGATATATCGAAATGGCGGATCCCTCATATTGTAGGTGTTGTTTGGTCCTTGCCAGGCGGAGTGCAGTGTCTCTGTCCCTGTAGTTGAGGAGTTTCGCTATGATTGGGCGCGGTGGCGCGCCAGGCTGAGGCTTGGGGGCCAACGACCGGTGGGCCCTCTCAACTGTGAACATGGCCGAGAATACTCCGTCCCCCAACAGTTTCGTGAGGAGATCTTCCACAAAGCGTTCCATGGGACCTGTAGAGGTGCTCTCCGGAAGGCCCGTGATGCGTAGATTGCAGCATCGCGAGCGCGCTTCCAAATCTTCTGTCTTGTCACTCAGGACCTGCATCATTCTCTCCATTTTCTTCTGCGCCGTATTCAGGTCCGTTTGGGCCTCCTCGACCTCCGTCATCCGCCTTTACGCCATGTCGTGCCTTTCTGCGTGCTTGTCCAAGCGTTTCGCCATCCGGTCCATCCTATATGGCATGGCGTCAATCTTGGACCGTAGGGCCGAAATACTGGATGTTATGCCTTGTTCCATGGACATTAGCATAGTCTTTAGGTCTAAGTCGTCGTTTCTAGCCGTCTCTGTGTGGGTCGTGGGGCCATCCTCCATGGCCGGGCTTTGTTGAAGCAACTGTTTTTGGGAGAAGGGCAGCTTGCTCTGTGTTCTGTCCCCCTTGCCCATTGTCTCTCAGCGACCGACTGTTGTGCGCTGCGGAGTATGGGGGGACTGCCAGGTTGTAAAGAGCGCAAGGAAAGGCAGGGTCTCCGCACTGGTTTGTGTCCCTCGAAGCCCAAGCCGCCACTTGGAGGAGGGTGGGGGGGGAGCGGGTCAGCACGCAGGGGGGGACACCAAGTACACCCCAATCTCGTTGATCGCCGTGGCACCACAAGGCCCCCAAAGCACAAGCCTCTGTGTAATTCAACCGAGGGTCCAGGAGGTCTGTGCCCACAGAGACTCAGGGGGGGCTCCCCACTGCACGAGCGCGTCGCTCCAGCCGCCCGCAGGTGGGGCCCGGAGCCACACCGTACAGCACCTTCGGCGCCAGGAGAGAGTTCTGCACAATCCAGGGGGGGGAGGCGGCCCCTGCGCCTCGAGGATCTTCACCGATTGCGCCCCACGCCCGATTCGCCAAAGCACTCAGTCTGCGGGGGGGATTCCAAATCGGCCCGCCAAAGAGTCCCCGCGGCACTCCCCGGGACCTCCGTTGCTCTCAGGGGGGGGGAGGGGGGGATCTCGCACCTCACCTTCCTCCCGCGTCCACCCACAGGTCAAGGGCTGCCCCCAAGGTCCCGTCGCGCCGGATCCAGTCGACGGGGCCGGGGAGGGGGCCGCGGTCAGTCTAGATGCCTCACTCCAGCGACGTGAGGGGGGAGGGGCGCCAGACCGGCAGCCCGCGCAGTCCGTGGCCGCACGTCGGGTGACGTCGGCCGGCTGGTGTTCGCACTCGGCCCCGCTGCTTGTGGCCCAGACATGCCGCGTTGCGGACTCCGTCTCGTCCGGCCGTACCACACTGTCCCCAGTGCCGACGGAGCCACCGCTGGGTACCCGCTTGCTGGGAGATTGGGTGGGGATCTGGATTCTGCCAGGTTACTCTGCTGGTGAAGGATATTTCAGGATTGTCAGGGCGATGCACGGCGGAGCTGCGGGACTAGGCAGCCATTTCGCTTGCCGGCTAGCTCCGCCCCCCGCGAACGCTAGTTAGCAGCAGATTTCTTACCGCTGAAAACTATCACTTTGTTAGCGACGTGTGTACAAGACGTTGCTACATGGCGATAGCTTCAGGGATCAGCGGCAAAAACTGCTGCTAACATTAGCGTGATGGCGATAGGAATTCCGGCGATAGCGGGCGAAAACCAATAAAAAGCCCATTAGCGGCAAAAACATGCACGTTAGTCAGTCCAACGTTAGTTTTCTTGGCCTCTAATGGAAAAAATAGCTTATCAGTCGACCACCAATAGAAATTAGGAGAAAAACAATGAAATGCAGAATGGAGCAGCCAGGGCTAAGTGCAGCACACATCAACAACCCTCTCAAGCCACCCAACATCCAGGATGACCAGGATGGATCACTGACATAATATCTACGACAACAATATCGACCTACCAGAATATTTTGTCAAGAATATGGATGGACAGATTATAGACATCCTAGCTTTAAAAAGGTAAGTACAAAAATAACGAAACCAAAATATCATTGTTTAAAATATTGTTGTATAAAATATTTTTTTTTAAATGTCTTAAAAATAAAATACAATTAACTAAATATAATTAATAAAAATATAGCGAATTTTTTTTTTAAATGATAAAAACATAAATGTAACATAAAACAAACTTAAACATATATATTTAAAAACAATTATATATATATTAACTTAATAATATTAATAAATAATCGTATCTGGGTATTAGAATAACTCAGAAGGTTGAGAAGATCCCAGAAGTTAACCTTGATCGCATCTTTAAAGAATGCCAAAAACAGATGAACTCGTGGGTGCACCTTCCCTTAACAATTTTGGGAAGAACTAACTTAGTTAAAATGTCCATTCTCCCAAGATAACATTTCTCTTTAATTCAATCCCACTGGCCTTTGACACGAAACAACTAGCGAAATGTCAAAGTGAACTAAACTCGTTCATTTGGAAGCACAAAGCCACTAGGTTAGCCTGGAAGAAACTTAGGCGGAAAAAGGAAAAAGGGGGTTTAGCATTACCCGACCTGCAATATTATGCATGGGCATTTCAGCTGTCTCACTCGCGAATGCTGCTGAAAATGCCAACTAGCACAACGGTGGGTGAGATGTTTTGTGCTATGCTAAGGGGGTCTGACTTGTCAGAAACAGGTGTTCTGTTCAAATTTGGAAACCAAAAATGTTTTAAAAAGATTAAATTGAAGACTCTACAGTCAACAGCCAGAAGCTGGTCAGCAATTAGAAGAAGAGTAGGGCTGGGCTATTACTCAAAAAGGGCACCATTATGGGATTCCCCGGGCACTCCTGCATGTCTTCGAGACACTCTGAGCAAGCCCCTTAGAGACTCTGGGCTTCTGACGTGGGGTGACTTGTTGAAGGGGCCCATTCTACTTTTTTGGGAAGATCTTCGGGGGATAGTGGGCCTGGCTTATCTAAGTTTAAATATCTTCAAATGAATAGCTGGTTCCAGTCACAGGTAAAAAGCAAAGTCCCCCTTGGGAAAGATAGTAATCTAGAAGATCAACTTGTAGTTTAGCCGGGAGGGAGAAGAGAGGTCTCATTATGGTATTGGGCCATTGCGAAGGAAGCAGAAGGCGAATTCAAACTAGCAGATGAATTATGGGGAGCACAGTTGAATATCCAGTGTGATCTGTTGTGGATTGATTCACTTAACAGTCCCTACAGAATAGTCAAACCTGCTTGGCTCAGGCGCAATCACATCTTTACAGTCCATAGAGCTTATCTTTCTCCCCTCAAACTCTCGAAATTTCAGCCGGCAAAGTGTGCAATAAATGTGGCTTCCCAGAGGCACCTGATGTACACATGTTTAAAGACTGCCTCCCTCTATCCGAGTTTTGGGACAAAGTTATAACATCTATGGAATCTATTCTGAAAGTCCCTTTGACAATTAGCTTAAAATTAATTATTTTCGGCCTTGATGATATTGTGGGCCCTGCAAAATGGTTGCTTTTCTACGCAATACTTCTGTCAAGGAGGCAAATATGCAAGTATTGGGTAGAACCAACAGCACCGACTCACTCAGAATGGCTGATGTCACTGTACGAGGCCTCTAAGGTTGATTTGGCCAGAACTTGTAACAAGAATAATTTGGCATTCTGGGAGCTATTGAAAACTTGGAGGAGGTAGGAGTGGGTTTTTTTTCCCCCCCCAGGTCCTATGATTATATGTCTTTAATGCTCCTCGGACTTCCAAAAGGGTCTCCCAGGCATTTTGTCCGGCAGGTTTTGTGGAAACCTAGACGGAGTACAAACCTTCTTCCCACGATCCTCCTTTGAGTAGTTGAGTGTCTTTAGCTCAGGGTAGTAAACTACTAGAATACCGGGACCCGAAATGAAAGATGGTGGTCATTCTATCTCCTTTTCTCGTCAAGTGGGGTCAAGGCAAATGAGGACAAAAAAATATATGTATTAATAAATATTTTTTTTATTTAATTATAAAATGTTAGAAACATAATAAACATTATAAATACATATATTATATATATATATATATATATATATCCTTTCCAAATCCGCTCTGAACGCGCTGTCTGTGGCCCCGAGGGAGGTGGCACCAATGTAACGAGCACGCCGGTAACCAAAAGTTTCAAAAGTTCCAAAGATAGCGGTGCTCTCAGATCATAAATCACACGCAACTCCGCTGCTGCTCCAAGGGTGTTTATTTTCCTAACAACATGTTTTGGCTGCGGACAGCCTTGATCACGTTTATATATATATATATATATACATAAACCTATCATATAAATATACAAATAAAATGTAGATATAATCAATACAAATATTTAAATTAATCATTATTTGTAAAAAATATTTTACACTACATTAACTATGACAGTAAATGAAATGTTGGATAGCATAGGGGATAAAATTACTATTCCCACTCCTCAAGAGAGTGCAACAGTAGGGAAATTCTTGGATAGCAAAGGGGAATAATTTACTATTCCCACTCCAGCAATTGCAACAGTAGGGAAAGTGTTGGATTGCAGAGGGGAATAATTTACTATTCCCACTCCACGGAGTGTAACATTAGGGAAAGTGCTGGATAGCAGAGGGGTTAAAATTACTATTCCCACTCCAGTAATTGCAACAGTAGGGAAAGTGTTGGATAGTGGGGGGTAAAAATTACTATTCCCACTCCACTGTGTGCACCAGTAGTAAAAGTGTTGGATAGCGTGTGGGTAAAAATTACTATTCCCACTCCAGCGAGTGCAACAGTAGGGAAAGTGGTGGATAGCGAGTGGATAAAAATTACTATTCCCACTTCAGTGAGTGCAACAGTAGGCAAAGTGTTGGATAGCGGGGAGGTAAAAATGTATATTCCCACTCCAACAAGTGTAACAGTAGGGAAAGTGTTGGATAGCGTGTAGGTAAAAATTACTATTTCCACTCCAGCTAGTGCAACAGTAGGGAAAGGACTGGATAGCGGGTAGGTAAAAAGTACTATTCCCAGTCCAGCGAGTGCACCAGTAGGGAAAGTGTTGGATAGCGGGTGGCTAAAAATTACTATTTCCACTCCAGTGGGTGTAACAGTAGGGAAAGTGTTGGATAGCGGGTGGGTAGAAATTACTTTTCCTATTCCAGCGATTGCAACAGTAGGGAAAGTATTGGATAGCGGGTGGGAATAATTTACTATTCCCACTCCACCAAGTGTAACAGTAGGGAAAGTGTTGTATAGTGTAGGGGAATAATGTACTATTCCCTCTGCAGCAAATACAACAGTAGGGAAAATGTTGGATAGCGGAAGAGAATCATTTATTATTCCCACTCCTGCAAAATAATTTATATAAATTACCAAATAATTAATTTTGCAAGAATTATTTACCTCCCACCATATTCCCTATACACGACACTACCAATATTGTTAAATAATACACAATTAACATAATTAATTAACAATTAATTAATTTAATAACAAGTAACACGCAACTTAAAAACCATCAAAAATAAACTCGTTCACACAATTAACACTATAAAACAACTTTGAATAAATATTATATATAAAAATTAATAAAAATATTATTATAATTAAATTACTTCCCACCCTACTCCCCTATCAACCCACAACCCGCTCCTATAAAATTACACAATTAACATATTTACCAATTAAATATTAATAATTATTATCTAATTAATAACTAATTAATAACATGTTTAACACAATTAACAATATAAAATATGAATTGCATAAATATTCATTATTAAATATATTAATTAATTAATTATAATTAAATTACTTCCTACCCTACTCCCCGATCAACCCAAAACCCGCCCCTAAAACAATTACACAATTAACATTTTACCAATTAAATATTAATAATTAATATTTAATAATAACTAATTAATAAAACAAATTAACACAATTACAGATATAAAATATTAATTACATAAATATGAATTAATTAAAAAAATAAAAATAAGTAATTAATTATAATTAAATTACTTTCTACCCTATCAACCCACAACCCGCTCCTAAAACAATTACACAATTAACTTATTTACCAATTAATTATTAATGATTATTAACCAATTATTGACTGATTGATAACAAATTAATTAACACAATTAACAATATAAAATATTAAATACAAAAATAGTAATTGATAAAATCATAATTTAATTAATTTCAATTAAATGACTCCCTCCCCCCCCTGTTCCCCTATAAACCCATACCCCGCTACAGAACTAAAACGCAATATTTTATTAAAAAAAAAATAATAACAACTTCTAAAAGATTAATAATAAATACATTATAATTAAAATATTTCCCACCCTATTCCCCTTTAAACCCCCAACCCGCTACGGAACTAAAATACATAAAAATTAATTAAGATAAAATATAATATTTCTAAAAAATTCTCACATACATTAAAAAATAAGCTATACTTTTAACACATATACTAACATACACAACACAAAAAAATGTCAATGTTATAAACAATGATAGTTTTACTAAAGATATTACTAACTTCGAAATTCAGTGAAATAATATTTCTTACCTGCATGTCGATATTCTTCTTGACGATATTCTTGCAGGTCGATATTCTGTCATGTCGCGATTCAAACATCGATATTTTGGTATATCAATATTTTAAACTCAATATTATGACTGCATACCGACCAGGATGAGAGCCTGATGCCTCGCAGGACCGGCGCCTGGAGCCTGGATGCCTCACTTGACCTGCGCCTGGAGCCTGGATACCTCACTGGACCTGCACCTAAATGCCTTGCTGGACCTGCGCCTGGAGCCTGGATGCCTCGCTGGACCTGCTGCTGGAGCCTGGATGCCTCACTGGACCTGCGTCTGGAGCCTAGATGCCTTGCTGAACCTGCGTCTGGACCCTGGATGCCTTGCTGGACTTGTGTCTGGAGCCTGGATGCCTTGCTGGACCTGCATATGGAGCCCGGATGCCTGGCTGGACCTGCATCTGGAGTTTGGATGCGTCACTGGACCTGCGTCTGGAGCTTGGAGTGGGATGCGGAGTAACTGTGGAGTCGATGAGCCTTGGCGGTAGACATTGAGGTGCGGCATTCTCCTGTACCTGGTGGTGAAGTCCCTGAGCTGCATCAAACTTGTGTTGCAGGAGCGCTGCATGTTCACGCCTAAGGGGGCCCTGCTGCATCAACTGAATCGGAAAGGTTTACCAGCGGACTTAGCGGCGACTGCTGTACCCACTCTTGTGAAATACTTCCTGGCTGAGGCTCCTGCTGGCTGAGTCACAGATTTGGAGAGAGTTTAGCGGATTGCACCACGGTGTCAATGTCCAGGTAAGGAGAAGGTGGGACACATGGTGGAGGAGGCCCGGGGTTGAGTCGCCCAGGCCTAGCACCTGTAGATGATGCACCCCCAGTGTTGGCTCATTAGCTATGGCGGAAAAACGTCGCCCCACTGCTTCCAAGCAGTGCAGGAAGAGGAACAATCATCACATGATGATAACTTCCTGATGTTATTTTGCCACGTTTCCTTTGTTAGAGCTGCTCCACTCATATACCCACTCAAATGCACAGTGACTGGTTAATTAGCCGCTCCAGCCGTACAAAGCAGTCAGGCGCACTGTCCTGTTCGCATTTCAGGATTCATTACAGCCTGCATGGAGAACATGCCTACACCTCCAGCCCCTGGCTGAACGCCTTGTCTGGGTGCCAATGACCAATCCCATTGCCGCATTGCAGCGTTGTGATTGGCTTAGGGGAGTGAGCCTGGCCGCCTACTTCCTGTTGCTGGAAGCAGTCTCAGGAGAGTAGTAGCAGCGAAGACACAGGATCCAGCCTCGAGGTAAGATTTCTCTCATCTAAATATTTACTTCACCCGCTCACACACACACACCCCTGCGTCCACGCCCCATCCAGGGTTCTTTCTGGTGTTTCCCACCTCCCCGCTGTACAGTCCCCCCGCATCACTTCTCAATGGCAGCCGCTGTGTGGCAATGCATAGTGGGTGTACAACTGGTGTGCCAAAGGTATATATGGAGTTACGACGCATACCATTATACCGCATTCCATTACAATGCATAAGATGTAAACATTACTATTCCAACTTGAAGTGAGTGCAACACCAAAACCTAATCCTTACACCCAAAGTAAACCCTAAAATTCATCTTTGAGCCCCCAAAACACACCCTAAAAATCATATTTGACCCAAATGCACACCCCAATTTTGATGATTGACCCCAAAACATAGCCCAATTTTCATATTTTACCCCATAATACACCCCACATTTCATCTCCGACACCCGAAACCCATACCCACCCTAAAAATATTAGAAATACCCCATTGCTGTCCTCACAATGCATTGTAATGGAATGCAATGTAAAGGCACTTGCGTTGTTGGATTTGAGTTCTAAAGGTATTACGATGTAATGCATGCATTGTAATGGACGTTTCCTGTGCCAAAGGTAAGCCATAGGCACGCCCGTCTGCGTCCGTCTTCCCCTGGATAGTGCTAAGCAGCAAGTACCCTTCATCTCGGACACTCCAGCCCTACGGCGCCAGCACCCTCATCGCCATCAACCCTGGACTTCACATCGCCTGCCAGGACCTACATCTGTTCCACACCAGACATCGCCATCACTGACGGCTACTAAATCACCCGCAAGACCACCCGAGGAGGCATTGCCATCACCTACAGAAGCACACTCCGACTGACTACGCACTCTAATGACCCAACGGTGACCATGCAATACCTCAACTTCCTAGTCGGGACCAACCCCAACCCCATCCTCTGCGGCACCCTCATCTGCAGGCCCCCGGGCCATGGACACCCATTATCCAATACCATTGTAGACCTCATTGCACACAAGGCTCTACCATCCACCGACAACATCCTACTCAGCAAACTCAAGTTCCACCTGGACAACCCCAGTGAAGTGAACACTACCCCCTCCTGGGGTAGCTCCCCAACATCAAACTCAAGCAGCTAGTCACCGCAGTAAGCCACATAGCAGGACACACAGTCAAGCATGTCTCCTCCACAATCAGGACCTTCAACTACAGCCACACAACCTGACTCTCCTGGACTGACCATCATTGTATACATCACGTCTTCACCATGCCCACCATACACAACTGCCATTATCGCCCCCTCACAGATGGATCAAGGCCACCGAAGTACGTCTTGTCAACAACCCTCGGCACCACCACCCCGCCAACGCTTACAGATGATGACACCGTAGCACGCAACCACCACTGATGGATCTCAAACTGCCCAACAACCGGGCACCCCTCAAGAACGGCACTGTGTCAGTACCTTACGCCTGCATGATGGCAGGCGCAAGGGTGACACAGTGCCACAGGTATAGGCTGGCCCCACTCAGTGCTGGAGTCACGTCATGGTTGTGACACGACTGCAGCAATGGGTGACCTTTGTGCAGACAGATACGTCAGGATTCCAGATGTATCTGTCATTACTTGCCTCATGGAGCGCTGTCCAGTAAATACAGCGCATCCGTGGTGTTACAAGAAGGACGTAGTGAAATGTGTTGCAACGCTGTCTTGTCACAGCGCTGCAACACTTTTCATGAGTGATGCCCAGGAATACACACTATCTTATTGATCATTCGCAGTCCTGCCCTGTTGTTTTGTCCTAGGGTAGCACAGCAACATTGCTTGCAGTGCAGTCCAGCAACAAAACCTGCTGAAATGAGGCCCCAAGGGTTATCTCCATTTTTAAGACCAGCTAGTTTCTGGTCTTAAAAAACTTCCTCTAAATGCAGTTAGAGGCAGTTTTTTTGGTCCGCCAAATTTAAGAAATCCCCTTGTAAATATCGCTAAGTGGGGTTAGCAGCCGTTTTTACACGGGAACGCCTCCCTTGCATGTCATTATCGCTAACAGAAGTGGCGATCTTTAAAATGGGCGTTTTTACTGGAAACTGCCGCTAACAGAGGTTAGCGGCAGCTTGTACATAAGGTAAACAAATCTTGCTGCAAAACCCTCGGAAAAGAGCTGCTAATACAGAGTTAACTCCTTGTATATATGCCCCTGTGTTTCTTTGGGACTCACAAGCTAATTTATTCATGTCACTGGAAAGCTGGTGGTATCAAGGAGAGGTGAGCAGGTGCTGCCTGCTCCCCTCATGTCCCTTTAACAATGTGCCTTTTTTTTGTCACTGTGACGTGGCGGGGCGACTACAATATGGTGGGAGGGGAGCACCAAATTATGCAGCATGGTCGACTAAAATTATGCTGCAGGAAAAAGCAAAATATGCGGCGCAAAGCGGCACATTTTGTGATAGTATTACTTATTTTTCTTAGTAATTTGTTCACGTTTACACTACCCATGCAAAAGTTTCATGTAATTAATACCAGTTTAAATCTTGAATATGGAAATAGGCAGCAGTAAGGGGGGACAGTCAACCTTCGCGAATGGGCTTCCACGTTGCGGCAACATATATTGCTGTTTTTTTGTAACTTGTGATGTGTTTAAATTATGCAGCAGTGTTGACTAAATTATGCTGCAGGAAAGGGCACATTATGTGGCGTCAAGCTACAGAATGCGGCACATTTGGTGATGTGGTGATTGTCTGGACAAAAGTTTCATGTCACTAGTACTAAATATCTACAGACTAGGCAGCAGATCATGTGACAAATTCAGTAAATCCATGATCAAGCAGAGAACGCATCAGCCTCAAAATCAAATAATTCCAGTGACCCAGGGGGACAGGGGTCACAATGAGGCACACTGTGATGAGGTCGAACACAAACCATTCGTTCTGCTCGCAATGTTGGACGTCACCCCTGCATTTGCAGCCATTTGTAAATTAGGTGCAAATACAAAAAGCAACTCGTAGATAATAAAGAAATGGGACGTTTGTGCTTCAATGTGAACTGCACCGTTGTTCTGAGCTAGACTGTTATAGCCAGTGCAGCACAATAATAGCGCTATGCTGTAAAATGGTCAAACGATTTCTTTGGGCTAACGTGATTTTTGATAGACAGCAATTTGCTAACTTTCACGTAAGTATTAAATAAAGAATGATTAAGAAACTATAAATGATCGCAACCTTAACCAGCTTATTAAGCGAGTCATGATTTCTAAATATAAGTGTGGACTGTTCTAAAGGACACTCTGTTGTCTGACGCGATTCACAATCTATCTTTTCTGGCGTTTAATTCTGCAGTTAAATACTTTAGTGACGTGGGGGAACAAAATACTCAACAATACAACAATCAACTATGCTCTACTGTTCCATAGCCTAACGCAGACAGCTAATTTGGCCTAAGTATGCATACATGTACTTTTCATGGAGTGACAGCTTTTGTCTGACAGAAATTGCCAATTCAGAGCCACAAACTGATCATTTTCCTATTGAGGAGAATTCAAAAAGCATTGGCTGAATAGAAAGTCTAAATTACAGCAAGGCTCTTACGTGCTCTTGAACATGAATGAGTGCAATGGTGCGATCTGTGATTCGTTTTTTTGCTGCCTGTCACTGTATATTACGTGTACAGCCCACAAAGATGAATAGGAGCAGCCCTCACATCAATGTGCTCAATTCAAATGCAAACCAAGCGTAAAATGAGCTTATCGCAATCACCTTAACAAACAAGAGAATAAACAAAAATAGAGCAGGAGAACAGACGAGGTAAACTTGGGACGACAACTAAATTAGTCTAGCCAGGAACAAAATTATTTGCATCAATGGAAACATCATTAAATATGGTAAGCATTGATATTCACTGATACACTTGAGCACTTAAAGACACCTGCAAAAATGTATTCATAAGGGTGCAATATAACTTGTGGCTTCTTAATTTAAGCATAGAGTAGAGATCGGAAGGTAAAATCATTCGTCCACTAGGCAGTAATGGGGCATGGGCCAAAAACTGCCAGAGAACTAACTGCCTATTTCTCATTCATTTTACAATTTAGTGGGCGGGGAAGGTTGGGTTGCCGCAATTGGCAAGCCTATTTTGTTGGCTGTGACGTTTGCAGACATGATGTTGGGCCCGCTGCCCATTTCAGGATGGCTATACCTCCTTCATTTAGAGCGTGGTACCATAATGCAAAATGGAAGTCTTGCTAAGAAACTGCTGTCAATTTCAGAAACACTAAACCAGTTAACTTAGCAGATGTAATCAAGGGAGCAAAACATATGCACAATATATGTGGGATAAAGTACCCCCAGTTGTACATTATAAGGGTATTTCAAGTCACAGAGGTGCCCAATGAACATATATATTTCTTTATACGATTATGGAACTCTGGGGTGACTTGCAGTATCCTTATCATGTAAGACAGGGGTTACTTTATTTCTTACATTACATGGTCACTGTAGAAAGCTGGCTCTTTATATAATATACTAAAAAAGGAATAGCATGCATAGAATCCATGTAATCCCTTACTAGTCAACAGGGGCTTGCTCTGGCAATCCCAAGGTGCTCTTCTATGGGGTAGTGTAGTTAAGCAGCCTTAGACGTATTAGAGAGGAGTGTTAGACATCCACAGATATACACAGTAGTCAGTAAATGATACAAACAACTCAATATGGAGTTCCACACCAATTTATAAAAATAGCATGCATCTTAATATATATATATTTAGGCAACAGAAACAATATGTGAGTATGGGGCAAGGTCCAAGGCAGCACTAACAGGTCACCTCCAGCGACACTAGGGTGGCCGGGTGCAGTGGTCTAATGCAGCGTTGAGTGATAAATGTTAGTTAATGGGACTCGGTCTCCACAAAAAGAGGCTGCAGGTTTGGACTGGGAGGCCAGTCGGGTTGAACCAATCAGAGGGTTGAAGTCTTGTGATGCTATGGGACATAGGGCACTGGTGGTTCTCAACCCTTTGGGCTAGGGCTGCCGGGTGCAGAGATTATTTGAGGTGAGTTTCTTTGTCTAGGAACACTCCCAGTTCATGAGGCCTACAAACAAAGGCTCCAGCTGGCGTTGGGGAGTTCACAAAGGGTGAAACCAATGTGAACTCTGTCCTTTGAGGGCTTGTGGACCATGCTGACACCTTTGGCCCACTTCGACTGGGGCTGGGGGGCTTGGGTGCAGTATTGCTTGGCAGCGTTGGGTTTTGGCGTGCCTGAAGTCCTCACAGTTCTTCTTGAGTTGCCTGCAGGATGGAGGAGAGCAACTCTGCTTCTCCACAGGAGTCCTGGGTCTTTGTTGAAGGCAGGCAGTCCTCTCAGGCTTTGAGAGGCATATCCGCTGCAAGCCAAGAAGACTTTTGTGCAACTTGACGGGTACAACAGACAGGCTGGCAGGGCTGGGGCCAGATCAGGTACTCCTTTGCCAGTCTTTGCTTTCATAACTCTTCAGTATCATTCTTCTTCGTATGTCAGCAGGATCTGATTCCCTCATGCTAAGGTCTTTCCTAAATACTGAATTTAGGGGTGTTATGGGAGTGTAGGGTAGTAGCTAATGGGCTAATTACCCATGGGGGTCACCACACCTCCTATATCACCACTTTGTGTGGAAAGTGGGCATAACCCTGTCCCGGAGACCCTAAGATTGACATCAGCAAGATGGATAACTCTGAAAAGTCACCTGCACTTCAGGTAGCCCAACTTACAGTTATTACTAGCCTCAGGATGAACACGCCTCCCAGACTAGCTCTTTTTCCAGCTTTTCCAGTTACCAAAGGGCTCTGGACAAAGGTGGCCAGTTTCTTCTCCTGTGAGGGAAGACAGATGTGCATACCCAAGGCGGTGGGCTTTTTGAAGCTCCGCTGTCTATGAACACTAACCTGCAGGTTTTCCTGTGCGAGGGGGTGTAAACACCCTCTGCCCAAGAAGGCTTTGCTTCTGTCCTCCTGAGAGCAACGGCCCTCACCCTTGGGGGCCAGAAACTTGTCTATAGTGGCAGACTGGCGAAAACCAGTCAGTCATCGCACCAGTAGCTGGTAGGTTTTCAAGTGTCAGCTCTGAGGTGCCCTCTGTGAGCATGTATTAATAAATCCAACACTGACACCAGTGTGGGTTTAGTAATACAAGAGGTTTGATACCAAACATCCATATTTTCAGTGAAGCCATCATGTAGCTTATGAACTCATTTTCACCTGTGTCCAGCACATGTACTTAAAATGGCTGCCCTATTCAATTGTATTGGCAGCAATCGAGATGACAACCACAGTGGCATATCTGCTCATGCAGATATGTCGTCACATATAATATAGTGCACTCTGCCTTAGGGCTCTTAAGGCCTACTGTGGGGTAACTTACTGATACTGCATGCAGTGTCTGTGGTAATGGCCCACAGGAATGTAAGCCATGTCGTGTTTTCACTTTTATCTGCACCAAGACACACAGCCTGCATGGCAGTCTGCAAGTGTTTGGTGAGGAGTCCTTTAGTGTGGGGAAACATCCGATACATCGCATGTGATACATCGACCGCATTGTTACATTGCAAACCATTAAAACGCAAGTTGTTACAAGGACTTGCTGTAGGGGGCAGAAGGTGTTGGATTTAAAATCCAACACACTCCCTACTGTTGCACAGACTGGAGTTGGAACAGTAAATTATACTATTCCAACATCCAGCGGACCCTACAGCAAGTTGTTGTAACAACTTGCATTGTAATGGCATGCAAGGTATTGCATGCGATGTAACCTCACATATTCTTTAGGGTGGCAGCCCTTAAGAACCCTCTTAAACCTCCTTGCCCTAGGTACCAGAGGTACCACTTACTAGGAACTTACAGGGAGTGCTAAAGGTATTGCCAATTGGGGTACAATTGCACTGTTATGGGAAAGAGATCTGGTATTGGGGACCCAAGCAGAAAGCCAGTGCTCTTCCAGTTGAAATCCACATCAGGTACAAGACAAAAAGTGGAAATGACAATGTCAGAAAGGGGCACGTTCCTACAGTCACACCATCACCTTTCACATGAACCACTTAAATCCTTGGTGCGTAGCTCTTTCATATGAAAGAGAGAGCATGTTCGCAAACACAACGAATAAAAACAGAATCTCTAGTGCAAAATTAAGCATGTTCAAAAAGCTTTTGGATATTTGCTGCAAAAAGATATTAGACTTAGTTCAATACAAGTCATTTAAAAAAAGGCTCAGTAGCTTGTAATGTGTCGACACATGCAGACAGATTCTAATTTTCTTTAATTTCCTAAGGAGTGCAAAAAATGAACATGCTGCCATGAATATCTCCTTTCTGCTTGTCAATGTACAGCTGGAAAAACAAAGCATAAGAGAGAAAAGCTACATTTTGTTTTCGTTCTTCAAACAGCTGCTTTAATTATGCTTTTTGTGCTGATCTGCATTTTCTCTTGGCTGCAGGCTCTGGCAGCAGTCATTGTGAGATAAGAACCCAACTGTCATACCTTATGACAGTTGAGTTCTGTATCACTTCTTTATAATAGACAACATTGACTATTATAAAGTGATTAGAGGAGGGTTTTTATACAGGGTTTGTAGAATCCCATGTATTATACCTACGTTAAAGGGAAAACCTTTCCATATCCACAGTGGCCAGGAGTAGCAGGCTCTACTCTCTTACAATGGAGGGCAGGTCTAGCTGTAAGTGCAGATGAAGTTCCAAGATGTTGCTACAGCTCTTAGAGGTACTGTTTGAGGATGGTAGCCCCCTATGAAACATTACGGAGTGTCAGAAAATGTCACTAATACTAAAAGAAGTACATTCCATCATCTAAGCCCCTTACCTCCCAAGATATGAGTTTGATGATTGATGCTCAAATGATAGCTAGCACTAAGTGTATGACCCATTAGAAACAGGGATGAAAGGGTAAGTGAGAGAGGAGCACTAGGTCTGATATGAGGTATTCAATTATCTCAATGCCACTCAGGCAGTGCCACAGTCTCGCCACACAGGGGCACATAAATCATGAATTACCAACGTTTAAATGATACAGACGTGAAGCATAATAAATAACTATATATGCTCACCAATGTACTAGGCTAGTTTTGAACATGACTCATACTTCTCGATTGACCTTCTATATGATAGTGATGAATCAGGAGACGGGATGAGAAGACCGAAGAAGAAGTTAGATTCTGAAGAGTGAAATTGTAGTGCGGAGACACAGAAAAGGAAAAAACGAGAAACATGGTTACGTTACACACAAGGGGGTGTTAGATGTGAGCTGAGAAGAGATCCAGCGAAATCGCAGTAAGCCCACACTTTGAAGGCACTGCAGCACATATTGAGCTGCTTCTTATACAAGTGCTTCCGGTCATAATCTGGTATTTCCTGTCTGAAAGCACCGCCTTGGAAAGGGAGGAGGGCTGGATGTGTGTATACAATCATCTACAGTTCCAAATATGTGCATACGTTTTATCTGCTCAATCATCAATACGTATCCTAAAAAACTAAAAAGGCAGCCAGGATTCAAAAATTGACATGTAAATCAGCCTAAGGTGAAAACACATTCCCTTGGATGAAACTACATCTGAATACCTTGCCATTTGCTGCAACTCCCACAGAGGGGACATTTAACGACAGCCTATCAAAAATATATTTTACATGTGAATTTGGCACAGCTAGGCTCCCTATTTCAGAGACTTTTACTTGGGTGAAACTCAATTCACAGTATCATAAATTGACAGGAATAATCCACCCACAAAGGGAAGCAAATAACCTACATGGTTTTAAAGTACCAGTGTGAGACATTCAGTGCCCATTAGGAGCACCGTTATGTTCAGCCACTCGGTTGAGCTATGAATGCGCCCTTTTCTCTTTATGACTAGAGTCTACGTGGAGGTCGAGATCCTTCCAGACCTCTCACTCAGGGGCGGTGGGTGAGATTTTAAAGTGGTGGGGCGCAAACTAATTAGCATACAACACCATAGCGAGCGAGCGCAGCGAGCGAGCTCGAACCCCAAAAGGGGGGTTTGGGGGGATTACCCCCCCCACGAAAATTTTGAAGAAAAATCGTGCATTTTCAAGCAAATTTGAGAAAGCAGGAAGGTTAATAAAGCAATTGTGAAAGTGCAGTTATTGCATTAATAGATGGCATAACATAGGTAACTGCTTATTCAGTATTACCACAGAGCTTCATACATTCTGTCCTATTATGCTCAGGTACTGAATTCAGACTATAAGACTTTCATGGAAATCTCAGCTCTAAGAGTAGAAGAAGTTGCACAGCAGTGTAATGGTTGCCAGGCTCGTTCCGCAGGAGCGTCAGGAACTTGAAGAAAAGTCCACAGTCTTCCCCTACGGCCTTCCGACTCTATTAGACTCTAGAGTAACGAATGGCACGCAAGGGGAAAACAGGGAAACAAAACAAGGAAAGGCGGGGGAAGAAAAACAGTCTCACAACATACTGAATATTAGACTCTAGAGTAACGAATGGAAAGCAAGGGGAAAACAGGGAAACAAAACAGGGAAAGGCGGGGGAAGAAAAACAGTCTTACAATATACTGAATATAAAAGAGGCAGCACAATGCGCTGTTACGGTGATTCTGGTTGAGCTGAGCTTTGTACGCACACTTTACATAGGTCCACGCAAGCAGGTACCCCAAACATAAATGGTATAAAGGTTTTCACAATTTGCCAAGGGGAAAGGTTTGATAGGCAACACAAGCAACGAATCGTTCACCCTGCGGGAGACAGGTCCGGCCAGTGATCAAAGGTGAGCAAATCTGTGTAGTCTCCAAATAGAACAAACACTCCAAAACTTTTAAAAACAGAGATAACAATGCATTTCTTACCTCAATCAGAATTTTTTGTATTCAACAAACAAGTAGAAGCATTCACTTTTTGTAAATGAAATCTGCACGTCTGTCTTTCAGTGTAGCAAACTTGTCAATTACTTTCATGTTGAAGTCCGGTATCTTTTGGACTAGTTTGCTCTCTACAGATAGCATCGCCAAAGCATTTAGTCTTTCCTCTAGCATGGTGTTCCTGAGGAATGTATTTATGCGCTTTAAGGCTGAAAAACATCGTTCAGCTTCTACTGTTGTCATTGGAGTCGTAATCACAATTTTTAGTAAAGTCACTGTCTCTGTAAGTGAGTTTTCCATATGCAGTTTATGAATTAAACTCAGCAAAGTCAAGGCGCTTGTGGCCTTCCGGTACACAGGCATTCCGTAGAGTACAGTTAACTCAGTTCTCAGCTGCTCTTTTTTGAGCATAGGATATGCTTCCGCAGCCTGATTCATAGCACGCTCAGGGAAGGATTCCTCATATTGTGCAAACTCTTTACTTTGCAATAAAGTTGCACTCACCAAATGTTTTGTGAATGAAAAACGTTCTTTTGCCTGCACAATTACAATGTCACATATCTCCTTTCCAATTCGAACCAGAGAGGTGATGTTTTGTCTGCGGTTTGCAAAAATAGAATGCTCCGGCAGTTTGCTCTCTAAATCGTCAACCCCAGCTCTCACTTTCATAATCTTTTGTACAAATGCAGATGTATTGGCTTTCACTAAGACAGTATCTAGGTCTTTTCTTTGCAACTGATCGTATAACACATCAACAGGAAGCATTATGTCATGAAATAAAAACAGTAAGAACTGAAACTCTTTGTCTTGTAGTGTTCTGATAAAGCCATGGGCTTCACTCTGACTTGTGTGATCAAAGTCTGCTCTGGATGCTATGGCGACAAAACATTTCTCAAGGCCCTCCCTCTGTTCAAAGATTAAGTTGACTGTACGAATGTGAAAGTTCCAACGAATTGAGGATCCCCTTGGTACGCTTTTGTCCACAATCTCATGAAGGGCTTCTGTTCTTTTGGGGGAACTTGAGAAGACTGCTGCTATGCCTCCGATATCCTGAAAGAAAACTCGTGTCTCTCTGATCTTTGATACCGCCTGTTGCATAATAAGATTGAGTTGGTCGGCGTAACAGTGCACAAAATGAGCATTAGGGTACACATCTCTAATTCGTTTCTGTACTCCACTAAGGCTTCCACTCATTACGGACGCACAATCATAGCTTTGTGCGATAAGTTTTTGTTTTTGAGGCAGGTCCGGGAAAATGAAGTCCAGTTGACACAGTATTGCTTCAGTGATGGTTGCTGCACTAGAGTCACTTAAATGCGTGAAGCCATAAAATCTTTCCACAACGTTTCTGTCACTGTCAAGGTACCCAAACACTAACACGGACTGTGTTTGAGTGGACACATCAGTGGTGTCATCAGCCTGAATAGCTACAAAGTCTGTGTTTCGCAACTCTTGCACAATATGGCTTCTTATAATTTCGAGCATACAGTCAAGGAGTTCATTTTGTATTGTATTAGAGGTGCCCTTAAAGACTGTAGCACGTGCTAAATGTCTTTCCAAATCCTGGTCTATGGTTGACATTAAATCCACTAGGCCTCGGAAGATCCCAGGTTTTGAGGAAGTTTCTGATTCGTCATGGCCTCGCAATGCCAGTTCGAAAGCACCACAGAAACGAATGCAATCAATGATCTTGGATAGATTTTGTCTGTTCTTATCAACAGCTTCATTGTGTTTTTGAATGGATTTGCGATATGCATCATTTATCTGCTGCTAAATTGGTGCGTCTTCCCCCAACATTCCCAGTCTTGTCTGGTTTTCCAGATGATTTCTTGTGAGCGCATGCTTCTTTATTTTTTAGCGATGTGCTTCAGGTCGACCATTCCTTGCCGTGTCCAAGAAAAGTCACTGCCATACAGCAAGCAGGGGAAGCAGAACAGAGAATTTCTTATAGGGCTCCCTGTAAGCCAATCAGCTTTTTTGTACCAGGCATTTGAGAATGTACATTTTGACATTTTTCCTCTGTCCTGGCTAGTTTGCTGTAGGTTTATTTCAGGCTGATGAGGTCCTAATTATTTTATCTGTAGTTTTTGTTCAAGTGGCCGTGACTGGAATGACTTTGCAATCAGCTCTTGTACTGTATTCATGATGGTGTGTTGTTGGCCTTACCAATATATATATAGATTAAAGAAACCTGTCAATAATCAAAGTACAATATATAAGGTGCAGTGCAATAATATCAAATTTCAGTATAAATACATTATACATATATCTTGTGCATTATCCTAATACATCTCAAATGACTGCTAAAAATAGAGCTGTACTCGCTCCTGCCTCTCTGTGCCATAGTGGTTGCCGGAGGCACTGAAAGACACTGCTTGAGGGCCTTGAGAGTGACCACATACAAACATAGCCCTCACTCCCATGTAAAAAAATATATAGCATCAGTTTCCTTACCTTTAACACTGGTGTTTGCTGGGTTGTAGCCGGGGTCGGGTGAGAGAGCAGCAAAGGAGGTTGGGGTCCTCTTGTTGTTTGCTGATAAACCTGTCAATAATCAAAGTACAACGTATAAGGTGCAGTGCCATAATATGAAATTTCAGTACAAATACAAATACATCTCCAACAGCTCCCCTTCCCACAAAATGACTGCTAAAATACAGCCGTACTCGCTCCTGCCTCTTTGTGCCATAGTGGTTGCTGGAGGCACTGAAAGAGACACTGCTTCAGGGCCTGGAGAGTGACCAGATACATAGCCCTAACTCCCATGTAAAAAAATATATAGCATCATCAGTTTCCTTACCTTTAACACTGGTCACTGGTGTTTGCTGGGTTGTAGCCGGGGTCGGGTAAGAGAGCTGCAAAGGAGGTTGGGCTCCTCTTGTTGTTTGCTGATAAACCTGTCAATAATCAAAGTACAATGCATACGGTGCAGTGCAATAATATTAAATTTCAGTACAAATACAAATACATCTCCAACAGCTCCCCTTCCCACAAAATGACTGCTAAAATACAGCCGTACTCGCTCCTGCCTCTCTGTGCCATAGTGGTTGCTGGAGGCACTGAAAGAGACACTGCTTCAGGGCCTGGAGAGTGACCAGATACATAGCCCTAACTCCCATGTAAAAAAATATATAGCATCATCAGTTTCCTTACCTTTAACACTGGTCACTGTTGTTTGCTGGGTTGTAGCCGGGGTCGGGTAAGAGAGCAGCAAAGGAGGTTGGGCTCCTCTTGTTGTTTGCTGATAAACCTGTCAATAATTAAAGTAGAACGCATAAGGTGCAGTGCAATAATATGAAATTTCAGTACAAATACGTCTCCAACAGCTCCCCTTCCCACAAAATGACTGCTAAAATACAGCCGTACACTGGCCAATCGGAGACTGAGTAAGCATACTGTGGTTTAAAACCTATAACCTCCAGGTTTAGTACATAGCAATTACATTAACCATCAGAGTTTTACTTGAGTCTTACATCCTACAAACAGGGCATACAAGAAAATTCTGCCTCTGATCACACACTTATTTGCTTCTTCATTTGAAAGCAGCTATCTGGGTCGTGCTGTGTTGCGCAGGTGATACCTCTTTACAGGCTTGTATTGTATTGGTATTTATATAGTCCTATCTGGTCCCTTGTGAGACCCCAAAGAGCTTTCTGGATTGTCACTTAAGTAGCCAAGCTATATGCAGAATCTTTGCAGCCCTTAATGCACCTGACAATCTCTTCTTGCATGGGTTTCTTAGGCATCTTTCTGGTGCATAGTTGTTAGTGTTTATTGTAGTTTGTTCCATGTGGGAACAAGTTGGTGTAGGGCGTGAGGTTTGAGGGAGAGGTAGGTTGAAAAAGTATGGAGTGATGCATAGAGTGTTTGATTTGAATAGGGGCAGCTGCACAAGCAAGTACTTACCTGGGTAAAGAGAGGGCGGTATGGCATGGAACTGTGGATGATACAAAGCAGGATAGAATGAAATTACTAATTCACTCTATCTCACCACCTCACTCTCTAATACACTAAGTCACTTACACTCTCTCTTTCACTACCTCACTATCTCACTACATCACTCTGTTTCTATCTTAATACCTCACAACATCACTAACACTCACTACTTCACTCTCTCTTACAATACATCAATCTTTCTCTATCTCACTACCTCACAACATCACTACCTCACTCTCTATCTACCTCACTCTCTCACTACACTCACTCTCTATTTCAATACCTCTCTATCTCGCTACCTCACTCTCTCTCTGCTAATGCAATATGCCTAATGCAATATGTAACACATATGCAAACACTTAAGCTATTCACAATAGAAATGACAATAACATTTACTTAGGGATAAAAAAAATAATAATAATAAGCAATGCCAATAGCTCTACCTATATTATTGCCGAGACCATTGAATTATAAATGCTTGTTTAATTCTCTTTTACCTTCCCACCACGAGAGTAAGCAACGTAGATATTAAACCTTCTAGGGCTCTTTGAAAAATGTATACCAGTCTTTGTACTACCTGGGCCGTGTGTAAACATCATACAATCGTACTGCTTACAATGTCAATGTATTCAGCTCATGTATGTATGCAAACCGCTTGTTTTGCACTAAAACTTTTAAAAATGTATATAATAAGTTCCAAAGAGCCGTGGCCTTTATACTCGATCCTCTTAAAGTATCTGTTATCCTCAAAATGCGTTTCACATTTACCAACAATATTCTATTGTATAAGTTACTTTCCTCCGCTTCGCTCTTGCCAGAGCATCCTACTTGTTAAAAAATCCTACTGCTAAGGCCCTCCCCTGCCCATCACACCATGAACCAGGCTCTGTACACCACCATTGCACTGGCTTTCTTTTTGTTGCTTTGTACGTTCACTCCAATACAACACCATATTTTTCACAAATATAGGAAGGTTGAATAGCGCAAAGACCAATCATGACATTTTAACTCCGCGCTGAGATAGCCCCAGGCTTCCCCTTAATTTCCCAACAGTATTCCAAACTACATGCTGTTCTAAGGCTCTTGGCTTTGTTCCCAAAAGCGCACACACAGATGTCATGCACATTTAGAAGCATTCCTCATTGCCTCGAGTGAAATTCTACACAACAACACATGGCAGTTCTTGGATTTTGGGGGTTAGGAATGGGAGCTGGGTATGTGTGACCTAGTCGAGTTTCTTTTTCACCTGCAAAATAAGGCATGATACATGTGTTTATCTGATCAATCTAAGAGAATGTCTAGTTTCTTATTGTTCCTAATACTTGTATTGGCTATTCCTAAGCGCTGTCAGTATTTGTTAAAGGAGAACTGAGTAGTATTTGTGCCTTGCACATTGGAGAAGGATATGCATTTCCTACCCCCCTCTCAGAACATCCATCTTCCAGCAAGAGACCTGGAAACATGAATCAAAGAGCAATTCACCCTTAAACCAAATATCCCATATGTTAAACCACCCACATCTGAGCTTTGCACTCTGAAGTCATATTGTGCACCCTTTAATCCACCCAAACAAATAAATGAGATGCAAGTTTGATCCATAGGTCGCTCACATGAGGTTGCTTTGGCTAGCACATTCCTAAGGGGTGGAAAGATATCTTCTTTAGCAGGAGGTGGTTGCAAAGGACAAATATGGCTTTTAGTTGAGGTTTGGAGACTAAATGTACCTGTGGTGCTGACAATCCTGACTCTGTTCCTTGAGCACCTTAAAACATGATGTGATCCACAACCGATATTATGAGCAAGTGCATATGTTGCTGAGTTGCTCCATACTGGGTCCATCTTTGATTATGTTAGGCCACCTAAGGTATAATGGCGATGTCTGTTAAACAATGATGTTTATTGAGATAATAAGCCACCAGTGGCACAATAATGCCCATCCATCCCATCACACTGACCCTCATATAGCAGCGATGGCTCTTTATATACTGTGAATATCGAACTCATGATAGCACCCACTTTGACATAATGCTGGTCCTGACGTAATACTGGCAATTCTAAGCATACTGTCAGCATCCAAGTCATGGTGATACCAGCCTTTTGCTTAATGCTCCCCTTGCATTAGTGTGCATTCCTGGCAACATTTTGCCGTTCCTGACATGATGGTGCTCACCCAAAGGGTAAAATTGGATTTGCTATCCCTGGTGAGATGGACTAAACGTTAGGAAAAATTGCTTGTCCTGGCATCACTGTGTCAATATTTGGCCATCTATTTGCATGCATTATCTAAAACATACAATTAAAGCTGTTGATGGCGCGTTGAAACAATACTGTGGTTTGAGGAGCAGATCCCCTCCTTACATTTTACTGTTAATGGCAAGACATCTCAGAGTTTTGTGTATAGGACAAGCTGTGTTTGTCTATCCATTCATGTTCTCACTAACCAACGTGACTATTCACGCAATCAGGAGCTCATTCATCAATCTGTGCACCCATCTATCCCTGCACTCACTAACAGATGTATTCATCTATCTATGCACTCAAACACTCATTCACTTTCCCGACAATCGAGTCTAACATTCATTCATCAGCATACTCACAAAAGCTCGCACACACAACACAAGTCATATAGGCTCAGTACTTCCACTTTCAGAAAAAAGCCAGTCTGGCATCACGTTCTGAACCACTCGTCACAGAGCATGGGATTGCGATCTAGATTCCCCCTTGGGGCCCTTGTACGATGGGCAATGGAAATATTGCTGCGCTCAATCACGTGTGTTCTCAGCTAATTACAGATTGCAACTTGTTCACTTTAAGTATTTACATAGGCTTTACATACAGTTTTTTCCTGGCGTCAACTCAACCCATGCTGTGATTCCTTGGCCAAACATTTAATCTCCCCGTGCCTGAAATAATATCAGTAAAATCTGACTTTGTGTAATGTAATTTGGTGCTGGTAAAAAGCCTTTGGGCCAAGTTCGCGCTATATATAAACAACAAAAATGCATACACTGCTTGTTGGCGTGTATTCCCACCGTTTCACAGAAAACAAAAAAAAAACAAGCGCCTTTATTTATTACACAAGAACTCTTTTTATTACCCTCTGAAGGTTGAAAGTGCGAGTCGCCTTTACAAGATTTTGGAGCTGTGTCCTTCCTGCACGTTACACCCATATTTCCGCATCCGGTGCTTAACTCAGCTGCCTTATCAGTTATCAAGATTGTACACCTTTAATGCGGTGTTGATGGCGATGCCTCACCTTATTCACGAGGGGAACACGAGAGTTGCCCCACTTACACCTTCCCATGGGTTGTGTGTGGCGTGCATCCCTGGGTTCAAGCAGAGATAAGTAACCCAGGAATGCGACCTTGTCAGTGAGCACATCCAGCATGGCGGAGGCTGCCACGTCATGAGGCGGCTGACACGCGTGGGACAATTACTTTCTGTCATGGTGGATATCGTGTTCACCCGATGCATGTTTTGGGTGGCTGGTCCCTGACCCTGAACCACCAGTCTTGTCAGCAGTGTCCCTAACGCGCGGGGTGGGCGGGTAGAATGGAGGACGGTGTGTGTGTGTGGGGGGGCGGGGGTGGGGGAGAACGAGGCAGGCAGCAGAAAGGTGTGCTGTACCCCGGCGATGTGGCAGGTCACGCAGGTGCACTAGATTAGCCAACGACATGCACCAACCAAGAGGGGCGTCACTGATATCTCCCATCGGACACAATTATTGCAAAAAGTAGTAAGCTGTTCAAGCAGAGGTAAAAATAAATATGATATTAGGCAGCCAATTTGTTTGCTTTTTGCATTTTTTAGCTCTGCACAGCTGGGAGACGTATGGCGCAAACACTGGCACGCTTTCTTGCTTGTTTCCTGTCAGTGTCCCATGCCCCGTGTGGCGGGCCTACGTTGGAAGTCAAAGGCATGAAAACCACCCTCAGTGCACTCGCTGCCCCTTGGCCTAACCTGCCCTTCAGCGCGCAGCGCATGTAGCACTTAGACTCATGCTCATTAGCACATTTATTTAAGGCACAGGTGAAGAGCAAAAGGAAACCACAGCACAACATACTGCCATTTGCCAGTTTGCTGCTAAATCTACAGCACACGCACTTTTATTTCGTGAAGCCTTTATGCATATATTTCTAACTTTTGCTCTCTTTATGTCCTCTCGGGTGACGAGGGGGCTCTTTGAAGAACCACACCGTGCTTTGCTTCTGAAGCTAAGCTATTAACCACCGCAATCGACGAGGGTCGCTTATGTGGGATTCAGACAGTCAGTCGAGGACGCGGTGGCCTTCAAGAGCTGGCTCACTTGTTTTGCGGTATTCGAGGCAGCATTCGGGCTTATTCGGGTTATTACAAATACAAGCCCATTTCAGAGTTTGATTGCAAGAGTAGATGAACAAATCAAAGGCCTGTGGAAGTGCTGCAATGTCGAGGTGGTCAAAATAAACCCTCTTCTTAAAGGTTTTGCAAGTTAAGTCAAGTGCCACAAACTGGATACTACAGCGGTCTGCATGGCGCTAGAGAGAGCGACTCACCTACTTGATGATTGAAGAATGATGTGATGACGATGATTCGATCGATTGACGATAACGATTCTCTCCGGACCGTTGGTCTCTCTCTCTCTCTCTCTCTACGCGTCGCTGCTCACTGAATCGCGATGAAACAGAGAGAGCCCCCGCCCCCACTTGCACTTAAGTACAATTCAGCAAAGTGCAAACGTCACGGCGCGCACCGCGCACGTCCCCGTCTCCATGGCCAATCACTCCACCACCCACGACGCGCGGCATCCAATAAGGAATTTGCTGTCCTTCAGCGTGGTGGCCCAGCCAATCCTGGCGCTGCATAAGCGCCAGGATTGGCTAGGGGGTCACACAGATTCCTCGCCCTGGCGCGGCACCTTCTCAATCAACGGGTTAGACGAGCTCCCCCCCTGGGCCCCTTCTTCAGTCCGTGCTGGTGAATTCAATTGACGGTAATGCGCATGCGCGGGCAAGTTTCCGCCCTGATGCCTCATGCGCGCAATTTGAATGTGTTGACTCACTGTTGTTAGTTACCCAGGTTACCAGGCCAGCCCCACCCCCTGCGCACTCCAGATAACATTGTGTCTATCCCGATTCCGAAGCGCTGTGTTGCGTTTCATTTTAGATGCTCCCTCTCTGACTCTGAGGTTTCGCAGCCGCAGGTGCGTCCAGGCTTAGTGGGGCTACGCCCATACGCCCCAATGGACGCACAGCCGCTGCTCTCACTAACACTGTAAACATGCAGAGAAGATAGTTAAGAGATAGAGTTGTTCTTTATATAGAGCGAGTGAACGGAGGATAAAGTGAAATGTTCCAGATTGTGTGATCTGTGATCACTGACCTGCTTCCATAGCTCACAAAACATATTGCTCACTTTGAGTGGGTTCGATGTTGAAATATTCATAGTCTAGTGCTCTCCCTTCGTGCTTCTGCAGCTCCAAATCTCCTCTCTTCTTGGTGACCTTTGGAAAAAATATAATTAATAACACCTGGCCAACATTTACAAACAATTGGTGTTCAGACAAAATATCGAGCCAATAATATCGACTGATACAAATGTCGAGTTGGAAATATCGTGACACAGAAAACTCATGAGCAAGAGTATCGTGGGTGAGAATATCGATTTTAAGGTAAGAAAAATCGATGTTAAAAATATTGTTGTTAATAATATAGATTTTTTATTATTTTTGTGTATTGTAATATTTATGTTAATTGTATATGTTTATACATTTTGTTTAAATATTGTTCATTTTTAATATGGTTTGTAAATTAATGGTAGGTTTTAAATTTAATGTAATCGTTTTTTGTTATTTTTATTATTATTGCAGGCTGTGGGGTTTATAGGGAATAGGGTGGGAAGTAAATGTATTAAAAATAATTCGCATATTTAAATGTATATTAATTATTTATGTTCATTGGATAATTTGTGGGTTTTTGTAGGGGTATAGGGTGGGAAGAAAATGTATTATAATTGATTTATATTTAATTTTAATTAATATTAATTATTTAAATGATAATTATTCATGTAAATCAGGCTTCTCCAACGAGTAGCTCGTGAGCTAATGATAGCTCTTCAGCTATGTGTAAGTAGCTCTCCTAGGTGCTGCCCAGCCCACTAAATTAGAAACTTTTTCTTGTTTGAATTAATATACATATATCAAAATGAAAAGCATGTGTTTAAGACACAAATGTTTGTATTTTTTTAACTCATCATCTGATGTTTAGAGGAAAAATGGTTGCATTTCCAACTGATTTTCCAGTTTAATTTCCATTACAACTAATTAATCATTGAGGTGGGTAACAATAAACGTGGTATTTCTATGCCAAGATGGCCTTCATGGTGAAAGTGCACTTTACCAATACAAATGCTATGTTATATGTAGGGTTGATATTTGAGTGCTAAATTATACAGCGTTGGTGTGACTTATTATTACCTTTTTTTACTTTAGTGCTGGCAACCCTGCCTAATGTACTGGAGTGATCACCTCTTATAATTTTGCTTTTGGTGGCCATTAAAGTAATCTTGTCTGCTGTGGTCGCTATAGCAACACTATTAATATTAGTAACTCATGGCGATTTTCATTGACCATAATTGGCTATTATAACAGAAAAGGCTGGGGACACCTTATGTAAATAGTCTATTTTTTACGGTTGAGGTGTGGTTTCTATATTTTGTAGGGGTATAAGATGGAAAGTATTTACATATAATTAATATATAATTAATCTTAATTATGTATAATTATTTTAGGGATTATTATGTTAATTATATAAATATGTTTTCTAAGTGGAATTTAACATGCAGGTTGTGGATTTTCTATGGGTATAGGTTGAGAAGTAAATATATTATAATGATTCTAAAACTTCATTATAAATAATTATGTAATTGATAGTTAATTATGTAAATTGGGATATATGTGTACATATTTTTTGGGGGGGATGTTTTGTGGGTTTGTTATGGGTAAAGGATGTGTAGGATATTATAATTAATGAATATTGTTAATTTGTAATAATTAATTAAATATAATTCAATATGTAATTAAAATATTGTTCAGGTTATATGTATGAGTTGTGTCTGTATGGGTAAAGAGTGGGATGTTAATTAAATATAATTAATTTATTCGTACTTAATTATTAATATTAGTTGTTTAATTTATTATGAATTATGTAAAAATATAAATTTTTAAAAAGCTATTTATTATTGTATGTGTTAATTGTGTTATACTTGTTAATTGTAAACAATTTTGTATTTATTGGTTGTTATTATGTTGACAATCGATTTTAGTTTAAAAAAATAATAATATTTGTATTAATGTATAATATGCATTAATCATTTTAATGGATGTATGACGTTACAACACATGCTTTTACCACGCATGCTGTTACAACGCAGGTTTTAACACGCATACCATTACAACGCATTACACTTGGGGGTGCTGGATAGTGAATAGTTTAATTTACTATTCCAACTCCAGTCCCCGTGGACACTAGGGAAGGTGTTGGATAGTAAATTAAACGTATTCCTTATCCTAGAGCGCCCCCCTCCCCCAGTGTAATGCGTTGAAATGGTTTTCGGTGTAAAACCTGCGTTGTAACAGCACTGCGTGGTCAAAGTTGCGTTGTAAAGGATGTTCCCCCATTTTAATACATATGCAATTTGGTAATTTTTTTTCTTATTTACCATAGTTTTGAAAAGATTTATTTTACTTGAAGTGAAATAGCGTGTTGCTAATGCCGTATAGAGTGCAGTGACAGTAGTGAATTTTACTCCCTTTACACTTTCCCTACAGTTGCAGTGACTGAAGTGCAAACATGCAAACAATAAATGTTACCCCTCCGTAATCCAACACTTTCCATACTTTTACACTGAATGGAGTAGGAAAAGTACATTTCACCCCTCTGCAATCCAACACTTTCCCTACGGTTGCACTGACTGGAGTGGGAATAGTAAATTCTACTTCTGCAGTCCAACACTTTCTATACTGTTGCGCTCATTAGAGTGGGAATAGTAAATCCCCCCCTCCCCCCGCAATCCAATACTTTCCCTATTGTAGTACTGAGTTGAGAGTAGTAGAGTGAGTAGCAGAGAGTGAGTAGTAGAGAGAGAGTAGTGGAGAGTAGTAGAGAGTGAGTAGTAGAGTCTTAGAGAGTGAGTGGTACAGAGTAGTAGAGACTAGTAGAGTGAGTAGTAGAGAGTAGTAGAGAGTGCGTAGTAGAGAGTGAGTAGTAGAGAGTAGTAGTAGAGAGTAGAAGAGAGTGAGTAGTAGAGTAGTAGCGAGTGAGTAGGAGAGAGTGAGTAGTAGAGAGTGAGTAGTAGAGAGAGTAGTAGAGAGTGAGTAGTAGAGAATGAGTAGTAGAGAGATAGTAATAGAGAGTAGTAGTAGATAGTGAGTAGTAGATAGTAGTAGAGAAGTAGAAATTGAGTAGTAGAGAGTGAGTAGTAGAGAGTAGTAGAGGGATGTAGGAGAGTAGGGTCTGGTTTCCTATGGTCACCCCACGTTTTGCTTTTTGCTTTACTGGTTTTCGACTTTAATGTGGCTATGGGCCTGCTAACCAGACCCACAGCCCAGCTGCTCTCTCTCTAAATTCATACCATGTACTTTACGTACATACCTGATTGGAATTGGGTCACCTTGTGAGCCCCTGTATAGTGTACCTTAGGTACCCAGGGCATAGATGCATCCAAGGCCTACCAGGGGCTGCAGCATGAATTATGCCACTCCTAGCTGGCCATCCAAATTGACACAACTGGCTGATCACTGAGCTGGGGCAAGGTCGTGTAATCACCCCTTGCTTGGATATAGTATTCCTATATCTAACCTTATATATAGACACATATGCACCTATAAGTCACTCCTATGGCAGGCCTTAACAATTTTGAAGGCAGAGTGCTTGGTTTTATGTGAGATGGTGCCCTAGCATGAGCTGAGCCAGTCTGCAGCTTTCGGAATCATGTCCTTATAGCTGTTCTATGATATAGCCATACCATATACTCTTAAGTGCATTATAATCCTCGCGGTTGAATACTAACTTTGGTTTGGCTTTATCAAAACATGTCGTGTAAGGTGTCATACGCTTTGGAATACTACCCCCTCGCCAGTTCCGGTGACGGGGGTAGCATTCCACCCTTCTAGAGGGAGAAGACATGTTGTTCCTGTTAATCCCGGTTAAAGTTAACCAGAGCCTCAACATCACAAAATGGATGCTGCTACCACAGACACAAGTCTGACCTCCTGCTGCTGGGAGTCCTTCCAGCAAGGGAGGCTTGGACAATAGATTTCCTGCCTTGGGAGGTGCTAGCGCCACCCCAGACAGGCCTTAGTGTATTGGGGCAGGGAGGGCTGAATGAAATGAGACACTTCCTGGGGCACACAAGGTGCTCCATGCATAGTTCGGTTCAAACCAGTCGCTGGGGCACTCCAGCCCCAGCTCTGGCCCGAAACTGGACAAAGGGAAAGGGGTGTAACCACCCCCTTCCCTGGTCCCACCCATAGGAGGGACCTAGCAGGTAATCCAGCCCCTTTGATTGGTATAAAGGTAGGAGCTGAGTCAAGAGGCTTTAGATTTATCCTGAACTGAAACTTGAAACGAAACTCTGGACCTTCAACATTCTATTGCAACTAGAAGACTGAAGAATCTCCCTTGTGGTCAAGGAGTGACCACCCTGTGCAAACAGGCACCATTCAGCGATCTGCAGTTTGCTTTGTCGACACTCCCGCCAGGGCCCGAGCACAGAGCCTGACAAGAACTGGACTTCCAGACTTCCTTGAGCCCGTTCCACAGCCACAGCAAAGCTGAGACCCGTGGAGGCGACGAGAGTTGTGGGACCGGACATCTTGTAAAACCTGCTCATTGCTACTTGTGCAGCTTCTGAGGCACCCTCGAAGTTGTGCATTGGGGATTGAGAAGCCCCAGCCCCAAGCACCTTTTGCACCGACGCACAGCCCTCCACACCCACCGAGTGCTGCATGGGGCCTGCTGGTACTCTTGTGCTTGGCGCATCTGTCCGGTCACTTGCCCGTTGGCTAGTGGCCTGTGTGACGACGAACCTTTGAAATTGAAACACCTGCCTGGTTGCTCCAGGTTGGCCCCTGCTTTCCTTAAAAGGAAAAGCCCCCTAGACCTTGCTGGTCTAACTCAAAGCGAATATTTGATTCCTGCATAGGTTGCATTTGCCAAGGCCTGTTGAGTCCAATCCGGGAGCCGACGCTGCCAACAGCGAGATACTTCATGGGGCAGTCCGTATCCAGCTCCTGGACATCATCGACACCTCCTGGTCTATGTGGCTGCAGAGTCAAGCTTCATGACATCACCTGATTGCTTCACGACATCGCCTGGTTCCTTCCTGGTTCCTTCCTGGTCACTGACTAGTGACCCAGACTCTGTCCCCTCTGCTTTCAGGTACGCTTCATCCTCGATCCGCCCTTGCATCCAACCGGACACTTCTCTCCTGGTCGCCTGCAGCATCTTTTTACAGGTCTCCTTAGGATTCAGCGACAAAACCCAACACAACTTGACACCTATGCACCCGGCTCATGTGGATGAGGTAACACGGGCACTCCGGTGCTCCAGTGGGTATTGACTATCCTAGTGTCCTAGTTTTCAATAGCTTTCTCCTAGTTCATCCGGAAGTGTCCTAAATCAACTAGTTTCTAACTCGTACGTTCCCATTGTATCCCTATGGTAACTCGCCGGTGTGTATAGACACTGCACACCCATCCCGTGTGAATCCTGCTTCCTATCTCTTGTTAGATCAGTGTAGCCCCAGCGATTCCCTAGGCCCTACGCCTATTCTCTGTTCATGACGTGATACTTATACCACTATTTTAGTATATGGTTTGCAACGCCCCTAGGGCTCAACTGTATTTTGTGCAACTTATTGTATGATAATTGAGTAACTTGTTATGTGCTTTGTCCTCTGACCTCAGAAAGAGTTCTGAGGGGTTGTGTTAGTAATAAATACATATATATTTTATATATAACCTGTGTGGTGTCCTTTCATTTGGTATTCAAGGGGTTACATATGGTAAAACAGCTGGCTTCACATGCTCTCTGAAGTTTTAGCCTAAGACTGCTTTGTCCATGCTACCACTAGGATAGATGGTCTATAAGGTTGACTTTACAACCATCACCATAAGGGTTGTTTGGACTGGTGCAAGGTGCTCACTAGAATAGTGAACATCATATACCAGGCCAACTTCTCACAAGGGAGAGTAGTAGAGAGTAGTAGAGAGTGAGTAGTAGAGCAGTAGAGAGTAGTCAGTCAGTTTCAGTCAGTGTCAGTCAGTGTCAGTCCGTGTCAGTCAATCAGTGTCAGTCAATCAGTGTCAGTCAGTGTCAGTCAGTGTCAGTCAATCAGTGTCAGTCAGTGTCAGTCAATAAGTGTCAGTCAGTGTCAGTCAATCATGTCAGTCAGTGTCAGTCAGTCAGTGTCAGTCGATCAGTGTCAGTCAGTGTCAGTCAGTCAGTGTCAGTCAATCAGTGTCAGTCAGTGTGAATCAGTCAGTGTCAGTCAGTCAGGGTCAGCTAGAGCAGCTCTGCTGACCTGGTTCTCTGGCTCTAAAGCAGCTCTGCTGACCTGGTTCTATGGCTCTAAAGCAGCTCTGCTGACCTGGTTTCTCTGGCTCTACAGCAGGTCTGCTGACCTGGTTCTCTGGCGCTAGAGTAGCTCTGCTGACCTAGTTCTTAGGCTATAGAGCAGTTCTGCTGATCTGCTTCTCTGGCTCTACAACAGCTCTGCTAACCTGGTTCTCCGGCTCTAAAGCAGCTCTGCTGACCCGGTTCTATGGCTCTAAAGCAGTTCTGCTGACCTGATTCTCTCCCTCTAGAGCAGCTATGCTGACCTGGTTCTCTCCCTCTAAAGCAGCTCTACTGACCTGGTTTCTCTGGCTCTAAAGCAGCTCTGCTGACCTGGTTCTCTGGCTCTAGAGCAGCTCTGCTGACCTGGTTCTTAGGCTCTAGAGCAGCTCTGCTGACCTGGTTCTCTGACTCTAAAGCAGCTTTGCTGACCTGGTTCTATGGCTCTAAAGCACCTCTGGTGACTTGGTTCTCTGGCTCTAGAGCAGCTCTGATGACCTGGTGCACTGGCTCTAAAGCATCTCTGCTGACCTCGTTCTCTGGCGCTAAAGCAGCTCTGCTGGCCTGGTTATCTGGCTCTAAAGCAGCTCTACTGACCTGGGTCTCTCCCTCTAAAGCAGCTCTGCTGACCTGGTTTCTCTGGCTCTACAACAGCTCTGCTGACCTGGTTCTCTGGCTCTAGAGCAGCTCTGCTGACCTAGTTCTTAGGCTCTAGAGCAGCTCTGCTGACCTGGTTCTCTGGTTCTACAACAGTTCTGCCAACCTGGTTCTCTGGCTCTAAAGCAGCTCTGCTGACCTGGTTCTCGGCCTCTAGAGCAGCTCTGCTGACCTGGGTTTCTGACTCTAGAGCAGCTCTGCTTATCTGGGTCTCGGGTTCTAGAGCAGCTCTGCTGACCTGGGACTTGGGTTCTAGAGCTGCTCTGCTGACCTGCTTCTTAGGCTCTAGAGCAGCTCTACTGACCTGGTTCTCTGGCTCTACAACGGCTCTGCTGACCTGGTTCTCTGGCTCTACAACGGATCTGCTGACCTGGTTTTCTGGCTCTAAAGTAGCTCCGCTAACCTGGTTTCTCTGGCTTCACAGCAGCACTGCTGACCTGGTTCTATGGCTCTAAAGCAGCTCTGCAGACCTGGTTCTCTGGCTCTACAGTAGCTCTTCTGACCTGGGTCTCTGGCTCTACAACAGCTCTGCCGACCTGGTTCTCTGGCTCTAAAGCAGCTCTGCTGACCTGTTCTATCAATCAATCAATCAAAGACATTTATAGAGCGCACTACTTACCCGTAGGGTCTCAAGGCGCTGGGGGGAGGGGGGGTGCCGCTACTGCTCGGGCAGCCAGGTCTTCAGCTTCTTCCTGAAGGAAAAGTGGTCTTGGGTCAGGCGCAGGTCGGTCGGGAGGGAGTTCCAGGTCTTGGCGGCCAGGTAGGAGAAGGACCTTCCTCCTGTAGTCGCTCTTCGGATGCGGGGGACGGCGGCGAGGGCGTGGTTGGCTGATCGGAGGTGGCGTTTGGGAGCGTAGAAGTTGATTCGGTTGTTGAGGTAGCTCGGGCCTTGGTTGTGTAGGGCTTTGTGTGCGTGGGTGAGGAGGCGGAAGGTGATTCTTTTGTTGACGGGGAGCCAATGCAGGTCTCTCAGATGTCCGGAGATGTGGCTAGTTCGTGGGATGTCGAGGATGAGTCTGGCTGAGGCGTTCTGGATCCGCTGGAGTCTCTTCTGGAGCTTGGCGGTGGTACCGGCGTAGAGGGCGTTGCCGTAGTCCAGTCGACTGGTGACGAGGGCCTGGGTGACGGTCTTCCTGGTCTCGGTGGGGATCCACCAGAAGATCTTCCGTAGCATGCGTAGGATGTTGAAGCACGCCGAGGAGACGTTGTTGACTTGCCTGGTCATGGAGAGGGAGGAGTCCTGGATGAAGCCCAGGTTGCGTGCGTGGTCTGTCGGTTTGGGTGCGGTGCCCAGGGCGGGAAGCCACCAGGAGTCGTCCCAGGCGGAGGGTGAAGAGCCCAGGATGAGGACCTCCGTCTTGTCTGAGTTCAGTTTCAGGCGGCTGGTCGTCATCCACTCGGCTACCTCTTTCATCCCTTCGTGCAGGTTGGCTCTGGCGGCGGCGGGGTCGTTGGTCAGGGAGAGGATCAGCTGGGTGTCGTCGGCGTAGGAGATTATGCTGAGGTTGTGTTGGCGTGCGATGGCCGCGAGGGGGCTCATGTAGACGTTGAAGAGGGTGGCGCTCAGCGAGGATCCTTGAGGGACGCCGCAGATGACTTCGGTGGCCTCTGACTTGTACGGTGGTAGGCGGACTCTCTGTGTTCTTCCGTCGAGGAAGGAGATGATCCATTCCAGAGCCTTCTCCTGGATTCCGACGTTGCTGAGGCGCTGTACTAGGGTGCGGTGGCAGACAGTGTCGAAAGCCGCGGAGAGGTCTAGGAGGATGAGGGCCGCTGTTTCTCCGTTGTCCATCAGGGCTCGGATGTCATCGGTGGCGGCGATGAGGGCGGTCTCGGTGCTGTGGTTGGCTCGGAAGCCAGACTGTGAGGGGTCGAGGGATCCATTCGTCTCCAGGAAGGCGGCCAGCTGCTTGTTGACGGTCTTCTCGATGACTTTGGCTGGAAACGGGAGGAGCGAGATGGGGCGGTAATTCTTGAGTTCGGTGGGGTCCGCTGTGGGTTTCTTGAGTAGAGCGCTGAGTTCGGCGTGCTTCCAGCTCTCAGGGAAGGTGGCGGTGTCGAAGGATGTGTTGATGATGTCTCGCAGGTGGGGTGCGATGACAGCGTCGGCCTTGTTGAAGACGTGGTGAGGGCAGGGGTCGGTCGGAGATCCGGAGTGGATGGAGTTCATCGTGCGGATGGTGTCTTCGGTGCTGATCGGAGTCCCGGCGTGGAGGGTGGTGGTGGGGCGTGGTTGTTCGGTCATGGTGTGCGTTGGTTGGTTGTTGAAGCTGTTGTGTATGTCTGCGATCTTGTTGTGGAAGTATGAGGCGAGGGAGTTGCAGAGGTCTTGCGATGGGGTGATGTCGTTGTTTCCTGCGCTGGGGTTGGACGATGTTGAAGAGTTCCTTGCAGTTGTGTGCATTGTTGTCCAGCCGGTCCTTGAATGCAGTTTTCTTGGCGGCGCGGATCAGCTGGTGGTGCTTCCGGGTGGCAAGCTTGAAGGTGGTCATGTTGTCCGGTGTTGGTTCCCTTCTCCAGACTTTCTCGAGGTCTCGGCAGTTCTTCTTGGAGTTCAGTTCTATGTCTCTAAAGCAGCTATGTCCACTCCTGCAATCACCCTGACAGAAGCATGTCCTTATCTAATCACTCTGCTGAAACATAAGTGCTTAAAAAACATATCCTGCTGTCAACTACTAGCACTCTAGGAACCCAGTCACTGTTTATGCACTTGCAGAATGACTCAAGCATTGAGACAAGCAGTGGTACAGTCAAATACGCACAATGTATTAGGTCCCTTAACCCCTTGCAGACTACTGAGTCAGTCCTGCGAAAATCCGGGTAATAGTCATGGTTGTCTGGAATCACACTGTGAGTCTGTGTCCACTCCTAAAATCATCCTGCCAGAAGTATGTCCTTATCACTCTGCTGAAACATAAGTCCTTATAAACTTATCCTGTTGTCAACTACTAGCACTGTAGGAACCTCTTCACGGTCTATGCACTTGCAGAATAAATCAGGCATTGAGACAAGCAGTGTTACAGTCAAATGTGCACAATATATGCGGTCCCTTAAACCCTTGCAGACTACTGAGTCAGTCCAGCAAAAGTCCAGGTAATAGTCATGCTTGTCTGGAATCACACTGTGAATCTGTGTCCACTCCTACAATCATCGTGACAGAAGCATGTCCTTATCTAATTACTCTGCAGAAACATAAGCGCTTATAAACGTTTCCTGCTGTCAAATACTAGCACTCAAAGAACCCAGTCACTGTCTATGCTCTTGCAGAATGACTCTGGCATTGAGACAAGCAGGGGTAAGTCAAATGTGCACAATGTATGTGGTCCCTTAACCCCTTGCAGACTACTGAGTCAGCCCTGCAAAAATCCAGGTAATAGTCATGCTTGTCTGGAATCACACTGTGAGTCTGTATCCACTCCTACAATCATCCTGACAGGAGCATGCCCTTATCTAATCACTCTGCTGAAACATAAGTGCTTATAAACGTATCCTGCTGTCAACTACTAGCACTCTATCAACCCAGTCACTGTCTATGCACTTGCAGAATGACTCATGCATTAAGACAATACCTAAGCACTTATAAATTAACTGAGCACTGTCATCATTCTAGTTACTAGTGATGTTCTTATAGAATGACCTAGGCACCAACACAAGTACATGTACAGTATTCTGTGCACAATCCCTACAAACCTCTAAGCAGATACATACTATTGGTACACTCTACTAAATACTGAAGTAGTACTAATGCAGCCTAGGATTCCTCCTGTCAGTCTCATGCAGTTTGTCAATCAGCCATCCAGCACTATGTTCTTATTGTATTACTCTGCCAATGCCTAAACATTAATGGGGCAGATTTACAAGCCCCCTGCGCCACCAGTACGTCACTTTTTGTAACGTAGTAATGGCGCTGGGGACTCCTCCATATTTACAAGGAGAGGAAAAGCCACTCTGCATGGCTTTTTCTCTCCTTGAAAATATGACCCATTCAAACGCAGCACTTTGCGTTGAAGGGGTATTCCATGGGTGTTGCTGAGTCTGTTCCCACACAACACCAATGGAATAACACATCTCAAGACGTACGAAAAAGTGTAAATCTGTAGATACGTGTGAATGGAGCGCCACCCTAGAGGTGGTGTAGCGAGGCATAACAATGAGAATATTTTTTATTTCTCCTTGCTTTTTCCTCTTTCAATGCATGCTGCATTCCACAGCACACATTGAAGGAGGAAAATGCCTTTAGTGATTGTTTTTGTACAGGAAGTAGTCCCTTCATGCAGAAAAACAATCTCCCCATGACACAGATATCCTTGCACCATGGTGCAAGGGTGCCTGCGTCACTGCATGACTGCAGTTTGTTTGCTAGTGCAGAGGGAGCACAGAACTGCGACATATTCATGTAAATATGTCACATCCCTGTGCTTCAGAAGTGCTGCAGCGCGGTGCAGCTAAACGGCTTGCAGTGTCACGCTACAGCACTTCCTCATAGATCTGCCCCTATAAATTCACCATACACTACTAATGCATTCTTTCAGTCAATCATGCTCTATACATACATTCAACCAAACTTTCAGACATTGCCATGCAATTATAGTTCTTTTTTTAACCAGATAAGGTAGTTCTGAACTTTTTTTTTCTTCTGTTTTTTGTTTTCTATTTTTTTGTAGTTTTTTTTAACAGTTTTGTACTTTTTTGTGTTTTTTTTAATTGAACAAAAAAGGAAGTAAGTAAACAGTTAGCTTTTGGAATTCAACATCATTAAAAAAAAAAAGCATTTGTGGTTCCGTTGAGCTGCACAAATAACATTCACTGACTGTTCACCATAACAGATAATGGTTTTGCACTTAGGGCAGTGCTGCTGCAGAAAAGCAAATTCTGGGCAAATGTCTACTGGTGGTGCTGAAGTGGACGCTCCGGAGGTGCTAGCAATGCCTGGTGGAGTTTTTTTTGCTGCACGCCTCATTTCTTCTCGTGACAGATTCTTCGGGTGAATGGTCCACAGATGTTTATACATACTCGCTGTTCCACAGGAGCATTTCTTGTCACTGCCTCGCGACAGGACTCTGTCACACAGCAAGCATGTGATTTTTCTTGCGTTGACCTTTTTTTCTCCGGCAGGAAAGGTGAAGAATTTCCATACCACTGATTCAGGCCTCTGCTTGGGTGGATCCTCCTCCAAGATATCTTCATCTGAAGAATGATGAGGAGCTTGTGAACCAGATGCCATTTCTCCAATGCCTTTTTTTTTAAAAATACCCCAAAAATTCCCAAACCAGCTCTGAAAGAAGAAGAGATGTCTCTCATCAACTGCTCCAAACAGAATAATTAAAATGGGTGGGGTCCTTCAATAGTTACAGTGGGAAATGTTATGAACCAATCAAATCTTTTTTTTGAGGTCACATGGGATCCGCGCACCGTGCTTTCACGAAGCGCGCAACCGAGGCGACTTCGCAAAAATATATTAAAAAATAATATAAGTTTATTACAAGTAGAAATATATTATTTTTCTGAATACCTTATTTAATCTTATGCCCTAATATGTACATTAAAGACATGTACATATAATTTTAAAACATAAAAACTTTCATGGGAGTTACGCAGCCAGCGCGCCCCAGCACGTATATGACGTCACGTGGGGCCCGCCACCGCGCAAGCATTGCGTACCATAATACGCATGTGTCGCGAATGCGTGGGAGCAGGAGTTGCGGACCAGTCACATACTGGTCGGGCACACTACGTAACATTGTACGTATATGACGTAACTGAAAAAAACAAGCAATTGTCGCTCACCATACGTGGATCATTCACGACTTTTCCAAAATGGCAGCTAGAATACGTGGACACACTGCGGTAGGTACGCTTTGGGTGTGCAACTCCCCCCAAAATTTTGAATTTTTTAAAAAAAAAAAGAATATTCTATAAATATATTAAAATACAAAAAAACTAAATAATTAAAAATATTTCAGTTACAAATGTATTTTAATTTCTTTTGCAATTTTCAGAAAGATATATAATGTTGTTTAATAAATAAAATATTTATAAATAAACCGTAAAAAACTGTAGAAAATCAGTACAAAATAATAGGTATAACTACTATTGCACTTAAAAATTAGCATTTAAAAAACCTTTAAAATTCACTGAAAAAACCATAGGTTTCATGAGTGTTATAGTTAGCTGGATATTTCACTCGTACAAAACCATAGAAATTCCTTCGTTATCAGTAGTTGTGCTCACTATAACTCATGCGCCTGCAATGCACTGCTGATGATGTCACATATTACATCATTCATGACATGGTGAGTGACATCATTGATGACATCACTGATGACATCTCAAATGACATCACTGATGACATCACTAATGACATCATCCACGTGACAATCTGATATACCCCATCACACACTCGTATATCCTTTGATCACTCACTGTAAAATATAGAGTACCATATTTGAAAGCATTGACACACATACCAGTTACTACATACACACTCACTGATTCCTAAGTCCACACATACACAACTGTCCATTCACCCATAGAATCACTTAAAAATGTAGTCATTGATCAATGGTAACACTATCAAATGTACTCATACACCTATATAGACATTGACACATCAGCAGTCATCCTAGTCGGTTATGCAGTGATGCTCCTCACTAATGACAAGAATCAATCACACTTACCTTTACTCACCTACACAGTCATACACACAACACCTGATTTATACATACACATAGTAAATCATAGTTACTATGTTCAAAAATCACTATTACAATTATACACTCATTCATACAGTTACTCTCACAATCACTGACTCTTACGTATACTTATTTATATACACCAACTCTCACATACAATGCCTATTATTTTTCTACTTTATTGGAGATGTACCACTGACACATATATTCACTTACCAACACACAAATAAACACACTCAGACACCCAAACAAATGTTTCCATAAACACTCCTAAACCCATATGCCTAGACAAGCAACCATTCACACATCTATGCATAGAGTTACAACTCCCCCACCCAACCACAGATACACTCAGTCTCCCTTACAAATACTCAGCCAACTAATCAATAACTAATATAGACACTCATGTAGTTAGTGACCATTTGATGCAGCAGGTTATACAACAAACAGAGACAGTGTTACATACATTCACATAGTTTGGTTACTAAACCATATATTTAGTGAGACACATTTAATTACTCACTTAAACAAACAGTCAGACAGCTACTAAATCCTCCATCCAGATGGTTATATATCCACTCAATCTTCAATACAGATTGGTATATATATAATAGATATTTAAATTTCAAACAAAACCACATTCACTGGATGATGTCATCAGTGATGTCATCAGCGATGCCATTTGAGATGTCATCAGTGATGTCACTGACCATGTCATGAATGAGGTAATATGTGACATCATCAGCAGTGCTTTGCGGGCGCGTGAGTTATAGTTAGCACAACTAACTATAACGGAGGAATTTCTATGGTTTTGTACGAGTGAAATATACAGCTAACTATAACACTCATGAAACCTATGGTTTATTTAGTGAATTTCAAAGGTTTTTTAAATGCTAATTTCTAACTATAACGTCTCTGAAACCTATGGTTTTTTCAGTGATATATATATACCCACACATACACCAAGGTGTGTTGATGGATCCAGTGGGTCTATTAGTGCCTGTAGGAATGATTAAGTGGGTGCGTGACTGACTGTATAAGTGAGTGATTATATGTGTCTCTGTGAATGTATGGGTAAGTGACTAATCTGTTTGAATGTCTGTATCAGTCTTTTCAGTTGGTGTGTAAGTGCCTGCATGGGTTTCTGAGTAGCTACATTAGTGTCGTTATGAGTTACTGATTGGTTGTCTGAGTACCTGTATGTGTGCCTAAGTGGTTGTGTAGGTAGGTGAGGGGTGTGTGACTCCCTGCACAGATGTGTGAGTGTATCTCCGCTTACCTGGTGTTGCCTGGGCGAAACTCTGTGCTCCATATTCCCGCAGCTTGGGACACCGCAGTTGCTGCCTGCTGATTTCCCGCCGCCGCAGACCACCGCAGCGGCCGCGGGACTACACTTCCCTGGGGGCACAGCGGCAGGAGCCGCCATCGTCAGTTCCCGCCACCGGAGGCGCTAGAAATTGAGCGCACTCCCGGTGGAGCGGGTGTATCTCCGCTTACCTGGTGTTGCCTGGGCGAAACTCTGTGCTCCATATTCCCGCAGCTTGGGACACCGCAGTTGCTGCCTGCTGATTTCCCGCCGCCGCAGACCACCGCAGCGGCCGCGGGACTACACTTCCCTGGGGGCACAGCTGCAGGAGCCGCCATCGTCAGTTCCCGCCACCGGAGGCGCTAGAAATTGCGCGCACTCCCGGTGGAGCGGGTGTATCTCCGCTTACCTGGTGTTGCCTGGGCGAAACTCTGTGCTCCATATTCCCGCAGCTTGGGACACCGCAGTTGCTGCCTGCTGATTTCCCGCCGCCGCAGACCACCGCAGCGGCCGCGGGACTACACTTCCCTGGGGGCACAGCGGCAGGAGCCGCCATCGTCAGTTCCCGCCACACGAGGCGCTAGAAATTGCGCGCACTCCCGGTGGAGCGGGTGTATCTCCGCTTACCTGTTGTTGCCTGGGCGAAACTCTGTGCTCCATATTCCCGCAGCTTGGGACACCGCAGTTGCTGCCTGCTGATTTCCCGCCGCCGCAGACCACCGCAGCGGCCGCGGGACTACACTTCCCTGGGGGCACAGCGGCAGGAGCCGCCATCGTCAGTTCCCGCCACCGGAGGCGCTAGAAATTGCGCGCACTCCCGGTGGAGCGGGTGTATCTCCGCTTACCTGGTGTTGCCTGAGCGAAATTCTGTGCTCCATATTCCCGCAGCTTGGGACACCGCAGTTGCTGCCTGCTGATTTCCCGCCGCCGCAGACCACCGCAGCGGCCGCGGGACTACACTTCCCTGGGGGCACAGCGGCAGGAGCCGCCATCGTCAGTTCCCGCCACCGGAGGCGCTAGAAATTGCGCGCACTCCCCGCGTCGCGGGAGCGCCCGGGGCAAAGCCCGGGCAAAGGGCGGGCCCTCTGTGGCCCTCAGTGGCCGAGGTAGGCTGGGCTGGGCCCCGATATTTTCATATTATTTATTTTCTACTCCGCTTGGTTCAGATGAAGTAAACACTCGAGCTGGGAGGGATTGAGTCTCCCCATTTACAGTGTCTGAAAGCTGGCCTTTATTATTCAATCCTATAACTTTTTATGGTGTTTATATAACTTTTTTCTGACCCTATTCTGGAACATTACTATTTTATAAACGACGCAGTGTGGGAAGTTTTCTGTAGAAGATGACCAAAAAACTCCGCTCTGGGAGAATGGTGGGGGGAAGAACTTGTGCCAAAACAAAATCTAATCCCCTGCGAAATAAATCCGTGAATAACCAGCTGTTAAAGGGTCAATGTCAGCTCTTTGAGTTATGGGAAAAACCGGTGGATAAACTCCTAATGGCTGCTGGAAAGGATACTATAGCTCTTGACACCCAGGAGAACTATACCCAAGTTGTCGATACTAACACTCTTTCTGTGAATATTGAGCCACCTCAAGTGAAAATCATTGACACTCCCTGCCTTGTGCATTCTGAGGAGGCTGGGGTTATTAATTCTCCTGCACTTTCTATCAATGTCATTCAAGCAAATAATCCTGGTTCCCCTTTAGAGTCATCCTCGAACATCATGGATGGTCAAGCCTCACCACCGCTTTCCATTGACCTCGAACTTTGCGGCCGTTATGTGAAGGCAGTTAGCCCGGTTGCTCCTGAAACTAATAAACCTCCTGGGGTGGCGACTCCATCCGGGCTACTACTATATAGCAGTACCCCCTCAATGAATAGGCAAGATATGTCCGACTTATTAAGTACTTCCAGGAGTCCAATTCTTAATTTCTCCGGCAGTTGTCCTACAGTTGGGGTAGGAGATAAACCTCTATCGGAATCCCTGATTGCACTGGAACATCTGTTAGCCTCCATATTATTTCTATTGGGGAAATTCGTAGGCAGTTCGGACTGTATCTTGGACTCTGTTACACAAATCTTGGAAACTCTAGTACAAAAAGCACCTGAAATGAAGAATGCTCCCCTCTTCACGCATGCTACTAATCTGATAAAGGGGGAAACTGAGGTGTGCACGGAAAACTCCAAGATAAAGGTCCCTGAACCAGTACCATTGCATGATAACATCGTCAAGGGTTTGTCTGTAACAGCTGCACCTAATTGCATCATGAATGTGGATCTGGAGGTAGTGGAAGAAATTATGCCTAGCCCTGACTGCCAAGTACCACAAGAACTATTTTCTATTTTCTGCTCGGAAAATAAAAAAGCACATTCTGAGGACAACCTAGAAGTAAAGGAAAAAAATGGAAAACACAAAAAGCAAAAAGGAAATAAAAGGAAACCGGTTCGCAAACATAAGAAGAAAAGACAGAGGCGGATAATTTTCCAAAACTCTATGCTCCTAAGTGATAGGGAAGACAAAGCCACTGAGCCAATCCCAATGACCGCAATGGTGGATTTGGAATCCAGTCCTCCCTATCGTGCCCCAGAGACTTCTGGTAATTCTCTGCCCACGACTAGGGAAGATCTACCACAAAAGGACGGTTTGGGCTTAAAATCTTCCCCAGTATTGGATATAAGGAATGCTAATCCAGTTAAACTTGGGTTTCTTAACCCACTGGCCTCTTCTTTCACTTTCACAGCTGGGGCAGGGGAGCCGCCACTCCCCATTTCGGAGCGAAAACATGTCACATCTTATGTGGACACTTGTGTGTTGGACTTCCTTCCGCTATTTGATGCGGACTTACCATTAAACAGAGCATGGTTACTCAAATGCTTTAGTGAGATGGATAGTCTCCATCTTATCCAATCAAGTGATATTGAGCTAGTCTCTTTGTTAGGGGGAGATAGCGTTTCGCGTATAAGGGTCAAATTCTATTCTAAAATAATTGTAAATTTGATTCTACAACAGGCAGAGATTTTCCAATGTACAGGTATTGATGTTTTGCCTATATTGAACTTTGGGTATAAAGATTTTTCCCATAGGATGTCCCAAAAGGATGATAGACAAACTGGGGTTGTTTCATCACTTAAAGATCTAAAGATTTGTGTTGCAAAAGGGAAAGGTCTGGTTTCCCAGGTAAAACCACCTCCACTGACTCAGAACTCCTCTCAAATAGAGGATTCTAATCGGTGGAATTGGCTGCATAATGCCCTATCGTCTAAAACCACAGATAATCCCAAATTGTTTCAGCATCTTTAATAACCAACTGAAAATTATCTCTTGGAATGCAGCCGGGATACATAGTAGTCCAGAGAAATTCGAGTTCCTATTCACGTTGGGAGCAAACGTGATTTGTATTCAAGAAACTTGGTGTACCAACAATATTGATGTTAGAAACGACTACTTTGTGCTGGAAGTCCCGGCTGTCCCATCCAAGAAAGGTCATGCTAAAGGGGGAATCGCTTGCCTGTTATCGAACAAACTGCACTGGAAATTCTCCCATCACATTGACCCAAGTAACCTCTTCCAAGCCATAACCATAGCAAATCTACCCACATTCCCAAAGAAGTCGTTGGTTGTAATTATTAATATCTATATTCCTCCAGAAGAGTGTTTTAATGGTGTATTGAAGCATGTTTTCCAATATATTGGCCAGATCAAAAATACTTCACCTTCTCCAGAAGTTATACTAGTAGGCAATGTTCCCTCTAATTTTTTTCCTCTGTGTGCGGCAGTGGAGGGTCTCTGTGCGCTGCAACCATGGCTATGTGCGCCAGGAACCAAAACGCGTGTGTCTGCGGCGCCAAATGGCACTCAAAAAGTTTACTTTAAAAAGTGAAAAGATGGTGCATTTTCACACATACAGCGCCACAATAAGGGTCTTAAGAGCAGTTTGCAAATTGGATAAGCACGCCATGACATGAATTGGTTACACTGGCAAGTATACTTCAAGTTTAGAAAAGCACAAGACTTCAATGGTGGTACCATCATAAGATTTTAATAAATATTCTTAACTGGAGCACAGTTCATTGGGTGGAGAAATGTCCCCGTGCTCTCTCTGCCCAGTCTTTCCTTCTGTACCCCTAGCTGCCCCGTGTCTCTCTGCCCGTTCTGCCTTCTGTTCTAAGCTGCCCCTATATTTCTGTATTCTGTATTTTGCCTCTGTGCCATTCGTTTTTTGTGCCCGTCTACCCTCTATGCCACTCGTTTTTCCCTCGTTTTTGTGCCCCTTTTGCCTTCTGTTCCACTTGTTTTTCCCTCATTTTTTGTGCTTTTCTGCCCTCTGTTCCACTCGTTTTCCCTTGTTTTTTGTGCCTTTCTGCCCTCTGTTCCACTAGTTTTTTGTGCCTTTCTGCCCTCTGTTCCACTTCATTTTCCCCTCGTTTTTTGTGCACTTCTGCCCTCTGTTCCAATCTTTTTTTTGCCGTTCTGCCCTCTGTTCCACTTCTTTTTCCCCTCGTTTTTTGTGCTCTTCTGCCCTCTGTTCCACTCGTTACTTGTGCCTTTGTGCCCTCTGTTACAATCGGTTTTTGTGCCCTTCTGTCCTCTGTTCAACTCGTTTTTTGTGCCTTTCTGCCCTCTGTTCCACTTGTTTTGTGCCCTTCTGCCCTCTGTTCCACTCGTTTTTTGTGCCTTTCGGGCCTATGTCCCACTCGTGTTTTGTGCCTTTCTGCCCTCCTGCCTTCTGTTCTGCTCATTTCCCCAGCTGCTGTGACCTTTTGTTTAGGTATCGCTGTTAATCAGAGCCCCTTCACGGGCTCCGATTAACAGCAATACTTAAACAAAAGGCTACAGTCTGCCCCGCGCTTTGCTAATAAAAACGTAGAGACAGTTTCCAAACACAGCGCGTACTTTAGCACACCTTGTGTTTGGAAACGGACTACCAGCCGCACAGCAGACATAGAACAGCCAGGGGGCATGGGCCTGTCTCACCCTCCTGGATGAGAGCCCTGGCTGGCACCAGCCAAGGCTGATAGGGGCCCACGTGGGCTCAGACCGCACAGCAGACATAGAACAGCCAGGGGGCATGGTTCACCCTCTCACCCTCCTGCAGAAGAGTCCTGACTGGCACTAGCCAAAAGTGCCAGGGGCATGGTTCACCCTCTCACCCTCCTGCAGAAGAGTCCTGGCTGGCAACAGCCAAGGGTTCAAGGGGCCCATGTGGGCCCACACAGACATAGAAAAGATCAGCCCCAGAGGTTGGGGCAGAAATGTGAACTCTTCGACAAGCCTTCATACATCTCTTCTCTGTGGCTTCGGATGTTTACCTCTGGTTGACAAGAAAATCTCACTTTGATTAGAAAAGGAAAATGCTTCCAGAGTGCGCTCTCCTTCCTCCTGAGGACAGATGCCTTGTGCCTGCCGAGGAAGGTGCATAAGTAGCAAACAATAGCAGAAGCTGAAAGCATGGGTGTCGGTGAGACACTGTGCATGCATAAGTGTCTCTGGCACGCAGTGCATGCATAAGTGTCTCTGGTGCGCGGTGCGAGCACAGGTGTCTGTGGTACACGGTGCGTGCATGAGTGTCTGTGGTACATGGTGCATGCTTAAGTGTCTGTGGTACGCAGTGCATGGACGAGTGTCTGCAGTACACGGTGCATGAATAGGTGTCTGTGGCATGCGGTGCATTCGTAGGTGTCTGAGGTACACAGTGCATGCTTGAGTGTCTGTGGTACTGCTACTCACAAATAAAGGAATAACCTTCAGGCATATCTTGAGGTAATCTTATGCACCTAGGACCTCTTAGCAGGAGCAAATTTTGGTTGGAAGCGCAATCTAAATTACAAAACAATAACTCTTGGAAAGCCCCCATACAAGTTATCTAAAAGCAAGGCACGAATAGCAAGTATTTTAACTTTACCTCCAGAGAGGGGCTTCTCCGCTGCCATGTGCTGTGACAAGTCCAGGGCTTTTATTCAGTGTAAGAGCTGGCAATGCAATCAGTAGACTACCTACTCTACTTCCTAATTTGTATTTTTCTTTAGCTTCCTGACTGAGCGAAGAGGTCCAACACTTTTTTAGACACACCCCCATCCAGTAGGCCCATCTGCATGCTCCCTTCTAGCCCTGGTCAAGAAGACTTATCAATGCCCCTGTTCCTCCTCCATGGGTTCCACACCTTCCATTTTTTTGAGCATCCCCTTCCTGTATGTACCGGTTTCTCTGCCATCATGCACCAGTCCATGTCCTTTTCTCAGTCCTCCGCCCAGGCTTGAATGTCTGTGCTTGGCACTCCCACCCCCCTAACTTCTGGCTGTGTTCCTCTTAGCCACTGCCAGTACCACCATTAGCAGCAGTTTGGTGTGCTGCAGAGGATCATCATCACCTCACATACGGAGTATCAGCATATTGACGGTATTCTCTACTTTTGTCCCTGTTGCTCTGTAGAAGCCCTGTCCAACTGGAACGGCGTAGGGCTGGATTCTCTCATAAGCCCACATGGTGTGTAGGAACTCTCAGTGTGACGCATCCCCTGCTGCACACACTGGAGCCTGCCCTACCCATGTTATAGATGAAAACCCCGTTGTTGTATGCCCTGTGCAGCAATTGCAGCTGCGCCAGATGTAACTCTGGCCTTATCGCTATCACCCTCTGGGCCTGGAGCACCTCCTCCCACTCCCCATCCTCAAGTGTGTCCACATCTTTTTCCCAAGCAGTCCTTAGTGTGGACATTCCCTCCAGCGAATTAGACATTATTTTTCAATGTATTGGGGAGATGGCTTTCTTAGCCAATGGTTCCCTTAGTAGCCTACCCTCCAGGGTTGAGGATTCTTTGATTGTGTTGTCACTAGTGTTGTGTGCTGTCAGTGCTTCTCTTACTTTCAGGTAGAGGAACAGCAAGTCCAATATTTGAGATCATCCATCTTCTGGTTGGAACTTAAGGAACCTTGAAGGCATGTGCTGATTCCACTATACTTCCTTTGGTTCATAGCCATATTCACAGCCAGTAGGACACCTGCTCTTGTCTGTCAGAGAGTTCAGTCTCCATCTTTACCTGCGCTCACGCAGTACCATTATTACTATGTAATTTGTTTTTTATTACTAATTAAGTAGCGTGTTCGTTTTCTTTGTACTTGCTTTTGAAGGTTCTACCATTCAGTCGCAAGCTGTTGAAACCAGTTTGCTTTCATTTTGCACGACCGTGTCTAGGGATGGTTGTAAGAGTGGCATGCTGTCAATGGGGAAAAGATAAGGCAATGGCAGGCTTAAGGAGGCTGAGCTTGTGACAGTTCTGAGATAGGTACAGTTTGACCTAGGAACTTTTAGGAGAGTTACAGTATTTCCTGGTCACACCTTTGAAATACAACTTCAGCACAGACTGGCCTCACCCAGTAATGCTGGGAAGTGCCTATTTTCACCCTTGCTTGAGGCATAGTTATTGTGCGTCATATTGTGTGACTCTGTAGTGGTAGCCACGCAAGTCTGTAATTATTGCAGATGCTCTGATCTTCTGTGCACCATACCTAGGTTTGCAGGTATTCTAAGAACCACAGTCCAAACATATTCAGCGAGTACGAGAAACTTAAGTGCCTTGGAAGCCAAGGACTGAGATGGCCTCAACCCGGGCTAGGAAAGTCCAAGGCGGATATGTTCAGGACGATTATCCTAAGTTACAGCAGGCCAGACAAGAACAGTGCAGCATGCAGAATGCAGTCCTGCCAAGCGTCACGCAACATGTGTGATGCCCACGCATTTCGGTGCTGTGATCCGCATCACGCACTAAAATGAAATGTCACGCATTTTGCCAACAGTGCTTGTCACTGTGCCCGTCACGGTGTGGCTCTCTCTGCTGCTCGAGGTGCCGGCCGCCTGTGTCACAGCAAACAGTTAACAGCAGTGCGCAGCTCTCTGAGAGCCGGCGCTACAATGTATCGGAGTAGCACTTCTGTGCCGGTGCGGGCTGCCTGCCCTAGTCCCGATACGTGCAGCCAGTCATGATCACCGGTGTCACCAGGGGGCCGGGATTAATAAAATCCGGATGTGCGGTACTCCTGCATCACGTCTGCCGCCAGGAACTGACAGGAAGTTAGTCGGCGGGGGAATCTGAGTGAGCGTGCAGGCTGCCTCGGCCGTGTGGCTCAGCTGCCTCAGTCAGTGCAGTTGCAGTAAATTTACCCGGGCCCCGGCGATCTCAATTGCCTTCACCGAGAGGGACACTTGACTGACGGACGCTCACTGGATTGCACACGACAGGCTTTGCTGACTCGAGGACTCACTGACTGTGACCAGGTGAGGCTCAAACGGTAATTGCAGTGGTGGCTTGCGGCCTGAGCTACAACAAGTGATGTGAAGTAAGACAGGAGTGGTGCAGTGCTGTAGCCACCCGAGTGTGTGTGTGACTGTGCTCTAAATGTGAACACAGTCCCGCCCATGTTTGCTGACATCTGTTTTCAGTCAAGCCATCAGTGTTTCTGGACACTGTAGCATTTTACATACTTTGTAAATATTTAAACTCACCATGATTATAAAATCTTACATCCTCTGCACACCACCCAAAACGTTGCGCAGCACGGACACACCCATTGTGCAGGCCTACAGCATCTGCACCAGACATGACTCCAGCTCGGTATCGGCCACGCAGAGATGATCGGTGAGCAATGCTTTGTGAGTGGCCCTTCACACGTCGTCCTCGCAAGGCTGCTCCAGCAGCGAGAAAGCCCAGGCCTGGCCCCCGAAACATCAGAAACAAGAAGTAGGCGACCAGCATCAAGCAATAGAGCAGGCAAGGGTTGGGCCATAGCACTGTTGGTAGCGTACTCCTCTGCACCCTGGGCTAGTACCCGCCGACGGTGCCAACGTTTCACAGCTGAGTAACAGATATGAGTCTTGTATTGCAGCAAACATAGAGGGGTTCGGGTATTCTACATATTAGTCAGAGCTTGACTATTTGAGAGGCGTGTTTGTACAGCAGCTACTCGAGTTACGTTTTGCTTGTAAACACTAGAGTAATTTAAACACCACTACCTGCAATCCGAAAGAGGCAAATGAAAGTGTCCTTCTTCAAGAGGCTTGTATATTGAGCGTTGTTAAGTTGTTACACCAAAATCCATTCTTTATAGAAATGCAGAAGGAAGTGCTATTTAAAAAGTACGTTTTTATGATTATATGACTGGATACACCTAGGCCTTGCATTCTTTTTCGAAACCCCAGTGACTGAAATGACCTCAGTTCCCTTTCAATTTACTCTTCTTAATGCAGCTGCTATGTGAGTGCATGTAGATCCATTGTTCCTGTGTCTTCATCGCTTGATTTTGCTCCAAAGAAAGTGTCACTCATAGTCGTCTAATGTTACTCATATTTACACTGAAATTATGAAAAAGTCACACAAAAGTAATCTGAAACCTTGGCAGCTTTGAGAATGCTTTATAAATGCTGCACAGTCAGTCCTTGCGAAATCGCGTGTATGTTTCCCTCTTGCTATCTGCCCTATGTGTCTCCTGATCTCATCCTCAACCCTCCCCTCTCGCATCACAAACCATGTGGCCCTTTGTGAAAACATTTGTTAATGGCAGCCCCGTCATGCGCTGCAATTACCAAACATTTTCACAATGGTTCACAATCAGCCCCCAACCGCTCCCCCTTAAGAGAAGACATTTAGCAAGTCCGTGCTTTTGGACTTGCTAAATGTCTTCTCTTAAGGGAGCGCGGTTGGGGGCTGATTGTGAACCATTGTGAAAATGTTTGGTAATTGCAGCGCATGACGGGGCTGCCATTAACAAATGTTTTCACGAAGGGCCACAAACAGCCCGCAGCCACAGCCGGAATTACCGTTTTCGCGCCGCTCGCGTTTTAAAAGCGGCGGCGCGAAAGCACTCACAGGATGTGTGCGCGCTTCCCTCGGGACTCTGCGCGCTCGGGGGTAAGCAAGGTGCGCGCGCGCGCGCCCGCGCGGGTTACAGGGAACACTGCTAGTAGGTGATTTAAACTGTAAAATATCCAACTCCAGTTTGAACCTTTTTAGAAATAAAGCCAAAGAAGAGGCGCATTTTATACCACAACCCCTCTTTCCCGACAAAATACTAACTAATAAAAGAGGGAAGATTCTACTAGAAGAATTATCGGCAGTTGAGGGGCTTATCTTAAATGGGAGACTCCCCTCCGACGTACCTACGAAATTTACTCATAAATCCCATTGTAGGCCCTCTATCATTGATTATGCGATCTCGGACTACGACATGTTCCCGCGTATCCTGGACCTTATGATAGTTCCCACGACATTGAGTGATCATAATATAATGCTCCTGACTATTTCTTTAAAACCTCCTAGTACAGCATCATGGTCTATTAATAGTAAGGATACTACTTTTCACGCATCCTCTGGTAGATGTTTTTGGAACCCATCTGCAATTTCTGGGGTGCATATTATCCTATGCAAAACTATATTAGATCTGAATGCTTGGCATGGTTCGGAAATTGTTAGTTTTGAAAGCTTTATGCGGAATATTATCCTGGATGTAAAAAAGGCTAGCTGTCCCCGGAAGCGGGTAATCCTGCCTAGTGCCTTGTGCACCCTGAACAAAGAAATAAATAAACTAGTCCGAGTCCAATTCTTAGGTAGATCTGGGGAACGGGAAAAAGAAATATCTAGGTTAAAAAGAAAGAGAGTTAGACTAAAAGCGAAACTAAAAAAGGAGAAGGAAGACATAGTTTGGATTAACTTAAGGGAAGCAGTAGCGCATGGTAAGATCCGTGAATTCTGGTCCATAATCGGGAAGGGATGTGGCAATAGATTAACCCCTTGCCCAATTCCTATTGCCGAAGATGTTTGGTCTGCCTACATTCGGGAGCTCTATGGAGGGAATGGTATTACAGTGGATATTAGTCCCCCTGATCTAACACCTGAAGGAGAAATTAAGTATCCATCGGAGGAAATAATAGTAGCGGCCATAAAGAATATGCGCTCTTCTGGCGCAATGGGCCCTGACGAACTCCCCATGACGGTCCTGAAGCAGGAGCCCTCCCTTTGGAGTAAAATCCTTCATCCACTGTTTAAATCCTGTTTTGATTCGAAAAAGGTACCACCATCCTGGAGGGGTAGTATCTTGGTCCCCATTTTCAAGAAGGGAGCAAGGGATATCCCTAGTAACTATCGTCTGATTGCTCTCCTCGACTCAGTCGGTAAGGTTTTTGCGAAATGTCTTTTAAATTTACTTGCCGACTGGGTTGATGAGAACAATATTTTGCCGCTCGAACAAACTGGATTTCGTAGGGAGCATGGCTCCCTAGATAATTTAACCACCCTTCATGTGATATCGGACAAGTATACGCAAGTAAGAGGGGGGTTTGTCTATGCAGCCTTCATTGATTTCTCCACAGCGTTCGATAAAGTGGATCGTAGAACGCTGTGGAGAAAATTAACAGCCCTTGGAGTACCCCTGTACTTATTAGATCTTGTTCGTACACTACATACGGAAACCTGGTGTAGGGTGCTGCAGGGGGGTGAAAGGGGCCTCTCCGATCGCATTCCCTCTCTTAACGGCCTAAAACAGGGCTGTCTTTTGGCGCCTCTCTTGTTCTCCCTATATACGCAGGATTTACCTGCAGCTTTGTCTGTCTGCGAGGGTATTGCTCCAGTGATAGGGGGGCCTCTATCTCTTGTCTGATGTATGCCGACGATATTCTTGTTTTAGATTTAACACCTAAAGGTTTGGCAAATAGGTTGCAAGCGTTCCATGCTTTTGCTGTTTCCCACTCTATGAAGATTAATATATCTAAAAGTAAAATCATGTGCATAGGGGGGAAAAGAAGTGCCGCTCGGAAAATTTTGGGTGGAATATTGGCGGCCAAAAGCTGGAGGTAGTTAAATCCTACACCTTTTTGGGAAAAATCATTGCGGCCAACTTGAGCGAGAGGCCTCATATTGAACATTGCTCTCGAAAAGCCCTCGCCCATGGTAAAGGCTTAAATTCACTATACTCAGCGACCGGTAAAAGACATTTTTCCTGTATGCTTGAGGTTTATAGGGCTAAGATCCCCGCTACCCTTCTCTATGGTATCGAACTTGTAGAGCTGAAACTCTGGGATTTCTGCCATAAAATTGAAGGGAAACTTCTAAGATCTTTATCCTCCCAAACACTAATTGCTCTTTGGCAGCTTGTAGATTTGAGTTTGGGCTAAGGAGCAGTTGGGTGCAGGGATTATGTGCCTTGGTACGATGGGTGGTCTCCCTAGCCAGAGCAGAACCGGGGACGATGAGAGCCCTACTCAAAAGTGAATTATTGGGCAACTTTAAAGAGTTCTCACAACTTGTAAAGAACTTTAGAAGAGCTGTGACTCTTCTGAAGTTAGATGAAAGTGTCTTGTTCCTGCATTCTCAATCTCAACTAAAAATCCTGTTAAAACAGCCATCGTAGGAACTATGCTTTCTAACAGATAAGAATATAATACAAGGAAAAGGGGGTTGTGATCTTCTCCTTAACTCATATGTTGCCAAGAAAGCCCAACCCTATGTTTTATGGAATATACCCCATGGCATCAGAAGACTATGGTTCCTTCTTCGCTATGATCTATTACCTTTAAATGTACTTCTATCTAAATGGTATGGATCATCTAAAATGTGTAATCTCTGTAATTTGAGTATACAGGATCGCATGCATGTTTTGCTGATTTGCCCTGCACTTTGCACTTTGCGCCTTAAATGGCTAAAATCAATTTGCCTTCGTTTAGGTATTTCTAATGTAAATATCTTTGTTCAATCCTTATATTGGCCTCCAAATGAAATGTTCTACTTCTACATTTTTTACTTTTTTAAAGGATTTTTAGCTATTTATTAATACGTCACTGGATTGATTTGTGCCGGCTTTTTGTTGTATTTCTGTCAATGGACGATTCATGGATATGGAAAATACATGTATATGGAACATCATGATTTTACCTGTACTTGTTTTCGAATTTGTTGTATGTATTTTATGTGGCCCTCGTTGAGAGCCAAAACATAATAAACTTTGAACTGAGATGTGTGAGTGGATGATTCACTGGGTGTATGGCTTCATGAGTGCATCTGTGAGAGGCTGTATGGGTGATTAAGTGTGTGCATGGGTGTGTCGGTGAGTGAATGGAGGTTTCAGTGGTATATGGGTGAGTACCTACATATGTGTAAGCCAGTACATGTGACTGTTTGAGTATATAAGTGACTGTATGTGAGAGAGAGTGATTGTGAGAGTGGCTGTATGGATGTGTTTGTATTAGGGATTTTAAAAGAGAGTAAGTATGTGTTAGTGTCTGTATAAATAAGTGGGGTGGTGAATGTATAACTGTATAGGTGAGTAAATGACAGTGTGAATGACTCATTGGGTGAGTGGCTAGGTGTGTGAGTAACGATATGGGTGTGTGGCAATTTCTGAGTGTGTGTATGGGTGTATGAGTGCATATATCAGTGGCTGTATTGGTGAGTGACTGCATGTATGAGTGGTTATATGGGTGAGTGGGTGGATATGTGTGTAGACCTATGAATCAGTGAGTCCGTATGTACTAACTGGTATTGGTAAGTCTATGGTTGAAGAATGGTAAGCTGAATTTTAGAGGGGTGTATAAAAGCTTATATTAGGGTGTGAGTAGGTGCATCACAGATGCTGTAGATGATGTCATCAGGGATGTCATCAGTCATGTCACTCACCATGTAATGAGTGATGTAATATGTGATGCCCTCAGCAGTGCATTGCAGGGGCACACGTTATAGTTAGGTCAGCTAACTATAACGGTTGAATTGCATGTCAGTCTAACTATAACTTCCCTCTAACCTTTGTTTTTTTCCATGAATTTCAAAGGTTTTTTAAATGCTAATTTCTTGCTATAATGTCCCTGAAACCTGTGTCTTTTCTGTGAATTTCTAAGGTTTTTTAAATGCTAATTTGTAAGCATAACGTCCCTGAAACCTCTGTCTTTTCAGTGAATTTCTAAGGTTTTTGACATGCTAATTTCTAACTATAACATCCCTGAAACCTGGATTTTTTAACTAGCAGTCAGCTTTGCAGAGTGGTGGAGAAAGGCGTCCTGGCCTCCAACCTGCTCTCAGGAATTCAGATGAGTAGATCTTACAGGAGGTACCAGGAGTGCTTCTTGGCCCCCAAGGTCCCTCTGGAGTAAAGTGGACTTCATCCCCCAGCCAGTAGTGCGCCAGGAGGTGCATTTGCAGAGTGGTGGAGAAAGGGGTGTGGCCTCTGACCACCACTCAGCAATCTAGCTATGTGGGACTTATTGGAGGTAACAAGAAGGCTAGCTGCCCCCCTGGGACCCTCAAGAGGCAAGGGGACTTCTTGCCCCAACAAAGAGCGTGCTAGGAGGCGCTTTTGCAGAGTGGTGGAGAAAGGGGGCATGACCTGTGACTACAGCTTCATGAATGACCCGAAGAAATGTCTCCATAGACCTTGTGTGTATATGGGGCGGGGCTTCTCAGCAAGTTTACATGCGTGTTATTAATGATCAGCACATTATCTCTTGTCTCAGCAGCAGATGAAGAGAAAGAACATCCTGGTCATGGGAACTGCATGAGGTTTTATGCTCGAGAAAATCAAGGATGCAACCACCTCCATCAAAAATCACAGTGATCATTTCAGGGTGGAAATGAGGAGAAAGCACACCTTCATAGTCATGACCATGCTCACAAAGTTAGGCGAATCAATGCATTATAGAAGTGAAGCTTCAACTCCAAAACTCTAAAAATAGAGCCCCGGCGAGGTGGCAGTCCCCGAGGTGCGGGCGCCCACATGGCCACCTGAATTTAATATACACAGCCCCGGGGGGTAGTGATCACCTGCATCTCATGAATAATTTCCCCCAGGACCTGGCCCACCCACCCACCCACCCAAAAAACACAAAGCTCGGGAGACCGTGCCTCGTTAAAAAAAATAATGTCAGCGGGATTTGCGGACCCAAAGCGACTCCCACCAAATGTTTTAAAATAAATCCTTTTCTAGGATGTCAGGGTGTTTCTACCCTGCCCCCTTTTCTTCCTGGTTGGAACTGTTGGCAGCCAAGCAGACCACAGACTTGAGATATATATCGATATCTATGAAATGTTTAAATTTCTTAGCAACTACTGAACATATTTACACCATTTAACAAAAAGAATGCTTTCTGGACCAAGAGTTACCTTTTTGCCAAATTTGGTGTAAATCCGTTCAGCAGTTTGGGCTGTAGCTGTGTCTAAAGTTTTCCATGAAAATTAACAAGGAGAAAAATTATTTTGGGACCCTCCTTTTTCTCGGGCCCGCTTGACGAATCACCCCACAATTTTTAACACAGGAGCTGACCTGACCCCCCATTAGTTTTGAAGATATCATGAAGATTCATCAAACGGTGCCTAAGATAATGGCAAAAGAAAAAACTATTTTTGAATAGAAACAAGTTCCTAACTATAACTACCTACTGGTGACTGCCAGCAGGTAATATCATAAGTGATGTCATCAGGTACCTCTGTGTAGTTTGTTGTGCTTTTATGATGGTATGCAAGGGAGAAAATACCACAACCAGAACTCTCAGGACCCCTGAAGGGCTGGGGTTTCAGTATTACAGCAGATGATGGTAATTATTTGCATTGCCCGTTTCTCGCCAAAGAAATAACCTAGAAATAATCTCGAAGCTACTACAACTGTGAATGCCAACCGTATATTAATGCAATAGGTTCTGCCTAATATTAAATCAGAACTATTTTAACATATATTGCATTCATTGGTAGGATGTGCTAGAGGGAGCTGTAATGTAGGTCAGCATGAAACAACCAGAATCAAGCTGTCAAATTAAGGAGACACTTAAAGACATAATCAGAAAAGACACAAAGGCAGGATAAAATGGTACAAATTCTCTTTCTCTTCTAATGCCAAGGCTGTAATGAGAAAATTCTTTTGCATTAAACGAGACTTTGTTAATGTCTCATTGATGCACATTACATGATTCGAACCATGAACAAGATGCCGGAGAAGGCTATGTACTAAAGTTTTGTGAGAGTCTAAATTAATTTGGGTGGTCATTTCTGGCAAACAGACTATAATGTTAAGGCTTTAACTTTTTTCAATATAATACTAAACCCACATTGTTTATTTTATAGGCGTTGTTATACAGACATGGATCCTTAATCGCTACAGAGTGGTGCGGCTGGAAATAATTGATCAAGTTGTGATGTCTTATGGTGGTCTACGTGGTGCTGTTGCTTTTGCATTGGTTGCACTTTTGGACATCTCTAAAGTAAAAGAGAAAAACCTTTTTGTCAGCACAACTATAATTGTTGTGTTTTTCACAGTCATTTTTCAGGTAAACTTTTCTGTTTTTCTATTTTTCGTAGAAGCTAATGACACTCATAGAATAATAATAATAATACAGAAACTTGTTGAGCGCGAACAGCTACCTCTGGGGAGGTGTCCCGGCGCTAGCGAGTCCTACAGCAAGAGTGAGAAGTCAGGAAAAAGAACAGGATTAGAATAGAACATGCAATAACACATAAACATAGGTGGTGCAAGTCATCATACCAATTTTAGATTTTGAATGGTCATCAGATGTTTATTTTTCTCTTTTTTCAGAAGTAATTGTGTTAAATAAACTAAATTACAACATAAAAATCATATTGACAAAAACTACAAACCCAGGCCCAGATTTACTATGATTTTGCATCAGGGTTTCATTAGTTTTGTGACCTAGCCCAGATGCAAATTCCTTTTTGGCATTTACTAACCATGCAAAGTCACTTTGCACGTCTTTGATTGGTTTAGTAAATGCACAGTAGTGCAGTGTATATTGCTGCCTTGCATTACTTTGTATTGGATAGCGTTACATCTATAGAGCATGGGTGTTCCAATGCATCCAGCCATGTATTTTGATGCAAACCCAGATTTACAAAGACCTGTAAACCTGGATTTGTGCCAACATGGCACTCTTAGATGTCAGAGGTGTAATGAGGAGAAAGAATTTTATTTCTCCATGTGTGCTGCATTCTTCAGCACACATAGAAAGAAGTATATGCTTCTAAGGACTGTCTTTGAGTAGCAAGGTGTCACATCTTGCACAAAAACAATCCTGTCCATAATGCAGGCACCCTTGCACTATGGTGCAAAGGTCCCTGCCTTGGGACTAGGCAGTATGTTAGAGCAAGGAGAGCAGAAAGCTCCATAGCTTTGTAAATATGGAGCATTTCAGCTCTCTTCTTTTCACACAATGCTTGCTGCGTCATGTTGCGTGAAATAACAGTAAATGGGCCCGTGTACCTACCAGAGACATTCACGGACCTTGCGTTCACTTGTGTAAGATTCCCTTTGCTTCTGCCACTGAACTCATGATATTCCAAGGTCAGGCTACAAACAGCTGTAGCTGTTTAGAAGATTGCATGTCATCAATTATTCAAAAATGTTCAATATGAAGAAGTACAGAAAGAGAGAGCAGTGAGTGTCACCCCACGTCAGTCATATTTCATCCTTGCTTTGATCTGCTATCCATCGACACTAGGGAATTTTGTGAATGGTTACATTTTCCCATTGTGCTCCCCTAACATTTTTGATGATTGTCCATTAAACAGTTTGTTTGTTACAATGTAGATGCAACATGACATCTCGCTTGTAAATGAAATCAGTGAGTGTTATTTGATGTATATACTTTGCTGACACAACAATGCTGTAGTTGCTGACTAAGGGGGTCATTAGGATGGCGGGCGGACAAAGTCAGCCCGCCATCCCGACTTGAAGAGGGACCGCCTGCCACAAGCGCGGGGTCCCGTGGGTTGATCTCGGGCGGTGGCGATCCACCCGAGATCCTAAGGGCCCCTAAGTGTTTTTATCTGTTTAGGAAGTCATGCTTTTGGATGACCTTGCCTCTTTAAAAGACACAGTGATATTCACTGTTCGCCTTTACATGTAAATTTTCTTGGTTTTGGTACAGATGGACAAAAATACTAACCCATTATCTAATATGTAATAGTTTGTTGTGGATTCCTGTTATGTTCATCACTTGCAATGCAAACTTCATATTAAAACTCCTTTTCATTCCAATTTTCTTTGGGGTTACAACTGAACTCCTCTAATGCAGTATGCTTATCAAAGGGTGTCTGTGGCAAAAGATTTGACAGTCATGTGTCCCAGGATTCTTAGCACAATTTATTTGTTAGTGAAAAATACTCTGAACAATGATCACTACCATTCTTTGTTAAAATCAGGTAAAATCAACAGATATAAATGTTCCTTAATTCTATGATAAGGGTAAAGTTTTATGAAACACACAAAAGGTGGGGGAGGCTGCTTGCAGTACGTCTAACCACTGATGATCGCTCAGAGTAGCACTCTAACCCATTGTTCTTTTGCTCATCATTCCACCTCAGTTTGGACGTAGGCATATGCAAATCGATCTTCAACCTGTTCCTCATGGGAACAGTTCAGCCCGAACTGCCAAGCCAGGTGCTCCCTGAACCGGAACACAAGCAGCTCAGGACCTGTTTCACCTTAGATTTGGGCTCAACAGCCAGGTGCAGCTTAGTTCCAGTGATACAGTGAGCATGGGACCCAGGTCTGGTCATAAGCATGCCACTTAGGGTTTTACATGAAACACACAAAAGGTGATGGTAGGTGCCTGCAATAAATCTAGCCACTGGCGACCACTCAGGGTAGCACTCCAATCCATCATTCTTTTGCTCACCAAGGTAGAGTTCCTCCATGTTCTTAGAGCCCAAAGTAGAAAAATGCCCTTATCTTTCACAGTTGCTCTCATTCAGCCTTAATTCTTGTAGGGATTCTATCTAAGAAATTTGCTGCTGAAGGTAAGTCGTGTCATATGAATTTGGGTTCACACTTTTTATTCTAGGAATTCGAAGACGTGGGTGCTAGCCAGCTCCAGGGCCTGTAAAAGGAGAAAATAAATGTGTTAGGGTCCAAGTTTCCAATGTGTCCATTTTAAACAGGAGGATGAAGGGCTATTTTAGGGAAGGATGGAAGCTCACATCTTCCATCTACTCCTCTTGGGATTTTGGTTGGCTGGTGGTATGTTTTGTCACTTCCTTAGCTGTTTCTGCTGATTCATTCTGGTTTTGTGCCAACTGTGGCCCCACCCTTCCTTTAAAAGGTAGCCCCATCCATCCCAGCCGCATACCATCCAGCATGGTGGTTGTTTGTTCCTGAGAATTCTGAGAGTTTCTTGTGGCTGTGGCAGCTAATGATGAGACTGTTTTTTCTTCATCCCAGAACACTGATGAAGGGTAAGTCCATATCCGGGCTGTGTATTGCGGTTTGCAGGCTTAGAACAGTGTTTACACATGAAACTCATTTGGGAACGTGGTCTCCCCCCTATCAGAACCAGATGACTATATGCAAAGACCACCTGAGGAACTGGATAATGTCCAGTACTAAGTGCTGCTGTTGATGAGGCAGAGTAGCATAGAGGTAGTATCGCCGGGGTGTGCAAATGAAAGGTTAGATCCAGCACAGCACAGGTCGTTTTCAGGTCTTGCTAGTCCATCAAGATCTTTTGTCAATACTATACACCCACCATACAATACAAAACACACAAACACATAGCTAAAGAAAATGCATTTGGTCCTGCCTCGTTCAGTCACTGGTGGGATTGGGTGTTCCCCTTAAAGGCATTAGTTTTGTGGGTTGTCAGACAGATTTTGTCTACAGCCTACGGCATTTCACAGATGGTTACAGTTTTCAGTAGTGGCAGGAATACAACAAGTAATTGCAATGCAATAGGTCTCGCATTTATGCGAGTTTGGGCTATTGGCATTGTAAATGACAATGCCTTTTATTTATGTTTTGGTTTTTAAAACATAAGTTAAAGGCATTGTCATTTACAATGACAATAGCTTAAACTCACGTAACTGCAAGACCTATTGCATTGCAAATACTTGTTTCCATTTGTGAAGAAGATTTAGATTTACCAGACACTTGTAAAAAAAAAATGAGGAAACTAATTATATTTAAATAATGGAAACAATTGCCAAGTAGCTGGAATTTGAAATGTTAGTGCGTGCAATCCCTGTGTGGGCCACGGTAATTAGGTTACTCTGGTTGCAAGAGTGTCAAATAGATGACTTGTTAGATGGATATTGAAGAAAGCCTCTTTCAAAAGACAAGACCAGCTGTGTGAATGTGAACACAATACACCAAACATTTATACAATGAGCTCCATATCTGTATACACTGTCTTCTTATAGTAAGGGTGAACATTTTATTCACTTAAGTGGCTACAAATTAACATTATTTGCAGTCTCTTTTAAAGCACCACACCAAGTGCACATTTTAGGGCATGTGGAGAAAGACCTCGGTTGCCAAGTGTAACTCAAAGGTTAACACGCAACGGCAAAGGCAATCGGTCCCTCCTATTCAAGACATTGGTTTTGTCAACGATTTAATGCTTTTTAGCTATGCTGTGCAGCATGCTGAAAAGTTGTATATATAAAAAAATATTTGTACCAGCCAGTGCTTGCTGCGTCATAGGGCTAGTTTTTATTGTTGGCAGGAGGGAGAACGGGGTATGAATCTGCATAGAGGTAGGGTGGGAAGCAGCACAGAAAGCAGGTGGGGAAAAACGATATCTATGTCATAGCTTTTTTTTTGCTATAGTGGGTGGGGCCAACACAGAAAATAGGGGTAGGGTGGGCAGGTGGGAGGAGCAACATGTGCAGCGGAAGGGAGAAGAATTATGATGTTTTTATAATGACGGATGGGAGTAGGGCACTATAAACAGCAGGAGGGAGGCTGGTAGCAGGGTAACGCAGACAATAGGGTGATAACTCAGACAACATAAGTGAGAGTGGGGCCAATTCGCCATCATTTAAATATGTATTTTATTAGGAAAACAAGTGCATAGTTAGATGGTGCATTTAATTCCAAGAACTTTGCAGTTACCCGCTCCATTTTTAAACATGTAGGGTGGAAATATGTTAACATCATACAGAAAACTCACTAACCTGTGAAGATGGCCATGAGTAAGAGCAGCAACAGAAGTTTAGGAGTCCACATGGTGTAAGTGAAGCGGGTCACAGATCAGAGAGCTGGGTAGATGCGGACAAGCTGCTGCGCACAGAAACTCACGGGTAAGGCAGTGTACAGGTGTTTTTTATTGCAATGATCTAAGTTTAACTGGAAAAACAAAATTGTGCGGCCACCATTACATGACTGCGCACAACGAGGCGCTTGTTAAACAAAATTAAGATAAAGGACCTGCATGGAAACAAAGTTGCTCAGACACCATTACAGGAAAGTGCACAATGGGACGCTTCTTAAAAAACAAAGTGCTGCGTTAGCCAATACAGGAAAGCGCACAACAGGAAGCTTGTTAAACAAGCACTAAACTGACATAAAAGCATGCATGTGCTATTAAACGGATGTGAAAGCGAGCGCCATTAAACTTAAATGAAAGTGTGCGCCGTGCTTGCGCTATACTTATCAAAGCATCATAATTCGGCGTGCAGAACAAAAAACATGTGCGCCCGCCATATTACAAGCGGAGCTCATCATTCTGGGCTGCAACAACAGTAAAAAAGAGTTCTCTGCAACAACCCACGAATCATGGAAGCTGTTGGAAAACTGTAGTTGGGAGGTGCTGCTTCCGGAAAAAAACGGAAGTGACATATGGCTGTATCAACCATTTAGAAAGCAGCAACGTAGAATGACACTGCAAGGGAGCAAAGTCCTTTATGGAATACTTCAGGTCTTGCAGACAGCGCATGCGATCTGCCTAGGCTTGACCTAAAAAGTACAGTCTTCTTTCCATCTGCTGCTGGTGTAAGTGTCCAACTCTTTTTCTGTTGCTCCCCACTGGCAATGCTTACCACTTGCAAGGAGGGCACTGCTGGTAAAAGCCAGACTCCCCTGGTCCTGCCTGGCTTCTACATTACCACTGCAGACCTGAACATGTAATTCCTAGCAGCATTCAAGCCTGGTCTAACCCCGGGCAGATGCACTTGTGGTGGTCTCCTAAGCTCTGCCCCTGAGATCATCCTGCCTGTGCCTCCTATAGCAGATTGTCCAGTGAAGCTTTATTTCTAGATGAGTAAAGCCTAATTGCACTGTGTGAGGTTTATGCTCACTTCTAAAGTGATCCAGCACAGACATATTGAATTATTTCTCTTTGGTGTTCCACCTGTCAAACACGGTGGTAATACTGTTGGAACAACACAGCTTACTTGGCAGCGAGCACTTGGTAGTCACCAATCGTTTAGTAGCAACAAATTAGCAAAATGTGGTTGAAACTTTGTTAGTACGTTCTGCATAGTGCCACGTGTTCCGTACTTAAGTCGAAAAAGTACATTCGATAGTTCTAAATTCAGCGCATATTCATTTTGTCAGGCACACGTGGCACAATCTAAAAGCAAAATGATCCCTTCTTTGTATCTGAGCAGACCTCTCAATGCTTGCTTTGCTGCTTTTGAAACAAAATGGCAATAAGCTGCATACCAACACAAAGATAGGCAGGTTTATAGCTGTTTCATTAGTAAAATGGTTGCATTGTTTCATGTATCAGTCTGGAAGAAATATTACTTTATTTTGTTTGACTTCACTAACCTAATACAAACGCCCGACTTCTTTATGCAAGAGATTGGTAGTTAAGAAAACATAGACTATTGGTGGAGCAGGCACTTTTACATTCTTCAGCTCAGTGACGAGGGGCCACATGTACAACCATTCCATTTTGCAACTCTTAATTTGCGATTTGCAAAATGGACAACAGTGTCTCAGACACTTTGTGATTCCAAATGGGGTTGCTAAAGGCCGATCCTCTTTAATATTAATGGGGTAGGTCTAAATTTGCGACCCGTTAGGAATCTGACATTTCACAGGGGAGGAACAGCAGACCACCATGCCTGTGTTTGCTTTTTAAATAAAGCAATGGTTTTTTTTTTCAAATTCAGCCCTCTATCTTTAAAGGAAATCGGGATGCGTTTAAAAGAAAAAAATGAAACATTTGCTTTTCATTTTTTAAGGGCAGTGACTGGTCCGTGGGACCACCGCCTGCTCTTCAAAATATTATCACATACATTCACAAAGGGGAAGGGGTCCCCGGGGGACTCCTCCCATTTGTGACTGGCTTACCACCTACTTGAAGTAGGTGGTAGCTGCGATTGTTCTGTGACTACATTTGCCATTGCAAACAGCCATACATACCAGTGAGACTCGCTATTAGGAAGTGGCTCCCTTGGCATGCTACATCTGGCCCAAGGCGTGTGATTATTATCTGAACTGAATGTTACCCAGGTCACTGATTTCTACTGTTCTAGTAAGAAAAAGAATCAGCACCCTGCTGTAAATGGCTCCCGATGTCTCTCATCTGTTCTGTAAGCTGGAGATTGGAGTAGAGAGGTGCTGTTTGATGAGTAAAATAGTTGCCGTATCACTAGAGGTCCTGTATGGGAATCAAGACTAGTGGCTCAGATGTTCAATAATTCCGTCTTGCGAGTCACAAATTGCGACTCGCAAAACAATATGTACTAACATTTAGAAATTCCCAATGGGGTTTCAAATTACCCCCCTCATCAATATTCATAAGGCAGGTCGCAATTTGTGACCCATTAGGAATGGCCAGCATTTACAGGGATGCTAGGGTCAGCAGAGCACCATGTCTATGATTGCTTTTTAAATAAAGTTTTTTTTAAATGCATCCCATTCTTCTTAATGGAAAACGGGATGCATTTGCATAAAAAAAAATGAAACATTTCTGTTTAATTTTTTAGGAGCAGGCAGTGACACTGCCTTCTCTTAACAAATAGTTTTGCTGCTCAAAACAAAGGGGAAGGGATTCCCTGGGGACTGTTCCCATTAGTGACTAGCTTACCACCTACTTGAAGTAGATGGTAATTACGATTGTTTCACTGTCGCAAAATAATTGTGCATACAATGTGACTCGCTACTAGGAAGAGATGTCCTTGGCACACCCCCTCCTAATAGGAACTCAGAAACCCCATTTTTCGAAGTGGTATTAGGTTGCTGACTCGCAAAATAGGGTTTGTACATACCACCAATCTTTTTAGTGGTCGCAAATGGGCCAATTTTCCCTTTGCGACCACTAAAAAGGGTCATAAATCTGGCCCTTTGTAAAGAGGATTCAATTCATTTTCTTTTTTTCTTTCTTCTCTTTTTCATGAGGTTGGAACTCTCATTCGGACTGCAGTAGTGATTTGCTTTAAAGGTAACATTAATTAGCTTAGAAAACCTGGGAATAAAGGGGGAAAGATTATTTGGCTATTCCCAATGAAAAGCTAGATGGTCTTTGGCAATAGTAGGCTACAACAAATGGGGAACAACTGTCACACTTGATTAGTATGTTTCCACATGCATGTTTAACTTTGTTGGGTCATAAAATAGAGATCTCATCAGTTTTATGTTGGGGGAGCACTATTAAATTGACTTCTACATACAATTATTATTCAACAAACTGCATTTGCAGATAAACTGAATGACATTTCGGTTTGAGGTGCTGTGCAATATCTTTATTATTTTGTCACAAGTGGCACCTAAGAAGAATGGTATTAATTTTCAACGTGTTTAAAAATAATAATAAAAAGGAAAACGTTAGTGTGTTAACTTCCAAAAGAGATTGTACTCGAGTGTTTTAACTCGTTTTTGGTTCTTCATAAGACAAATATATTTGGAGAAGCCCCTGTGTGAAGAGAAAATGTTTGGATGTATTTCTGGAATCGCTGCTTCTTTCTTTCACTGCAGGCATAGCGAACATGACAGTACTTTTACACGTATTTATCAATGGATAAATGGTGCCAGTATGATCCACCTGCATATATTCTAGGACCATGGGATTCCTTTTGGTCCCTCCCAACAGTGGGGGATAGCAAGCTGAGTCACTGGCTATGGCCTGCTGAAAAATTGGATCAGACAGCCCAGCAGCTTAATGTTTCACACCTCGGCCAGATCAGGACATCATGTGATGCTCTTTGCTTTGGCCCTGGTGACACCCACTGCTTAGGTCATGCATGAAGCCAGGATGTGAGTGCATTTTGCTTCTTGTGCAACTCTACAGACTTACCAGTGATCTGCACTTCCCATTCCTCACCTGCCTGACCCAGCCTCCATTGGCTTGCAGGCAGCCTAGGATGGCTCAGCTGGGGTAGGACAGGCAACATCTATTACTTCAGCTGTCATGTGAACCATGAGCCCAGCATTGCCTCCTCATCTATCTTCCTCGTCACATTAATTACACAATGAGCTTTAGTCTCCTCACAGAAACTCCCAAGTTAAAAAGCTAGCATACTACCCTCCCATCCTTCCAACATGGCTGACTTTCTCTTCCTCTCATTGCCATAAAAGGAAGTCCACCCAGAGCAAATCCTGGTTTCAAGTTTCTGCGAAACTTTGTGTCAAGTGATTCTATCAAACAGGCAGGTAAGTGGGCAGAAGTCTTGTCTTAGCAGACTCATTTATGACTGACAAATTGAGGTCTTGCACCAGCAGACTTAACAACATTTGTTTATAGTGTTACTTGTTTTCGGCAGGGTTGGGCTAGAGCTGATACCTCCGCATTTCAAGGTATAGGGCCCGGGTGCTTCCCTTACCTAATTGAGGCACTGCTGAGCGGACTCTGTGGTGCTAGTGTCTGTTCTGACCCATCGTTAATTAGGAGGCACAAACATAGCGGAAGCACTCGCTGATGAGATATTTGCCGGCACTGAAGCCCCCGACAGGAGTGCGTTGATTGGGCTGTCACCTGAAAGCGTAATACACCATTCTCAGAGTGCGGTGATTGCTGGGTAGAAGCGCTTAACAAGAATGCATGTTCAGTCCTCTGTCAAGAAGCATCGCGCAATAAGGACAATCCACACTTGATGTTTGTTGCAAAAAAGGTCACTATTTATTTTCAGACAGTCGAAAACAGTTCCTCCTAATGAAAGCAGTTAATCATCAATTATTTACCATTGACACATTTCCCAAAAACATTTCCCTACTATTTGTCTATAACCAAAAACATTTCCAACATTTTTATAATCCCAAATTCCCCAAATTGTACTAAAACGCTGCTTTCCTGTTGGACCTGGCTGGAGCTGCTGCTTGCTGCTAAGGGCTGCCCTACACCCACGACTTGCGGAACCTGCTTCGCGGGTCCCGCTGCGGAATTAACTCACCGCTCACCGGCTGTTCGTGTTCTCCTGCCTGGCTGCTCTGTGGGGGCGTGTGAGGCTTCAGGGCTGCGAGCGTGAGGCTGAGTCACATGGCCCCGCTCTCCCTGAACGCCCCGCCCCCACCTTCCTGCAATCAAAAAGGCAGCTGGACTCTCCCCTCTTGGGACGCTGCTTTCCTGTTGGACCTGGCTGGAGCTGCTGCTTGCTGCTAAGGGCTGCCCTACACCCACGACTTGCGGAACCCGCTTCGCGGGTCCCGCTGCGGAATTAACTCACCGCTCACCGGCTGTTCGTGTTCTCCTGCCTGGCTGCTCTGTGGGGGCGTGTGAGGCTTCAGGGCTGCGAGCGTGAGGCTGAGTCACCTGGCCCCGCTCTCCCTGAACGCCCCGCCCCCACCTTCCTGCAATCAAAAAGGCAGCTGGACTCTCCCCTCTTGGGACGCTGCTTTCCTGTTGGACCTGGCTGGAGCTGCTGCTTGCTGCTAAGGGCTGCCCTACACCCACGACTTGCGGAACCCACTTCGCGGGTCCCGCTGCGGAATTAACTCACCGCTCACCGGCTGTTCATGTTCTCCTGCCTGGCTGCTCTGTGGGGGCGTGTGAGGCTTCAGGGCTGCGAGCGTGAGGCTGAGTCACCTGGCCCCGCTCTCCCTGAACGCCCCGCCCCCACCTTCCTGCAATCAAAAAGGCAGCTGGACTCTCCCCTCTTGGGACGCTGCTTTCCTGTTGGACCTGGCTGGAGCTGCTGCTTGCTGCTAAGGGCTGCCCTACACCCACGACTTGCGGAACCCGCTTCGCGGGTCCCGCTGCGGAATTAACTCACCGCTCACCGGCTGTTCATGTTCTCCTGCCTGGCTGCTCTGTGGGGGCGTGTGAGGCTTCAGGGCTGCGAGCGTGAGGCTGAGTCACCTGGCCCCGCTCTCCCTGAACGCCCCGCCCCCACCTTCCTACAACACGCCCCATTGGTCTTGGCCCATAAATATCAGTGAGAGACGCTGCGCGGGAGCGCCCGGGGCTAAGACCGGGCAAAGAGCGGGCCGTTTGAGGCCGTTCGAGGACTGAGAGGACTGGACTGGCCCACCCCCCTTGGCTTTAAACTTTTGGTAACTAAACTAGTAACTGAGGGGAAATAGATCTAGCTTCGTTACAGTGTCCCAGTATTATGGATCCAAGGGTAACCCGTAGTAAGTCTTCCAAACGTGGGTCACTAGTTAGTGGCCCCATGGATGACTTTATAACCCGCACTAACATAGCCATAGACGAGGAAATATCTAAGCTTCAAACCCGGGTCTCGCTAGAACTAGATGCCGCAAGAAGAGTGTCCCAAGTAATTGCACTTTCCAAAAAATCCTCCCTAGGCCACATAGCCACCTCTGTTACCCCTGAGCGCCCAGCCCCCCCAAACTGTATAGTCGCTCAGGTAGATATCCACCATTCACCGACCCCGGCTACTTCCATACTTGTCACAGGAAGTAAAGATGAGGATACTACACCGACACCTCTTAGTATGCACATCCCTGCTCCCATTGTATCTCTCCCTAATCTAACTCACAATATCTCCAGTGGCAAACAACCAAAGAGGAAACGCAATTCTCGCTCAGCTTATTTCCGAAAAAAAGCGAAAATTGCTGTTCCAAAAGATTTGCCCAAGAACAACATCACAGCACTTAATGCGGGAGCTGAGTTCACCCCTAATACCCAGTCATGTAGTGAGGGACAGGGGAAAAACCCATCCATTCCCCTCCTGAATACCACAACAGACGAGGTCCTTGAAGTAGACGGGCTAACTAATAATAATAAAGAATTTATAGAGGTGGTTTGGGACACACTCAAAAAACTTCTGTCACCTCTGGACCTAAGATTATCAAGGATAGAAAACAACTTGTTAGAAATGGAGAAGAGCATTATTGCGCTGGCCACTCTTGGGTTGAAAAGTCTGGAAAACCAGGGCATTACCGCAGCTGACCCAATGCCACAACCTATCGCACCCTTAACCAATCTAGCTTCCTCTTCAGTACCACCCACTATAAAACCTGTTCCTAAACCAAGGACAGTTACGGTGGAGCAAGCTCGCGTTAAACCAAAGCCTTCTCCACGAGGCTCCGCACGTAACTTGCAACTTCCCAAACACGAAACAGTAATTAGATCAGCTCCTAGTGAAACTCAGAACCCCCCAGCTAAAGACAACTTTAGAGGTGGCTATATTGACCTTCCCCCAGAGGCAAACGACTATGTCGTTGTCTTGACGGGTGTTCCAACGTTAGGTAATGGCCAATTTGAAAATCACTGGTCGCTTAAAAATAAAATAATGCATTGGTTAAATGTCAACAGACCAATCCCCAATGGTAGGAAAAGTAGGGTACTGATGGTTCGCAGAACTCCCTGGGTAGGGCCAACGCTGAAATCCAGTCCGGGGGACTGCATAGTAGTGACCTTCGAAGATCCCCACACGGCGCACCACATTTGTAGTTGGCCCAGTAATGATGACTTCTTAGTTAAACCCAAGCCACTATCCTTCTTCTATCCTCCCCGACCCAGTTATAATCAGGGGGACAATTGGACATTGGTTCAGCACCACCAACGGCCGAATAAGCCCAGGGGCCACAGGGAGACCCTTCTACATTGGAATGGCCTCTCTACCTATAATAGATTTGGTGGTTTAGAGGAGGTGGATTGACTCCCTGTGCAAGCAGCCAAGCAACCCCGAAGGGCACTTTTAACTTCGTTGAGGCATCATCCCACTGATTGTCCTGTCCCTGAATCTGCAACAAGCCGAGTAGGACGATCCAACAACGCAAGGGCTGATGGGGTGACAACGTCATTGGACTCTATAGAAAACTGTAACAGGGAAGATTGGCCAAACCCGCTTGGCGTGACCCTCCCTATACCTACTCCTCTTGAACAGTCGGATTCTACCTGCCTTGCCCCTCATGTGTCCTCCAATCTCCCGAAAATCGAGCCACTTGTGAGGTCTTCAAAACCTGTGGGAGTGACTGTTTCTCTTATGCCCATGCCTATTGACCCCACCAGGGTCTCTCCACCAGTTGACTCTGTCCTAAAAATTCTATCTTGGAATGTGGCTGGTCTTGGTCGCAACTTTGACATCCCCGAATGGAACGACTTCCTGGAACCCTTCCACATCTGCCTTTTACAGGAAACCTGGTGTTTAGAGCCAAGGCATCGAGTGGGATTTACCACCTTCTTCATCCCCGCAGTCCAGGAACAAGGGTCCAAAGGTCGCCCGTCAGGCGGCCTTATTATATGGATTAGTATTGCTTTAGGCGTCAGGGTAAGAGAAAGAAATACCCAATCTTCGGACCTCCAGTGGTTAACGGTAACGCACAAAGGGGGAAGATGTATGGAAGTCTTCAACATCTACCTGAGGGGTGCCAAAGGCGGTGCATCTCATCTACCATCCACAGGTCTAAACCGCAATCTGGCTGCCTGCGATGCAGATTCCTATATAATGCTTGCAGGGGATTTCAACTGCTGTTTTGAGCCCTTGGCCAGCGAAGATATCTTGGACACCTTCGAGGAGGACACCAGGAGAGGTATTCCTATTTTGAATCTTGACCCGATTCCCAAATGGTCGCAAAACGCAATAGAGATCAATGCATTGTGCATGGAGCATAATTTGCGACCAACAAATGGCCGATCCAAATCTGACCACATGGGTGCCCACACTTATAACAGACAAGACCACACGTCTAGGATTGATTACATCATGCTTAATTACAACCTTTGGCAATACCACCTAGATATGGAGGTTATAGTGTCGGGTGATAGCGATCACACACCCCTTATCGCTATCTATTTCATCCCCTTGGCAGGCTGGAAGGCAAGGCTTAACCGGTCATAAGTGGAAATCCTCTCATGAAGTGGTCCCCACAAACTGTAGCAGGCGTTTAAAATGGGCAAAAGTCCTAGCCGATGATACAAGGATGGCCCAAGCTGGGACAATTTTGGAAGAGGTGGAGCCCCGGATGAACACTTTGAGCCAAAACGATAACAAGATCCTACCTCTATTCACTGAGACTGTACTGGCGCTGAGTGACTTATTTATTGTTCCCCAAACCGCTCGAAGGGGTTTCTCGAAATCATTGCCCAAACAGTCAGACAAGTGGTATACTCAAAAATGTCGTGAAGCCAAGAAGGAACTTGTCGTGACACTAAAGACCAAAGATGCGGTTGCTATCAGGGCTGCTAGAAAATTTTATAAAAAAACCATATCTGAAGCTAAACAGATTTATGATTTTAACTTCTGGGGAGATCTAGTAGAGGCCAGCACTAGGAAGGATGCCAAGAGGTTTTGGGACCTATTAAGATCCAGGGAAAAGCCCATTGACCAGCAGCTAACTTGCAACATTGAAGGGGGTGCATGGTATGACCACTTTACGCAACTGTATTCTGCTCCCTCAGGTCCAGCCCAGGTAGCTTGCTCTCCCATGGACTTTACAATCAACCTCCCGTGCCATGATGGCCTATTTACCAACTTAGAAGTAGAAAGAGCAATCCAATGCATTGTCCCGAACAAAGCAGCAGGACCTGATGGAATCCCAGGAGACCTAATTAAGAACTATCCATCTACTTGGAGTAGATTAATTGCCTCGCTTTTGAATGAAGTGATGTTGGGTGGAGTCTTTCCCGATTCATGGAGGGGCGCTGAGGTCGTACCTATTTTTAAAAAAGGCTCCAGGGACGACCCAGCGAACTACCGCCCAATTAGTTTATTAGACTCTTCTCAAAAGGTAGCAGGGAAGGTGGTATTGGGCAGGATCATCGAGTGGGCAGACGAAAACCACATCCTGTGAGATCTCCAAGCAGGCTTCAGAACAGGAACAGGCACAATCGAGCAGACGTTCCGCCTTCTAATGATCTATTGGAAAGTGGTGGTGCTGGGAGGGGGCAGTCTGTATCTAGTCTTCATTGACCTGCGGACTGCCTTCGACCTGGTACCACGCACGCTTCTATGGAACGTCCTCGATGGGTTAGGCCTTCCCCCCTATTTGCTGTCGCTGCTTGTAAAATTTCACGATAGGAATTTTGCCCAAATTAGATGGGGTGCACAGGGAGAGAAAACACCTCGTATCCCCGTGGACAGAGGCGTCCGCCAGGGGTGTGTGCTTGCCCCCACTCTGTTCTCTCTATACATTAACGGAGTGGTGGAGCATCTTCTACAACAACCATCAGATGCACCCACCCTGGCTGGAAGGAAGATCCCAACGCTTCTGTTCGCGGACGATACACTCCTAATTTCAAAATCACTGATGGGCATCCAATCGCTGCTTTCCAGCTTTCAAACCTTTTGTTATGAAAGGGGCTTGGCAATAAATATAGGCAAAACCAAGTTTCTAGTTCTTAACCCGCCTAAAAAATCTGTTTATCCCCCGGTCTTGGACTCCGTCCCACTTGATCGCGTGAAAGAATTTGATTACCTGGGTATACGCATCAGTGATACCATGAGCTGGAAGGCACACCATCAAAAAGTCTTCCTTACCCATAAAAGGGTGGCAGGTGCGCTGCTCAAGGAGCAGCGAGCTTCACCATCAAAACCTATTGGGGCCCTCCTAGATATCTATAGGGCAAGGGTTGTAAGCGCTGCACTTTACGGTGCTGAGTTGTGGGGCACTCAAAAAGTTGACACTCTGGCCCACCTTGAGAACAACTTCCATAAAGACCTAATGGGTTTGCCCCACAGCACGCCAACAATCCCATTGCTGATAGATGCAGGTACCCGGGCAATCTGCGACCAAGCGAAACTACGCCCACTCCTGTTATGGTCCAGAATATGGAATGTGCAGGAGTTAAGTAGTTACGCAGACGCTTTAAACAACATTTTGTCATTACCGGGTTCTCATAAGATCATCTGGCTTAGGGAGGTTAAAAAGCTGCTCTACAAATTGGGCCTAGGAGAGGCTTGGTCCAACAAATCTGCACCCACGAAACAACAGCTAAAGAAGGTCTATTGGGCATGGGTGGACAGTGAGAGGGCCCGAAGTACAAGCCATTGTAAATCTGTAGTCCTGTTTTTGTCAGCCAAGGAGTTACCGCTAAGGGAACCTTACCTAGACACCATTCAGAGCCCAAGGGACAGAGCATTGTACATTAAGTTCAGGTTGGGGGTGCTTCCATTATGTGAGTTCACGTCCACTTGGAAACCGCCCGCTCAAACTGTACCCCATTGCCCCTTCTGCGATTTAAAGGTAGAGTCTGTGTCCCACATGTTGTTCGAATGCAGCGTCTATGTAGCTCCGAGACGTAGGTGGTTGAAGCCTATCTGCAGAAGTCTGGGAACTCGTTCTCACTTGGAAGCTCTGCGCATTCTACGTACAGATGCTAGACCCTTCTTTTCCACTTGCATGGCAACATTTTTGGGTTGGGCTTGGCGTTTAAGAACTGCAAGAAAACTGTTAATCCAGTGAATGTACCTACCCACCCAACATTTTGTTTTGGATTTGAAATGTTTTTATGTCATTGATTGTTGTTAAAAATGTTTTTTAAAGATGTGTAAATGCTTTTATGATATGTTTTTATCGAATAAAGCTATTACTTACTTACTTAAAACCAGCGTTAAGTTATGTCATCATTTAATCACCAAATTCATCTTTTTCCTCCCCTCCCCCACCCCCGAGGAAAAGGATAAGCCCGCTCTAGACTATCCCCAACCCCAAACAGCGCCTAAAGGAAATATATAAACCATAGGAGACTGTAAACTGTCCTAAAAGTGACAAAGTATTTTATTTTTTTATTTTTTATTAAATAAATAAAAAGAAGATAAACAAAAAAGGGGGAGGGTGGGTGGGACAAAGCTCCGACGTCTTCGCCAACCGCCTCCCTCAGACATCATACCCGTCCTCCTCCCCTGCCTCTAAACAAACACCCCACTAGACCCGCCCCTTGAACCTGGGCAACCAATCACGCAGTGGATTGTTCCCACTGCGCGAATCTTCCCAGGTGGACACCGGCTCGCGCCCCGTCCCCCTGGGTCCCATCGCGCAATAAGGACAATCCACACTTGATGTTTGTAGCAAAAAAGGTCACTATTTATTTTAAGACAGTTGAAAACAGTTCCTCCTAATGAAAGCAGTTAATCATAAATTATTTACCATTGACACATTTCCCCAAAACATTTCCCTACTATTTGTCTATAACCAAAAACATTTCCAACATTTTTGTAATCCCAAATTCCCCAAATTGTACTAAAACCAGCGTTAAGTTATGTCATCATTTAATCACCAAATTCATCTTTTTCCTCCCCTCCCCCACCCCCCTAGGAAAAGGATAAGCCTGCTCTAGACCATCCCCAACCCCAAATAGCGCCACCCAGGAAAACCAAAGCATTTTCCTGGCCCCACCCAAATTATAGAAAATGAAAATGAACAACTCTAATTAACCTTATTGTGGCACCATAAAGTTTCCCCAAAAAAACTTGCCAACATATCCCTCAACTCCATTAAGTAGTAAGCTTGACCCATTCTTGATAAATGTACCCCATCATCATGAAATAAATGTTTTTCAACACCTGTAATGAGTCCATGTGATAAAACCTTTATGCCCATAGCCGGACACCAAAGTTTCATTGCTCTATTATTTAATTTGCGACGCGCCTTTTCCACTGCAGTGTGGCTCCTAGCTCCTCTCCATCGATGACGAAAGATAAATTCCATCCACACCACTGTTGTACCTGACCAGTTATCTTTTAACACAGCTAGGTCCAACTTCATTTGTTTGATAAGGGTTAGACCAGAGAGGTCCACTAAATCATTCTCGCCTAGATGAATAATTAGCAAGTCCGGAATCCCCTTTTCCCTGGATAATTTAGAGAGCACTGGGAACAACGCACCCCATTTAATCCCTCCCAAACCATACCAAAATACCTCATGACCTTTTCCGTGTAACCCCAAAGATCTGCCACAAAGCTGTTGCTTCGCAAAGGTGGCCGACCATTTTAACAAAAGAATGGCCTACAATCCAAGTCCTCATTTTTCGTGGCAGAGGATTAACTCGTCCTGTGAGGACAAAAAGATAATATTAGACTGGCGTAAAGAAAATAAAAAAAAAACCTTCATAACCGAACATATCTAGCACAACAATCCGATTTCCATCTGCCTATTCGTTGTATCACCTCCTTGTCCCAACCCAACCTCGCAGCTTCTGTTGCAGCCCCAATTCTGAATGAGTGAGTTACAAACAATAAAGGGTTTTCACCTGCTAAAATTAGAACTTTTCTCAAAACCAACAGTAATTGAAAAGATGTAATACAACTATCATCCTGATGGCAAAAAATTATTCCTTCTCGAAAAAGCTTAGAGTGTGAGAAAGAAAGCCATTCCCACAAAGGACAACAACCCTCCACCCCGCTCCCACGTAAAGTAATCCATGTTCCTTTCCCCATTTGATCTGTTTTCGACTGTCTCAACCATATTCTCAATTCACCTTGCGGCACTTGTATTTCATTTGTTTGAATCCCCAACTTACCCTTCAGCCCCAACAATTCAGACACTCGAAATGCCCCAAAAAATACCCAAATCATACCCAGCCTAAAACGAGAGACCTCCCACCCACCGAAACAACAATGTGGCAAAAACAATAACAACTGTTGCAACAGAGAAAAAGTGATAGGTTCCTGCAAAGATAAAGGACATGACTTCAATTTACTAAAACCTTTCAACATTCTCCGTAACAATATCCCACCCCCAACTTCCTTACCAAAAAATAAATCACCTTAAAAAGAAATGCCTGCAAGTTTACCCGCAATTGTGGTATGTGACAGGCCCTTATCCATCAAATATAATACATACTGAAAAATGAATTCTTCGTTACCAACCGCCATACAGGTCTGATTCTGAGATTCCGCATAATTTACAAACTCCTACCAGGTTTTCTGATAACAGCGTTTGGTGGACATCGCAATGGATTGCTCCACCAACTCGACGATCCTTACTCTCCCATTGCCCAAACATCTGTAGGTATCTCTGTCTTGAAGTTGTCCGCCTTTGGCGCCAATGCCCGAAAAGCCTGCCAATTAAAACGGGACAGTGAGTCTGCTATTGAATTATTCACACCTGGGATATGTTTTGCCCGGAACACTATATTCAGTTGGAGACTACACAGCATAAACTGACGATCATCAAGTCTGTGTCGATCTCAATACCTAAGAAGGTAAGCTTTGTCGAGGGGCCTTCAGTCTTGTCTGGAGCCAGAGGCACACGAAACTCTTTTGCCATTTCCGGAAAACAATTCAAAATTGCGCTACACTGACTCACATTTGCCTGTCCGATAAACAAAAAGTCATCCAGATAGTGACATACCGAGGCATTCGCACATCTCTGTACCAAGCACCACTGTAAAAAAGTACTAAACTTCTCAAACAGGGCACAAGAGATAGAACACCCCATCAGTAGAGCCCTATCTACATAAAAAGCTCCGTCAAAATACATACCAAGTAGCTCAAAATATATTGGGTGAATTGGTAACAAACGAAAAGCTGATTGTATGTCGCATTTTGCTAATTCAGCACCCAGTCCAGCTAATCTCATCAGCCTCAAAGCATCGTCCACTGACATATAAGTGACATTTGCATCCTCCTGTGATATAAAGTCATTAACAGACTGTCCTTCCGGCCACGACAAATGATGTATGAGCCGGAACTCACCTGCCGCTTTTTTAGGGATCACCCCTAAAGGAGATACAATCAGGTTATCCAAAGGACATTCCTTAAATGGGCCCACGATCCTCCCAGTTTGTATTTCTTTGTCAAGTTTGTGACGCACCACTTGGGGCAGATCCCTGACAGACTTTAAGTTATCCGCCCAACGATGACATCTAGGCCCTTGATAACCCAAACGAAAACCCACTGAAAAACCCCAATATAGCTGAGCTGTCGCTTCCGAATCGGGACATTCATCCAGCCAGCCTGCCATAGCCTGTAAATTAACCAGGGTAGGAGCCTTTTGGGACAACAGCTTGAACAACCCCTCTACCTCTCTGTCCCCTCCCTGCGTGGGCAAAATTTTGGATGGGAAAGCACTGTGTAATAGGATGTCGCCACCCGCACTGTGAACATTCATGTTTGAATTTACAATATTGCCTGATGCAGGCACCACGGTTGTAATTCCAACTGGCACCTGCTGCAGGCAATTGAGCTCTTTCCATAGATCCCGCCCCAACTTGGGCGAGACGCTGTAGAAAGGGCTGATACGATATAGGCAAACCGCTGGCTGTATGAATTGTTGTTTGAGACTGATTAATAGACATCCATTGCAACCATAGCTCTGGTTCCACTTCTCCCCAAGGTTTGTCATGAAATATACTAACTCTGGCACGAAATTCTTTGTCGTAATTTAACCAGGCGAAACCTCCCACCTGTAAGTGTGCCCTGCGAATTATGTCAATATATTTAAACATGGCCAAAGCCCTCTCAGGATACCTCTCACAATACATGCTCGCGTAAATGAGAAAGGCAGCCATCCAATTCTCAATGGACTTAGGGACTCTGGGACGCCTTGCCAGCTCCCATTCTTCTTCTTTGGAACCTTCCCAGGATTGAATATCCCTATGCAGTAAACGGAAAACATCAACAAATTCATGATTCCAAATTTTTTGTTTAGTTTTTTCAGACAAGTGTATTACAAGCGGCATAGCCAATCCCATGTAAGGAAGATTTGTATGCAACCCGCTAGCACCTGACACCTGAACAGCCAAATCAGAAGGAACAACCGCAGAGTCTTGCATATCAAGAACCTGTACCTGCGACACAGGCCGAGACTTAGGTAAAACATTAGAAACATATTCCCCAAATCCTGTAGGTTTAGCAAACACCACTTCAGCCGCACCAGCATCCAACACACTGCTACCCGCTAAAGGCCGGGACCAAGCAGTCCACCAGTGAGGCTTACCCGTTGTGAGCTACGTAGCCCGCTTCTGGAAATCCTGAGGATCTTCTTTATTCTTCAGTCGCCGCTCTTGATCCGTCGAAAAGTCCGCACGAGAACTCTGTAAAATACTAGAAGACTTAAATGCACCGACCCCCCCCCCACCCAATTCCTTAGAGAAAACCACAGGAGTCGCCTTGTGTACCACATTATCAATCATAGTATCTTCATAAAAATTATCATTGTCATAAACTGTACCATCCAGTGGCTCAGAGCCGTAAACATTCGCAGCACTAGTGCTCTGCATCTGACCGTCACTAATACCCCCATCATAATCTCTCCAAGAGGACACGGGCCTCTGTTGAGAGGGCCCGGCCGTAGATGCAAAATCCGCTCCAGATCTGCCTTGCTGAGCACAGCCTCACCAAAAGCCGCACTTTGCTTCGCATAGGGAACATAAGAAAAACCAAAACCCTGCCCAATAGCAGGGTCTGCCACCAACTTCTTACCGCTCTTGTATGAAGTCAATGATGACTTACCAAAAATATGCTCCTTGGAAGGTCCTATAGCTTCAAGCATCGAAATATCAGCATGTTTTACCCAAACCCATTGCCCATTCTGTGGACCAAATTCAGAGTCAAAACCCAACTGAGAAGGGCAAGGTGGCGGACGGGACTCTGGAAATAGCGAAAGAATATCAGACCTAGGAAAAGTTTGAATTGTACCATCTTGCACATGATCTCTTATAGCCCAACAGTCCAAATCGTGGCCTGACACCTCTTCATTTACCACATAGCTATTAGGAACCACCAGTTCCGCATTAATCATCATGCTGTGAGAACTCAATGCCACTGTAGACCTTGGGGGGCCTCTAGGCTTTGGCATACAGGAATAATCAAAACTGACCATGCCCCCAGTAGCCCCCTTCCATCCTCCGGGAAATCTTCAACAGCAGGGTGTGGATACTTATCTGCACCGTCTACATGTCCCTCCGCATCCCCTTCACTATCATCAGAATAGTTCACCAAATTAGCATAGCGCCTGCTTTCCAGAACTGGGGGGGCTATGTTATTCTGTAACTCAGTATTCTGCACATTTATGTCATTCTGCTCAACTTTGTGTAACTGCACCCCTCCAGTAGATCCCCCTATGAAGCACAGCTGGCACACTACTGGAGCCCCCAACAACTCCTCTAGTACCCTTGGGAGCAGCCCTCTTAGCGCGCTGTGCAGTGCTTTCAAAACCCTGCCCTTTCAATGCTGCTGGCAAGGATGCAGCTCGTGACCTTGCTCGTTTTGCTCGAGGATTTCTCATGGTAGGGCACCCCCTGGGCACACAGCCATTTTGTCAGTGAGTTGTAACACATGCAGGGGAGAGCGGGGCGAGGCTGACAAGCAAGCAGCCACCGCATGACTTATCCCAACGGCCGCTGCACGTCTAGGGCGTTTGGAGCCTGCTTCAACTTGAAACGCTGCACCGGGCCTCAGCAGGTCACCGCGCCCCGCCTCCAAAATAGCACGCACTGCGTCCTTGATGACGCCTTCATTCTCCATGTTGCGCACTGGCAAACAGCTTCACTCTTTTACCTGAGAATGCCTCAGTGGAAACGCCGAAATTCTCCTCACAAATGCAAGCGCCGCCACAAAGCTCCGACGTCTTCGCCAACCGCCTACCGCTGACGTCATACCCGTCCTCCTCCCCTGCCTCTAAACAAACACCCCACTAGACCCGCCCCTTGAACCTGGGCAACCAATCACGCAGTGGATTGTTCCCACCGCGCGAATCCTCCCAGGGGGACACCGGCTCGCGCCCCGGTCCCCCTGGGTCCCATTCTGCATAAGCAGAGAATTTCAGGTGAATCACGTGTCCGTGTGTACACTGCTTTATTGCTTCAGGTGCCTCTGCAATTTGGTGCATTGCATTCTGGGTATGATTTTAAGTGGTTGGTAGGACATTATGAAAATTTTTGCAATTGTCATGTGAGTCTCCTAACGACCATAAAAGTGGGAGTTTTTCAGCTTACAGTAGCTTTGTGTCAGTTACAGTATGGATATTGGATGTAAAGCTACTGAGAAGACCCATTCTGTGGAGAAGCCTGGTACTCAAGGGGCGGCTCCTTCCTTAGCTGCAGTGCAGCAGATGATAAAGGCAGCAGTGGCAGCTGCTTTTCATGGGAGGGAGATGGTACCTTCTTCTAAGAGGCCTCGTTTGGAGGCTGTGGCCCCTGCAGACTCTGATAATGAGGAGGATACTGACCTTAAAGGAAGGTATGTGCAAGGTCCAGAATTGAAAGAGGTCCTCCTGCACTTTTGGCTACAGGATTTCTTGTCCCAATACCAGCGCAAGGAGCCAGAATCCCTGCCGATTCATTCATTTATACAGAAGACGATGGAGAATGAATGGAACGAGAAGGACAGACATGCCATTCCTAGATTCTTGGCAAGAGGTGTCCATTACAAAAATGTACTTACAAATTCTCAGCTTCCATCAAGGTGAATTCTTTGATGGCAGGTTTGTCATCACATAAAGCGCTTATTTCTGAAGACTCAGGGGCATATTAGCAAGGGCGATATCGCTGTTTTAGCTGGACTTTTTCCCGCTAAAGCGGCAATATTTGTATCGCCCTATTAGCAAGCTGTCACTAACAGTAGTTAGCGACAGCTTATAGGCGATAGCTACAGGTTTGGGGCCCGCTTTGCATGTCAGAGATATTTATCGCTAATGACATGCAAAGTGGGCGTACCCAAACTGTTAGCAACTGAAAACAGTCGCTAACACAGCTATCGCTTATTAGCAAGGCAGGCGAAGCGATGAAATAAATCGCGCTAATCGCGATTATCGCTAGAAACCAACTCCTGCTAAAAAGTTGACTTACCTGTATAGTCAATGGGGGGTGGATTATCACATTAAGCCCCCATTGGCGTTATTGCATTGGAGATAAACGTTGCTAATAGCACGCTATCCCTGCGATAATATCCAGCAATAGCAAGCGTTAAAAAAAAATGAGCTAAGCGCATTTAGCGATAAATATCGCTACTCCTTGATAATATGCCCCTCAGCTCCTACGGACCCTATTGATAAGAGAGTGATGTGGCTGCAAAGCGTACCTTTGCCGTATCTAATTGTGCAGTTAGGGCAGAGGCCTATTCTTAATATGCCATTCAGTCTCTACTCAAATACTTGCAATCCCTGGCAGAGGTGATGGATCAGGTTGAGAAGAGAACATCACTCAAACCCTGGCCGTGATGAAACAGCAGGTTAGGCTGTTATCTGACATTTCTACTGACTCCCCGGTGCAGCTTTGGGTTCTTTCATAGTGAGCAGACGCCAGTTGTGATTCAGATCTTGGAAATATGATGCTGTACAGAAAGCATTATTAATGAAGATTCCTTTCCTGGGGTAAAGATGCTTGGGCCTCCCTTGGAGGACATGACCAGGAAATCGGCTGAGGATCGCAAGCTGATGGCCCCTGAGAACGTTGAGAGGCAGAAATTATTTGGCAATAAGAGCTCTTTTGGGGTGGCCAGACATGGAAAACACAACCAGCCTTTTCATGGTAGGATGCAAGGCTGGGGTGCCCCTTCCACCGGCAAATCCCAGTTTCAGTATGCAGCTGTCTCCACTCAGCCCACCCCAAAACACTGCCTATTTGACTGAGGTGGTCACCCAGGTAGAAGGTCAGGTTTCTCTGTTCTCCAAGGTTTAGACCGAAACTGTGACAGACCAGTGGGCGCTTCAAGTGGTAAGGGAGGGGTTCTAGATGTGTGGGGGGGATTCCCCTCTAGATATTTCTCAGTTGACTCCTTATTCAGTGCAGGGGATAAACCAACAGCCCTAACTAGATGGAATTCAGATGCTTCTGGCCAAAGGGGCTCTTATTCTTGTGCCTCCTTCACAAAAAGGAAGGGGAGTATATTCTATTCTCTTTCTAGTGGAAAAGCATTCTGACGATCTCAGGCCTGTGTAGATCTGAAATGGTTGAACCATTTCATACCCCCATGTGAAGTTCAAGATGCTGTCTCTGTAGATCATTCATCCCTTTTTCTACCAGGGTGACTTTCTGGCTTCCCTATACTTACAGGATGAATAACTGCATGTGCAAGTGCATATGTTGTTGCAGAGGTTTCTTTGATTTTGTGTCCTGGATTACCATTATTAGTTCAAGGTATTGCCATTTGGCTTATGCTCCTTCACCTAGATTTGTGACTAAGGCATTGGCTTCCCTTGTTGGTCTTATGCATGGGAAGGGGATTAATATATTTCCTTATCTAGATCACTTGCTGATTTCTGCTTCTTCATTGTCTAAGGCAAAATAGCAAGAGGTCTGGACTGTGTTACAGGATCATAGATTCTTGGTGAACCTCAGAAAGTCATGCCTGTCCTATGCAAAATATGACTTTTATTGGGACACATTTCAGGACGTTGTTTGGGAAAGCCTTCCTGTCTGTGGACCAGAAGCTTACCCTGGTGACTGAGCTTCAGGGGTTGCTTGCGCAGCAGTATCTCCCAGTAAAACATTGTCTAAGAATCCAGGACCTTATGTCAGATACCCTTATGGTGCTTTCTTGTGCATGTCTCCTTATGGTTCCATTGATTAGTCATGTCCTCTCCCACTGGTGGATGTGGTCTTAGGATTCCACTCGGAGGGTTCCAGTGACAGCACAGGTGAGTGACATTTTGGGATGGTTGTTGGACGATGCAAATCTGTCACAGGGCATCTTTTCCATATAGTACCCTTCAAAATTGTGAACACGGATGTCACCATGCAGGGCTGGGGTGCAACACTGGAGGATGTGTCTGCTCAGGGAAAATGGACAAGGGTCCAGTCTGCCTGTTCTTCCAACTACCGGAAATTGAAAGCAATTCAGTTGGTTCTCCTGAAGTTTGCCCCTCACTTTGTGAATCATCATGTTCAGGTCCGAATGGATGCAGGGTGGTCATTGGAGTATCTCAACCATCAGGGAGGTTAAGGGGTGCAGTCCCTCAGTCATTTTAGTAAGGATATGTGCTTTTATGATTTTATTTTAAAATCGAATAAAGCTTTTTTTAATTGAAATCAGTAAGGATATGTGCAGCTGGACAGAGCAAGAGCTATGGTCTCTGTCTGCAAATTACTTACCTGGGAAGGAGAACTAGGTGGCAAACCGGCTCAACCTTGTGTTTCCTTCGATGGGCTTATTGTGCTTGATGATGAATGTGTTCCTGCAATTGCAGAAGAGATTTTGGCTTCTGAGGATCAACTTGTATGCCTCAGTGGAGAAAGCCAAGCTGGAATGCTTCTGCATGATTATCCCCCTTGTCAGACAGCTTGGTAGATGGACGCAATGTCTTTCATATGGCTGATGGGCCTGTTGTATGTGTTTCCCCCAGTTCCATTGATTTCCAAAGTATTGTGAAAGAGCAGATTAGACAAGGCCTTGATGATTCTGGTGGTTCTTGGGTGGCAGGGGTGCCTGTGGTATCCCCTCTCGTTGGATTTGGGCGTCTAGCTGCATTGGGAGATTCCTGTCATCCATATCCACTGATGGGTCCCCAGCTCCCGGTCACTATGTTGCAGTTAATACACCTTCAGGCCTGTTTATTGAGAGCTTCAGTCTGATGGCTAAAGAGTGTTCTATGGAGGTTGCTGATTTGATTCAGCAATCCTGCCGCCCTTCTACATTGCATGCTTATGCAAAGCATCGGGCTAATTTTGGGGCTTGGTGTGTTGGGATGAGTTTGGTTGCAGATGTAGTGAAACCCATGAAAGTTTTGGATTTTTTTGTCCAATGATTTTTAGTTGGGTTGGGCAACTCCCACTATTGGGCTCAATGGGCAGCTCTTAGAACATTTAAGAGACCTCTTTTTAATCATCTGCAGCCCCTGGTGTCCCGTTTTTGATGAAATATTTTTCATTGAAAAGACTGAAGCCTATGGTTGCGGCGCCTCCTTGGGATTGACCTTTGGTGTTAACGTGCCTTACAGGGGGAATCATTTGAGCCTCAGGAGCAGGTCGTATTAAAGTTCCTGACCCTTAAGGTGGTATCAGTGGTGACCATCTTGTCTGCCCGACGGGTGGGTGAGTTGGGTTCGTTGTGGCGCCTCCTTGGGATTGACATTTGGTGTTAACGTGCCTTACAGGGGGAATCATTTGAGCCTCAGGAGGAGGTCTTATTAAAGTTTCTGACCCTTAAGGTGGTATTAGTGGTGACCATCTTGTCTGCCCGACGGGTAGGTGAGTTGGGTTCTTTCCTGAAGTCTGAACCTTTTTTGCACATTTTGACAGATAAGTTGTTCCTGATGTCACACCCCACCTTTGTTCCTAAGGTTTCCTCTTATTTCCACAGATCAGCGGAGGTGGTGCTCCCTGTGTTTTTTCCTGATTTTCACTCTGAGGAGGAGGCTTTGTTACATCTTTTAGAAGAGAATCAGCCGTTCTTGGTGTACTTGACTATGGCAGTACCATTTAGGGAGGTGGATAGTCTCTTTATGACTTTTGGACCAGTGAGGAATGTGTTGAAACCCTCCATTTCCACTCTTCAAAGACGGATTAAACAAACAATACTTCTGAATCAAGAGGTGGGCGTGCGTCGGATAATGAAGTCCAGAGAATGATAGTGCGTTTTCCAAAAAGTCTTTATTTTCAATTCTTAATTATCTTACGATATAGAAATATTGAACTCAGCCAATGCGTTTCGTTCTCTCATGGAGAACTTCATCAGGGCTGAAAGTGATTTAAAATTACATTTAGTGTACGAAATTAATACAAGAACAGAAAGGAAGAAACCTAAAGAGAGAAAAACATGGAAAAAAGACAAACAAATTCAGAAAGCAATTTACAAAAAAAGCAGGAAAATTATGTGAAAAGTATATTACCAAAATTCAAATTTGTTGAGAATGAGGACAAATAAGGCCAGAGGATTTAAAACCAAAAACGACAAAGACATATATATATACAGCATATTTACAAACACTAGCAGCACATGGGAGTATTTGAACAATTAAAAACTGAGGAGAAGAGAAACTCTCACTAGCGAGTGAGAGCAAGCAAGTGGACAAATATGTATCAGGCACTCATAAGAGCTTGCTTTTATATTTAAAACGAACTCACATAAAATAGGAGAGAGAAGGTGTGTGAGCATTTAATAAAGTACAATACAATTGAATGCTGAGTAGCAACACATGCATAGAATTGCGTTGTGATAAATATAGAAATTGTGAGAAACAAAAAAAGGGGGAGAAAGCTGAAAAAAGAAATACAGAAAAGCTATCAAATTAGAAGTAGTAAAAAAGATCAATAGACAAAGCATGAAATGGGAATCCAAGAATCAAGTTGTGCTAACCTACACAATACAAAGAGAGAAAAAATTATATATTTGAAAATAGACCACACCATTGAAAACAGGACTGAATGCTGCCAGGAGACAAGATATCGAAAAACAGAAGGGAGTTCTCACCTCATTGGGGTGAGTCTCCTCACGATACTGGTGAATGGCTACACATAAAAGGCTCTGTGATAAATTAATATTGGGCACAGTGTAGAGCGTAGAGAGGCCTGGTCCGGCTTGGTGTCTAAGAGTAAGGGATACACAAGGAAAGTGGGGAAAGATAATAAACATAGGCGAGAAGTACTGTAATTGGAAAAACAAAAAAGAAAATTAGCTAACCTAAAAAAAGACACGAGTCCTTAACTAAGGAACAATTGATTTGCAGGATCGTGCTCCAGAGCAGCGTAATCGAGCGCTGTTTGGCAAGGTAGTTGAGCCAGTTTTGGCCACAAAATGTAGAGCTGGAATATAACAATCAAAAAAGCAGTCAGTCAGAAAGAAAAAATATAATGGGTTTGTTAACCACAAGAAGAGAAGGGTCCGCGGTTGAGTGCTCTTACCTGTATTTAAGAAATTGTAGCAGGGAATGGTCGATGCTCCAGGCAGTAGCACTGGACACAAAGGGGGAATTCCCACAGCCAAGTAAGGCCTAAGAAAAGGGCGACGGCAGAAATGGAAAAATGGTAAGGTTATAAAAAAATAGCAGTAAGAAAAGGTGAAATTGCCTACTTGGGTGCGAGATGGAATAAAAAGGCCTCCTCATTGGGAATAAAATTGCATGTAAGGTGCAGTGACAAAGCTAGTGTGTGGTAGCACTAGCAGCAGTTTTCTATGCAGTCAACCATGCGTTCGGGCGAATAACCCCAACAGCAGTGAGCCCACAGTGTATAATACAGCCCTCCTGGCGAAAGCATGTGGGGAGATAATGAACGCCTGAGAAAATCTCAGCGATAAACAGACGAAATGTAAAGGATTCCACTGGCATCTAGTTCGATCCAGTGACAAACGGGAGAAACCACAAGATTCTTGAATTAGAAATAAAAGTGAAAAGTGAATCCTGGGGATATGAGGATGGCTCCGTGTGGGTGAAATAGATAAAATAACTGTAGGTAGGGGTAATGTGGAAAGGGAGGAAAGGCGAATGCAAAAAATAACGACATAAAAGGCTCGGGGAAGCGAGTATTGGCATGGCCCCCTGAGAAAGTAGTTAATACGCTACACTTAGTGAAGGGAACCTCCGTCACCGTGGACAAATAGATCGTTGCAGGCTCTGGGTAACGGGTAATGGCATGGCCCCCTGCGATAATAGTTAATGTGTTAAACTCAGAAACAAACCCCCGTTGCAGGGGTAGCGAAAGTAATAATAAAGGCGAGGTGGCATCGTCAAGTAAAAACGTGCTACCTGTAACCCCCTATCAAGGGACACATCTCCCAAGTGAAGCACCATCTTAGGGACCCAAAAGTGTTTGAAGCAGAGCCGAAAGCTCCTTACCTCGCAAAAAGGAGTGCAACAGTCGGAGGACCTAAGAAAGTCCTTAGCACCTTGACGTCTTAAAAGTGCTCTTCTTCTGGAAGGGGTTACCAAAGGGGATGATGACGGAGCATTTGAGCAAATCGAACACTCACCCCCAGAGAACTGATCTGGGTTTAATCCAGCTCCATTCTTTAGCTCACTCCACCACCCCAGTTTAGACATGGCCATATGCAAATCAGTCTGACCCTGTGCCTCATGGGAACAGTCCAGCCCGAACTGCCAAGCCATGTCTTCCCTGGACCGGAAACAAGCATCCTGGGACCGGTTTCGGGTGCATAACCCTCATCAGCCAGGCTATCTTGAATCCAGTGGCAAAGTGAGCAAGGGACCCATGTCTGGCCATAACCTGCCAACTTAGGGTGAACAAAGCGATACCAAAGGGGATGATGGACGGAGCGTTTGAGCAAATCAAACAATCACCCCCAGTCAACTGATCTGGGTTTAATCCATCTCTATTCTTTAGCTCACTCCACCACCAGGCCCGGACTGGCCGTTGTAGGAACCGGGCAATCCCCCGGTTGGCCGCAGGGGTGGGGGCCGGTTTGGGGCCCCTGGGGGCCGTTTTTGTTACAGGGCCGTTTTTGCAGCATAGCTGAAAAACGGCCCTGTAACAAAATCGGCCGAAAACCGGCCCTGGCAGAGAGCGCGGCCGCCTCCCCTCCCCCCGGGAGGTGGGGAGGGGGGGCCGGCCGAGCACTTTGCCAGGGCCGGTTTTGGCTCCCAGTCCGGCCCTGTCCACCACCCCAGTTCAGACATGGCCATATGCAAATCAGTCTGACCCTGTGCCTCATGGGAACAGTCCAGCCCGAACTGCCAATCCATGTCTTCCCTGGACCGGAAACAAGCATCCTGGGACCAGTTTCGGGTTCATAACCCTCATCAGCCAGGCTATCTTGAATCCAGTGCCAAGTGAGCAAGGGACCCACGTCTGGGCATACTCTGCCAACTTAGGGCGAACAAAGCGATACCAAAGGGGATGATGGATGGAGCGTTTGAGCAAATCAAACACTCACCCCCAGTAAACTGATCTGGGTTTAATCCATTCCCATTCTTTAGCTCACTCCACCACCCCAGTTCAGACATGGCCATATGCAAATCAGTCTGACCCTGTGCCTCATGGGAACAGTCCAGCCGGAACTGCCAATCCATGTCTTCCCTGGACCGGAAACAAGCATCCTGGGACCAGTTTCGGGTTCCTAACCCTCATCAACCAGGCTATCTGGAATCCAGTGGCAAAGTGAGCAAGGGACCCACGTCTAGGCATACCCTGCCAACTTAGGGCTAACAAAGTGATACCAAAGGGGATGAAGGACGGAGCGTTTGAGCAAATCAAACACTCACCCCCAGTCAACTGATCTGGGTTTAATCCATCCCCATTCTTTAGCTAACTCCACCACCCCATTTCAGACATGGCCATATGCAAATCAGTCAGACCCTGTGCCTCATGGGAACTGTCCAGCCCGAACTGCCAAGCCATGTCTTCCCTGGGCCGGAAAAAAGCATCCTGGGATCAGTTTCGGGTTCGGTTTCGGGTTCATAACCCTCACCCAGTGTGTGGCGGGCCCCTAGGGCCCTGAGACATGTTTAAAATGCTACTTAAATAACTGGCACAATAAGTTCTGCAGGCCTACTATTAACATTTAGGGGGAGAGTCTCAAACATGCTGTAGTTAGTCAGCATCAAAAAAGTGACGCTAACCAGCACAAAATGTTTTTTTTCTAATTCACTTTCCAGTGGAAAACTTGTTTTGCACTGGAAAGTACCCACAAGTAATGCAAAGCTGCCCAAAATGCTGCTTTGCATTACTTTGCGTCAAGGGGACATTACAGGGGTGGTACATGGGTGTTCCCATACAACCGCTCATGCTTTTTGATGCTAAACCCCATCTACTAACATTAGTAGAAAGGGTTTAGCGCCAAAAACTAACACCACTGAAAAGCACGCATGAAGAGGAGAAATGTTTTCATTTCTGCTTTATAATCTCTCTTTGCATGTGTGCTGCACTGTACAGCACTTATACAAAGTAAGAAAAGGTTTTTCAATTGTCTAACCATAGTATTTTGTGTAGGAAGGGAAGTGAAACCCCTTAACCTTGGACGAGTAGAGGGTCTTAAACTGAATGTCACCTTTAGTAAATGTGGAATGTAACCATGACCGTTAGCAGAGGGGAGTGGGGCTAAGGGACTCGCCTATGAAACACCAGAGCACTGACCTGACAGTGTGTATTGTTTGTGAATGTTGTATTACCTTTTGCTCATATATAAATATTAATTTTGTCAAAAAAACAAGTATTTGACTGGACATTCATTTAATGCTGCTGCTGAGCGTATTTTGAGTATGAGGGGTTTTATAGACAGTATGATGAGATAGATACATAGATAAGAGGCTAGATAGGTAGATATATAGCTAGCTAGATAGATAGATGGCTACATAGATGGAGATGGTTGCACTGACGGCTAGATAGTCAAGGGTGAATATGTACAGAAGGTTGCATAGATTGGGAGAATTGCCTAAATCGATAGAGTTGCATAGATAGATAGATAGATAGATAGATATGACAGTATTGGAATAAGCAGCACATCAATCATACACTTCTATATCGTCATGAGAACGAACTAGAAAGCCATAAAAGCAGGAAATACAACTTACCAGCGCGACATACACGAGTCCAATCATAAATGCACTTCATTGCATGCATACTAAAAAACAATATTTCACAAAGAGCAGTTCAAAATGACCACAATCTGGTATGCTGTGAATTAGCAGCATTCAGATAAGCAAAGGGCACGCTCAAATTAATTTACCACAGCAGGAGACATGTATTGATAAAGCTGGAATGTGCCCAATGCTCATATCAAAAACATGAGCTGGTAAAAAGGGTTCTGCTATGACATCTGGTTCTAAATATAAAGGCAATGCTAAAGTAATAAAGTAGAAACAAAAACAATGACGCTTTAGAGAACTACCTTGTGCACCAATACGTTTCCTTTGAAAGAGCAAGCTGCAGTCACTAAAAGTGAAGTTAGCCAGTGGCTGAAGTGGGTTGACCCATTGCCCCATGCTGTAGCCTGTGGAAGCACAATGTGAATGACTCAATAACTGGCCAATGGATGATGAAAGCTGGCTGAAAGGCCCTTGAAGTTGGTATATTATACATTACATGTTTGTAAAATCAAAAGGTGATGGCTAAAGACTGACCTAAAATTCATTGGCCCTGCATAAATGAATCCCGCTCGCCTGCAAGTGCCATTGTATAATATTCCTACAGTAGTCTCTCTATGTTTCTCCAATACATGTGCAAGAAGTACTATTTGTTACCTGAGCCAACAAAACGCATATGGAAACCACTTTATTGAATTTCCTTAGTGAGTTACTGCAAGTGCATATTTGGGTTTAGGATGACATTCCAACTAGAAAGGGATCTGTATCCTTTTTTTAAAATGTATTTTATTTAATGCGATTTTATATGACGCGAACATTACCCGAAGGTGTCAGAGCGCTTTACATAAGAACCAGTTGTGATACATAAGGACTTAGCTCGTAAGGCATGTATTGATTGATGTGTCTGCACTTTGCAGTGGATTTTACTATGCCTGTCACCATGCTAATTCATAGCTGTAGTGCCGTAGTCACACATTTTCAAAAGAAGGACAAAATATTAGTATCCTTGAACTTATTGCAGGGTCTACCCACGATATGTAATGTTGAGGCCTTCTTTTCTCCCAAAAAAGCTGTATTTAAAATCCCTCCTGTGGTCTTTGAGCACAACATGTATTTCTAGCTGTCCATGTACTACACATACATTTCACGTCCAGTCTTTCTCTCGTGAACTTGTTTTGAACACTTCATTTTTACTTCATCACGATTTGCACTAAGCTCCATGGCTCAATTTCTGGTATCCAATCCCTCATATTGTCTCTCATGAAATTACTTGCTGATTATGCTGTTTTAATGCATTATTTATTAGAGAAATATCTAATTTGACAAATGCGATGAATCATATGTACATGAGGATGTATGGCGTTACAACGCATAATTTTACATTGCATACCATTACAACGCGATTTTTACAACGCAGGATCCATTACAATGCATGCCCTTACAACGCATGTCAGGGCTGGGTTTGGGTTTTGGGGTACAGGGGTATTTTTAGGTTTCAGGGTTGGGTTTCGGTTTTGGGGTACAGGGGTATTTTTAGGTTTTAGGGCTGGGTTTGGGTTTTTGGGTACAGGGGTATTTTTAGGTTTTAGGGCTGGGTTTGGGTTTTGGGGTACAGGGGTATTTTTAGGTTTCAGGGTTGGGTTTGGGTTTTGGGGTACAGGGGTATTTTTAGGTTTTAGGGCTGGGTTTGGGTTTTGGGGTACAGGGGTATTTTTAGGTTTTAGGGCTGGGTTTGGGTTTTGGGGTACAGGGGTATTTTTAGGTTTTAGGGCTGGGTTTGGGTTTTGGGGTACAGGGGTATTTTTAGGTTTTAGGGCTGGGTTTGGGTTTTGGGGTACAGGGGTATTTTTAGGTTTTAGGGCTGGGTTTTGGTTTTGGGGTACAGGGATATTTTTAGGTTTCAGGGCTGGGTTTGGGTTTTGGGGTACAGGGGTATTTTTAGGTTTCAGGGCTGGGTTTGGGTTTTGGGGTACAGGGGTATTTTTAGGTTTCAGGGCTGGGTTTGGGTTTTGGGGTACAGGGGTATTTTTAGGGTTCAGTTTTTTTTAAAAAAACGACTTTAAATAAATTAATTAAATTAAATTATTTAAATTAAGTTAAATTAATTACATTATATTATTTACATTTTTTAAATTAATTAAATTAAATTAATTTAAATAAATTAATTACAATTTTAAAATAAATTAATTAAATTAAATTAAATTAATTAAATTATATTAATTACAATTTTTAAATTAATTAAATTAAATTAAATAAATTAAATTAATTAAAATTAATTAATTACAATTTTAAAATTAATTAAATTAAATTAATTAAATTAAATTAATTACGATTTTTAAATTAATTAAATTAAATTAATAGAATTAAATTTATTAAATTAAATTAATTTCAATTTTAAAATTATTTAAATTAAATTAATTAAATTAAATTAATTAAATTAACTTAATTACATTTTTTTTTAAAAGATATACTTACCTATACTTACGTTGTAATGGCATGCGTTGTAATAGCATCTGCTATGTAATGACATGCGTTGTAAAGGCATGCATTGTAATGGATCCTGCGTTGTAAAAATCGCGTTGTAATGGTATGCGTTGTAAAATTATGCGTTGTAACGCCATACATCCGGACCAGGCACTTGAAAGTATCAAGGATCTAGTGGAACTGAAGATCCAAGAACTCGATAATCTGCCTAGTCTTATCTCACCGGCCACGCAGGACTCCAAATTTACCGAAATTTATCAGGAAACCACCGACAGGATAGGGGAGTTTTTTCGTACAAGGGACAGTGGGGACCGCAAACCGCATTCTTTGCAACCAACGAACCTGTGGTACACTGCCCTTTGTCGGGAAAAGAGACAGGCGCTGTCTTTGGCCCTTCGAGCCAAGGATCAGCTAAAAAAATCCCTGGCAAGGAAGTCCTATTACAGGACCATAGACAATGCAAAGCGGGAGTGGGAAGAAGCACATTTTCAGGAGCTCAAATCTGCCGCCCAGCTGAAAGACTCCACCCCATTTTGGGAGCTCATTAATGTGAGCACAAGAAAGGGTGAGGCCCCGATTCCAAATCATATCACAGGCAGCCAATGGTTCGAGCACTTTCAGGGCCTCTACTCTGGAAGGGAGGGGACCCTGACAATAGAGGAAGGGAGAAGGTTGACCCCCGATGGGCTCTCCGATGAGGGGGTTACCTTTGAACTTCAGGAGATCCAATCAGCCATTGCAAGCATTGCGCCTGGCAAGGCGGCAGGTCCAGATGGCCTGCCAGGCGACCTATTACGCCATGATGGCGAGCTCTGGTCTCGCTTTGTTCTCCGGGCCCAGAATTGTATCATGGGCGGCCACCTCGTTCCAGATTCATGGAGGGGTGCAGAGGTGGTAGCTATCTACAAGAAGGGGGATAGGGAGGACCCTGCCAAATACAGGCCGATTTGTTTAATCGATGTAATGCAGAAAGTGGTTGGCAGGGTCCTCCTCACGAGATTGAGATCTTGGATAGACAATGATGAGATCTTGTCCCACTTTCAAGCAGGATTCAGACAGGGAGTGGGCACGATGGATCAGGTCTTCAGATTTTTCATGATATACTGGAAATCGGTAAGGATTAAGAAAGGCAGTCTTTACCTGGTGTTTATCGATCTTAAAACGGTCTTCGACCTGGTCCCTCGTGCCGAGCTCTGGCAGGTCCTGTCTGAGGTGGACATCCCCCCTCTGATCCTAGATCTGATCGTGCGTTTGCACTAGGAGAACTACGCCAGAGTGAGGTGGGGCCGACAGGGCTATTTGACGAGAGAGTCATGGTAGAGAGAGGGGTACGCCAGGGGTGCGTCCTGGCCCCAACCCTGTTTTCTCTTTTTGTTAACGGGGTTGTGGAGTACCTGAGAGAGGATCCTGCTGACGCGCCAACTGTGGCAGGGGAAAAATCACCTACGCTGCTTTTTGCAGACGACACCCTCCTGATCTCTAAAAGCCCGATGGGCCTGCAAAAATGGCTTGATCGGTTCAGCCAATTTTGCAGGGCCAGAGGCTTATGTATTAATACATCCAAGACTAAGCTAATTGCTTTGGCACCATCAAAGCGCTTTAGAAACATCATCAAACTGGATGACTCCCCTTTAGAATTAGGAAGCTTTTTCCTATTTGGGTCAACAGCTTGATGAAATGGAACTCCCATCTGTCAAAGATGCTATTAAATCACAAACGTGTGTCTGGGGCAATAGCAAGGCACCAGCGCCTTTCTTATAGCCGACCTGTTGCTGCTGCCATCAAGGTATACGAGGGGAAAGCCCTGCCATCTTTTATGTACATGGCGGAACTGTGGGGGTTCGAGAAAATCGAGGAGCTAGTGAAATCAGAAAATAAATTCTATAGGGACCTGGTCTCGCTTCCTCCATCTACTCCTCTGGTCCCCCTTCGCCACGATCTCGGGAGGCACTCGATCAGAGACATAGCTAGGCTGCGCCCTCTTCTATTCTGGGTACGTCTCAGAAGGACCCCTGAACTGTGCAATTACGCTTCCGGCCTGAGCGAACTGTTGCGCATAGGTGCAGGCCAAGAGATACCCTGGGTTTCTAATCTGAGACACTTGGTGGGGTCCATTGGTTTAGCCGACGTTTGGGAGAGCCAGTCTCCGCCTCCCAAGCAAGTAGTTAAGAAGGCCTATTGGGAGTGGGTGTCAAACGAAACAATATGAAACCTGAAGCATGGCTCCCTGACGGAAAAGTTTCTAGACTCCATGTCATCCCCTAAAATAGAACCCTTCTTAGACCTCATTGAATCCCCAAGAGATAGGGCATTGTATTTGAAATTCAGGTTTGGCACACTACCTCTGAATGCTTTTACAGTGGAGTGGAAAACCGCGGGTGAGAAGGAAGAAGGCTGCCCTGGTTGTACCTCCCCTACAGAATCTATCTCCAATTTCCTCTTTCCCTGCCCAGCATACGGCCAGGCGAGACGGAAATGGTTGAAACCTGTGTGCTCCAATCTAGGGACCAAGGACTATAGGGAGGCACTGCGCATTCTTACATTAGACCCCACTGTCCCCAGTGTAGTGTGTGGGACAGCTAAATACTTGGGATGTGCCTGGCTAGTCAAATCTAAGCTTCAGTAGGCACACCAGTTGTAGACCTGGAGCATCCGAAATGCGCTACGCTCTTTTAGGTCTCTCATTGATGTGATAATGTTTTTAAGGTTTTAACGTTTTTTTATTTTTTATAACTGTTATAAAAAAAAACTACTGTATTTTTAAATCCTCTATTTTTCTACTGTATGGTAATGTGATATCGCTCTTTTTTATGATCTATGTACACTTTTATGATATATTTTATCGAATAAAGTCATACGACAGCAAGTATATATTAGGTGACAACATGTATTCATATATTCTCGCCGTTATTAGGTAAAATGTTAAATATTGTGAGGAAGCTAAAACATTTTAGTGGTGCCCGAGGGTTTTTCCTCCCAATCACATAATCTTGCATCCAGTAGCGCCTTCCTATTTATCGGAACAAATAGATTAAATATCAAACACAGTAACGGTGTGAAACCTTTCAAGTGAAATTGGAAGTGTGAGACGGAGTGTGGCTTTTCGTGGTCTTGGAAAAAAAACTCCAAAAATACTCTATACTGTTCTTTTTTGCAAACAACACATACCATTACATACATTTTGAAATATGTTTTCATCTCGGAAGTCAAAACTAATGCGACTTCTCGAAGGAGACGTTACATATGGTACAACATTTTTAATAAAAAACAATACTTATTTTTTTACTTTTTTCCGTATTAATCGTTTCACATATGAAATGTTGCAATGTTTTTTTTTTATCTAGAATTTAAATCACAGTACTCAAGGCACAATGCTGTTGGTTTTCTGAAATACATATGGAGTGGTTGAGGAAACTTAAATCTTTGCCACATGAGCCCCGTGGATGCCCCACTGTTTGTCCATCACAGCATCAGTTTTCAGCTTATTTGTGCTTATGATTGTCCTACATGCTGATCTTGTTTTATGTACCAATTTCACATTATACAGGGACTAACAATCAAGCCTTTGGTGCAGTGGCTGAAAGTGAAAAGAAGCGAGCACAAGGAGCCCATGTTGAATGAGAAGTTGCACGGCAGGGTAAGTTTGATTGACTTACTGCATTGCAAAGCCTTGGGTGTCAGTGCGCTCTATACACACCAAATCAAATAAATCTGCTCTTCCTCCTGGCAATTCACTTCCTGAAGACAAACCTTAACATTTTCCGAATCTGCAAAATCTCTCTCAGATTATGAGTTTTGTCCCATGTATATGTCATGTAGGTGTGAGGATACAATATCGAAAGGATCTTCAGACATGAGGACTATGTAGTTCTCAAACCAAGTAACATCAGGGGTGAATCCATCAAAACTGTAAAATAACGCGTGCACTCTTAGTGCTTTCACCCAAACCTCTATCTTTTAATTTGTAATACTAGCTAGGTAAAGAAGGTTACATGAATTACACGATAATGTAGTTGAAGTAGCCATTGTCAGTAAAGGAGAAAGGATATGAAAGCAACTGATAAAACATGCATATCTATATTCACCAACAGTCACTTCAGTTCTCATGCAAACCCAGTATCGTCTTGTTCCTTAAAGGACATGCGTGGCCATTCTGTAACAATAAACGGGGTCAGCACAATAACCCTAAGAACCAGGGTACTAATAAAGTGTCAAAATAATTGCCTTGAACATGCCCCCATGAGCACGTTCTCCTGTAGTTTGGGGCTTGTTTGAACACTTTTATTAGGGCGGATTTGGGTTACCGCTCTATCCCTGTTTTTTTGAGGAAATGTGTTCAAAATAATAGAATTGCATTAATCCATTCATTCAGTCATCAGCCAACAGCTGAATTAGACAAAGCCACCACTGTGTGGGAAGTAGACTTTCCCACTACTCGGTAACTACTGAAAACTTTTTGGTCGAGTAATTATGGAGGCCAAGGGGTTCCAAGATCCGATGATCACATTTGCAGATGAGATCATGGTGTATTTGTATATTATGTTAATATTCTAGCAAAAGTCCTGTCCCTCCTATTCCAGCGAGAGGGAAACACAGCAGGTATGGATCAACTTAATGTTCCAATAATTCAATGAAGCGAAGGTTCAAGAATCCATTATTTATTCATATTCACCAATGTGAAAGAGACGAGTGTCCGCCACTGCGGCAGTGGTAAAGGGGGAGGGGATGGTGTTTATTTATTTATTTTTATTTACAAAGTTTTATATAGAGCTAGCTAGACCCGGGGGTATAAGAACGCTTTACATACTCAAGAAAACATAACAGTAATGTGCGGCATCTCAGTACCCAGAGCTTAACCCCCCAATCGACAGTCCGACAAAGAGCTTTAAAAACACGATTTACATTCTATGAACCGTCGGAAGGTCAGGTGCATTCTAAAATACATGCCTGGTAATCTTCTTAACATAGGTAGGCTGTTGCACTAATCTGGTGGGGATCCAACTTCATGTCCACTATTAGCTTCATTCAGTACAAGAGAAATACTCATTCTCGGACACCAAAAGTTTAAAGACATTAAATAGCAAAATCACCTTAAATACAAAGAGCATAATAACCACCCACAAAAAGGCAATTTCGAATGATTTGAAAAAAGGCCTGTTACTAGTAGTAAGGCTAAGAGTCAGACACTAAAGGCCATTACTCTGGGACTAAGAGAGGAAGTGGCGCATGTGTCCGAGACTAGCGTAACAAACGCTGGTTAATGTTTCTAAACACTTGCTTGGTAGGAGACAACTTCGTAGTTTAGTGGGAGCATAGTCTGTGAATGTAAATGTTTGGCCGTGGCTGTCCAAGTTCATGGGTCTGGTCTTTTGGGGTCCCAGGGAATTTTATATTGTTTGCTCTAGAACCTGCGACTGAAGAGACAGTGAGAGGTGCTGCGGTTAGAAGCGGTAGGAAGGTCAATACTCCTTTACCTTTCACGATATCGCATTCCACCACCCTGCATGATCAGTCCCAATCGCCGCCAGAGAGGGACCAGCAGATGGGACACCTTCAGGGCAGAGAGCAGCATGTCTGTTTTCAATGTGCATACAGCTGCTGCCTCACGCACTGAATTCATGGGCCACCCACGCCCCCCAGCACATTTCTGCGGCTCGCGGGATGCCGCCCGCGCCCGGCCTGCCCCGCCTCTGCCACCATAGACCTGTGCTAGGCCGTGCCGCACTCACCACCTCCGGCGCCGGGTACACAGGGGCCCGCATTCACTGCAGCTGCCGCAGTCACCAGAGCTCTCGGCTACCTCGTTCCCTCTCACAGCCGCACGGGGCCTGGAGCGGCACCTCTCGCAGGCGCGATGTGGGCAAAGCTCAGTCCTCCCCAATCCGATCCCTGATGGCAGGCAAGCTTTCTCAAAGCAAAGAGGGCACACCAACCCAGCAATGGCGACCCGTTTCAAAGCTCCCCGGGCGCCACCATTTCCGGGCCGGTGCCCCCCAGGGGCAAATATGGTAAACAAGCGCTTAAAACAAGCGCCTGACTCCTGCTGGCATAAAAGGTTCCTTATCTTCTTTATGAGGCTATCTGGACCCATAAAGAAGATAAGAAACATTTTACGCCAGCAGTAAGTCAAGTAAGCCAGTCTGAAAAGGACGGGGCTTACAGAGAAAGAAGAACTTAACTAGGACCTCTTCTCCAATGGCTGGCCACCGTTTAGCATGTACAGTGACGCCAGCCAATGGAAAAGAGGGACGGGGCTTAACCTCGCTAGTGGAAAATACTCTCTGTCATTAAATCTCGCCAGCGACGCAGTCTTTCGCAGGCCAAGACCTAAAAACATACTTCCATATGGAGCATGTGCAAATGTAACCACCCTTTCTAACAGTGCAACACAGCTCATACAGTACTTCAATATATAATATTAAAATATACAAAATTTATAACAGCCATGAGTAAAATGTTGGATGAATAAATATCATTAAATATTATGTTAAGACAAAGAAACACTAGGTACTCCATTTGCAAAATGGCATGACTGGTGAGATCTGGATTACACTGAAAAAAACAACAATCTAAGCACACATGTGCGTTCAAAATTACAAGTCCCCATAGTTGCTTATGTGCAAAAAATAAATCAGTCTCACAACACATGTAAATATCAAATTATGTTGTCTTTCTAATATTGAAATATATCTAAAGTTACATCACAGGCATTAGATGGAACAAATCTAAATCTCATCAAACATTATAAATATGAAGCACAGATGGGCAAATGCTCCATACTACAAACATGTGCAAAGTGCAAACACAATAATTAAATAAATTAAACACACCCTAGTGAACACTAATAAATATTGAGTTGTGGGCGCTGTGCAAAAAGGCGTTAACAATCCTATAAAGACCTACCCATAGGTCATAATTAAAGTGCTATTGCTTAATAATAAAGTGACAGTGCCTAAAAGATACAGTACGAATAATGACAGTTCAATCAATATAAATATGCAGTACAACTTCATAGATACAATTCTAAACGAAGAATGTAAATATTTGGGTAGAACATCTGTAAGTTATATGTAGAACAGCGGAAGAGACAGTGAGTCTAAGCCAATTAGCAGATCAAATGGCATAATGTGCGTGAAGAGACAATACAGCTAGACATTACTATAAATAATTATGTAAGTCCTCACTGGTATTAAGCCCATTTGGCATCTTAGTGTCAAGAGTCAAAATTAATGTAGACTCTAACCGTCGCAGCTTCCATTCTATGTTACCCCCTCGTATTGACAGGGGGACAGCCCCAATCACAGAATATTTGAGATCACTGACTTTGTTTTGATGGATAGCTTTGAAATGCCGGGCAACCGGATAGTTGGGGTCTGAGTTGATTATCGCTCGCAAGTGCTGCAATATCGTATTGAACACCGGGAGATTAGTACTGCTGATGTACTTAAAATTGCATGTACATTCAAGCAAATATACAGCATATTCAGTGCAACATGTATATTGTTCTTTTATCTGTACTGGTGAATCACTGAAAGCAGTTCAATATTCAGACATATTGACCCCAAACGTACATGCCCAGCAAGACGAGCATTTAAAAAAGCTAGTTTGGATAGCCAGGTAGATTTGGATGTCAATTCGGGGCTGGATTTCACCAGGGCATCCCTCATAGAGGGTGCTTTCCTGAAAGTAATAGCAGGGAGAGTAGGCAACAGTAATTTCAGTGTGAGATCAGTGAGCACAATAGGCCAATGTTTGTAAACAATTTTTCAAATTCAATGTTCCTGTTTACTATATGTAGGGATTCATCTAACAGGTTGTGTTTCACTGTTCTCTTCAACAAGTGAGGACTGAGCCATCAATTCTGCGTTGCATTCTCTTTTTGTCTTAAAATATTATTCAGGTGGTATTCAATTGGCCTTATCCAAGGCCGATAATAAATCAGAGAGCTTGTGCCCTCAGGCCAAGAATTGGTCTAGAGCCTCATTTTGACACTGTTTTAAATCGGACTCTAGGCTGCAAATGTGGCATAGGCGAAGGAATTCGCCTTAGGGTATACTGTGATTGAGATGTGGAGGATGCAAACTGGTAGCATGTAACGTGATATTTGCCGGTAGTACTTTTCCTGTGCTATTTTGTTTGAATGTGATTGTCACAAATGTATACTTCCACATCTAGGAACTCAACAATCTGCTCGCTTATAGTGGCCGTAAATTGAAGATTCAATAAATTGTCATTAATAGATGTTACAAATTGTGAAGCTGCTTGCTCAGTGCCTTCCTATACAATTAATACATCATTTATGTATCTGCAATAATATTTGATATGGGTGTCCCAAATGTCCTTGTGAGTCACTTTGTGGACGTACTCCTCCCATCATCCCACCAGTAAACAGGCGTATGTAGGAGAAAAGCACACCCCCATTGCTACCCCTCTCAACTGTTTATACAGAGTTTAATTAACCCCTTCACTGCGGCGGCTATTCCGCCGCAGTGCTAAGGGGGTGGGGCGGCCACGCGGCGGCCGCATGCTGGTGACGGAACCGCTCCGTCACCAGCTTCGGTGGCGCTGTGCTTATGACGGAGCGGTTCCGTCATGGCCCGCCCCGGTCAATGGAACGCTCAGCGCAGGCGCGGAATTCGCGCCGCGCAGGCGCTCCGAGCGGGCCATGACGGAACCGCTCCGTCATCAGCACAGCGCCACCGAAGCTGATGACGGAGCGGTTCCGTCATCAGCGGACAAGGGGTTAAACAGGAACAGATTAATATTGAGTCATTGGTCAATCATTTTGAGCAGCATGCAATTGTCATCATGTACACAAATGTCACGCTTATTAAGAAAATGCTTGACTGCTTCTAAACCATGGATGTGATGAATGCTAGTAAATAGGGAAGCTATATTCATAGCTATAACAGATGGTTAGGCTGCCACTTAACTACATACAAACTTTTCAGGAAATCTCCTGTATTTTTGATGAAGGAGGGCAAGCTAGTTATATGTACCTGTAGGAAAAAGTCAACGTATTTAGACACTGCTTCTAACAAACTATTCCTAGCAGATATAATTGGTCTGCAGGGACAGGAGATATACCCTTATGCACTTTAGGAATAAAGTACAAGATTGGAGTTGTGGGAAAATCATTCTTCAAGAAGAGAAATTCATTCTTAGATATTAGACCATGTCTCTTCCATTGATGAAAATGTTTAAAAACAGTGTCTTTCACCTGGTTCAAGTGTTGATGACTGACTGTAGAATAACAACTCAAGTCAGACGGGTGGCATTGAGCTTCTGCTAGGTAGTCAGTATTCGGCCATAGCACAATTTTGCCACCCTTATCAGCACTACTGACAATAACCTCATTGTTTTTGTCTCGCAATTTTTTCACCAGAGCCCAATAGCTCTTCAAGCGATAATTCTGCCTCTGACGTTGAGAGTTGACAGAACAATTAAGTTGTTTTAAATCTTCAATTACCATCTCACTAAAAACATCAACAGAGTCCTTGGGCATTAGAAGTTAAATGTATGAAGGTGCACGAAAATGACTGGCAGCACCACTCCTGTGTTTATCCCCTCAATGGGAAAATTCTCTGTGCATACAACCTCATTTTGAGAGTCCTCATTTGCTAATGATTGTAACACCTGTAGGGTGGATAAGTCACAGGCTTGTAAGTTGCCCGTACTGATGCCTTGATTCATAGGTACTGTTATTGATTTGTTTAGTTGAAAGAATTTTTTAAGTTTTATTTTCCGGATGAATTTGTAAATATCAATCTGCGATTGTTTATATGAAAAAATGTGATTCTGGGCAAAATGACAGACCTAGGGATAGCAATTGAAGTTTCGCTTTAGTGAGTGTAATGTCAGTGAGATTGATAATGGTGTTGTCATCCTGTAAGTTTATCGTCTCCTCCTCCTTGCTCCTCTTTCCCTATCTGGTGTGTTTCCTACGCTGCCGGCGCCTCTCCCTCCGGCGCTGGCTGCTGCTGTCACATTATGAGGGTTCTCAAATATGAAACAGGATAAGCATTTCAGAGTATCAACGTGGACTATGAGCAAGTGACATGACTCAAAGGAAATCTGACATCTATTTCTAAAAATAAAGCAGAATTTTATAGTAATTTAGACACCAAAATGAATACAATTGGATGCATATAACTTGAGTTATGTATTTTAGAAAAAACAATAAATCAGTGCTATTCACTTCTGTAAAACTATAACATTGTGGTCAACGGGAAAAAACACTAGTGACAATCGGTCCCTTGCATGTTGAGTTACGTGGCAACCATGGGGGGATTGAGGTGATGTGGGTCCCAGGACCAAGCACAACAGTCAGTTCAAGATTATGTGGCCCGGAAGGCCAGGGCACAGAGCTGTCCTGGCTGTCTTTCGTGATGTAGCAGGAGCAGCAGGAGAGCTGGGTTTAGGGCTTCAACTGTACTGGGGAGGAAACAGTTGCAAAAGGTGGATAGCTGGACTACTGCTTTGGTGGGTTGAAGGTGCTGCGTGGTTCCCTCTTGCTGAAGTGTCGAGTAAAGATGGTGGTAACCGGACTGGTCAGCAACAAGCCTTGGTAGCTGTAAGGTCAGCAAGATGATACTTCGACATTCGGAGGCCCGGTGGGAAACAGTAGCATCCTGAAACTTGCTGGAGGTCAGGACTAAATTTCCCACAATGCACTGGAACACCTACTTTTGAGCAATCCCTCAGAGGGCCCGATGGCCAGCAATTCTTTTCTTCCAGGATTCTGTTGTGTACTGAGGGCTGCAGGGGACTAAAGCCACTAATGCAAGATGGTCTGGAATTGCCAATTGTGTTCAAAGGGGTCCATCTGTCCGAGGGAGCGGGTCCTTGGTCCTGGATGAGTTGCAATCAAGCAGTTGCAGGGCGGTTGCCAAAGGTGTAGCGGTGTCCCCTAAATTGTAGCTTATGGGGCGTTAGGGGTGTGGGTGCAAGTGGCCAATAGGCTACTTGCCCAAGGTGCGAATCCGCCCCTCAGGGGACCACATACAGGGGTGTGTGTCACCTTTTCTACCAGAACACTCTATTCTGCAACTTCCAAAAGTTGCAGAAACCTTAATTGGCTATACTGACTGAGTAGCCCACCGAGGGGTGTGGCTGCCTTCTTGGAGTACACACCTCCTGACTAACTAATTGCCCTGCCTGGTGAGCTGCAAATGTGCCTATGGGCTAGGGGAGGGTTGCTTTTTCCTTTAGGAGTCATTATGCTTGTAAATTAGAGGCGATGCATGCGTTGAAGCTCACCGCCTCGATGTGCCACTTCACTAACCTCCTTCCCAGGCAGGCCTTTGTTACAGACTCCTGGGAGTGTTCACAATGCCTAGCAGTCGACAGATTCTTGCCTGGGCAGTAGCAGCTGCAGGCTGCCAGCCAGAGCACAGGAGAGGCTGGGGCAACCAGGTCATGGTTGTCTAGTGACTGCCAATGGTAGCGTCACATGTGCACTTACCTACACCCAATGTATGTGGCAGAACAGCCCAACAAAATCGCCATGTCACTGCACTATAGTGAGAATACGGTGTTGAAATTTCAAGTATGTATCTACAATCTGGATAGACTGGGCACAAGCTCAAATTGTATCAAATGTGAGGGTTGTTGCGTGCCTCGGAGGTATCACCTGGTCGGACTGTAGGTGTGTGTGACTCACTAGTAAATATAGAAGCGTCCCCTTTATCTAGGGAACGACACTCTGGGCACAGCTTAAAGGATCAGCAGATCTTCTGAATTTTCAAACACTTCTTTTGGTCATAAATTTTTCAAACTGTGTTAATAAAGTTCATCAAGTTTGGGTTTTAATAAATCATTAGCATGAATCTCGATGTTTAATATCACATCCAAGATATTTCAGCATTTATAAATGTTTTTACATCCATAGAACCACTTGTGACGGCATGTTCCCAATACATTTCGTGCCCATAACAGGCACTTCATCAGGGGAATCTGTTAATACACAATGAATTATAATGAGGGTCCATTACATATCCTAACTGTTATTCCAAATCACAGTTTTTAACGAATAATGCTATATCGTTATCATCGTAAAAAACACTCCTTCATAGAGATAGTAGTAAAAGTCATGGTAGTTACAGCCATAGAGTGAAAATTACCGCGTGTGACACTTCGTGTTCGAAATCCAAATAAAGTGAGGCGTGTCAAGTTTTACCGCGTGTGACTCTTCGTGTCAAAAAATCAAAAAAAAATACAATAGGCGTGCCGTATTTAATAAAATGCATGGTTACCGCAATAGTGAAGAAACAATGTGACCAAAATAGACAAGTAACCCGCTGTTGTCAATATGTGACTTAGCCCATGTTACGCATTACCGCAATCGGAAAAGTACGAGAGTACACGCATATCAATTGCCGTTTAAAACAAAAAGTGGTTTAACTGCTAACCACCCAGATAAAGTTATGCGTCTCTTACCGCTCATCAAGTTGTTCAATCTCCCGAGTGTCTCCAAGATGGGTTAGCATGTGCAATGCGTCTAACCTGTGGATATACCGGATGTAAACCAGGTGACCACGTATAGTAGAAAGTGATAACGGACTGTGAAAACAGCACGAAAAAAAGTGCAGCCATTTTGTAACAGGATAGAACTAGTCTATGTAATGCCGACTATTATGAAAAGTGCTCCATGGTTATCAAAAAGTAAAGTGATAGGATTAAAATGGTGAATGAAATTGAGAAGCTCAGTGATCATACATGCAAAAAATTAGAAAAATATATAAATGAATGAAACGGTTGAAATGATGAACAATGTATCACGATCTACATCATGACGGGCGCCTGCGCAAATAAGAGGAACTAAATGCACGGGGGCACTCGGCAAAATCGGAAGAAAGGATAGAGCTGGACCTGAAAAAATTTCACATTAAAGTGCCCATATTGGAATGGAAGTAAAGGCGCATTAGGGCCATTAAGGACCAAAAGACAGATAATGAATTAAGAACAATGACCTTGGCATTTAGAAGCAGACAATTCAATAAAACTATTAATGAACACATAACAATATATAGAGCCTTAGGATTGAAAGTTGTCCAAAATGATATATATGTAGTTGCTCTCATCAATAGTAATGGTAGAAACAACAATACGGGTAAGAAGGGTCAAGCAATGAGCATTTATCCATATACGTGGAGGAGGAGAAGATAAAAACAAATTTATAATGGACAACATATACATGATAGAAGAGAGAACATATCAGTATGTACCTTCATATACATAGAATAAAGCAGATATAATTATAGATTACAGGAGCCATTCGCAGTGCACGGTAAGTTGACAGTGTGCAGGTGAGGTTTCACACCAGGAAGTTCTAGTCCTCCAGGTTGTTCAAACCTGTTTATTGACTTTTGGTACGGAGCATCCATTTGAGTTCCTCTTTGTTCAGTATGGAGCTCAAGTCGACACCTCTAGGTGGTGGTTTGACAATGGTGATTACTTGCCAACGGATGTCCCATTTCTGTAAAGTGGTCTACAAGGGGTGCATTGGATACCTTGCAGCATTGATGGCTTAGAAGCTGGCAGATTCAGAACTGGATTTTCTGTGATGTTTGATTCGATTACATGGGCAAAAGATAGCATAGTCAACATTTGCAATGTTATAAATGGAAAACTGATTGCGAGTGATATGAATGTTGCCAAATCTGACATTTTTACTTTCAATTGTAAATTGTCAAACGAAGCAATTGCCACAGTTGGAATACCCCACCAGGGTCTGTAAGAGTCTGAGTTGTTTTTTTGGTTGAAAGGCAGGCTCCAACAAAGTGGTCTTTGATGTTTTTGTTTTTTCAGAAGGTAAACAGAGGATGTTCAAGGTTTAGGTCTCCGGTAATGAGTATGGACCAGTGTTTAAGAATGCATTTCTTAATATGATTAGAGACAGGTGAGAAATTGTCACACACACTAGTAGATCAATGGTATGAAAGAATTGATCTTTCAAACAGGACTATGTTTGAGAAGCCAATTGTAGTGTAGTTCCTATATTCCCAATAGGTTCTGCGCATTGGAATAATATATACTATAGAATTGACATAGGACCTAGGTCGACTAGGTCTCTATCGGATATATTAGACTTAATTGTGGGTGCCAGCTAGCTCAGAGGTCACTAGAAACTTTCTCGAGTAAATAAGAAGGGATTCGTTTCTGACAACCTCATAAACATGTTTTGCCATTGTGCAACATTCGTCCATCATCTTGTGTGTTTAGCTGTTCACCCTATGTGGAAAGGGTATGCCCAGACGTGGGTCCCGTGCTCACTACACCACTGGAGTCAAGCTATCCTGGCTAAAGACGCCTGATAGCCAGAAACCGGTCCTAGGATGCTTGATTCCGGTCCAGGAAAGACATGGCTTGGCAGTTCGGGCTGGACTGTTCCCATGAGGCACAGGGTCAAGACTGATTTGCATATGGCCATGTCTGAACTGGGGTGGCTTGGTGAGCAAAATAACGATGGATTAAACCCAGATCTGTGACTGGAGGTGAATGTTTTGCCCTTGTGCAACATTCCGTCCATCATCTTGTGTGTTTAACCCCATAAACATGACAACTTTGTTTCCCCAAGATAAAACGTATCTTCAGAGTCGTGGAAACAATAGATAGATATTTTACTCAGTCATTTGTGCATGCTTCGTTTCATCAGAGTTGCAGAGAAATAGATAGACTGGCGTTCTCAATAAAAAGATTTATTTAACAGTCTTCTTTCTCAACCATAAGAAATGAACTTGTACAATCGTAAAACTGGTTGCAAAGTATAATGCGTACAGTATAAAGAGTAGAATAAAATAATACTGTAAGAGCATGGTATGGTTCCTAAACCATAAATAAATACATACATAAATTACAGAGGCTTAAAAGTACTCAACTGGTGCTTCTAAAATACGCCTACCCCGATGTACCTAACCTAAGCTTAGTACGAGGGAAGAAGTAAGTGAGGTGTAGAATAAATATAATATTCTGTTGCCAAGAAGCTGTCCAAGAATTCTCTTAGGGTCTAGTCAGATCCGTACCTTGATTTGGAATGAAGAAGGTCAGGTTCAGGACTCGATTTACCAACAACCCGCAAGGGTAGCTTGGAAACACTGGAGCTGGATTTCTTGGCAGGAGAAAATACAGCGTCTCTCTCAGTGCGTCTGCTGGAGGGTCGGCTTTCTTCAGCACTTGCTGTAGCAGGATGCGTCGGGCAAGTAGATAGTCGAACTGCTCCAAACCACTGTGTGTTTGCTTGGGTAAGTTTGGGCATATTTATACCTTGAAGGTGCTGAGTTTGACGTACAGTTGGACATAATAACATCACCAAAGAGTCTCAGTTCTTTGAAAACTCCATGAAATCTTGGACAAATCAACATTCAAGCAAGGGAAAGTCCCTGACTGCTGTAGGCGAGTTTTCCAAGAAATCGTTGTGGATTTTCGGAACTAGTGGAAGTAGCCTTGCCGTATTTAAACTGTATGAGCTATGTCTAAATATGGTTATGATTCCTCTGCCTATATAAGGATGTGGTGATTTATACCTATATAAGGGCATGAATTGGTAAATTATAATAGGGTCCTAAAATGCTACACAGCACAATATCCTGACAGACAGACTGACCACCAGAGGATAACCCCACAAACTTGTCTGTAAATCCATTAAAAGTGCATGTACTGCCCCTGAGAAACACTGCTGACACCTAAGACCAAAGACACCATAGACCTACTAGTGTGTGTGACAACTTTCTCACATGTCTCCAATCATATTAGGAAATGCATGGTCCACTACCACTAGAATAAATATGTTCTCAGATGCAGCTTAGGGTCAAGGGGACCAACAATGTCAATCCTACCCTCTCAATGGTAGTCCCAACAACTGGAAGTGGAATTAAGGGTGCCTTTGGTAGTCCCCCTCGCTTGCTGCTGGCTTGATCGGTGACACAGGAGAAAATTCCTTCACTTTTTCAGAAAAATCAAACAAATCAAATCAAAATCAGCTTTATTCGGTGCAACAAATTTCATCATAAAAGCGTTCTATAATAGAAAACATTCCTAAATTTACATTGTTATTCTTAATATTTTAGAAAGTAGATACAGTAAAATAATTATTTTAAATACATTTGTGAAATATTTAATCAAAAAGTCTGTATAGCCATCATTAACCAATCTTGGCGTTTTTAAAGGGACAAAGGATTTGCCAGCTAATCAAGAGTTAATACATTTAGTCGCGAGAGATAAAGTACTGGTGCAAGAGGTACATAATGAGACCTGCAATACAAAAATTAGCATTTTTTGGCAATCAATCAATAGTAAAAACAAAGCACTATTTAAGAATAATCATCCAAGTTTTATACAGCAATGCATCAGATGTGAATAATCTTTTTGTTTCCTGACTGCAAGCTGTATGAAACGGATTACAGTACTTATACTTTTTACATTTTCTAAGCTATATATAAAATTGAATGCATATTTATAATTAAAAAGAATGTTTGATGAAAATAGGGGTTTTAAAACTGATTTCCGAACATCCTTATAAAAACTACAAAAAAGAATAGAGTGCATCGTAGATTGCATGGATTTTCCCATTACAAGGACATTTTGGTAGTTTCTGACACCATTTTTCCACTCTAGGGTAAGCAACTAGGTAATGTAACATACTCATCTTTAGCCTAGTGAGATAAAATCTCTGTTGAACGTTTTTCACCAGTATTAAGTATGGATGTAGGCCCCTCGCCAAAGGTCGCTCACAATATGACATGACAGTGTGTTTTTGACTGACAGACCAGTCTCTTTCATTTTCCTTTAGTTTTGAATATTTGCACTTAAGTTCCTGTTTACTAAGTTCCAGTATAAGAAGGCGGTCACTTCTGTCCATATCAGGTTTACAGTGTTTTAAAATACTATGAATGTGCTCCAGCCAAGGAATCTTCCTGCTATGATCAAGTGCTAGACAATCCATATTAAGGTCTTTTGTGAGTTTTGTTTTGCCCTTAGACCAGATGCTGTGCCAAAAGGTGAGTCCTGCAACATTTATTGTGTCACTAATGTATGGAGTTGATAATTCTTTGAGGGTTATGTAATTTGCGGTCCCATAGGGACTGCCAGTAATCTTTTTAAGAATTTATTTTCTTGGGTCTGAAGGGAGGTGATGTTAGACCTGCCCCAAATAGCAGCTTCATAACAGACCCCTGAAATACATTTGCTCCAATAGAGTGTTTAGATTTTGCGGATAGGTTTATATCCTATCTTTGCCGAAAATCTAAAAATGCTCTCTATTATTCTTTTTCACTTTTTCAGACATCTGGGGCCAATAAAAATGGGAAACTAACCTCTACCAGGTTTTGGTTTGTCCCAGATTTTCAGCTAGGGAGATGTCATGTGCTTAGGTCAGAATACACTCTCTATATAGGGGGCACCATTCTCCTGGCTACCCCTGGTTTGGGGTCCTTGGCCTCAGTGTACAGAAGCCCATCTTCCCAGTAGACCCTGTGAGTGCCACTTACATCATCCTCTTATTGCCTTGCAGCTTACTGTCCACAGCCTTAAAGAGTGGAACATGATGTTTGTCCTTGTCATAGGTCCTCTCTGGATGGTTCCCCTGCACTGAGGAGTTCTGCCAGGTCAACTCATGCTCCTTCAGCTGCAGTTATCTCGTTGGGCACGAGGGCATCTCCCTCAGGTGAACACTCCCCCTGATTCTGTGTCCTCTTAGAAGACCTCTTGCTCTTTCTAATGCAATGGGACCCATGGACCACAGTTTCAGGCTACAAGTTCCCACGACTTCCCTGTTGTGTTGCTTGTTCTCTCATGGTCAAATGCACCCACTCAGGGAGGCCCAGCATTTCTACATAAGTCTTCATTTCCACTTCTGCGCATGCAGAAGTTTCAAAATCCTTTCCCAAAAGACAGTCTATTAGGATAGCAGGGGACGCAATTACCTTCTTTTGGTGAATCGCCCCTCCTCACTCTCAGCTTACCAAGGTCATTGGATAGAGATTAGTCTCATTTTCAGCGTTGGTATCCTGGTGAATAACACCAGCCATTATTTGGAATGGGGAAACCAGTCTAGCTGCCACTGTGGTGAAACTGGCACCTGTATTCCTTACAGCCTCTCCTTCAGTCTCAATTATTTTTGGCATTTGCCTATACTTCTCCAAGCTTGGAGGTAAGACTGCTAGGGCTTCAAATAACCACCCAGCCAGGAAAACTAAAGTTGCCTCACTGTATCTTCTTGCTTCTTCAGAGTACATTTCCAATCCCATTTTAATACTAGCCATTCACATGGACTGTGCATCACTGGGAACTTTTTGCAGCATGCTGGATTTCTTTTCTTTCCTATGCCCTGACTTGTGACAGTCATAGCATGTCCCAGATGCCTTTGTAGGATCCCAGTTCTTACCTAGGTAACCCCTACCCTTGGTCTGAGAAGACTCTTGGGCCCCACCCTCCTGAGAAGAACCTTGGGGGCCTATAAAGAACTCCTTTTTATTTGTGTTGATGCTCACCTCCCTCCCCTGCTGGGAAGTCTGAGCACCGTTTTTGTGGCCACTCTTGCCTTCTTGGTCACCCTGGTTCTGACCTAATTGTTGGCTATCTTCCCCAGCTTTCTGGGAAAATACCTCCTGGAAATTCACCAAATGCTGATGCATTTTCTCTGTCGTACATTATTACATTTTTATGAGGGGGCGCTAGAGGGCACCAAGAAAGATGGCCGCACCTGTGTGAGGCTCTTGTGGTTCGCGGACATATCCGACATTTATCCTGATCACCTATGGGCCTACTGGGACCCGGACGTTTGCTGAGACCCTGCAGGCCGCATTGACAGGGCCCCTCCCAAGGAATTACAGGAGCAATCATTATTAGATGCGGCGAGGGTTCAGAGCGCCGTTAGAAGCTGAGCTGGCCCCATCCACGGGGGAGGAGGGATACCCCCTGAGGTGGACATTTTGGTGAGGCAGGGCCCCTGATTCCCTGGACGGCCTGCTTTCACTCCTGGAGGCCTTCAGGCCTGAACTAACCTGCTGCCTCCCTTAGAGAACCTGTGGAATGGCTGGAGCAGCGGCTGGTGTGTAGAGAGTGGCTGGCTGGCTGAGCTACAGATGACGCTGCTGGCCCCCTCCTGGGAGGCTGACCGCTTCTGGAAAGCAGCCATTTGGGAGATTGGATTTACCTCACCTGCAGAAGGACGCCTTGTACAATCCAAAGAGGACGGGCCAACTGCCGGTACGCCTGATAGCTGCTGCACCTGGCCCACGTGGAGCACAGAGGAGTGCACCAAAGTCGCTATCCTGGCTGGCTGAGGGTGCTCTGGGGAAATAATATGGACCTCTCTTGCCCCCCCCGGGAATACTGTGTAGCTGGAGATCGGCCTACCCTCCGAGTGAGTACCAGAGAGGGTCTATTAATGGCTGTGTGCTGTGATCCTGAGGTATGCGGCACGGAGTGGCGGAGCCCCTTCTCTATACCGTGCCCAGACGCCATGCGGCTGCTTGAACGCTTGCTCCTGGGGGACCGGACTGCGTAACTAGACAACATGGTAAAGCCAGACGGGCGCCAACCAAAGCTCAACTTTGAGGCAAGGAAGGGAACCCGCTCACAAACGGATCCTGAGGAAGAACAGGTGGCGGCCCAGGCAACCTCAACTGCAGATCTCAAGGACCTACTATTGGCCATGCAGTAAACCCTGACCTCCATAGAATCCAAGATGGACTCCATGTCTGCGTGCTTAGATGGAGTGTCACATAAAGTAGACAAGCATGAGGAGCGATTGACGGAGACGGAACGGCGAATATCGATCTGGAGGACACTTCTACCACAACAACGTCCCGCACGATGGACATGGAGAGGGTCCTGTGGGTGATAGCGGCCAAGAATGAGGACCTAGAATCTCGGTTTCAGAGAAACAACCTCCGCATTTTGGGAGTGTCGGAATCAACCGCCACCAGGAAGAGGGAGGACTATGTAGAATGCCTTCTCATTGCGCTTTTAGGGAGGGAGGCCTTCTCACCAGTGTTGGTGGTTGAGAGGGCTCATCGCTCGCTGGCGGTCCGTCCGATACCTGGAGCAACACCTCGCCCGATAATTGCTCACTTGCTTAAGTATCGGGACCGGGATGAGGCCCTTCGGCTGTCCCGAGAGCGAGGACAGCTCTGCCATGAGGGAATGGGTATCTCAATATATCCCGACTTCCCCATGGCGGTCTAGGAGCAGAGACGGAAATTTCTACCGGTGAAGAAGAAATTACATCAACTAAACATTCCATATGCAATGCTCTTCCCCACAAAATTCAAGGTGACTTATCAACGTAAACAGCATTTCTTCACCACTCCGCAGCTTGCACAACACTTCCCTAAAACCTTGCAGAGGCCGGCGGCGGGGCGGGCCTCCCCGCCCCATCGCCCAGACGCGGTGGCAGCACCTCAGACGTGGAATGATCTAAGACCCCCTAGCATTTGCTCGCAGAGAACACGCCATATGACAATGAATCTGATGATATAGTAGAGAGAAGTAGCTATACTGCATGGAGGGTGGAATAGAGAGGGAGGTGACAACCTCCCTTGGAGGTGAATTTGCTGCCGACATGAAACACACGAGACACTGGCCACTCCTCTGACGGTAGTGGATTCCTGGATCGCTTTGAGCATGACATGGCCCCCTCCCTGGCCCACAGACCCTCTACAGTTCTCTGGACATTTGCACTCTACTCCCGGTGCCGCTGAATGGGCTGCTTCATACAGCATTGTAGATACCCTGCTAATCGGAACCAAGATGACCACATATACGATCACCCGAACCCCCTCCCCCCGGTGAGGAAGATCCCTGGTCGCCCTCTGAACTCCACCTCACAGGTGAACTCTTACTGCTGGTGTTATTAGTTTTTTAATACTAGTTTCACTCCCCTGTTGGGAATACTGTATTGAGTCAAGGTGGGGAGGGAGGGAGGGAAGTGGGCCACGGCAGGTTTGGGTTGCTAATGTGGGAGGGGGGTGGGAAGAGGAAAGGGAATGTTTTGTTTACGTCTGCGAACAGCGGAAGACCTTGCGACAAGTCACAAGCCATAGGTTTTATTAGCAATGCAATGCCTGGATGTCTCTGCCAGTTCAGGTCAGTCCACTTTCCACAAATATGCACTCACAATCATTGCTATGACTGAGGGCTCGAGACCCCCCCCACATACCTCTTTCTCATTTGAGAAAGACTGACCGTCCTGAAGCCTTCAGAAGCGGTCGCTCCCCACGCAGCTCCCAGCACTGTTGCGGTATCGTAGCACTTTGCACTGCCAAACTACCTTAGTCACAGTGCCATTGTTGCCTGCTTGCTAATAATTATTTTATTGTAGCGCTTTATTTTAAAACGTGCATTAGTGCCTGTCTGCCGCTCTCTTTAAACATTTATCGTAGCGCTATATTTCCAAAGCGCGCTTCCAACAGCATTGTATTGTGATTGGCTGCCTTAGACTGAATAATTTCCTTTGTGCATAGCGTTAATAGAAGGTTGGATTTTGTTTTGTGCATAGCGTTTATTTTACCTTGTGCCCCAATCCAGGTTCGCTTTTGGCCTGCAGCCATTTTGTTGTTTAATGTTGTGCCTCCCTGCCCGGACCTCCACCCCACTACCGCCTCCCAGCTGCTCCTCCCTGCCACTGATACTGTAGGCTTTACTTGCCTGCTTCTACGCTGTGACCGTCCTGAAGCCTTCAGAAGCGGTCGCTCCCCACGCAGCTCCCAGCACTGTTGCGATATCGTAGCGCTTTGCACTGCCAGACTACCTTAGTCACAGTGCCATTGTTGCCTGCTTGCTAATAATTATTCTATCGTAGTGCTTCATTTTAAAACGCGCATTAGTGCCTGTCTGCCGCTCTCTTTAAACATTTATCGTAGCGCTATATTTCCAAAGCGCGCTTCCAACAGCATTGTATTGTGATTGGCTGCCTTAGACTGAATAATTTCCTTTGTGCATAGCGTTAATAGAAGGTTGGATTTTGTTTTGTGCATAGCGTTTATTTTACCTTTTGCCCCAATCCAGTTTCGCTTTTGGCCTGCAGCCATTTTGTTGTTTATTGTTGTGCCTCCCTGCCCGGACCTCCACCCCGCTACCGCCTCCCAGCTGCTCCTCCCTCGCCCCTCCCTCCTCCACTACCCACATATGACAGATGCTTTTGTGCGCAGCTTTCACGCGCAGCGGTCGCACCCCATGCGCGCCGAAGGTGCGCCAAAGGTAAGCCCGTCTATGCCCGTCCGTGCCTGGACCGCGCCAGACCCCCTGGCCTCCGCAAAATCCACTCCGCTTGCATAACGTATGACGCCTCTTCCCTCTCAACACTTAACCCTGGCCGACTCCCAAACTGCTACCAAGCCGCCCCAGGACACACCCATGGACCCTTCACCTGCAATTCCTGCAAGTTCGACTGCATCAGGACCCACACCAATTCCACTAACTCCAAACAGAGCTCAGACAACAACCACCTACAGTGCATCCTGCTCAACACCCGCTCGATCCACAGACACTCCATTGAACTTTGGAACCTACTCGACAGTACATCGCCGGACATCGCCTTCCTTACAGAAACCTGGATGAAAGCCTCATCAGCGCCCGACATTGCCATTGCTATCCCGGACGGCTACAAGATCATTCGAAAGGACCGCATCAACCAAACTGGAGGAGGCATAGCCATCGTTCACAAGAACACCATCCGCATCACGACCAGCTCCGATGATAACCTCGCTACCGCCGAACACCTTCACTTCCAGGTCCACACCGACCCCAAGAACACACTCAGAGGCACCCTCATCTACAGACCTCCAGGACCCGCACACAATTCAGCGAAGACATCACCGACTTCATCAGCCCACATGCCCTCTAAGCATGGGCGAATTTTGCGAATCTCGCGTTCGCGAATTTTGCGGATTTGCGAACTCGCAATTCGCAAAATCCGCGAATTTGCGGATTTTTTTTTTGTGTGTGTTCGCGCGGGTTTCTGCCAGTTCGCGAGGGTTTTGTACAATTTCGCAAACGCGAACTTACCTGTCGGGTCGCAAGTTTCGCGAACTTGTTTCTACGTGTCCAGCCTGTTTGGGACACTCTTCTTCATCACTGCCACTCTCTGTCACCACTGCCACTCTCTGACTACTCATGCCACCCTCTGGCCCACCCATGCCACCCTCTGTTTCATCACAGCATCCTCTGGTTGTCCAGTCAGTGTACATTATTGTGGCAAAGCAAGCACACCTTCCCTGCCTCAAGTGACCTGAATTAATTTGGGGCTGATTAATGTGTCACAGAATATTTTTTTAGCTGGCACCTGCTTCCTTAGTGCTTCCTGATTAGTGATCTTTTGCACTTGCTAAGTGCTTTCATTGTTGCAAAATTAGTTACAACACCTGCCCTGCCCCAACTGACAATAATGAATTAGGGGCTGATTAATGGATTTGAACTTCCAGCCTGGCTCCTGCTTGTCTCCCTTAGCTGTAATTCAGGACCTTTGTGGCATATGTGTAACTATTCTGAGGTTCAGAGCAGGGTCACATAATAGTTGCAACTGGCAACTGAACTCTGGAGGGGCCCCTCAGGAAGCACTACAGGAAATGGCTACTAATGATGAGCCTGAACTTTTGAACCTGGTAAGTAGTTTCAGTTTTGCTAAGATCGTATTTCTGCAATTTTGCGCTTATTCGCGGGGCGCGAAGTTGTACTGGGAAGCCGCGAACTCACGCGAACAGTGCGAGCAAGCCATAAAATCCGCTGCTCGCGGATTTGCGGATTTTGCGGGAGATTCGCGAATCTCGCGGATTGCAAATTTACCGAAATTCCGCCCATGCTTAATGCCCTCCCCTCCGAGAACTACATCCTACTGGGAGACCTCAACTTCCACCTGGAAAAGAATAACGACAACAACACCACCACCCTTCTGGACAACCTGGCCAATCTCGGACTCAAACAACTTGTTGACACCCCCACCCACCTTGCCGGGCACACGCTCGACCCAATCTTTACCTCCAGCAAACACATCTCCTTCGATCACACCACAGCCCTTCATTGGACGGACCACAGCTGCGTTCACTTCACCTACAAAAAGACCACGACCCACATCCCCCCACAACCCATTCCCCAAAGAAATTGGAACAAAATCACCACCGCCCCGCTCTCCTCTTCGCTTCACCTTAACCCCCCTGCCAAATCATCGGACCCAAACCAAGCAGCCACCAACCTCACTCAATGGATCACCCTCAGCGCCGACGAAATAGCACCCTTGAAAAACCATCAAATCATGCAAGGCATCAAAAAAGCCCCCTGGTTCAACGATGACCTTAAGAAATCCAAGAAGTTCTGCCGCACCCTCGAGAAAGCCTGGAGAAAAAACCCAACCACTGACAACCTGGCCACCTTCAAGAACGCCACCCGCAAACACCACCAACTGATCCGATCCACCAAGAAATCAGCATTCAAAGATCGACTCGACAACAACGCCCAAAACTGCAAGGAACTATTCAACATCGTAAAAGAATTTACCAACCGCACTGTCAGCACCAACGACATCACTCCCTCCCAAGACCTCTGCGACTCTTTATCCTCTTTCTTCCACAACAAAATCGCCGACATACATAACAGCTTCGAAAACCAGTCCGAAGAACAGTCCACTCCACCTACCTCCGAACAAAAACAGCACTCTAACAACCTTTGCACCTGGAACCCAATCACTACTGAAGACACCATCCGACTGATGAACTCCATCCACTCAGGATCGCCAACCGACCCATGCCCCCACCCCATTTTCAACAAAGCAGACTCCATCATCGCACCCCATCTCCGCGATGTCATCAACTGCTCCTTCAACTCCGCTACCTTCCCGGAAATCTGGAAACATGCCGAACTCAGCGCCCTTCTGAAGAAACCCACAGCAGACCCCTCTGTACTTAAGAACTACCGCCCCATCTCGCTTCTCCTGCCAAAGTCATTGAGAAAGCCGTCAACAATCAGCTCGCCGCCTTCCTTGAATCTAACAAATCCATCGACCCCTCACAGTCCGGCTTCCGAGCCAAACACAGCACCGAAACCGCCCTCATCGCAGCTATAGACGACATCCAAACGCTACTGGACAACGGAGAAACTGCTGCCGTCATCCTACTTGCCCTCACCTCCGCCTTCGACACAGTCTGTCATAGCACCCTCATACAACGCCTCAGCAACGTCGGAATACAAGGAAAAGCTCTGGACTAGATCATCTCGTTCCTCGCCGGAAGAACCCAGAGAGTCCGCCTCCCCCCATTCAAATCAGAGGCCACCGAAGTCATCTGCGGCGTACCACAAGGATCTTCACTCAGTCCCACCCTCTTCAACGTTTACATGAGTCCCCTCGCATCCATCGCGCAACAACACAACCTCAACATCATCTCTTACGCAGACGACACACAGCTGATCCTCTTCCTCACCAAAGACCCAAACACCGCCAAAACCAATCTTCACGAAGGAATGAAAGAAGTAGCCGTATGGATGAAGAACAGCCGTTTAAAACTAAACTCGGACAAAACGGAAGTCCTCATCTTAGGATCATCCCCCTCTGCCTGGGACGACTCATGGTGGCCACCGGCCCTCGGTACAGCACCCATACCTACAGATCACGCACGCAACCTGGGCTTCATCCTAGACTCCTCCCTCTTGATGACCAGACAAGTCAACGCCATCTCATCTTCATGTTTCAACATCCTACGCATGCTCAAAAAAATCTTCCGTTGGATTCCCACCGAAACAAGAAAAACGGTCATCCACGCACTGGTCACCAGTCGACTGGATTACGGAAATAGCCTTTACGCTGGAACCACAGCCAAACTACAGAATAAACTCCAACGCATCCAAAACGCCTCAGCCAGACTCATACTGGACATCCCCTGTCAAGCTCACATTTCCGGTCACCTGAAAGACCTCCACTGGCTCCCCGTCAATAAGAGAATAACATTCCGTCTCCTCACCCACGCACACAAGGCCCTCTACGACCTAGGACCCGAATGCCTCAACACTCGACTGTCCTTCTACACACCCACCCGCCAACTATGATCATCCAATCAAGCCCTCGCTGCAATTCCGCACATCCATAGATCCAACATGGGAGGAAGATCCTTCTCCTACTTAGCGGCCAAAACCTGGAATTCTCTCCCCACTCACCTCCGCCTTACACAGAACCACTTCTCCTTCAGAAAGCAGTTAAAAACCTGGCTATTCGATAATTAAAGCACCCTCCCTCCCTCAAGCGCCTTGAGACCCTCTGGGTGAGTAGTGCGCTATACAAATTTCTGAACTTGAACTTGAATGTAAGAGGTTTGGGGGAACCCCGCAAGCACAGGCACATACTATCTTACTTAGATCATCATGACATACACTGTGCAATGCTGCAGGAAACACACTTTAATCTCATGGTCCCTGCCACATTTGCCGCTCGCTGGTCCAGTTATACATGTTTTTGCTTCATATTCATCATATGCTTGTGGTACATGCATCCTAGTAAAGAAGTCCTTCCCATACACCCCAATAGGATCTGTTACGGACAAGCAGGGCCGGTACTCTATTCTCTGGGGCAGATTAGCCAATCAATCCTACTTGTTAGTCTCGTGCTATTGGCCGAACACAGATGACCTAGAGTTTTTCCCTGTACTCTGGAGAAAGATAATGGAGATTGGCTCTACACATTTACTGTGGGGAGGGGATTTTAATGTCACAGTTAATCCTACACTGGACCGCTCACATCCGCAACCACACCACTACTCCCACTCACAATCCACTCTCAAGATGATAATCAAGGACCATGAACTGCTTGACGCATGGTGACACGTGAACCCAGCAAGGCGGGAGGGCACTTGCTACACCACGGCCCGGGCCTCTTGGTCCAGAATTGACGCATGGTTTCTTACAAGAGGCCTTATCCCTTGGGTGACGCACTCCTCTAACCTCCCCCGGACTTACTCGGACCATTCCCAAGTGCTGGTCGCTGTAACCCCCCACACGTGGACTCTCCATTTAAATTTTGGCGGTTCAATCCGCTATCCTTATTGGACCCAGTATTATTAAGCAGGAACTTGAGCAGGAGATCACTGATTTTTTCCCCCGCAATGAGAACTCGGTGGAGCAATACTCCACGGTGTGGGAAGCTTTTAAAGTTACCATAAAGGGCCTGTGTATCATGAAGAGTGGCGGTATCTTGAGAGACATATGTTCCACCCTGTGCTGGCTGGAGGCGGAGCTCAAAAAGATTGAAACGGAATTGCAGCATAATCCCACACCCGAGTTACAAGCTAAGCTGCGCAGTGTGCTTAGCGAATACCAAGAAACAGCGGAGAGCGAATGTAAACACAGAGGGAAATATCATAAGGCATGCCAATAAGGGGAGGGGGATAGGCCTGGGAAGACGCTTGCGGCACTCTTTCGACCACCGCAGTTTTCTAATACCGCACTGGAGATCGAGGATGAAAAGGGCCAAACGCACAGTAACACGGAGATCGTGGAGACCTTTCGTAACTTCTATAGAGGTCTTTACAAAACGCATAGAAGCCAGGCAATAGACCTCACCCCCTTTTTTGAGGATACGGCGATAGCGTGGCAGGGAGATGGGCAGAGGGAATTTCTTTTGAGACATCACGAGGACGAGGAAATCATACCGGCCATAATGCAATTGCAATCTGGGAAGGTGCCGGGGCCGGGTGGCCTTCTGGCTGAATTTTATAAAGCCTCCCATCACCTACTCATCCCAATACTGCGGCATGTTTTTGAGGAGGCCCGAGAGATGGGTATACTTCCCTCCTCCATGCATGAGGCGCGTATCATATCCATACCTAAGACGGGTAAGCCTTTGGCTTACTGCGTCTCATATAGGCCTTTATCCTTAATAAATGTAGTTGCAAAAATTCTAGCTAAATTGATTGCTAATCGTATTAGTCCCCTTATGACTGCGTTGGTGCTTCCAGACCAATCAGGCTTTGTGCCCACTTGAGGCACATCACATAATTTGCGCACATTACTCGCACTTCTCCATGACATAGACCCTGACACCAACGCCGCAGCTGTATTTCTTGATGCTACTAAGGCGTTTAATTCCCTGGAATGGGATTATCTCGCCTTCGTCTTGCAGCGCATGGGGTTCCCTGCTTCCCCCATGGATAAATTTACTGTATTCGGGTGTACGAGCCAGAGTGATGGCCAACGGAGCTCGGTTGGCCCATTTCACAATTACACGGTGCACCCGGCAGGGATGCACCCTGTCACCCCTTCTCTTTGCTATAGCCATTGAGCCCTTAGCGGCAAAGATCAGACAACATTTCCCAGATTATGCATTGATATACTCAGAGAGGCAGGTTCTAATCTCCCTATATGCCGACGATATCATACTGTACCTGTAGGACCCGGCGGTAAGCCTCAATCCCATTCTTCGTTTACTCATTCTTTTTAGTCAACTGTCTGGGATAAATGTGAGCTGGGGAAATCCCAAATATTCCCTTTAACCGAGGCCACCTCGGAATTCGTTCCTGAATTCCTCTGAAATGTTGCGCGGATACACTAACTTATTTGGCATTCGGTTCTCTCAGTGCCGTGAGGAACTGATGCGCTCCAATTATGGACGCACACTTGACCTTATCACAGATAAGATCACCAGATGGATCGCGATGCCTCTCTCCATGGCAGCCAGAGTTTCTTTAATTAAAATGGTAATTTTACCCAAACCCCTCTACCTTTTTACTAACATTCCTTATGCTCCAAGCCGGTATTTTTTTAACTGTATCAGAGCCCAATTGATCAGGTTAGCATGGGGTGGAAAGCAGCCCAGATTGGCGTGGGAGGTTCTAACTCGTCCCCTTGAAGCTGGGGGATTTGAAGTTCCTGATGTGGAATTGTATTTTATCTGTGCCCAGGGGCACTTCGCGGCCTATTGGATGCACCCTCCCCCATACATGCCTCACCTAGCCATTGAAGACGGTTATATGGCCCCCACACCATGCACCGCATATCTCAGCACAGCTGCGGTACCTAGACACCTGGGGTCTACAACGGTACAATGTACGACCAGTGCCTGGCGTTACTTAAGCACGTAAACTCATATGCTCTGTTCTATATTTGTCGCTGACGCCCTTGCAAGGGAGACATGACCTACCAGTCGCGACAGAGGGGGGATGCCGCCGCATGCTTTGCAAATTGTCCTGCTTTACCTGGGGCCAATTATATAAAAATGGGCAATTCAGATTTAGTGACAACTTCTTTGGCGCTGTTCCCCCCACTCCCTTGGAGCGCTTTTATTACGTGAGGCTTAGACAAGACATGCGCTCCCTGACTCAGTGCTTTCCCCTCATTATGCTTCCCCTACACACTATCCTGCAGCACACTCCCCTGGAACATGTAGTATCGCGATTATATTGCTCTACTCAAGGGGAATGGGAAAGAGATCTAGCTCCAGCTAAGGGTAAGTGGGAGGCGGACTTGGGAACTCCCATCACGATGGAGCAATGGTCCTTTTGCTGCCGCAAAACGTGCACCATATCGGCCAATAGTAGACTACGCCTGATACATTATAAATATATTCATCAACTATATTATATGCCTGCTCAGCTGCACCGGCTACACTTGCGCGACACTGCCTGCTGCGATGGATGCGGGGCCGAGGGGGCCGACTTTGGACACTTGGCCTGGGACTGCCCGCATGTTCGGGAATACTGGAGGGAAGTGCTGCATGTGATAGATGTGATGACTGAGATACATGTTCCCGACGACCCCCTTACTGTTCTCTTGGGATACCCGGAACAGGTTCCTGCCAGGGTGCGGAGATAAGCCTACTTGGTACTTTTGCTGGTGAAACGATGGATAGCCTGTCGTTATGGGCGCGGCCGAGCCCCAAATTTAAGTACGGGCTGAGACATCTTATATATTGCCGGGGACAGCTGCACACCTACGCTGAACTTATGCCACTCTCCTCCCATCCTAAAGATAAACGGGCCATTCTTCAAACATATCTTTTCGCACACACTGACTCTGGGGACACGGATTCTGGCCCTGCTCGAGTGGGGGAGATGGGACAAGATGGGGAGGGAACTGTAGAAGTGGAGTGCTTCCCGGTTATAGGGCTGCATGGACCTCTTTACAGTACGAAATGAACTGGATCGTGTGGGTCGAGGACCTTCAGTTGGAAACTTTGTGTGGGACCTGGCTGGACAATGGTATGAGATACTAGGCGACAAAGGCAGTTCTTATTGTGACTTACTGAATTTTGTTGTTCCCGGGACTTTGTTTGGAGACCTGAGTTGATAATCGCCTGCTATGTTTGCCCACCTGGCACGGCCAGCCCCTTGGGGGTTGTAGGCGGCTTGCTGTGTTCGCCCCCCCCCACTATCCTTTGCATAAAATATCAAGAACAGCTGTGCCGGCCTGCTGGGATGTAGGTACCCTGCTGTGTCAACTTTAACAATGTCAATAAAGATCGGTTTGAAAAAAAAAAACATTATTACATTTTGTAGCCTATCATAAATGTCAATCTCATTGCCTTTTATCCAGCCTTTTTGTACTTTGGCTCAGGAGTCTGCAAAATGTTACCTTTATGGGTGTCCCTAAACTTTACTCTGCACTCTTTTGTCGTGAGTCCAAATCCTTCTATCAAGGTCTCCTTCATATGCTGATAGGAGTCAGCCATATCCTCATTAAGGGTCAGAAGTCTATCTCTGCCCTTCACTGAGAATAACTCTGACAATAGAGAGCCCCAGGTTTGGTGTGCTACCCGCCGTATTTTGCAGGCCCTCTCAAAGACTACAAACCATTTGTCAATATCATCACCATTATTAAACTTTGGGAATGTAGGGTCACAGGTTTCCTCTTCTTCCCGAGTAAAGTTGCTGCCACCATTATCTTTGCTATACCAAAGGGGATGATGGACGGAGCGTTTGAGCAAATCAAACACTCACCCCAAGTCAACTGATCTGGGTTTAATCCATCATCATTCTTAACTCACTCCACCACCCCAGTTCAGACATGGCCATATTCAAATCAGTCCGACCCTGTGCCTCATGGGAACAGTTCAGCCCGAACTGCCAAACCATGTCTTCCTTGGACCGGAAACAAGCATCCTGGGACCAGTTTCGGATTCATAATCCTCATCAGCCAGGTTATCCTGAATCCAGTGGTAGAGTGATCAAGAGACCCATGTCTGGGCATACCCTGCCAACTTAGGGCGAACAAAGAAATACCAAAGGGGATGATGGACGGAGCGTTTGAGCAAATCAAACACTCACCCCCAGTCAACTGATCTGGGTTTAATCCATCCCCATTCTTTAGCTCACTCCACCACCCCAGTTCAGACATGGCCATATGCAAATCAGTCTGAACCTGTGCCTGATGGGAACGGTCCAGCCCGAACTGCCAAGCCATGTCTTCCCTGGATCGGCAACAAGCATCCTGGGACCAGTTTCTGGCTAATCAGCCATCATCAGCCAGGCTAGCTTGAATTCAGTGGCAAAGTGAGCAAGGGACCCACGTCTGGGCATACCCTGCCAACTTAGGGCGAACAAAGCGATACCAAAGGGGATGATGGACGGAGCGTTTGAGCAAATCAAAAACTCACCCCCAGTCAACTGATCTGGGTTTAATCCATCATCATTCTTTAGCTCACCCCACCACCCCAGTTCATACATGGCCATATACAAATCAGTCTGACCCTGTGCCTCATGGGAACATTCGAGCCCGAACTGCCAAGCCATGTCTTCTCTAGACCCGAAACAAGCATCCTGGGACTGGTTTCTGGCTGATCAGCCATCATCAGCCATGCTAGCTTGAATCCAGTGGCAAAGTGAGCAAAGGACCCACGTCTGGGCATACCCCGCCAACTTAGGGCGAGCAAAGCGATACCAAAGGGGATGATGGATGGATCGTTTGAGCAAATCAAACACTCACCCCCGGTCAATTGATCTGGGTTTAATCCATCATCATTCTTAAGCTCACTCCACCACTCCAGTTCAGACATGGCCATATGCAAATCAGTCTGACCCTGTGCCTCATGGGAACAGTCCAGCCCGAAGTGCCGAGCCATGTCTTCCTTAGACCGGAAACAAGCATCGTGGGACCAATTTCTGGCTAATCAGCCGTCATCAGCCAGGTCAGTTTGAATCCACTGACAAAGTGAGCAAGGGACCCACGTCTGGGCATACCCTGCCAACTTAGGGCGAACAAAGCGATACCAAAGAGGATGATGGACGGAGCGTTTGAGCAAATCAAGCACTCACCCCCAGTCAAATGATCTGGGTTTAATTCATCATCATTCTTTAGCTCACTCCACCACAACAGTTCAGACATGGCCATATGCAAATCAGTCTGACCCTGTGCCTCATGGGAACAGTCCGCCCCAACTGCCAAGCCATGTCTTCCCTAGACCGGAAACAAGCAAGCTGGGACCAGTTTCTTGCTAATCAGCCATCATTAGCCAGGCTAGCTTGAATCCAGTGGCAAAGTGAGCAAGGGACCCACGTCTGGGCATACCCTGCTAACTTAGGGCGAACAAAGCGATACCAAAGGGGATGATGGACGGAGCGTTTGAGCAAATCATATAACTGGTTTTTAAATTCATTTAGACACCAACATGAATATAATTGGATGCATATAAGCAAAGTTGTGGATTTTAGACTGAACAAAATACACTATTGTAAAACTTTAGCTTTGTGGTCAATGTGAAAAAGCACTAGTGACAATCGGTCACGTACAGATCGAGTTACATGGAACCCACAGGGGGTTTAGGTGATGTGGGTCCCAGGGCCAAGCCACAACAGTCAGTTCAAATTTACCTGGCCCAAGAGGCCCAGGTTCAGAGTTCTCCTGGCTGTCCCTGGGGCTGTAGTCGGAGCCCAAGAGAACTGGGTTTACTGTTTAGACAGTGCTAAGGTGGAAACAGATGCAAAAGGTCGACAATGGGGCTCCTGCTGTGGTTGGGTGAAGGTGCTGCATGGTTCTCTCTTGAAGCAGGTCAACAAAAGATGGTTATAACCGGACTGGTCACCAACAAGCCTTGGGAACGACAAGGTTAGCTAGATGATACTTTAACATCAGGAGTTCCGGGGCAAAACCGTGGATGCCTGAAACTTGCTGGAGGTCAAGGCTACATTTCCCATAATGCACAGGAGAATCTACTTTGGGTGATCCCTTGGAGGGCCTTATGGCCAGCGATTCTTTGATTCTGGAAGTCTGTCTTTTAACGGCAGGCTGCAGGGGACTAGAGCAACTAATCAAAGGGAGTCTGGAGTTGCCTTTGATGCTTAAAGGGGTTCCTCTGTCCGGGGGAGCTGGTCCTTGTTCTGGGATGAGTTGCAGTTGTGCAGTTGCAAGGTGGGTGCCAGAGGAGCTGGTTTTTGTGCCTTTGCTATGTACATGTCCTGAAATCATAGTCTCATGGCTGTATTTTGTCCTTTGTTGCAACTCTTCACCGATCTGAGATTTTGGTGTCAGGGATGTCCCTTAAATCCTAGATTTTGGTGCGTTAAGGGTGAGATAGCAAGTGGACAATATAATACTTGCCCCAGCGGCTAATCCACCCCTGAGGTGACCACTTCTGGGGGGGGTGTCACCCTTCATACCAGAACCCTGTATTCTGCCACTTCTACAAATACCAGAACTCTTCTACGGATGTACAGACCAGGTAGCCCACCCTAGGGGTGTGGCTAGCCTTCTGGGGGTGTGCGCCTCCTGACTAACACATTTTGTCCTACCTGCCTGGGTGCACATGTGCCTGGGGGTAATGGGAGGTTTTCTTCCTCCTTTAGTCATCAGCCTGCTTGAATATCAGAGGTGATGCATGTTTTGAAGCTCACTGCCTTGTTATGCCACTTCTCTAGCAATCCTGTCAGCCAGGGAGGGAGGTGTCACCTCCTTCCCAGGCAGGCCTTTGTTTCTGATTCCTGGAAGTGTTCACACTGCCTGGTAGGCCGGATAACGATCTGGGGGGTAGCAGCTGCAGGCTGCCATCCAGAGCACAGAAAAGGCTGGGGCAACCAGGTGGACAACTTCTTGGTTAGCACGTAGGTGCCAGCCACATCAAACACAACATGGGAATCGTGTCAGGGGTGAGGAGGTATGTTGTTTGACAGCAAACATGACTATATTCAGTGGTACCATGATGGAGCCGGCAACCTCGGGGAGTCCGGGTGTCAGCCCATGTTATCTTTTAGACTGCTGATTACTTATGGAAAGGGCTACTATGGGAACATATAGGGATGGATTTATATGTCCACATCTTTAAAATACTGCACCTTGCCTATTGGGCATAGAAGGCCTACCTTAAGGATGAATGACTTATATTAAAGATAGCAGCCCAGAGCCAAGAATCCGGTACCGTACCACCCGCTGCTATTGTGTTAGACAGTAGGTTTAGATATTCAGACCAAATCAGGGGTTCAGATTTATATAAATCCCCTAGAATTTTGTCCGGGCCAGGAGCTTTAGCAAGTTTTAGAGAATCAATCCCTCTACTTGTGTCTTCAAGACTAAAGACGATCGGAGCGGGAGGATCCAAAGATGTAGAAACATCAGCATTATCAGTACTACTACGTGAATCATGCTGATCCCCAGGTGCATAAAGGGCAGAGAAGTGCAACACCCATTTATCAGATAAGATGTTATAAATATGTGCTTTAAGCTTATCTGCCTTTGTTTGGGCCACAAGGTGCCAGAATAATTTGATGTCATTAATCTTACTGGTGTCCAAGATTTCCTGACATAAAGTGCTATTCCAACTCCTATTCGTCTTGATCAGGGCTCCCTTATAGGTGGATCTTGATTCACTAATCCTTGCCCGATCACCCTCAATTACAGCCTTTCGTAGCAATGTTTTTGCTATTATACAAGTTTGGCCAAACCATTTTTCTTCCTTAGCGGGGTTAGATTTCACATGAGGGACCTCCTTGTAAAAAAACATTCTTATGTCTTCAAAAAAGCCAGCATGTATGTCCACAGGCTATGGACCATTTTAGGGATGGAGAAGATTTCCCTGTCCTTGACTAATCCGGGCTTCTTTTCATGATTTGTGGGCGCCCTTTCTTGCACTGCCGACATCCAAATTTACAGAGCTCACCAGCCCCAAATACCTCAGACTTTTGAGACTTGCAGATCCTCCTACACCGCCTGCCCCCACTATGTCTACCACTTAGTATACTTTGGGAGGTTTCTCACTGGTGTGCCATGCATTTTTTTTACATTATTGGGGTCTTTTTCTTTTGAGGTGGAGGGGGGGGTTGTTTTCTTCTTCCTTATCTGTTTATGCCTGTCAAATACAGCAGAGAATTGCCGGGTTGCATCCTGATGATTGTTGAGCACACAGGCTCATCCGTTTCTTCCCTTTGCTAAATCAATAAAAGAAATTTAAAGAAAAAAAATGGGGATTTTATCCTCACTAAATCCCACATATTCCTTCATATGCTTTGCGACAAGTCTATAGATTTGCCTATGTAAGGTTTGGTCAGACATTACATTTGGCCATGAGATATATCAGTGAATCCTTTTTACAAGGGGAGCGGGTACAATAGTTATGCCAAGATTATTTTCTTGTCTCAAAAGGTCATCTCCCAGAGTCACTTCTAGGGAGTTATGATCACTGTCAAGGCGCATTGCAACTGACATCTCAACCAAGAGTGGCCATAATCTCAGATCAACTAGTACATAATCGATTACACTAGTGGAATTCCCTCTTTTAAATGTTACTGTTCTGTTGGGATCAGAAACAGTACGTCCATTAGATGCTTGAAGCCCCCTTCTGATTGTTAACAATGCTAGTTGTAATGCAAAGTTGGAAAGATTGTTTTTACTTTGGCTCACCTAATAGGGAAGGAATACCCCATATTTCTTTTTTTGTCTTGTGATCTCGTTTAAATCTTCAGAGAGTGAAAATGAGGAGTTAAAATCTCCTGCTACAACAAATAGTGTCTTAGGTTGGACAGTGTCCAAAGCTTCTTCTAAAAGTCTCAGGATAGGCGATTTATCGGATCCCTTAAGGTTCTAACATGTTAAAAATAGCTATACTAAATCCTGTTAAAAAGGTGCTAATAAAGAAATTAAATCAGGACTATCAATAGTCATTTGTGTCAGTGCACTAATGCATCCATTTCTGATTAAAATTATACGGCCACCAATCGCTCTCCCAAATTGCTCAGCTGGTTTTGCATCTACGCTGAGTTTTATTTTAATTTTATTTTATGCATTTTTATATAGCGCAGACTTTACCCGAAGGTGTCAGAGCTCTTCACATTCGAAACAGAACTGATACATGAGGAGAACATTACAAGTGAACAAATTACAAAAGCAAACCTTAAGTTACATGAGGCAAAAGTGACAATTGTGAGCAAACTAAATACAACAGGTAGCAAACGGTGCATTACAGGAGGAAAAAGTGACATGTGTGCAGATTACAAAAGCATACAAAGTACAAGTAGAGGTATAGTACTGCAATATATGGCAGACACTCAAACACAAAACACACGTTACGTAGGCACTGGTGGCACTTGTGCAAGTGTCGAAAGCAAACACAATGTAAGAGGTAGCAAACAGTGTGTTACAAGAGAAAATTGACGTGTGCATGTTACAAAGGAGTACCAAACACAGGTAGAAGGATAATACTGCAATAAATGGCAGAACAGACTGGGAAGGCACTGGTGTGATGTGGTCGCTTCTTTTGGCCCCATAAATGAAGCAAGCTTCTGAATGGAGAACAGATTTAAGGGGGGACAGGTGGGATTTGGGGAGGCCAGTGAGAAGAGAATTGCAGAATTGCAGTAGTCCAGTCTGGAGAGGACCAGCGATTGGACCAGGGCTTTAAGGTCTTGCTCCGGGAAGAAGCGACGATTTTCCCAAAGAAGGCGCAGTTGGTATCGAGCAGACTTTGCAATGGAGTTGATGTGGGAGATTAGATTGAGTTTTTTGTCAAGTATGACACTATGGGATTTTGCGCTGTCGACAATGATGGGTTTATTGTTAAGTAGATTCACTTGATCCATCCATGATTGAACCGGGGGAAGAGAAAGTGAGGAGGAGAGGAGGAGGAATTCAGTTTTGGAGGGATTCAGAATCAGTTGATGTGTTGACATCCAGTTTTGAATGGAGTCCAGAGTAGAGCTTAGGATGGAGAGATCGTGAGTGGAGGCAACCATGAGGTTGATTTGAGTGTCGTCTGCGTAGAGATGATAGTCGACCACAGATTTACTTAGGAGATTTCCCAGTGGTTCTAAATAGAGATTGAACAATGTGGGTGCAAGTATAGAGCCTTGAGGAACACCTTGACCTACTGCCAAAGGAGATGAAAGACTGTTCGCTATTTTGATCATTTGGGATCTATCAGAGAGGAAGGAAGCAAACCATTTAAGCACAGTGCCCTCCATGCCCATTCTCTGTTGAAGAGTGTTGAGGAGAGTGCTGTGTTTGACAGTGTCAAAGGCTGCAGAATGGTCAAGGAGAATTAGAAGACAAGACCTCCCCGAATCGAATATCCGCAGCGCGTCATCAATCACTTGCAGCAGGGCTGTTTCAGTGCTTCAATTTTGGATGAAGCCGGACTGAAAATTGTCAAGAAGATCATTGTCCTTGATATGACTAGAGAGTTGTTTCGCTACACATCTTTCTGTGATCTTCGCAAGAAAGGGTAGGTTAGTGATGGGGTGGAAGTTGTTGAGGTCATTCGCATTAGCAGTGGGTTTTTTAAGCAGAGCGGTGACCTGCCCAGTTTTGAAGGGAACAGGAAGGAAGCCTTGACAGAGGGAGAGGTTGACCAGAGTGGTCCAATAGGGAAGAGAATGGGTATAGAAGTCAATGGCAATGGCACTAGGGATGGGGTCAAGAGAATGGTTGGAGGGCTTTGTTTCGAGGATGCAATTAAGAAGGGCATCTTCAGAGATAGGGTCGAAGTTCTGCCAAATGGCTAGTGATTTGCACTCCTCTGGAGGGGTAGGATGAGCGACCTGATCCACAAGTGATTTCACTTTTTCATCAAAGAATACAACAAAATCCCCTTCTTTCTTTGTAGAATCTTCCATCTTGGAGGTTGGGGGAGAGCAGTTAGTATTCTTGATGAGATCAAATAGTTTTTTGGGTCTATTTTTGGCTGAGTCAAGGAGGGTTCTTAAGTGCGACGCTTTCCCAAGGAAGATGTGCTTGTGGTACTTGGATCTTACTGAACGAAGCGTGGTCAAATTATCGGTGGAGGGCGCTTGCCTCCATTTTTCTCCAGGAGTCTTAGGTGCTTCCTTTCTTCATTGAGGGATTTGTTGAACCAAAGTGCTGAGGGAATGGGCCTTTTCTTATTGCTTTGGAGAGGTGCGACATTATTGATTTTGACTGCAAGGACTGAGAGGCATTGGGAGGTGAGTTTGTCAGCATCTAGGTTCGGGTCTAGCCTTAGTGATTCATTGCTCATAACTCAGGTAACAAAAGGGGAACAAACAGATTACCACACTTAGACCACCTAAAACAGTTCATCAGTCAGTAACTTGTTGTGTTAATTGGAGCAGATTGTGCAATACAATGGTCACATGGACAATTCACTTGCTTCTAAATTCACCATAAGCACACACAAGTGAGAAGAGAGAAAAGAGCTGATAGGTGCTACTACAGCAGGAACCGATGTCCTTTCAGGAAAGGAAAGTGAGAATGCGTATAGTATTTGCAGCCCCTTGCGATCCTTTCCCTTGGGAGAGTTTGTGGCTGATTGCAAATGAAACTGGACTGAATCCACAGCCAGTATAACAAGCACGTTTGTGCAGATAAGTGAGCTCTGCATATACTCACAGATTAATATACACAAAATACAAATAAGCGGGACAACTTTCCCTAAGCAAGGCCCTACCCATCCCTGGGGTCATATTCCTGGGAGAGGAGGAATGGAAGGAGAAGGAGCATGATGGAAATGTCAGGCAAAATAATGAAGATAAGGTAAGTCGTGGGTAACGTACAGTATAACAAATATATCAGGAGACCTTTTAACCCTGCAGGCATCATGTGATAATACCTCGCCAATTATAATCAGAAGAGAGCAAATGTCACTGGAATCACAACGTACTGACAATGTCATTGTCAGAAAAACAGCATAATATTGTCAGCTCAGCAAAACATATCAAGGCCAACCCAAACAAGTTGATCCAGATCCAAAACAAAATACATAAGAAGGCATCAGGGGGATCAACACAATGCATCGCCTAAACATTCTATACCTCTGAGACAGCTCACACATTTTCATGGTAAGAATAGCAGCAACATGTTGTCTGTTCGTTAAGATTCTCAGAAATATCCCAGAATTGAATGGTCTCATCAAGAAGACAGACTAGCCCTGATCTAAAAAAGGTCAAAGCAGACACAAAATAGAGCAGCAAATTTCAAATTTTAAGAATGCTGACTAGGGGGGAAGAATACGCGAGACATGGAGGGGCTCACTCCTGGTGCCGATCCATAAAAAAGGCTTGCAATCATATCTGCGATTGATAGCGTTACTAGACGCTGAAGGCAAGTGCTATGCCAGAATATTAAATCAAGAGCTTCAAGCTTGGGCGAAAGTAAGCTGATTCCATTCTCTCAAATCAGTTTCCTAAAGGGCTGTCACATTGAGGACACTCTATTTTGCATCTCCCATCTAATTAAAACCACATTATGAGTTAATGGAAGAGCCCTGTATGCGGGGTTCATTGACTTCCAGACTGCATTTGACAGTGTGTCCCAGCCAAAACTCTGTGCGAAGTTAAGCAACTGGGGAATCCCTCAAACCCTATTAAAAGCCATTATTGCCCTTTATTCGGATACCTGAGTAAAAATAAGAGTGAACATCAGATGAGCCACAACGAGTAAAATTCAGACAAAGGCCTGAAACAGGGCTGCATATTGGCCCAATTGTTGCAATTTAATCTGTATTTGGCTGACCTATCTGACCATCTAACGCCAGTAAGGGCATTTCCACCAAAGTTGGCTTGCACTAAAATCCAATCGCTCCAGTAGGAGGACGATATGGTCCTTATAGACCAAACACTGATTGCCCTTCAAAGACCTTTTCAGGCATTAACAGTTTATTGTAAGGCCAATCCCCTAAACATGAATTCAGCAAAAACAAAGGTAATGATAATCTCCCAGCAGCAAGTAAAAAAGGGTATCATCGGAAGTCTATAGAGGTAGTGACCCCCTACAAATATCCAGGAGTTTGGCTAGACCACAGAGGCTGTTCAACAGCACACATTACAGCCCAAAAAGAGATAAAAGATTCACTTGAAGAGGCACTCTGTAAAGTGAAAAAATCAATGAATACTCCAGCCCTAACTGCCCTCCTTAAGGTAACAGGATGCAGATTTCTGCCTACAGTGGCTTATGGGACACTCATATTCTGAGGCGGAATGGCCAAATGGCTGGAGAGAGCACAGTCATCTTGCTACCACCGAGTATTTCATTTTCCTAACTGCACCTCAAATGCTGATATCCAGCTAGAGTTTTGGCTAGCCACGCAACAATGGTTATTAAAAGCCAGGTACGCAGCTTACTGTCTGAAAGCAAAGCAGGTACAGGTGCATTCTCTAAATAATTCCATCTCGAAGCTAATAAGCAACTCGGCAACAAACTGACACACATTTTTAACGCACTCCTTGGAGACCTTACAAGCATGACCAATATGGTAAAGCAGGCTTCCGGCTTATATAGTGGCTAAGCTACTGACGAAACAAGCTAGGTTAATATCTGCAGACCTAGACACACAAGCAGTAAAAAATCTGGGCCATGGTAGTTTGGTCTCAATGCTATATGAGCTACTACCCTAACTTTCGATGCCCCTTAACCTTACAATGAAACGAGAGTTAATTGACCTGAATTTCGGTGTAGTCCATTTGAAGTCCTATGGGTATGGACAGAGGAACTTGGAGGTGAATGACAGGCGATGCCGTCCCTGTACCAATGCAGAGGAATCATTGACCCATATGCTTTGTATCTGCGAGGAGTTGGCCCCACTAAGGAAATTTTGGCTTCAACCAATCTAGCACATCTTGACTATTCAGACCTGCCGGGAAGCTTTAGAGGCATGCTTGAGAGGGGAATCTGGGCAACTGGCCAATTGCTTTGTGAAATTCATGGAGGCTGCAATATCTTTATCATCTGAATAGCAATTGACACAGAAAGAGCTCAGAGCAGATCCCCTCTTAGCGCATAACGCCCAATCAGCCACTGAAGAGTACCCTGATGCACTGCCCCCTTTCTTTTTAGCATGCTGACCATGCATGGTGGTAAAAACATCATGCCCCCGTATCGACTTCTGATTGAAATCATTGATTTTCATATATCACAGGATTTTTTTTACTGAATTTACTAATGCAGTATTAATGGTTATCAAAACATGTTATTGCTGATATATCATGAAGGGCAACTTTTGTAATGATTTTAAGGAATCGTGCAAAAAATAAATGTATTTAATCTAATCTAGTACAGTCAAGGCATAATGAAAAACACAGAAAACACATCTAAAACACCACATATCATTTAGATCACCCACCTCTTGTCCACAAGGCAAATATGCCCAGGGACAACTAGAAGCCCCCCTTCAGGGCTTAGGTGTCTGGGACCCTGCAAAGGTCTGGCAAAGGGAGGAGACAGAGAGAACCAGCAGCGCACTCCTGCTCACTGGACAGGACGGACTCGTACCATCCCACAATGGGCAAAAGGAATCAGTTGGTGCATGACCAGCACCTGCAGCACAACCTGCTGAGCAGACCAAAACCCAAGGTCAAACTATAACCACTCAGCAGCCACCCCCGACTCGGGAGCACTGCACCAAGAACCACAGTCTCAAAACGTGGAGCAGATGTGCCAATAATACAATGGTCCCTCCCATGGCAGATGACACAATATATAAACAAAGTTACAAAGGCCACACAAATGAAAGGGATATAAACAACAAAGGCAATGGTAGCAGTCAAATCCGTGTGCATGGAGGGAGGGGTGAGTAGCAGGAACAGACCAGGGAGATTTTGATGTACTCACGGCAACACTCAGCGCAACGATCAGGTGCTCTGGAGGCAGCAAAGCGGTAGGCACCCCAGACCGGGGTGAACGACAGCTGTAGTCGATATCAGGTCTAGGAGCTGTACATTCTCCACCACAGATACAGAAGTCTAAATTCAATTAAGGACAAAATCCATCAGACCATGTACATAGATAAAAGTTTATTTATTTTTATTTTATTTATTTTTGTAATTTATTGAGCGCGGCGAATACCCCTGGGCGTCTCGGCGCTAATTGATTCCATTAAATTCCCTCATCGCTCATAGCAGGCTGTGTTGGACTACTGATCGAAAAGCCAGGTTTTCAATAACTTTCGAAATTGCATAAGTGAAGGAGAGGACTTGATGCAGAGTGGCAAGGAGTTCCAAAGCTTTGAAGCCGCAACTAGAAAGCGACGGTCTCCCCAAGATACTGTCTTGGATCGAGGAACCACTAGATGATTCAGAGTGGTGGATCGAAGCATTCTGGTTGGTTTATAGGGTGTCAGATTTGCCTTAAAGAATTGGGGAGCTTGGTCATGTAATGCTTTATAAACTATGCATAAAGATTTAAATTTTATGCGGTTGCGGATCGTTAGCCAGTGATAGTTTTTGAGGGTGTCAGATACTGAGGAAAATTTAGGTGTTCCTGAAAGGAGCCGTGCTGCAGCATTCTGTAATGACTGAAGCTTGTTTATTATCCTGGTTTGGGCATTTAAAAATAGCCCGTTGCAGTAGTCAAGGGAAGTTAGCACTAACGAACTAATTAGTGTTTTTGCAGCAGTAGCTGGGAGAAAAGGGAGGATCTTCCTAATCAGCCTTAATTTATGGTGGGCAGTTGCCGCTACCTTGTTTGCATGTGCCATGAAATTTAGGTCCACATCGAAAGTTACTCCTAGGTTCCTAACCTTGAGTGCTGGCTTCGGAGGCTCACCCATTCCCGGTGGCCACCAAGTTGATGACCAATCAGGTCTGAGGGGTCCGAAAATTAGCACTTCCGTCTTATCGGAATTTAGCTTGAGACAGTTGCAAGCCATCCACTCACTGATTGCGAGCATTCCGCGCCGAAATCGGTCAGCCACCTCTGGTCCATTATCTTTAATACCCAAAACCAGCTGGGTATCGTCTGCATAGGAGGTTACGCTCATCCCATATGCCTTGATGACGTTGGCAAGGTCCGACACATAGATGTTAAAAAGTGTCGGACTTAGGGATGAGCCTTGAGGAACCCCACATGGTAATGACAGATTAATGGACTGGTGAGGGCCAATGGTGACAGCTTGTGATCTGTCAGCTAGGAATGAGGCAATCAGTTTGCTCGCCGATTGGTGAATGCCCATCTTTTCGACACGGTCGATTAGAGTGTTGTGGTCGACCGTGTCGAACGCCGCCGACAGGTCCAACATGACTAGGACTGCTGTTCCACCGAGATCTCGGATGGTCCTAATGTCGTCCGCAGCCTTGATTAAGGCGGTTTCAGTGCCATGGTGTCTTCGAAAGCCAAGTTGTGAGTCATCCAGTAGATGGTGTGTCTCGATGTACTCAACCAGCTGTTGATTCATGGCCTTTTCGACCACTTTGGCTAAGAAGGGTAGGCTTGCAATTGGTCTATAGTTCTTTGGGTCTGTCTTGTCCAAGCTAGCTTTCTTTAACAGAGGCTTCACAATTGTGTTTTTTAAGGATTCGGGAAAGATTCCGGAGCCTAGTATGGTGTTACAGACTGAAGTGATCATCGGGATGAGAGTATTCATCACTGGTGGGAGGACCGAGAATGGACACGGATCCAGTATGGATCCGGTCTTAATAGAAGAGACTATTTTTGTGGTTTGTTCCATGGTCAGAGGTTTAAAACTCGTGAATTCATAGACCAGTACTGGCTTAGGGGAGGACGAGTTTGGGGGGTTAGAAGAGAAGGCCTGATAGATGTCATTGACTTTGGAATAAAAGAATTTAGCCAATTCATCACAGAAGGATTGAGAGGCAGGCGGGGTAAGATCTGGTGAGTTACCCGATAGTGTTCTGGTAATATCGTATAGTTGTCTAGATGAATTTTTAGCTTTGTCGATTTCTTCTGAAAAGAAAGTTTTCTTTGCTTCCATAATCATGTCTTTATACACTGATAGTGACTCTTTATATTTCGCTTTCTCATCGGGATCATAATTTCTTCGCCATTTCCTTTCCCTGGTTCTATTGAGCTGTTTTTGTCTCCTAAGCTCGTTATACCATGGTGCAGAAGGGGTCGTTCTGTTCGTGGAAACTTTTTTTGTTGGAACTAAGGTATTAGTGGCGTTTCTTAGCCAGTCGTGAAATTGTTGTGTGGCAATGGATGGATCGGTGGAAAGTAATGGACAAGAGCTGTCCAATAGATTGATTAATTCGGAATGATTTATATTTTTCCAAATTTTAAAAGTGGCTGGCTTCGGTGGCAAAGCTTTTCTCTTTGAAGTATCTATTAGAGTCAGCTTATTGAATATGACATAGTGATCTGTCCAAGGCAATGGCAGGATGTTAAGTATATGTAGGGTCTCAACATTAGAAAAGATACCGTCAAGAATATGTCCAGCTTGATGGGTCGGGGACGTGATCAAATGTTTGAGTCCTAACATGTCCAGATCCATAATCAAGGTCTGGGTATCCTTGTCCTCTTTCAGGTCCAGGTGAAAATTCATGTCACCCAGAATTGTAAATGATTCCTCCATGATAAGTGATTCCATGATTGTACTAAGAGTGTTTATAAAAGGCTTTCTGTTTCCAGGGGGACGATATAAGAGTAGTCCTTTGAAACTATATATGGCTGTGAAGCGAATGCTAAATTGAAGTACCTCACATGTGGTTACTGAAATGGGAGTTATTTTAATTGGAAATCCTTCTCTGGCAATAATTGCCAGTCCCCCCCCTCGTTGTAGTTTCCTGTCCAGGCGGTAAATGGTGTAGCCATGAGGCACAGCAATAACCAAGTCTGGTCCGGATGCTTCATCCAGCCAGGTCTCAGTCACAAAAAGGACATCTAGATTGTTGTCTATAATGAGGTCGGCTATTTCTTGTCTATGCTTGCCCACTGATCTCGCATTAATCAGGGCCATGAGAAAATTGGTTTCTTTCGCTGCTGATATTCCTTTAGATAGAATTTATTGGTTATTTATGAAGATCGTGGTATTACAATTGGTACAGTTAATAGCCGTGTTGTGTGTAAGACTGCTAGGGTCATGAACCAAACATCGAGAGTTGGTAAGGGTGCGTAAATCTAATAAGGAGGCTCGAGAGTGGGTTATCCTACAATCTGATGAGATCTGGCCAAGGGTCGGGGCCCTGGGCCCGGTCCCGGCGCGGACGGGCGCAGACGGGCTCGCCTTTGGCGCGCCTTCGGCGCGCCTTCGGCGCGCCCGCTGCGCCCGCCCGCTGCGCGGACGGGTTAACATGTTGTTTTTATCCCCAGATCTCGTGCGTACTGAGGAGGGTGGGAGGCGTCCAACAACTAGAACGCGACCCGTTCCTCAGCGCGAGATGGCGCGTGAAGTGTGTGAAAAGCTGGTGTCAGCCCGCAAATCGGCTGCACCGCTCCTTAAGAATGTTTGTAACAGCTTCAGCGCGAAGCGAATCTCGCGCTGAAGTATTGAACAATTACAGTTTTAAAAATGCTATTTAAAATATTTACAGTCCTTAATAACAGGTAATCATCCACATTCAATAGCGCGTTCCAGAAAGTATGAGCCCCCGGCTTTCCGCCTCAGGGGTAGATTTAAAAGCAAAAAATTAACATGACATGGAGACAATTTGCTCATCAAGTGTTCAATCAAGTGCACAAAAGAAGAAAATGATACACTACTTTATTCTTGAAAACCGCAGAAGGGCTTAACTACAAGCATCCAATCAGATATTGAGTGAACGAGCATTTCTCACAATGATAGCAAATACTCCATTTCATATATATATCATCCAATCAGGAATAATCAAAAAAGCATGATGAGCAAAAACATACTGGGGACCTATGTGCCTTTCCTTTTGTGACAGTTGGGTATTTCGAAAATTGAGATACATATTTGCAAATAACAGATGCCTTTAATAAAAATAGTATGTTTTTGCTAAGCTAGCGAGCTGTGACAATCACAAGTGCTGTTGGGTTGAGCAAGCCTTGCATCTTGCATTGCAAGCTGGTCGAAATTAACAAAGTAATGGGTTATCAAAGTTCACAATTTTCATGGTGTAGGCCTCAAGTGCGTTGCAGAGGCCTTGGGCTTCACTGAGTATCACAAAACATATTAAGACAAGATGAATCCCATATGTTATGGAAAAATACAAGTTCACAAAGACTCTATCCATTTAGAGGTGAATCTCAACCCCTTCCTCCCTTTCTGCTCAGGAAGAGCCATCAGAATGCAGGTGAATGCAGATGGGTACTCAGACACACCTACCCCTTCTGTGTTTGTGGTTGTCTGGAGGGAATGCACAAAGTGAAGCTGTCACCCACTCCAGACTTGTATTGGAGTCAGGCTGTAGGCACACAGAGTTTTAGGAGCAAAGAAATGCCCACTTTTTAAAAGTAGTACAAAAGGGGGTGGTGATGGACGGAGCATCTGAATCAATAAAACACTCACACCCAGTCAAAAGATCTGGGTTTAATCCATCACTGTTCTTTGGCCCACTCTGCCACCCCAGTTCAGACATGGCTATATGCAAATCAGTCTGTCTTAGTCCATGGTGAAGATGCTAATATGTACTGCTTCTTAAGCCCACCACCGTGAAACCAGTCATAGTTAAGGAAAGCTGCCAACAGAGTCCACTTATCCCCTGCAAACTAAATTGCTATTGGTCTCTGATGTAATGAGAAGAGTTGGAGAGGGGTGTCTGGATGCAACCAATACATTTTGACCAGTCCAGACACACCTAACCTGTGACTCTTGGATTCTGAATACAACAAAAGTTAGACAGCAAAAGAAGCACTTCCCCAGGACTCTCCTACTTTGAATTGCAAGATTTGTATAGTGCTTCTTGCACTCATAAAACACCAATGCACTTTTAGATTGTTAGCTAAAAAGGAACTCTATTTATTATTCATTATTGATGCTGTGCGCCCTATGTGGGAAACATTGGGTGTGAGGGTTGGAATTGTGCTCCAATGTTTTCATAGCAAACTTGTGCTTGTGATTAAGAATAAAGTGAAGCAAAGAGTTTTAGGAGAGAGAGTTGTATTTTCAGACACATACCATCTTCTTGTTCTAAGAAACGCCTACTCATGGAGTGTGACAGAGAATTATAAGATAGATGGAGTCAAACTTGTGGATGCTGTACCATCCTCCTCTAATCTGAGCTTTGTATGATCATCTGTGTGAGAGCAGAAAGGGTTATTCCTCGAATTATATTTAGATCTACACCATGCAACAGGACACATCCCTTTAATGTAGCCATAAAACAGAGAGATTGCCACAGCATACTGTGTAACTGTCTGACCAACAATAACCTCACCATTACTCTGGTTCACCATAGACATATATAGTAGCATGGTGCTAAAACAATCACATTACTAGCATACTTCACAGTGACTGACTCAGCTTATCCCCCAATTTCCAGTTACTTTTCCCCTATTATGGCAGTATTATTTCCATTATTATGGCATATTTTATTAGGTAATAAAATATGGAAACTACTTTGTGAAAAAGAGATGATACTATGACTGCTCTCAAAGTATTAGCCTACTTATTCAGCATATTCAACTTGATGTCTTGTGGGAGGATTTTGGAAGTATCAGAACAGTTGGTGGGACATTCATATATGCAGCTATATTATCACCAGTTTTCAAACGGATACATTCAAAAAAGTAGAATGCAACATTTTTTGAAATTTGTATCTTTTAGTGTGATTATCAATATGCGGTCTACAAACATAAACATATTTGACTGACATAGCTTATAAGACTACAAAAAACATATTTATATTTAAATGCAAGTACTTATTTAAATTTAATAGACGTTATACAATTTTACTTCAGAGAGCAAACTCTCAGATTACAAGATATCAGAAATCAACATTCCACCAATGGACATAATAATGCATTGCACAGCACTATGATTATTTCTGTAAATCGAAAGTAATTTAATCTCATAGTAAAATGTAACACTGTACAGTTCAAATAGGAATACACTTATCATGTAATCTTATTGCTAAAACACAGTCAAGCACTACACCCTCTATGACACCTCTTCCCAGCTTTAGGAGTTCTCCGAATGCCTATGTTCCCTCATATGAAGTTTGGGCATTGTCATCGAATTAACGGGCTAATGCACAGTTCAGTTAGACAGTTTGTGCCACTATGAGTTCACACAGGCCAAGTTATGTTATGGTATGCTATGCAGATTTGTAGAGTGCACTTTCACCCGGAAATATATCCTGCAGCTAAGCAGGTGTGAGTCAAGCCAGTGGAGCTCCTTCAGGTCTGGTATGATGTGAGTTAAGCGTGGTAGGTTGAGTGAGATTCTGGCCACCAATTTCCGAATGATCTGTAGCCTTCTGGTGGGGTTTTTGTTGATCCCGGCATAGAGTGAGTTCTGGTAGTCAAGCTTGCTTGTGACCAGGTTATTTGAGACCATTTTGTGGGTGCTGATTTGGAGCCATTCAAAATCTTTCTCAGCATCTTCAGGGTAGGGAAGCATGAGGCAGTGACACCATTGACTTAGGCAGCCACGTTGAGTTTGCTGCCGATGACTATACTGAGGCTCTTGGTGTGGGTGTTGGGGATGGGTGTTGCTCCTAGCTCTGTTGGCCACCAGGTAGAGTCCCACTGTGAGGTGTTCTTCATGAAGATTATAATTTTGGTCTTGTCGGTGTTGAGCCTTTGACAGTTGGTCTTCATCCAGTGGGTGATTTTAGTCATATAGGTACTGAATTTTATCTGGGTACTGGGTGTCTTGTCCATGAGGGAGAGAGGATGAGGTGAATGTCGTCAGTGTAGGAGAGGATGTTGCTGTCTTGAAAGGGGCAGATACTGGGTAGGAGCTCATGTATTCATTGAAGAGAGTCGGGCTGAAGGAGTATTTTTTGGGAATTCCACAGATGAAGTTGCGGCATGCGTCCGAGGTCAATGGTGCTAGGCTGTCTGACTAGGTCCTTCCAGTTAAGAAGGAGTGGATCCATCAGAGTACATATCCTTGGATTCTAATGCTGTGTAGGTGTAAAAGTATGGGGTGGGAGACTGTGTCAGATTCTGAAGAGAGGTTCAAGAGGATGAGGGCTGCCATGTCTCCTCTGTAGGATGAGGGCTGCCATGTCTCCTCTGTCTAGAGTCATGTAGATGTTATCTGTGGTGGAGATAAGAGCAGTTTCAGTGCCAAGGTTGGGTCTGAAACCAGGCTGAGTCGTACAGGGGAGCTTGCGGTCATGAGGTATTCAGTGAGGTTTTTGTTGATGATTTCCTCCAAGACCCATGCCTGGGAATGGTAACAGGGACATCAGTCTGTAGTCGGTGAGCTTTGAAAGGTCCTCAGAGGGTCTCTTCAGCAAAGGGAGGACAGTTGCGATTTTCCAAACCTCTGGGAAAGTAGTAGAGGGATTCAGGATGAGTGTGAGCATTGCACTGATTTGATGCAATCCTCTTTAGTAGGTATGGTGGGACAGAAGTCTTGTTGGGCCCCTAGGTGGATAGACTTCATGGTGGTGGTAGATTCTTCCAGAGTGATAATGGACCATGTGGATAACATTGGTTCCTTGCAAAAGATCAGGCAGCATTTGGTGAGGTTTCAAGTGGAAGTTACTGTAAATGGTGGTGATTTTGTTGCTGAAAATGTAGAAAGCTTGTTGCAGGGGTGATCAAGTTGGAGGCTGTCCAGGTTCTCCTTGTTAAGGTCCTTTTGAGCCTGATAATTTTGGTCCTGGTTGTACTGGTCCTCACTGTCCAGTCCCTTTTCTCTTCCTGACTCTGGCTAGCCTTCTTACATCTGATTCTCCTCACCCTGGTCATGCTACCTGAGATGATTGCTCTGCCCCACTTGGTAATCCAAGCCGTGGCCCACTAGATCCTGATCTTTTTGGCCCTCTTAGCTTTTTTTCTGATCCTCCTGATCATGCTCATTCTTGCTCTGGTCTTCTAAGTACCCTTGGTCCTGGTCGCCCTGGTTTTCCAGGTACCTGTCCTGCTTATCCTGGTCATACTGGCCATTACCCTCCTGGGTGTTATCTTCAGAGTCCTCCTTAATCTGTTCTTGATCCTCCTGGCCCTAGTCCATGTATTCCTTGTCCTCATGATTCTGAAATACCCTGTTGTAGCCCACCACAGATCATCCAACAGTTTCCTAGCTATGCAGGTCAAGGATCTCTGGTTCATGCCAGTTTTAGAGTTTCATGGTGCTGTAATCCTGGTCCTGCTCTGTCTGATTGCCATTTCAAGGTACTACTGATTCTGGTTCTCTGAATCCTGGGTCTTATTTTTCACACACTCCCGGTCCTGCAGCTTTTCATCTTCCTCACCCATTTTCCTCACACAAACTCTGATTCCTAAACCTTCTGCTCCATATCCTCCTCGTCCATGTGGTCATAGTCTTAGTCCTGGTACTCCTTTGTCTTGTCCTCCCATATCAGGTCTTCTGATGTCCTAGTTTGCCTGTTCCACCATGTTCTTGTTCATCTGACCCTGGTCCCCTCCGCCCTGCTGCTGCTAGTATTGATGATCCTGGATCTGTTCTTCATTATACCCCCTGTGGGACTAGTCCTTCTAGTTCCCAAGTAGTAAGCCACATTGGTTCACGTAGTCCTTGTCACTCTAGTTTAGAGTCCCCCAGAATATGACCCTCATGGACCTTCTTATCCTGGCCCGATTGGGCCTGGACCTCCTGGTCCTTTATATTCCTCTTGGTACAGTTGATCTAGGGTCTCCTGGTCCTGCAAGCCAAAGTCCTTTCCAGTTGTGGTCTTCCCAGCCCTGGTCCATTTGCTTCTTTCCCATTGGCCCTTCTTGATCTGATCTTTGTCATTCTATACCTCCTTTCTCTGTTCCTTTTTTCCATTGTTCTCCTGGTACTGGTGCTGGGTGGTCTGTCCACCTGGATCTTCTACTTCTGCGTTTTGTTTTCCTCATCCCTCTGGTCCTGGTGTGTGCACTTGATCCCTCCTTGTCATGCTGTTCCAGGGCCATCTGATTCTTCTACCCCTGAACTTTTTGTTCCTTTGGGCCCTCACCCACTGGGTCCTGATACTACTTTTGCACAGCCTCCTGGCCCTCCTGACCCTTCTTACTCTGGTCCTGGTACCTCTAGCCCAGTTTCAACTTTCCCAGTTCCTCATCATCTGTTTGTTCCTGGTCCTCTTTAGTTTTGGTAACTTATCCTATCACAACTAGACTACTGTAATAGCCTTTTAGCAGTAGCAAACAAATACTAAAAAGCCTTCAAGTGGTACAATATGCAGCGGCTGGTCTAGTCCTAAAACTACCACGAGGTCTTAAAACCCTCCAGTGGCTACCTCTGCATAAGAGAATTCTCTTCAAGATACTCCTAATCACTTTTAGAGCAGCATCAAATCGAGGCCCAACTTATCTCGCAGCCAGATTTACCTGCTACACTACGGCCAGGACTCTCAGATCATCATCTGCTAACTTCCTTAAACCCCCTTGCTTCAAGTATAAAACCACGGGTGGAAAAACTGTAGCAGCATTAGGAACCAAAGATTGGAATCTCATGCAAACACACCTAAGGATGATCGGAACAGAAAAACAGTTCAGGAAAGCCTTGAAGACCTGGATCTTCACATCTGCAGATGAATTCTGCCTATCTCTCATATAGGGTTCCCTTGTGTCTACCTTAACTTCTGCCCACACAGCGCCATGATGCTCCTTCGGGAGTAACAGCCTGCGCTATATAAGTAACCAACTCAACTCTCATGACCGATTATACAGAACTCCAATGTAATTCCAAAGCGTATGCACAAAGAACAGTCCACCTGCTACATCATTAGATTGCAACCAATGGATAAGACAACACAGAGGAATATACCTAACAGAATTTGGGGCCCTGCCTCCAACTGGCACCACTTCCATAATCGACTGGAACACAAGATCACCCCTCTAAACGAAGACCTAAAAACGGTCATAGGCAGCCTTAATAAAGCCGTAAGAGCCATAACAGAGATATAGTCTAGAACACATCACAGTTTAATGCACTCCCATGATAGTCTCCTACACATACTCCCCCGTGCTTACTTGCTGTCATCAACTTCTATACCACTTTCTAGCAAGCACCAACATAAAAAAAATCACTTAATCAGCTATCAGAGGAAGACATTAGAGCTCTGCTGATGTCTTACAAGGTCATTCTCGGGTAAATACACTACTGACCTATGACACATAGATCCTGACACTCACCAGTACACATGGTATACACTCCAAAACAGAGGCCTCCGACCTAGATAATTTTATTGCGATATCTCTTACCTCTGACAACTCAATCAAACCCCATCAAACTGATATAACATTGAAATACATGTTACCCAACTGTAAATCAACAGATAAACATGCCACAGACGTCCCCAAAGCTACCTAATCCAATGAGCTGGAGATGATATTCTTAACAGAGTTGTGGCTAAATTAATCATCTGCCCCTCTTTTGGATTTGCTAACACGTTCTACCATCACCATCAAATGCCTAAACCACCCAAAGTGTCAGGGTGGCGTGATTGCAAGTCTTGCACCAAAGCTCCAATCAGGTGAACCTTCTCTTAGTGGAGAAACGTATTTCATGTGAACTGCTGGGAATCAAAATGTACACATCTATGCCTCTCATGTACCTACCACCAGAAGACAACCAAGTGTTACTTTGAATATCTAATGGACACACTCACAGTACACTCACTAATACACTTGAATGAGATATTTCTGAGAGATTTCATCCTCCAATGAATTAACAATGGAGATGTACAAGTGGACACGGAAAACATTTCCTAAGCGACCACAAGCTTGTTGAAGGCTGCTCAAGCCCACCCCAAGTAAAATGCACCATACTTGATTTAATAATATTGAACAACATAGCTGATAGAATTGACTCTATCAACCCAACTGACTGCTACCATCAAATATTATTCCATATCCCCGAACACGCTTATAAGGTAGAACTAACCTTCCTTTGCCAGAGAAAACTCTCACCCACAAAGGATTGCAAAAGGTCCAAGATCTAATAGAACATCCTTGGGTTCAAGTATCACCTAGAAAATGCCAGGAGGAGGAGTCTCAGGCTTGCTGAAAGATTATGGAGACAAGAACCCTCCATCTCATATTTAAAACAGCAAAGAGAAACAAGTAGAACATGCAAAAATATCAAATGGAATGGAAAAAACATCTCTCTTCAAGGCTCAACTAAATACTGTTAAAAAAGTTCATATAAACTCTTCAACCGTTGGGGAAGCATACAAACGCTCCATGATCACAAAACATCCACTGAGAATTGTGAGGCCTTTGTGACCTTTTTAAGTAGAAAATAACAAATATTGAAAAATCAATTGAGTCCCATGCTGAAGTTACACATGAACTCACATCACCAGCCACAGTGTTTCTATAGCAATGGACAAAAGGCAGGCCAATAACCACCTTACCACAACATAAAATGTGGATACATGGAGTGAATTCAGAACCCAGACAGAGGATGAGATACTCAAAGTCATCACATACAAGAAACCAACATCACATTTCAATGATCCAATGCCCACTACAAACCTAAAAGATATCAACCATCTAATAACACCCATCAGAACAAAACTCATAAACGCATCATTAACCCAAGGAACTATTTCGACTTGTTTGAAGATATGACAAGTATCGCACCTCCTAGAAAACACAGTCCCAACAGATCTGAATAATTTTTGTCTAGTGTCAAACTGAAACTAGTAGAAAATGTGTCCACAACCACCCATGCCAAAACATTCCACAGTTTAATCTCCTGGATAGATTCCAATCTGGTTTCAGACCAGGTCATAGCACAGAATCGACCATGCTAAGCATCATAGATGACACACTAAACACTATCGAACAATGCATGCCTTCTCATCTGCTTGAATTGTCATCGACATTTGATCAGACCGCCTGCTAGAGGTGCTCGAAAGCAGAATGGGTTTATCTACTACCATTCTTAACTGGTTCATCTCCTTTCTACAAAACCAACAACAAATCAAACTATGAAACTCACAGTCGAATGCACCCATAGCTAGAATCACAATCCTGCAGGGTCCAACCATCTTCTCACACTTTTACACTTATATGTGGAATTTCTGATTGACATCTTTGAACAGGCAAACCTATTTTACCACATGTATGCTGACGACACCTATACTTGAAAATCAGCTTGCAGGAAGCTATCACTTGACTCAATGATACGCTGATGAAAACACAATGCTGGCAAGCAAGCAACCGCCTTTAATATAATCCTGTGAAAAACTATGTCCTACTCTTCTCACCCTTCCATAGTTTCCTCCCAATACAGACCTGATTAAAACACCTTGATGCCATCACTCAAATTACTCCACTCTGGTCGGCACGACAGATAGGATGACTTTGAAACAGCAAGGGATTCCAGGCGTGGGACTTGATAGGTATCTCCATGGTGGGGGATCTATGGAATAAGGGTGAAATGGTGTCAGTTGAACACCTTAGGATCCAATATGGGCGGGCACCCACCAAGAGGTTTCGGTACATGCAAATTAGACATGCACTTAGCTCAATTCTTCTGCCTGGTAACGACATGCCGGAGGCCACCCCCTTAGAAGACAGGTTTCTGACTGAACACATGCTCAGAAAGGCAACCTCATTCACTTATCGTAAACTAATCAATAACATGCCAGACCCGATGCTGACACCTAGACGCAAATGGTCCACTGACTTGGGTGATATCCATGATGCAGACTGGCAGGCGGCACTGTCGTCCCCACAGGAAGTGGCCATACCTTCAAGACTCTGTTTAGTGCAGCCAAAGATACTTCATAGCCTGTACTATACCAGGGTTACCCTCCACACTATAGGGAGGGTCACACATCCTTTTTGCTTGCAGGACTGTAGGGAGGAGGGAACCTTTTTTCATACTATATGGCAGTGCCCCCAGATTGCAGCTTATTGGGTCAAAGTTATGCGACCACTGTCACAGGTGGTGGAGGTATCTGTTGTCCCGCAGCAGAGGTGTTGTTTCCTGAATTTATGGGAACCAAATGATCTTTCTCACTCTGCTCAAGACTGGGTTACGGTGGGTGTAATGTTTGCCAAACATAATATTGCCAGGAACTGGGGGTCCGGGGAAGTGCCAGCACTCAGAGACTGGTGCAGGGATATGGATGAAGCTATGATGGCGGAACCGTGGATGCCCCCAAAAATGGAAGAAAGTGTGGGGTGCACGGAACAAATTTAGTTGCTATCTCTGTGACCCACCCATGCAGGAAATGGATGATGTGTCGGAGTGAGGGGGGGAGGAGGCGGGGTCCCGCAATGTACCAACAGTGATAACTAGGCTGTATCTTGTATTAGTGATGTGTGTAATATCACCGACGTTGGTTGCAATCCACAGTACTCAATGTAGATGCCATGTACTTGTAATATGCCCTAAATTCTCTCTCAATCAAAACAAATAAAAAAAAACATCTTGATGCCCTCAATTGTTAACCAGTCACCATTGAATTAACAAAATCTCTTGGGATCACCTTTGACAAGAACGTTAACATGCAAACACACATACGCTCATTCACATGCAGCAGGTATATCCAAACCCAATTCCTGAAGATGAAACTATTAACCCCACTTCCAGATTTCAATACTGCAGTTTAATCGTTGGTAATATCCAAAGTGGATTACGAAAGCGAAACACTAACATGTTTAACAAAATCTACCTGGGCTTCCATTAAAAAGATTTTAACACTGCTGTGAGACTATAAATCGGGCCTAGGTATTTCGACAATATCACATCCCCGTAAAATGTGTCCAATGGCTCCCTGTAGAAGCCAGGATCCAATTTAAGATAGGGTGCATGACACACACAGTCCTATACCCTGATGAACCAAGATGACTTACAAGCAAACTCAAGATCTCAGGAGGTAGCTGCTCCCTGTGAAGTGCGAATTCCCTCTTGATTGAACCACTGAGATTCAGGAAAAAGAAAACTCATGCCCACATTTTCACCGGATCCACTCCAAATGTATGGAACTCTCTTCCATCTAACATTCTGGAAAACCCCTTGATAAGCATGTTCAAAAAAGAGGCCAGGCCAATCCAGCAGACCAAATTTCTAGCTTAATGCGCCTAAGATGGCTGAACTCATAGATAACCTCTCACATGACACAATCTGCTAGTTGCTGACACCACACTAAGTCATTAGGTATGCACCTATCAGGAAATTGAACATTTTGCCCCGTACCCACACTTGTTAGTTACAAAATTCTATTTGACTCTTAATCAGATGTATTAATCGTACTTTGGTTTTCCGATGCTTTATGTATATATGTTATGATGTCTACCTTTATGTAACAGGTTATTTTAGCTGCACTGTGGTCTGATACCCTTGGGTTACATTTGTGCTATATTGAACTCTCAAAATAAAAATTTTAAAAAATAGTAAGAAAGCGTGACTTAAATGCAGGGTCCTGTTTTCAAGAGGTGAATCTTGTTATAATTGGATTGCTTGGATGACAAAGTTTATAATCCTACAATCCTGAAATTCAAATACTGGACAGAACTTCAGACCTGTAGGATGTGCAGGAAATGAGAGGGGCAGTTCAGAGAAAGATAGTAAGATAACACTAGGAGGGCCTGGTGGTGGACAATGTCCCATGAAAACAGAACAAGTGATAATGAGGTTATAAGTAGAATGAAGAGTTTATCATGAGTATACCTGCAGCTGTGCTTTTCTTTGGGAGTAACAGATGCAATAACTTGACGCAAAATTTACTTTAAAAAATCTGTTTATCCGCTGGCTGGTCTTCACCTCCTTGTAACCTTCTGTATGCAAGTAAGTAAAGTAACCCAAATGCATTTTAATGCCAATTGTAGACACACAACTGCCATGTAGCACAATCTGTGAAAGGAAGAAGGAGTTCACCAGCATAACCAGTTGTAACATCTGCAGCTCAGCCTGTGATCAGGAGAGCAACATGTCCAACATCTGCAAAAAAGGAATGTGGCCTCAACTCACCTGTCTGAGGCTGAGAAGTACAGGTGAAAAGTTAGAATGCTATGATGCTGGTATAAGATTGGGTTTACAGGATGTCTCAGCTGCCATTTCTCGTTCACATGACAAGCAAAGCTCTATTTATTGTTTGAGCTGGTGTGAAGTCTCATGAGACCGCTGGAGCCATATTGGAGTCAAGCATATCTATCTGTGTGCGCTTAACTTGTGCAATCACAGGGAGTTTGAAGGTACTGAATAGCATGTAGAGGGTCTTGCAAGGTCTCGACAACCTCACAAAGAAAGCAAACAGAAACTAACAAAAGCATCGTACTTGGCAGCTATATTTGTGCAAATACATTTACAGATTGGCACTAAGCATGGGCGGAAAATCCGTTACGCTCGCAGATTTTGCCGATTTTCGGTAAATTCGCAATCCGCGAGATTCGCGAATTTCCCGCAAAATCCACAAATTCGCACGCAGCGAATTTTTTTTCTTTGCGGTGTAAGTTCGCAATTGCGAACATGTAGGTGTGGCGGGCAGCAACAATCTCGCACTCGCGAAATTACAAAAATTGCAATTCTGCACAAGAAATCTACTAGCAAGCAGCATAGACCTGAAAATGATGATTTTTATCAGAATAACTCCTCAGGTTGACATTTGCCTGCACTTATATGGATTTGAGGCCTTTTGATTTTCTTTGGATAACTTTTGGATTAGAAATCAACTTTCTCATATAAGCTTGGTGGGGCATTACAGTTGCTGTAATGCTGTTCTGCAGAAAAACGAGGTTTGCAAAAGTGAAAGCAGGTTCAAAAGTTCAAACTCATCATTTGTAACCGTTCCCTGTAGTGCTTCCTGACAAGGGCCCCTCCAGAGTTCAGTTGCTAGTTGCAACAATTGTATGACCCTGCTCTGACCCTCACAGCAGGCTCATAGAATAGCTACAAGTAGGCCACAAAGGTCCTGGAAAAAAAAAATTGCACTGCAACAGAAAGCAAATTACAGATAAGAAAGCAGGTGCCAGACTGGAATTTTAAAACAGTGACACATGAATAAATCAACCCCAAATTAATTCTTGTCAGTTGAAGCAGGCAGGTGTGCTTGCTTTTTCCCCCCATAATCTACAGTGATGATGAACCAGAGGGTGGCATAAGGCATTGATGTACCAGAGGGTGGCATGGGTGAAACAGAGGGTGGCAGGGGTGAAACAGAGGGTGCTGGGAACCTGTGATGATGAACCAGACGTAGAAACAACATAATCGTGACAGTTGCGAGCCGACATGTAAGTTCGCAATTGCGAACTGTTACAAAACCCTCGCGAACTGTCAGAAATCCTTGCGAACTGGCAGAAATCCTTGCGAACACAAAAAAAAAAATCCGCAAATTCGCGGATTTTGCGGATTGTGAGTTCACAAATTCGCAAAATTCGCGAACGCCAGATTCGCAAAATTCGCCCATGCTTAATTGGCCCATGATCACAAAATATTCGGATGCCATATCTTAAAAGTTGTATTAAAAAAGCCTTAAAGAAGGAGAAAGGATGGGTAAGGAAGAGAAAATTACCTTCTGTAATGTTAAAGACAGCAGTGCGCAGCCAACAAAGAAATATGGATAAGCTATTTCAAGAAATAGGATTTAGAATAGAAGCAGGTAAATCATATTAATACTTACTGGTACATGCAAATGTGTCCGTCCTCTAATGATGCAACACTGAAACATTTTACAACTTCCCTTGAAAAACGTTATTGTTCTACATAGCCTGTTGGCATGAGGCAGGTCAGATTTTGAGACACCTCAAGAAGATGAGAGTGAAATATCCAGCTAAGAGAAAGAGACTTCGAACAACCAAGAATTGCTGACGTTTTTATATTTTTATTTTCTATTTTAAGGAAGTTGGTGTTTCTCTCAGGCAAATAGTCCATAATCTCTGCAATTTACCCAATGGCTGCCAAAATAGTACGTAATCTTACTATTTAGTCCGTGGCTGCCTAAATATCTGAAATTTCACTGTTTATGCGGACTCAGGCTAAACTGAAGAGATAATGCGCCATTTGACTGGCGGACGGATAAATAATGTCAAGGAGGTCTTTATTTAGTCGTATATGAAGAAGAAAAAAGACTCCATATAATGATAGGATGGTGGCCATCTTGTAATGGGGATGTAGCATGTGTGAAGCAGCTGAAAGTAAGTGCATATACAAATATACAGCATTATGTATAAAGGTAAATGCAGATGTTGTTTACTAACAAAAAAACTGTTTAATCAAATTTGAATAAACACATTTCTGTTATTTTATTATTATAATAAGAAAAGTAGGAATCAGACTTCTGTTTCAGGAGCATCAGAATATGACACAAAGATATTTTGCTCTACAGTACAGGAGTATTTGGATGTCTGCAATATGACAATAGTTTTAAGGCATATTGCATAAATATTTTCTTCACCTATCAGAATATATCTATTTTTAATGTTCTTGGACACTTAACAAAAGTCAATTAGTGCTTGGGGGCAAGGTGCTCTGGGACACTTACAGGAGGTAAATTGAGAGATACACAGTAATTTCTCTTCTGTGGAATGGGGAAGTGAAAGCAGGAGAAAGGTAAGCAATGAATATGGGTAATTCAAAGGAAGAGTGTCTATTCACTCAACTGCCTGCCGAATAAGCAAATGTTTTAATTCTATTTACCCAGAGAGTTTCAGGCATATACACCTATTGGTCTCAAGTCATGTAGGCCAAAGGGACGGAACAGTTGTGGCCAAGAGGTCCTGGACCAAAATTACCACGAGGCTTAATAGGACTGAACAAGGAGAATCTGGATCAAGAGGGCCAGGACCAGTGGGTGCAGTACCAGTAATACTAAGAGAGAAAGGAACAGATCCAGGAGAACTAGGGCAACCCAAACCAGGAGGACAAAGAGTAAGAGGATCAGGAACCAAGAGGCCAGGTGGACCGATGGACCAGTAGGACTAGGACATGTGGTACTAGGGCTAGGAGGTTCAGGGTGAGAAGAACCAGGACAAAGTGAACAGGATCAATAGGACCAGAAAGGAACGGGTCCAAATGTGCCAAGACTGAAGGAATCAAGAAGAACCAGGATAGCCAAAAGGCAAGGTTTATGATAACCACCACAATAGGACCAGGATGACCAGAATCAAGGAGACCAATACTATGATGTACTAGGCTAGGAGAAACCAAACCCTGAACCAATAGGATATGAACCAATGGGCACAGAATCTTGAGAATGACAAGGTATATGGAAAACAAGAATATGACGACCATAGCCAGGAGGCGCAGGGAGGTTAAACCAGGGACACAGGCAACAAGAGCAAGAGGAACAAGTTCTAAGGGAGACTGAAAACAAAGGGCCATAAAGATCAATACAAAGATGATCAGGACCTCTAGTACAAGGATCAAGACAACCAAGGTAAGAAGGAAAAGGAGGAACAGGGACATCAGGACTAGGATGACAATGCAGCTGGCTAAGAACAGGATGAGCTTGAAAAGGGGATCAGGATTAAGTGGACAAGTTAGTGCAGTGCCAGTATGACAAGGAGCAGGAGGACAAGGGCCAAGGTTATAATGACAAGATGGTGAAGGACCAGGAGAACTAGTCAGATGAAGAGCTGATGGCCTAGGGCCATTAGGACCAGTATCGAGGGAGAGGGTTAGGTGGACTGGAATGATCCGGATAAGCAGGAGAAGGGCTAGGCGGGCCAGAGACGCCAGAACCTGAAGTACCAAATAGAGCAAGAGGTTTCAGGACCAGGATGGCAAGGATCAGGGTGACCAGGACAAACAGAGTCATGAGGTTCAACGGCACAGATCAGGAACAAATGAAGGACCAGGAACTGTGCACACAGTTCCAGGTGCAACATGCAGATGAAGATTAGGAACACCCAAACCAGGGAGACTATGAGTGCCTGAGCTATGAGAACCAGGACAATAGGGCTAGGTAGAAAAGGACCTAGCAAGTCAGCAGAAATACAGTGGTGAGTATAAGCTGCACCAGGATCAGGAGACCCAGGAAGGGCTAATAACATATGGGTCAGGAGCATGGTCAGCAAGGCCAGTATTAGAAAGTACTAGACCAGGCCCATCAGATTCAGGCAAACAATACCACCAGGGTGGCCAGAACTTGTTGGACCAGAGTCAGGAAGAGGATTTGGAGGACCAAATCAACCCAGAAAAGGAGGGCTTGGAACCAAGAAGACCCGGAAGATGATGAGCCACAGGGAGGTATAGAAGAACCAGGAGGACAAGGATGAAGACCAGGAGAAGGATTACTAATACATGTGATTTTAGACCACATTACAATAACACAGGAGAAGGATTACTAATACATATGATTTTAGACCACATGTATTAGAATATCCCTTTTGTATGTTGTTCTTATTCATGCTGCATATCCTGTCAACGTCTAGAAACCACAACCTTTTTCAACCCTCTTATTGAACTAGTATGTATTTACTAAAAAATCAGAGCTTCCAATGTGAATAGATCACAAGACTGTTACATTCTTAGTAATACCAGACACTGATGCTGTGAAAGTACTGTGATGGTGGATTAGAATGCAGTGGGACTGAAACTTGGCAGAGTATTCTAAAGGTGGATGGGTGAAAAGGAGTGTGGTCTGTGAAGGGTTGCAGAAACTGTTTGAGATACTCAGATGGGTGAAGTCAGCAAAAATTGTTAATGGCTAACAAAGTGGGTAAAAGGGCTATGCCACTCAGCAAAGGGAAGCTCAGTATAGCAAGACTCTAATGTGCAGAAGAAAGGGTGAGGGGAGCTCCAGCTAGTTTGTCTCAGATGACCTACATTGGGGATCTGAGTAAGAAAGGTGTCTGGAGGCTGATTGCCAGCTGTGATAGCACTGGAAACAAAGGGCATCAGTGATAGCTTGAGTACCAGATGAGTGGTCTGTGAAACTCAGAGGGTTAGATGAAGGGTGGTGGAGATATATAGGTGGCTGAAGTGTGACAAAGAGGCACTGAGTGTCAAGACTGGTAGCGTAGTTTATATGACCATCATTTATTTGCATTGACATTCCATGTGCATGTGTCTGCGGTGGATATGTAGCAAGTGTGTAGTAGTAAGGCACCATGTGTCATAAAAGTCTTCATGCTGAGACCAGTTGGGTGCATTTTGGATGATGTATTTTCCACTAAGGGGTAACCATTCCTAAAGAAAGAAGAGAAAGCAACCTGTTGTGGTTGTCTAAGGTGCCAAAGTGGTCTCTCTCAATAGAGTTGGGTTTTTATGACAATGAGAGAATTGCTCCTTTTGAATATAGTGCCCTCACTCACCCTTGCAATTGTCATGCTTCATCATCGGGCATTGCTCCTCGCAGGGGTGGCGCTTCTGTCCTCCAAGGGCCCCGCAAGAGGGCTCTTTATCGTACATCTTTAAAGAAGATGCCGCAGTTGTGCATGTGGGTGTGTGGGCCTCGGACAGTGAGTGGGTGAGTGCGGTAAAATTGCCTTAACAGTACCCGGAACCTAGTTTTATTTGGGGGTCCAAAAGGTAAGGTTGAAAAACAAAAGGATGGGGAGCACCTCTTTGAAGCAAATATGGAGGAGGAATGAATATCTTCCTGCTGCTCTCAAAATCCGTGTAAAGGGGTGAAAAGTGAGATTATGTCAACATGTTTTGCATTTAATGGGGGTCCCTAATGGATCCAGGAGCGCTTTGTCAGGACCGTGAAGTGAAAATAAAAAGAACAAGAGAATAGGAATCAGGGAAAAGACATCCTTTAATCCTACTGTACCTTGAATTAGGTGTTGATGCGTCTGAGCACTAGTAGGAACGTCTGATTTGAGTTCCTTTACCCAACCTGCTGATAAAAACAAGGATAAAAAAGAGAGCGAGATGAACAAACATACAGAACAGCATGTGAATCACATGTTAATGATGGCAGTCACTGGGACTCTAATGCTCTCACAGATAGGCATTCAAATCCTCAGACATACTTGTTAACATGCTTAGTGAAAGATGCCCTTGTCGAAATACTGCCAGATAATCATGAGTGCCAAATTTAGCGTACAGATGACACCTGTGCCGTGATGCACACATAGGTCTGGTGTCGCCTAAGACTGGCTGCCCATAGCCAGAGGCAGAGGGTGTGTAGCATGCACATATCTAGTTTGTAAACCTGGTTGTAAGGCTGAATCATTGAAATCATTAGAATGCAGACTACACTGCCGTGCTGCTCAAAGCAGTGCGTGAGCCTTATTGGTCAGACGCCGTGGGAATACTTCATGCAACTACCTCATCCGTGAACCCAGCGGTAAACAGAGTTATGGTATAGTTAAGTCTGTGAAAGCAACAGGTCACTGCATTTGTTCTCCAGACAGTCACATTATTTTAACAAATGAGTGACGTGACTGTCATAAATCCTGTGAAAATACGACAGTTGTGGAGGCAATATTGAAGTACATGGTGCCACAAACATACAACACTTGTGAACAAGCTTAACCGCATACCCCTTAATTCAAAATTGTTGGCCTCGCCGGCGCTCACTGCGGTTATGCGGGTGAGTCTCTATGGATACATAAAAAGCACAAGGCAAAGCGAAATCATGAGCACGTACTACTCCCGCCGCCTGTTCTTGCCAAAAGAGTCTTTACCTTGGGTCTTTTACAGAAACAGCAGGAAGACACTTACATTCACTCACCCCTGTTGACACCCGTTACCTGCCCCTCTGTCAGTGACTCGCCTGTATTATCGGAAGGTCCGGTTTGCCAAGTTATAGTGACAAGACTGAGACTGGGCGGAATTGATGTTTCCAAGGGGTGTGGTGGGAAAGGGGTGTCATGACTATATACTACGTGAGTGTTACTATAGTCTATTGGAGCGGTGGTGGCCATATTGGAATGGTGCCTGGCCGCTGAATGACTAATAATTAGTGTATGGAACAAGATATCGGAAGAAGAAAAGTAGTCTTTTCTATTGATGGAAGTAAGCCTGAATCTTCAGCGTCAACGAAAAAATTAAAAGTATTGATTTGTGGTACTGTGGTTTTTTATATAGCAACCGGCTGCCAAGTTGGAGTGTGGCCGTTATGGTCTAACTAACCTCATCTTTGCTGGTGTTGGTTGCGTGGCACATACATATGTTGTAGGGAGAACCATGTGCTGTGAACAGTGTAGTTGATGGTGGGATCTACGATATGGATTGGGTGTTTTAATGTTGATTCAAGTATATCGTGTTGCCACAGATCCTGGGTAATGTACATGGGCTGCGTCATATATGACTGATCCCTCAATGTTCCCAACTACCAGTTATGTCATAGGTCCCTTAGCATCAGGACCCTTGACGTCTGTCAGGGTCCACGTTGTGTGCACAGTTTACGCGGCAATACCCGTAGAGTATATAGGTGACGGTACATCTATTCAGGGTAGGGAAGAGGGTGTAGTGTGGATGATCTACCCTTGTGCCACCTAGGGCTACCCCCACACAATCCACCCTATGGGCTCTACCCCTGGTAAAACGTAATTACCCCTGTGGGTCCTGTTCTGTGTGTCCCTCACATCGGTTTCTAAACAGATAGACCTTGGTCTGGCTAAACCTTGGAATCAGAGGAGACACACCAACTGCAATACAAAAAACTGTATATACGTCATCACTTGCCCATGCGACCAGAGGTATGTGGGGATGACTATGAGACCAGTCAAAATTCGAATAGGGGAGCACAAAAGTACCATATGCTGTAGAAAAACCAATACCAAACTTCTGAGTCATTTCTCGGTAAAGATTCATAATCCGGACAGTCTCAAATGGACAATTATAGAATCTAATCCTAACTGGACGAACATCACACTATTTAAGCAGGAACAACGCTGAGTCCGCAGACTAAAGAGCAACTCAGAGGGCCTTAACAACTAAATACCCTGGGCAGAATTAAGGACCTCAAACTAGAAAATACTTACACCACTGGGCTCCCTCCCTAACACACTTCTCAATGACCATAGGTGGCACAAGGGTAGATCACCCACACTACACCCTCTTTCCTACCCTGGATAGATGTACAGTACAGTCGCCTACCCATACTCTGCGGGTATTGCCGCATACACTGTGCACACAACACTGACTCTGACAGACGTTAAGGGTCCCGACGGTAAGGGACGGGACCCATAACATAGCTGGTAGTTTGGAAACACGGAGGGACCAGTCATATATGACGTAGCCCATGTACATTACCCAGGATCTTTGGCAACGTGATATACTTGAATCAACATTAAATCACCCAATCCATATTGTAGATCCCACCATCAACTTCACTGTTCACAGCACATGGTTCTCCATACAACAAATCAATACTTTTAATTTTATCATTGACAATGAGGATTCAGGCTTACTTCCATTGATAGAAAATACTTCTTTTCTCGATATCCTCTTTAATACACTAATTATTAGTCATATGAGACATGAACATGCTTCTTTCAGGGCGCGGCACCACTCCAATATGACTGCCACTGCTCCAAAAGACTAGAGTAACACTCATGTAGTCTTTGCGCGTTAAACCCCCCTCCCACCACGCCCCTTGAAAACGTCAGTTCTGCCCAGTCTCAGTCCCGCCACTATAACTTGGCAAACCGTACTTTCCGATAATACCGGCAAGTCACTGACGGAGGGACAGGTAACAGGCCTACAGGGGCGAGTGAATGTAAGTGTCTTCCTGCTGTTTCTGCAAAAGACCCGAGGTAAAGACTCTTTTGGCAAGAACAGGTGGCAGGAGTAGTACGTGCTCATGAATTTGCTTTGCCTTGTGTTTTTTATGCATCCATAGAGACTAACGCGCACAACCGCAGTGAGCGCCGGCGAGGCCAACCATTTTGATTTAAGGGGTATGCATTTAAGCTTGTTCACAAGTGTTGTATGTTTGTGGCACCACGTCCTACAATGTTGCCCCCACGACTGTCGTATTTTTGTAACATCTATGACAGTCACGTCCCTCATTTGTTAAAACGATGCAACTGCCTGGGGAACAAAGGCAGTGACGAATTGCTTTCACGGACTTAACAGTGCCATCACTCTTTTTTCCGCTGGGTTCACGGACGAGATAGTTGCATGCAGTATGCCCACCGGGTCTGACCAATAAGGCTCATGCACTGCTACGAGCAGCATAGCAGTGTAGCCTGAATTCCAATGATTTCAATGATTCAGCCTTACAATCACCCTGTAAAACATGAGGTTTTCAAGAACTAGATATGTGCATGCTATACACCCTCCGCCTTTGACTATGGACGGCCACTCTTAGGCGACACCAGACCTATGTGTGCATCAAGGCAAGGGTCTCATCTGTATGCTAAATTTGGCACTTATGACTATCTGGCAGTAAATGTCGATGGCATGTTTCACTTAGCATGTTTACAAGTATATCTGAGGATTTGAATACCTATCTGTGAGTGCATTTGAGTCCCAGTGACTGCCATCATTAACACGTGATTCACATGCTGTTCTGTATGTTTGTCTCTCTCTCTTTTTTATCCATATTTTTATCACCAGGTTCGGTAAAGGAACTCGATCCAGACGTTGCTACTAGCGCTCAGATGCATCAACACCTAATTCTAGGTAAAGTAGAAATACAGGGTGTCTTTTCCCTGATTCCTATTCTCTCTTTCTTTTTATTTTCACTTCACGGTCCTGAGGAAGCGCTCCTGGATCCATTATGGACCACCTTTAAGAGTGAAACATGTTGATATAATCTCACTTTTCACCCTTTCACACAGATTTTGAGAGCAGCAGGAAGAAATTCATTCCTCCTCCGTATTTGCTTCAAGGAGGTGCTCTCCATCCTTTTGTGTTTTTTAACCTTATCTTTCGAACCCCCAAATAAAACTAGGTTCCGGGTACCGTTAAGGCAATTTTAATTCACTCACCCATTCACTGTCCGAGGCACACCCACCCACATGCACAACTGCGGCGTCTCTTTAAAAGATCTCTGATAAAGAGCTCTCTCGCAGGGCCCATGGAGGACACCTTGATTTTCTGTGCTTCAGATCTTTGCAATACCTCAAGTACCATGCATGATGCAAGAGTACATATGTAAACTGGGCGATCTCCTCCCATGTAGCACAGGATAGTTTGAGTTCCCTATACAAAATGCCTTTGTACGGGGTTGTTGTCACCCCCTGCACCCCCTTTTCACTTCCCTAGAACACAAACACTAATGTGTCATAATCGCCTCCCCTTCTCCTCATTTCCGGAGTACAATGTGTCAGACACAAGTCTGCAGAGTCACTCCTGCTGGAAAGAGTCGACCCGTGAGCCTCTCTGCAGAAGAATGAAAAGCATTGTGCTTAGCGATAAATTTCTAACTGAACACCAGACTATTTATACTTCAGATATCATTGTGTCCACCTACAGAGCAACGGCTGCATTGCAAAGTGTAGAACCTTGAAATAACAATAATTTCAAACCAAATTTAATGTAACTAGTAAAAAGGTGTGGTGCCCCAGCATAAGTCAGCATTCTAGTGCTGAGCATGTATCTACACTTAACACCCACCCACCACTGATGTCACTGGTCAGGTGACACAGCCTAAATAAAAGAGGCCGAGCCCACGTGCTCTGGGCCAGTTGCACCATACCTCCAGTGTTTCCTGTGTCTGCGTGTGTGTGACTGATTGCCAGCATGAGGGCCTAGGGCCCATCCAGACTTTACAAAAGGGATTCCAGGTTTGCTCCAGATAACATTGTTTGGCAATTATCTGTAATGCTGTCCTTAAGCAATTAAAAGTTACCTTTTAACCTCTCAGTCCTGCGTCATTGCGTGACATGCAGTAATCCATTATGTAGCAGCTGAGCGAACAGAAAATCTCACATATACATGTAATTAATTGTATGTAGATTTGTGTAGAACTTTGAATTTTTCATTTTCATTGATGCATGTATGTACATTCCTTTTGTTACTGTTCACACCTCTGATAGAGGTTATATTTGTGTTCTACAATGTATTTAAATCAATAAAAGGTGTTTATGCCAGTCTACCCAACTCCACTCCACTCTAAGCTACTCCAGTCCATGCCACTCTACTCCACTCTGTGCCACTCCACTGTTGCCACCCTATGCCACTCTACTCTACAAAATTCCATTCCATGCCACTCCAATCTACACCACCTCACTAACTTTTAGCCATACTAAACAGCAGCTGTACAACAAAGCTAAAAGACGCTGGCAAAGCCAATAGCTTTAACATAAGTGAGATCTTTTGGCAAAGTCAATGTTTATTGTTTCTTTGTGAAATGAAGGTGGGTGGCAAGGGAGCCTTCATTACAGTCCTTTCTTTCTTTCTAAGAGAAGGATTATAATAAAGGCTCTTTTGCTATCCAACTTTATTTCACATAGAAAATGACGTACTATATTCAAGTCAAGGGTGCTTTTTGCATTCTTTAGCATATAAACCATGAACCTTCTAGTTTTGCCAGTTCCGTGTGTTCTTCATCCTCTAGCTTAAATGTGTTTTCTTTATTTTATAATGCGTTGAAATGATCTATTTGGCATGAAACATGCAATTATTTAGCTCATGAATTATAAAGTGTTATGTTTGCTAGGAAAGTTGAATGAGAATACATACAACGATGAAACAGCAACCACACTCACTGTATTTCAATCCTCTGATTTGCAATCATACTTTTAGTGTGCAGAATTTACTAAAATAGAAACTGGATTAAGACTATGTACTTGTATGACTCTAACAGAACAAAAACTAATAAGTGGAGCAATGTTTTAGCTACCGTTATTCGGTGTGAGAATAATTTTGAGTTCATAAAAATTTAAAGTCATCCATGACAATAATCCAATATGCAAGTCAGCGGAAGAAACTGTATCACTTTGCCTTTTTTTGCCCAGCCTTTGACAGACCCCAGAAACATTGGCTGAGCCAGTTGTGTAAGCTTTTGGGCTTTCGCCATTATGCCTATGCACTTTATGCTCAGACACGAGAGAGGTAATTGTTGTTGTGGTGACAAAATATCTGCCCGCTGCCTGCATTACTCACATGGGCATTGTCAAGTCCCCAAACAATGATGCCCAATAGCGACCTCCGACATTACTTATACTCTAGATGCAGCTCCCTCTCCTTTGAAATCACCCCTTTACACACGATTGCACTTTTTATTTATTTGTTCTCTTTCCTGATCTTATTGTGGGACGAGGTTTTGTGAGAGCGGTGTTCTATGAAATGTTGAATACACTTATGTTATTTATTTATTTATCTAGTTAATTTGCTGTACTGTGTTTTAAGGATCTTTGCATCCGAAATAAAAATCTTAAACGATTACCAATATTAATCTGGTTGATTTCTTTTAAGGCTTTCGATCATATTCTTTCTGCTATTGAAGATATCTCTGGACAAATTGGGCACAATTACATGAGAGACAAGTAAGTTGTTTTTTCCTACTTGTATATAACCAAGTCTTTAGCAAAATGGAAATGTATGACATTTGATGCTCACAGTGTGTTTTCGTAGAATGGCTACTAGTTTGCTCGACTTCTGGATATCCTCAAAATAAAATTAAAAATATTTTATAACAAGTAACGGCAGTACCAGAGTCCTATACAATTTGTTTGGCAAATTAGTCAATACAGAGTTCATCAGTAAAATAACTGGAAAAATATATGGGGTTATGTAGTTTGTAGCATATTTCATGGGCTAGCTTGACTTTTTTGGTTAATCTATTTTTAAACCACACCTTGTAGTTGTATTTCATGAAATGTTTAACATAGAACAGTTACATTTTATTGCCTGAGGTGTGATTGAAGATTAAGAGTCATGTGATTCCTCCTTATCCTTCGTCGGTTATTTGGCAGCCGTGATTTTTATAAAAAATTAGCTTACCCGTCACGCATTGCTACGAACACAGATAAAGGAAATTTATGGAAACTTGTTATGATAACATTCAATTTACATTGTGTCATTTTTATTGAAACGTATTCATTTTAATATGGAAAACATTTTAAAGTGTTGTTTTAATTCTGTTTATTTATTCGAGTGCTTGTGGATACACGGTATTTTTTGTTTTCCCGTCTGGTGCGTACATGAATAAATCAGTGGGTTTTCCGACGCGTGAGCTGGCTAAATACAGTTGTCCATGTGAGAAGTACGGATTCTCCAAATCTCTTCCCCACACTTGCAGAATGTATGAATGAATGAATAACTTTATTGTGTGGTTACTTAAAACCATTACAGTAAAACCAAAGTATAAAATTACAAAAGTTAAAACCGAAAATGTTTCTGCAGACAGGTTACCAAAGTTCACAAGGGCACACGCGGTCGGGAACCTGGGAGGGCCGCTCAGTGTCCCACGGCGAAGTCTCTATTCCTGCGTGACCTTGGCAGCCATCAGCTCGGACCGAGTCTGTTGTATGAATTTTCCGAATGAGGCCATCTGTTTTACTATGCTCAAGGTGTATAGTTGGTGGATTGCTTCCTTAACTGTGCGTGACCCGGCGTCCCTAAGAATGGGCCTGAGGTAGAGGGTGCGGGGTGCACGTAAGGCAGGGCAGCAGAATAGTAAGTGGGCCAATGGCTCACGTTTATAATTACAGAGTCTGCATTCCCGAGCTCCCGTGTCTGCATTTCCCAGATGATATAGTTCTTTAAGCGGCAGTGGGTGCAGTCTGTAGGCAAGGATCTTGTGGAGTGCTGGGAGGCCCACGGCCTGCGTGAGATGATTTCGTGGATTATGCGCAGTGTGCGGCAAGCGTAGGGACTCATGAAAGGCTCTTTTCGTGAGGGACTCCAAATCCAGGTCCCGGGAGCATGCACGCACTTGCTTTTTTATCGCATGTTTAATGGTCGTATAGTTAACAAAGTCTGGGTTCCACAACTCAATCCCCAGGTTCAATTGCGTCGTGGCTGATTCAATGGTAGCTGACCAGGGGTTCCCTGGTTCAATGAAGATGTATTTCAGGACGGCCTTCAGTGTGTTGTCGCGTGCCGCAGTTGTGAGGTAGTAGCATTTATTTAGGGCTGCCATCTCTTCCAGCGTTTGTTGGTTAAGGGAGAATTCCAGGCGAATTAGAGTGTTTCTTGTACATTTCGGTAGATGGTACAGTCTCTTGTATGCCCCGCAATGAATTTTTTCCAACTCCTTATTCAGTTTGCCTGGATACGCCTGTTGTGCGTAGTTTAGGGCCGGCATTAACTTGGCCTTGAGGACTCTATGGATAGCAGTTGCTGATGGGCTGTGTAGTGAGGCTTGTAGTTTACATAGGGCAAAGGTGATGGTCTTCCCTTTACCCTGAATTTTCTTTAAGTGGGTGCCGCACAGCCCCGATTCATGAAAGTAGACCCCTAGGTACATGTATTTCTGGATGCTGTCCAAAGTCTAGGGGCCGAGGCTCCATTTTGCTCTTTTTTGGGGGGGATAATGCCCGAAGATGACTATTTTTTACTTGGTCGGGTTTGCTACCAGCCTGTTTTTGTTGTTATATATTGCCAGAGCGGTGAGTGCCTTTTGCAGTCCTGTTTTTGTATGATCCAGAATTACGAGATCATCCGCGTACTGCATGAAATGTATTTTGGTTGCCCCGATCTTTGGCGTTGCTAAGGCGGCCCCCGACAGGGCGATCTCCATGTCTGCTGTGTATAAATTGAACAGCAGGGGCGCCAAAACGCACCCTTGTTTTAAGCCACGGTTCGTGTCTATCTTGTCGGTTGCAGAGTCATTTGAGAGTTTGATTCTTACCCAGGTGTTTTGATACAGGGATTGTATCGCTCTTAGCAAAGAGGGGTCGATGTTCCACTGGACCAGCTTTCTCCATAGGATGGTGCGATCTACTCCATCGAACGCAGCTGAGTAATCGATGAAGCAGGCAAATAATGGGAGGCTTTTGCGTAGCCGTGCTCGATTAACTAGGTTAGAGAGTGCTGTGATGTTGTCTACAGTCGAGGACCCTGGTCTAAAGCCGGTTTGACAGAATGGCAGAAGATTTTCTTCGCTTGCCCAGTCTGTAAGGTCCTTCAAGATGGCACTTGCGTAGGCTTTACCCTCGATGTCCAACAGGGCGATCATGCGGTAGTTTGTTGGGTCCGATTTGGGTCCTTTCTTATGAATTGGGTGCAAGAGCGAGCCTCGCCATGAGTCAGGCACAGCCCCCAAAACCCAGCAGTCGGAAAATAAGTAGGTCAGATTTTCGGACCAGAATTCAATATTTGATTTGAACAGGTGGCCTGGGAGACCGTTGGGGCCCAGTGCACTGTTTGCTCTGATTTACTTTAATATTTTGGACACTAGAGATTTTCCGGGGGGAGGCATTATATCGGTGAATATGTCCGGGTTCACTTTTGGTGAGGGCGTGTTGTATGACTGGGTGGTTGGTCCTTCTTCATTGTAGAGCGCTTTTACGTGAGAGACCCAGACTGATGCCTCAAGGGAGTTTTCTCTATGGTTTGTGTCTTGACCAAGATGACTAATGTAACTCCAAAACTCTTGTGATTTTCCAGGGCTCAACAGGTCGAAGATTTTCAGCCACTGTGCCTCGCAGTGATTGCGCTTTGCTGCCCACACTTTTTTGGAGTGGATCTTTTCGGCCTCCTGCAGTTGAATTTTGTTTTTGGTTGTGCGGTTTTTACTGTGGGCTTTTCGTTTTTTGTTTAAGTCCTTTGCACTTGTTTTAATTTTTGCGTTGAATCCGAAGGCCGTCGGAGGGTGCCAGTGGATTGCCCTTGGTTTGTCCCCGCATCCTCGGAGTTCTGCCGCTAAAGTCGAGGTGATTCCATCCCATGTTGCTATTGCCTCCTGGTTGTGTTTGCGCGGGGGCCAGCCTGCCCACGTGTTTACCCAGTTGTTAAAAGTTGCGGTGGCTACCTGTCCCCATTTAATTCTTCTGGGCAGCTTTAATAATTCTTGGCCGTCCGATGCCCCAATGCAAGCGGGCTTGTATCGTGTTTTAACTGATAAGTTCATAGTGATTGTTAGAGCTGCATGGTCGCTGTCGTTGCGTTGATGAACCATGAAGTTTGTCATTTTGTCTTGCAGTTTGTCGCTTAAGATGATATAATCGATCGTTGTTTGATTGTTGTACGTGTGACCGATCAAGGCTCCCGGGGTGTTCTTTAAGAGCAATGTGTGGGCCGTCGCCAGTTTGTAAGATTTTAAAAGTTCATTTAGTGCTTTGGTCGCCCCGCGCTGTTGATTTTGTTCAGTGGAGACCCCTACGTTGTGGATGTTGAAGTCACCAAGGATAATGCTGTCTAATGATGAGTGGCATAGCAGTAAAGTTTCTAATTGGTTTGCGAGTGTGAGCGAGTTAGATGTTTTCTCCTGTGAGTTATGGTAGATGTTGATTAGTAGTATTGGGGCAATTCCGTTGGTGGAATGGGGGAATTTCAGAATGCCCGCCTGAAAGGTGTCTGGTTGGTTATGGAATTCCATGAATTCTATATTCAGTGAATGTTTTATGTAGACACAAGTCCCCCCTGAGGCTCTTCCGAATATATTGGTCTTTTTTGCTGCTTTGCTGTATTCTGCATATCCTCTTAGCGACAGCGGTTGGGTCAGCCAGGTTTCCTGTATGCAAAAAATATCTGCTTCCTCCAAGAATTTCACCGCAACTGGGTTTAGTAGCAGCTTTTTGAGGCCTGAGACGTTCCACGTTAATATTTTTAAACTCTCGGTAGTTTTCTTTTTTTTAAAAGTTTTTACTCGCTCACTGGCAGTCTGTTGAAGAGTTCGGGCTAAGTTTGCAGGACAAAGTGTATTAGGAGCTGGAATTTAGTACTGATGACAGCCAGGACCAGTCGTTGCTTGCGTGACCCCTGGTTATGCACAGACGTTTTCCTTGACTGGGGTTGGTTGTAATCTTGATTGGGGTTCCGTTAATTGAGCTGTTGTTTGTGCTGCCTTTACACCCCTGAAGGACCGAGACAACTTTTGGCCGATAGTAGGAGGGAGCGTTTATGCGTGTAATGTCAGCTACGCCCTGTTCCTGGTTGTCCGGCTTAAAGTGTGGAATCAAGATTTTTAAGATTGAGGGGTATTTTTGTGCTGGCTTTGCCTTTATCTTTATGCCCTAGCTTTCCAGTAGGGATTGTTGGCTCCTCAATGCCTCCGCCAGGTCTGGGCTGATGAAGGTTAATTCCGTAGTTTCATTTTTTTTCCTCCGCATCCAGGGGCAGGAAGGAGATGGTTTCGATGTCTGTGGTTTTTATGCCTTCCAGTCCCGGGAGGTTTGCGCAGAGTGTTAAAAGGTTACTTCGGTTGAGGATGTCCCATTTTCCTTGCGAGGTGTATTCTGGATGTAACAGTATTTTCCGGTCCTTCGCGTTTGCTTGACTTGCGCTGGCCTCATTAAGCCAATTTTTTCCCTGAGTCTCGATTGGAGGTAGCAATATCGAACCAGGCTGGTAAGAGTTTATCTGCTGGTTTGGCCCTGTTGTAAGTTGAGGTGCCTCCGTGGGCATTGGGCTGAGTTGGCAGTTCTTATTCCATGGCCTGTTGACAGCATGCTCCAGTTTGAGGGATGTTGACCCGGGGGGGCGCTCTGGAAGTCTCCAACGGTTTCATTAATAGTTTTTGAGTTATCGTAGTCTAATGCTCCACTCGTTGGAAACTTGGTTTGCGCTGGGTTCTTAGAGCTGATTTGGCTGGACTCCTGCTTATGTTGCGTGGCTTCATCGTGGCTGTTTAACTGTGATTCATGCGCATGTTTTTGTATTATTAGCGCTGTAGCAGGTTGAGGGGCCGCGGGGAGAGCTAGCAAGTTTGGATCCTGAGCTGAGGTGAGTGTGTGTGAGTTTCCAGTAGATGGTCCGATAACTTCTGCGGTGTGCATGGGTGTTTCATCTGTGATGGTGTTATAAGGAGGCTGCTTATTTGGTCGTAACCAATTGTGAAAAACGCTGGTGGCATATGCGTTATTTTTCTTCTCCTTGTTGAGTTTTCTTAGTTTTTTCTTCTTTTTCCTTGACAGGTTGCAGCAATTGTCCTTGTGCTTTGTTGATGGTCATTGCAAAAGCGAGTCGCACCGTAAACTGTAAACGTTCAGTATTGGAAAAATTATGAGGGTCCTGGGGGGCGGGGGCCAATATTTAACAAATGTTTTCTTTTTTTTTGCCAGAAACCTTCACAGGAGTGTACTCAACAACTTTAAACAATTATTATTATTTTTTTTGCCAGAAATCTTCGCGGAGTGTACTCAACCCTTTCCAAAGTCTCATGGCGATCGGATGTATGGTGTAGTAACGCATAGAGGACAAACAGACATACTTTCATTATATATATATATATATATATATATATATATATATATATATATATACATATATATATATATATACTGGCGGTCGCCTGTAGGTAGTTATAGTTAGGATTTTTTTCAAAGCAAAATCTCAAAATTCTATTGTGAATAACTTTGGCGCCGGTTGACGAATCTGCCTGAAAATGTCCTCAAATTTGCCTCGCGGAGCTCCGGTCCTTCCTTGAAAGTTTGGGGGGGATTCGTCAAGCGGGGCCGAGATAAAAGGGGGGTCCCAAAACGTGTTTTCCCCATGTTAATTTCCATAGGGCGGTCGACCTCACTTTTAGCCCGAACGGCTGAATGGATTTCCACCAAACTTGGCAAAATTGTAGGGACTGGTAGCCCAATGTGCCTTTGCTATGTCTCAAGATATGTGCTCAAGTGGATTTTGAGTAATTTAGGTTAAAAAATAAATATATATCAATAAGCGCGCCCCGGTACGCAAGTTCGCGCGCAGAAAGCTGATTGGCTCTTGGGTGTCTGTAAACATTCCAAACAGTCCGGAGCGGCCGCCATCTTGTGTCTCGGTAGGATCGAGACACAAGAGGTGGCCAAAACAAAGGGGGAAATGACCAAAAGGGGGCAGGGTAGACCCCCCCTGACCCCCTAGGATAGATGTGGGGGCCATAAAAGGGCCCCGAGGGGTAAAAAAAAATAATACCGGGGAGCGTACCGGGGAGCGTACCATGGGGAAAAAAGAATGACAGAGTTTTTAAAAAATGAAGTCTTTTTTAAAAAATTGGAGGTAGTTCTAAAAAGAACTGTTTTTTTCTTCTTTTTGTTTTATATTTTTGTATTGTTTTTTTGAACATGTTTTACTTTTTTGGGGTTTTCTGAACAGTTTTATATTTTTTTGTATTTTTCATGGGGAGAAACAAAAAAAAGGGAATTGTAAATGGCTCAACTGGAGCAAAAAAATAACCAGAAAAAATTAGGGATTTTTCGGGCACTTATGGTTCTTCCCATCACAGATGATAAGTTTTATACTTTGCTCACCAAAGCAAATTAACTTTCCACAATATTTGCACATGATTTTAAAATCGTTAAATTTTGGTTGTATGATAGGCATCGTCTCTGTTGCCTCTGAACCTGATGGAGTTGGTTCTTTCGACGTTGAGGGTCTTGATGTTGATGGGGGTAGCTTACTGCAGAGGTCCCTTACCTCTGCAGCAGAATAGTTGATTGGGTGCCAACGGATCATGTGCCGAATCATGGTATGATTCCCGAAGGAATATTTTTTGTTAGGGTTCCCCCTGGACAGCTCTGCATCACAAATCAGACAAGTTACCTTCGCAGCGTGATGTCCCTGACGATGTTTGAGTGATGTAATATGTGACGTCATCAGCAGTGCATTGCAGGCGCGCTTGTTATAGTGAGTCCAACTAACTATAACGTTGGAATTTCAATGGTTTTATGTCAGTTAAATTTCCAGCTAACTATAACTGAATATATATATATATATATATATATATATATATATATATATATATATATATATATATTACCTACTGGCGATAGCCAGTAGGTATATATAGTTAGGATTTTTTTCCTATGAGACTTTTGAAAATTCTATGTCTAATAACTTTGGCGTTTGTGGACGGAATCGGCTGAAATTTTCAGGAAAATGGCACATTTTGTTTCTGAGCAGCTCCTGAAAATTTGGGGGGGGTTCGTCAAGGGGGGGCCGAGAAAAAAGGGGGGTCCCAAAACGCGTTTTTCCCATGTTAATTTCCATAGGGCGGTTGGACTCACTTTTAGCCCGAACGGCTGAATGGATTTCCACGAAACTTGGCAAAATTGTAGGGACTGTTAGCCCGATGTGCCTTTGCTAGGTCTCAATATATGTGCTTCAGTGGATTTTGAGAAATTAACGTTTAAATCAAGATATATATCTGTAACAGCGCTCCGGGCAGCGCTCCGGTTCGCGAACTTTTCGCGTATCGGAACTTTGCAAAGCGAAGCTGATTGGCTCTCCGGTGTCTGTCAACATTCTAAACAGTCCGGTGCGGCCGCCATCTTGTCTCTCGGTAGGATCGAGAGACAAGAGGAGGCCAAAACAAAGGGGGAAATGAAGGAAAGGGGGCAAGGTAGACCCCTCCTGACCCCCTGGGATTGATGAGGGGGATATTATAGAGCCACGCCGGGCCCAAAAAAAAAAAAAAAAACATCCGATTTTTTCGCCGTAGAGACGCGTCTTGGTTCGCGAACCGGGCAGCTAACCGGGCAGCTAACCGGGAAGCTAACCGTCAGTGTAACCAAAAAAAAAAAAAAAATCCGATTTTTTCGCCGTAGAGACGCGTCTTGGTTCGCGAACCGGGCAGCTAACCGGGCAGCTAACCGGGAAGCTAACCGGCAGTGTAACCCAAAAAAAAAATCAGATTTTTTCGCCGTAGAGACGCGTCTTGGTACGCGAACCGGGCAGCTAACCGGGCAGCTAACCGGGAAGCTAACCGGCAGTGTAACGGGAGTCTGAGGAGTAGCTGATTGGCTGTCAATATTGTAAACAGTCCGGAGCGGCCGCCATCTTGTCTCTCGGTAGGATCGAGAGACAAGAGGAGGCCAAAACAAAGGGGGAAATGAAGGAAAGAGGGCAAGGTAGACCCCTTCTGACCCCCTAGGATTTATGAGGGGGATATTATAAAACCACGTGGGGCCAAAAAAAAACAAACAAAAAAATCCGATTTTTTCGCCGTAGAGACGCGTCTTGGTACGCGAACTGGGCAGCTAACCGGGCAGCTACCGGGAAGCTACCGGGAAGCTAATCGGCAGTGTAACGGGAGTCTGAGGAGAAGCTGATTGGCTGTTATCATTGTAAACAGTCTGGAGCGGCCGCCATCTTGTCTCTCTGTGGGATCGAGAGACAAGAGGTGGGAAAAAAAAAGGTGTAAATGAATGAAAGGGGTAAGGCAGACCCCTCCTGAACCCCTAGGATTGATGAGGGGGCTATTAAAGTTCCCTGGGGGGTGAAAAAAAAAAATTTGCGATTTTCGCGGTAAAGGTGCTTCCTGGTACGTTAACCGGGCAGCTAACCGGCAGCGTAACGGGAGTCCGACATATTGTGTTTTTTGAACGTTTGTGATATGTGCACGTGTGGATTTTGTCTAATTAAGGTTAAAAAATATATATATATCTTTAAGCGTGTTCTGGCGCGCTTACGTTTTGGGTTTGGTTTGCGCTGCAGAGACGATACGTCACGGTTATGCGATGCATCATGAGGCGTCTCACGGGCTACGTGATACGTCACTTAATAAAGAATATATTTTACAGCTATAGATATTAGCTTTTAAAAAACCAATGAAATTCACAGAAAAAACCATAGGTTATAGACCATATATAGTTAGGAATTTGCATTTACAAAACCTTGAAAATTCACTGAAAAAACCATAGGTTATAGACCATATATAGTTAGGGATTAGCATTTAAAAAACCTTATTTTATTTGCACAAAACCATTGAAATTCCATATATAGTTAGTTGCACTAACTATATATCGCGGACCCGCAATCCACTGCTAATGATGTCACATATTACATCATTCATGACATGGTCAGTGACATCACTGATGACATCACTGATGACAACACCCAGTGACTGTATGTTTCTGTAAAGTTAAAATATGTCTTACATATTGAAGAATGAGTGGATGTATAAGTGTCTGGATGAAGGATTTAGTAGGTGCATGACTGACTGTATGAGAGAATGATTAAATGTGTCTCACTGAGTGCATGGGTTAGTGATTAAAGTGTCTTAATTTGGCAATCAATATTTATGTTCTTCTGTAAACTGCTGCATGTTTAAATCAGTAGCTATATCAGTAACTATATGGGTTATTGAATGGTTGCCCAAGTATTTGTATGGGAGACTGAGTGTGTGTGTGGGTGGCTGGGAGGTGTATAACTCTGTGCATAGATGTGTGAGCGGTTGATTCCCTAGGTGTATGGGTTCAAAAGTGCATGTAGAAACAGCTGTATGGACAGTTGACTGTGTGCATGAGTATATTGGTGAGTGAATGGATATCTCAGTTCTACATGTCAAAGTAAGTACATATGTAAAGCACACTCCATGTGAGAGTTGACATATATAAATAACTGAACATAAGAGTCAGTGAATGTGAGAGTGGCTGTATGAATCATTGTGAACTTGTATCAAGGATTGTATAAGAGAGTAAATATGTGTTAGTATATGTTTGAATAAGTAAGGTGTGTATAACTGTATAGTTAAGGAAATGGAGATGTGATTGATTCTTTGCATGACTGAATAGGTGTGTGAGTAACTCCATGGATGTGTGACAGTCTGTGAGTGCCTGTTTACACTGAGTGTATCAAAGGTTATATTAGAGTCTGAAGATGTATTATCACATAAATGATATCATCAGTGATGTAATCAGTAATGTCAAATGAGATGTCAGTGATGTCATCAGTGATGTCATTTGAGATGTCATCAGTGATGTCATCAGTGATGTCATTTGAGATGTCATCAGTGATGTCATCAGTGATGTCACTGACCATGTCATGAATGATGTAATATGTGACATCATTAGCAGTGGATTGCGGGTCCGCGATAAATAGTTAGTGCAACTAACTATATATGGAATTTCAATGGTTTTGTGCAAATAAAATAAGGTTTTTTAAATGCTAATCCCTAACTATATATGGTCTATAACCTATGGTTTTTTCAGTGAATATATATATATATATATATATATAGATAGATAGATGCATTGCACTCAGCCTAATTCATAGCCTGCCTCCAATTGGCTGGCTAGGCAAGCAGCAGAGTACATGTAATAGTGATCCATTTGCCATGCAACACTTGTTGTTTTAATGATCTTCACTGAAAAGATTTCACAGGATAATGTAATATATATGGTTATGCGCACCCTTACTCCACTCAACTGCAAGAATGGGTTATACCCATTGTTTAGAAAAATTGCCATTATGCATAACAACTTGGATTGCCATCTAGTACACCCCCAGGGAAGACGTGTAATGAGGGGAGAGAGGAAATACAGAGAAGGCATGCCAGGAAAGAGGTGGGGTGAGAAGAGAAAGGAAATACAGAGAAGACATGTAGCAAGTATACACCTCGAACATGCAAACAATAAGAGTTGCCACAATCACTCCCACCATTCCCACCCTACAATTGAGTGAAATATCTTAGATAGGAGGAGCGCCAAAGCTAGTTATCGACAACTCAAGGCTTCATAATTTCATCCCAATCATCGGTATTGGTTTTGCATGGGCAAGGCCAGGAAATATTTCTGCCATCTCCACCTGGCTAAAAACATGCAGTGCTGTGGGCTTTGGGCCCCCCTTTTGCAATTTGGTCAAGACCCTATACTGCAAGACCCGGGCCCAGGTGATGGTTAACGGAGCCCTCTCGTGTCCCTTGCCCATTGGGAGGGGCACAAGGCAAGGTTGCCCCTCTCCCCCTCCTCTTCACGATGGAGCCCTTTGCTTCTCTCGTCCGTGTGGACCCCTTCCTCACGGGGTGGCACTGGCCTGGTCTGGCGGAGGACAAGATTGCTCTCTACGCCGACGACGTCCTGATCCTTTTGGCGAACCCAGCCCTCTCAGGGCCTCGGTATCTCAGAGCCCTACACCTCGATGAGCATGGTCTCTGGTCTCAGATTGAACGCGGCCAAGTCGGTCCTGGTCCCCCTTCATTTGTCGAGAGAGTGTTTCGATTGGTGGTCCTTGATCCCTCTCCGGCGGCAGTCGTTCAAGTTCTTGGGGGTCTGGGTGACGCTCCTTCCTGATCTCGCCTGGTCCCTCAACGTCAGCCCTCTGGTGAAGCAGGTCGGCGCTGACCTCCTTCGATGGCAGACATTGCCGTTAAACCTTATGGGCAGGATCGCTCATTTCAAGATGATGGTCCTGCCCCGTTTCCTTTATATACTCCAAAACCTGCCCCTCGCCTTCTTGCAGTCCTGGTTCCGTGCAATGGATGGCCTGGCCATTAAATTCTTGTGGGGGGTTGGAGGCTGAGACTGACCCTTAATCACTGCAGGATTCCGCCCTTTGATGGGGGTTAGGAATGACAAACCTTTATCTCTATTATCTGGCGACCAGGCTTCTTACCGTACATGACTGGTTCAACAGCGGTTGGGCGGATCCGGCCTACCGCCTGGAACTGCATGCGTTGGATTTCTCAGGTATCCAAGGAATGCTCTACGGAACTGCTATCCCCCACACTTAGCCGGAAGTTACTCGTGGGGTGTTTTTGGCCTGGCGAGCTGCACTGTGCCACACCCGTTGGTCGGGTAGGTTAACCCAATACAACCCCTTGTGGTGTGGAACACAGCTCAAGGAAGTTGCCACCCTCTCTGGGTTTAGAACCTGGGACCTCATTGGGATTTCCCAGTTGGGGGATGTTTGGAGCGGGAGTCACATTTGTGAATTCTCAGAACTACAGACCCGGTTCTCCTTCCACGCCTCTCAGTTCTACCGCTATCTTTAGTTGTGCCACACACTTCACATGCACATGGACCTCCTTGCCCGAATATAGCCCGCCTGAAGCACAGGTTATGACTGGTAATTTGGCGAAGGGGGGGATTTCCCGCATTTACCGTACCCTCATAAATAACACACTCAATTCCCTTTCCTCTCTCCGGGATAAATGGGAGGGTTGAATTGGTCCATTAGATGATGCTGATTAGAGGGATGTGCTGATGGCCCCTAAAATAGTTATAGCTTCTGTGCGGCTCCAGTTGGTTCAAATATACTATTTTCATGCAGCCTATCTTGCGCCATTCTGCCTTCATTGCTCTGGGCTCCGGCCTGATGCTTCCTGGCCCCGCTGTTGGTGCCACCAAGCAGATTTTTATCACATGGTATGGCTCTGTCCCGATATTGTGAATTACTGGGAGTTAGTGACCACTGATCTTACTGAGGTCCTGGGCTCGGAGGTCCCATTGAACCAAATGAACATACTCTTGGGGGTGACTGACGGTTTGGACGGGAACAGGGCTGAGAAGCTTTGTCTCACCACTGCCCTGATGGTGGCTAAACAAGATATTGCAGCCCTTTGGTTGGACCCGGTGGCCCCTTCCATGACGCGGTGGCGCAGATGGGTAGATTGGGTACAGTGCAGGAACGTCCCATGTATGCTGCCCGCGGTTGCCCTAAAAAGTTCTGAAGAGTGTGGGGTAAATGGGTTGGGGTGGTAGAAGACTGAACTACTTGAATTTTCACTATAGACATGGTTGTAGACATTGTCGCCTGGTGTTCCTCGCCGGACTCCTCTATGTGGGGGGCTTCTTCCCCCCTGTTTTATCTGTTGCTATTGTGTACTGCTCACTGTGTGAAAAGCTGGTTATGTTTTCATTGATGAATATGTATTCATTGAAAATCAATAAAATTGATTATCAAAAAAAACGTGCAGTGCTCTCTCTATTTTGAGGTCAAATCCTACCTGTCTTGTTGTGAAAGACATCTTGGGGATATGCTGAAAGCTGACATAGGAATGCATTTCTCCTTTTGCTTAACATATGGTTTGCCTTTTGTCGTTCACATTTCCTTGTTTTCTAGTGGCTTGCTTTATTTGTATTAGCACTGGACAACTTGTGTGTTTCCCTCCTGTAGAGCATAGCCTCTTTACAACTACTCTGATTAGCCTCTTCTTTTCTTCTACAGTGTTTGCTTTTCTGGAATACGTTTTTTCATTTACGTGAAGTACTCCATGGGAGCGAGTGTGCTTTGCAACAGTCTCCCATGTATGCTTCTCTCCTTCCTGCTCTCTGTCTTTCTGAAGCTTTGTGTGCTTTTCTGCACCACAACACTCTATGTTACTGTTTGCCGTATGTTTTTATCCCAATCTCAGCTTGCTCACTGTATTTGATATCTTTTTTTATTGTTTTTCCTGTTACTACTGACTCCTATGTAACATTCATTTGTGCCTGTCCTTAGTGTGTCTGTTTCGGCAGTTTTGTTCAGGTTATTTGTTTTCTTTGTTGTACTAGTTTTCTTGTGTGCTTTGTTCCCACCGCTCACCCTTTCCTGCCCGTTTTCCTCCCTCCCACCTCTCTGCATCCCTTCCTCCGCGCAGGACTTAGATAATAGAGGCTGCAGAAACGGCTGAACAGCGGACACACGCAGCGAGCATTCAAAAGGCAAATGATTCTGTGTCTGTCCGCGCCAGGATCGCACCCACTGATAGGAACCCTGATTCTCCCGCCAACCACGGGTACTCTCCCGCCGAGCTCCAAGCCCTGTACCCGAATCTCAATGACAACTGCTGCCACATGTCTTCTTGCTCTACGGTCGGACCCTTCACTTGCCGGCACTGTCTCTTCTCCTACAACACTGGAGCACCCACACACACGAAGACCACCACTCCAACCAAGACTGCCCCAGAGCTACTCCATTTCATCCTGCTCAATGCACAATTACTCTGCAAGCACCCCACCGACATCTAGGATACCTTCACCTTCCTCACCCTGATGTCATCTTTATCCTGAGTCCTGGCTCAACCCCATGTTCACTCCTGACATCACCGCAGCTACCCCGACTCCCACCACCAAGGACAACCCCATTCCGATCATGGAGCACCTCAACTTCCAACTCCACACGGATGACAGAACCAATATCAGAGGTTCCTTTCCTAGAGATCTTTAAGACCATGCCCCATTTTCTGCCACTCCATTCCTGATTTCATAGCCCTGCTCTCCATCGACTCCAAGCACTACATCTTTCTTAAAGACCTTGTTGACGCTAACACCGCCAACCTTCTTCAAAACATGAACAACATTGACCTTTCTCAACTTATCACAAATCCCACTCACAGCGCCAACACATATTGAACCCCATCTTGGCAGCCAGTGACAGAGTCAACCACAGTCATGTCACCAAGCTCACCTGGTTCAATCATTCCATTATCCACTTCACCATCTCAGTACCCCCCAGCACTGCTACCAAGACACCCAACATCTCTACACTACATCTGGAGCAGTGTAAGAAAGCCACTGTACAGATGCCCTCAACACCCCCCACCCTTACACCACAACAAACCTAGATCAAGAACTTCTCTGCCTGGATCACCAATTGTGCCAACAGGGTCACCCCGCCAAGCCCTTCAAACCTAAGAGATCCACCATACAAGCTAGCACACCACAGGATTGAAAAGCGCAACTGCAAATGGCTAGAAAGGAAATGGCGCACCAACAAGGAACTTACAGACCAAGCCACTCATCCAATACCACAGACTCTTGAAAGACACAAAAAAGTGGGCCCTAGCCTCCATCGAAGCCAGTTCTAACCACAGCAAAGAGCTCTTCTGCATTGTTAGAGAATTTGCCAACCCTGCTGCCACCAAAAACACCATCACTCCTTCCCAGGAAGTTTGTGACACCCTGGTAATTTTTTCCATGACACTATTGCTGCCAACTATGATATTTTTGAACCCCAACCCACTCACCTCCACACCCTCTTCGCTCCTAAAAACACAAACCTAAACCACCTACTCACTGTTTGGCACCAGCTCACCACAGAAAACACCACAGCCATCATAACTATCCCACTCAGGATCCCCCACACACCCCTGTCCCCACAACATGTTTAATAATGGCACAGCCACCTTCCCTGAAAAATGGAAGCATGCAGAGGTAGAAGGTTCTTTTCAAGAAACTGTCCGCCGACCCCAAAAAAACTCAAAAACTACTAACCCATCTCTCTGTACCTTTTCCCTACACAGTCCTCGAAAAATCCATCAATCAACAACTTGTCAAACACTTGCAGAAATAAACCTGCTGGACACCTCACAATCCAGATTCCGCACTAACCACTCAACTGAAACCGCCTTGACCGCTACCAAATAAGACATCAGAACCCTCCTCGACTGGGGAGAAACTGCTGCTCTGATCCTCCTTGCCATCTCAGCAGCATTTGACATCATATCCCATCCCACTCTAATCAAGAGGCTTCATCATGTTCGAATCAAACGTGACACTATCAAATGGATTGCTTTGTTCGTCACTGGAAGAAACTAGAGGATCCGCCTTTCACCTTAGAACATTACATCTTCTGTTGGGTCCCTCAAGGCTCATCCCACAGCCCCACACTTTTCAACACCTAAATGACCCCCCCTGGACAACATCATTAGAACCTATGTCCTGAGCATCATATCATATACGCAGACGCCACCCATCTCATCCTTTCGCTATCAGAGTCCCCCATAACAGAAACCAGCTTCCACAGATGTATGGCGAGCATCGCCAATTAGATGAGAAATAGCTGCCTGAAATGCAACACTGACAAAACAGAGGTACTGATCTTTGGGAACAGCACCTCCCCATGGAACGACTCCTGGTGGCCCTCTGAACTAGGACCCTCACCCATTCCGTTGGACCACGCCAGCATACCTGTCATCATCTTGACAGCAAACTCCCCATGAAAATACAGATCAACGCAGTCTCATTTGCATGCTTCCTCACTCTTGACATGCTCCATAAAATCTTCAGATGGCTCCCTGTCAACATTATATCTAGCATCACCCAAGCCAAAGTCACCAGCCGACTGGACTACGGTAACGCACTCTACATCGAAATTACCTGTCACCCCCTGAAGAGACCGCAGGCCATTCAGAATGCAGAGGCCAGACATATCCTTGACCTCCCCAAAGGGACCCGCATCACCCTTCCCACCTCAAGAAGCTTAACTAGCCCCCCATCCAAAAGAGATGCCAATTCAAGATGCTGATCCATGTCTTCAAAGCCCACCATGATCAAGGATCAGCGTACATCAACTGAAGCCTGAACTGCCACCAACCCTCCAGATACCAACTCTCTGCCTCCATCTCCCTCACTCACAATCCCTGCATATGCCGAAGCAACAGTGGAGGACATTCCTTCTCCTACCTTGCTGCTAAGTCTTGGAACAGCCTCCACCTCCAGACTTCTCCCTCTCACTCAGAGTTCAGGAAGGGACTCAAGACCTAACTGTTCAACTGAACCATCCACAGCAACAGCCCAGCGCCTGGATACCCTTGCGGGTGATTAGTCACACTTTAAAAATCCTGGTGATTGATTGAAGCTGCACCCAGGAAGCTATGCAGCAATCATCCTTTTGGACCTCAGTGCTTCATTTGATATAGTGGACCATGCAACACTCATTCAGACCTTTATAGACGTGGGAATAAGTGACTGCACACTTAAATGGTTGATGTCTTTTCATGAGGGTAGAACTTTCCAAGTATTAGATCAAATGTGTTACTCATGCATTTTCTCTGTTAAATGTGGAGAACCGCTGGGCTCAACTTTGAGCCCTACCCACTGCAACCATGTGCCCCTTAGCTGAGAAAGTATGAGCTTGTTGGTTGACTATATTCTCATACGCAGATGACACTCAATTAGTCCTTGTCTAAATCTCTCCGTAACATGGCTCCAACTGTCAACAACTCGACCCTTGTTTAAAGGAGGTGGCTAACAGGATGGCCTGCTCCTGCCATAAGCTAAATAGTTAAAAGACTGAGCTTATGCTCCGAGGTAACAATCCGTCCAATCGGGTGCTTCTCCCCTGGCCAGAGTGTCTGTACCCTGATCATCTCCTGGTTGGATTACAGGAACTCTCTAAACCTTGGCTCCCCTCATTATGTAAAAAGATGGTTATAGGTCATTCAAAATGTGGCAGCCTGCCTCCTTTTTATGTCGAGCTAGACAGCGCAGCTGTCTCTACAAGACCTGCTGTAATCGGTCTGTGTGCATCAAGTCCATCCAATTTTTTGCCTTTGCTTTTCATTTGTCTATGTCAATGTCCTTCAAAAATCCTTGCTTGCGAGAGTACCTCTTTGTCCCTCCTTTCTCTCTTCTGTTCCTGCCACAGAGCAAGGACTGAGTACTGTCTCATTCAACTCTGATTCTTTATCTGTTTTCTGGGGGACTATTTTTTTCTTGGTTTCCCGCTCTGTTACTGTTTGTGTTCAGCTTTAGGTCCCTCCCTAGCTGCTTACATTTAAATATAGCATATTTCCCCCACTGCCTCTTAATGCCACAGTTGTGTTACTATTACCTCCTGCCCATATCTTGTATTATTTTTAGCTTTTTTTTGCATTTTTGGATGCCCATTGGCAGTTGGGCTTCTTTTGGTAAAATGTTTGGTTGGTTTTGGCTCCCTTTAAAGGGGGATTGGGCTTGTTTTATGTTAGTTGCGAAAGGACGCTGGAGGAATCTGATATCATTCACTGCATTTCAGGATCGTGTTATCCGTCCATATCCTATAAGATTCTTTCTTCCCCAGCTGTGTTCTTGAAGAAGAGCGAGCAGCTCACTCTCTGATTTGGACCCAGGTGACGGGTGTTGTTTTCTACATAGTTAGTGATCTGTTCTGCTGTAATCGATCCTCGATCACTGGGAGTGACAGAAGAGCTTGCTAAGGTTTTGGGAAGATGCATGTGAAGACACTGACTATGCTGTATTTCCAGTGTGCAGACATGCTCATTGAAAACATGACAAAAACTTAAAATGCACTATCTCAAAGTCAGTAGTGCAATGAGTTATACAAACTGGTCCTGATAATCAATAAAAATGTTCAAAAGTGTTATGTTTATTATATTTCTCCTAACTGTGTTACCTGTTTTGGATGTACTGCATCGGTTTCGCGACCTGCCTCGCGCCGTCTCTCTTGCCACAAGCCCATGCCCAGGGTTCTATGACGTCCATATGTTCTGTGGTAGAATCTTGGGCATGGGTGACGGTTGAGGGGACAGTTGATGCTGAGCCTTTGTACCGAGAAGACACCCTCACTGGTGTCAGTAGCTTTTTTCAATAAAGGCTGTTCTACTTACATGACGTCTGCTTCTAGTCTTTACAATTTTGGCGACGAGCTACCCTCACACCACAATGGACGCACAAGTGCATCCCTTGCACTTCTGCCTGCCTTGCTGTTGCTTCTACAAGGGCTTTCCTCTCAGTCCTCCTGTTCAGTGTTCAATTTTCTGCCCTGCTGATGCGGCGATTGCCTCTTGGCACACAGAGCTTCAGGATTCATCCTCTTACAGTGAGATCAGCATGACCCAAGACTGCTCCCTTTTCCTTAGCGTGAACTGCTCCATTGAGGCTCTTACTGCTGGCTGTTACATCCTGACTTCTCCCGTATGTAGCTATTGACTCTTTAATCTCTTCACGCTCTTGCTGGTGTTCCCATGCTGTGTGTTCACCTCATGTCACACCCCGTAAGCACTTCTCCTCAGAGTTCCTCCTGGAGGCCTGATTGCACAACTCCATTACGCGCGCGCTACGTCAGTGAGCCATCTTCCCGCCTCACTCCGTGCATCAAAAACACTTCTCCTTAAGACTTCTCCCGGAGGCCCAACTACGCATTTCCATTACGTGCATGACGTCATTGAACCACATGCCGTGTTGGCCATTTTACATTGGGCTAAGTAACTATATGTGGCAGCCATTTTAAGTAACACTGTGTTACCAACACGCATTTCTCTTCATCAGTGACGCACACACTTAAAAGCGCATCCAGCCTTCATCTATAGAAACACTAATGTTACCAAAGTACATTTCTTTTCACCAGTGATGCGCACACTTCAAAGCACATTCAACCTGGGTCATTTTGTAGCATTTCAGTTACCACAGTGATGTGCACACTTCAAAGCACATCCTGAGCCATTTGTAGCATTCTTGTCACCAATGCGCAATTTTACTTTCATCAGTGACTTGCACACTTCCTAGCGCATCCAACTATTATTTGTACACAGTTTGTATCAACTCCCACCTTTTACCTCTCAAACTCTAAAAGTAACATATTATGTTACCTACTGTGATGGTTTTACTTCAGTGATGCACACACTCTACCAAGTGCATCCATCCATCATTGACATTTGGTGCCATTTTTGCATTCTGCAACACTCCTTGCATTTAACAATGCGCTACAATTATCACTTTACTTTTCCACCTGTTGTTTCCAGCTAGTGCACTGCTTCATCCCCTGTTACCTTTCACGTACACCTTTATTTCACGATTACTCTTCCTCACTACCACCTATTCTTCACGCTTCTATTCTTCAGCTTCATCTCCTACTACTTTACCTATATTATTGCACTTGTTTGTTCATCCATTCTCTTCTTTCTTATTTACTTTTGTTTTCATTACCATGGCCTCTGGAAATGTTTGGAACCTTTCTCCCCCACACCCTTTTATTCCCTCGATAGGGGATTCTTCTCTTAAATGGGAAGAATGGTAGGAATGCTTTGAGAACTACGGGGCATATTATCAAGCCTGTGCGCTAAAATTATCGCCACTTTATCGGCCGAAAACGGCCGATAAAGTGGCGATAATGGGCTTGATAATATACTCTATGGAATTCCAATCGAAGCACATGTTAGATGTGAAGACATCTAACATGGGCTTCGATTGGAATTCCACAGAGCATGTTATCAAGCCCATTATCGCCGCTTTATCGGCCGTTTTAAAGCGGCGATAATTTTAGCGCACAGGCTTGATAATATGCCCCGAAATCTCTACATTCGAACATGACGAAGATTTTCTCCAGAAAGAAAGAAGAAAATATTACTACATTGTTTAGTTGCACAAGCGATGAAAATTTACAATCAAATTAATAAGAAACCCAGAACAGAGGATCAAAGGGATGTCTACACCAACGCACTTGAAGATTTATCGATTTACTCCAAACCCACAGTATGGGTATCAGTTAACAGATTCAAATTCTTTAATCACAAACAAAGTTCTGATGAGTAAGTTGAGGATTTTGTTGCTGCACTAAAGAATTTAGCTCTTTCCCTCCGCTTTGACACACTGCATTACAAATTCATCTGTGACCAGATTGTTATGCAAGCTGCCAATCGCAACATCCAAGAAAAATTGTGGGCAAAGGGTGACTCTTCACTTCAGAAAGTCATCGACATTGTCAAGTGTGCAGAATTAACTGGGAGGTGTGCCAAAGCAGTTTTGTCAGATGAAAAGCACAAAACCATTGCGGAGGAACAACCAACTGTTGCTAGAGTCAGGAACCTCAAAGGCCCGGTTCAAAAATCCAATTTGAATGCTTCACAGGGGAAGGATTTAAGTCCCAAAACCACATTATCTGGGGATAGGAAATTTTGTACGTGCTGTAGTAAATATTTTATTTTATTTATTTATTTATTTGTGGGTTTATAATGCGCTTGAATCGACTCCTTCCGGAGTATCTCTGCGCCCAAACCACCAGAAGCATGGTCAAGCAGTCAGTGGATAGCAAATTAGTTCTGAAACAAGAATGTTTTGAGCTTCTTCCTGAAGCTCAGATGTCCAGAACATTGCCTCAGCTCAAGGGGAAGCTTGTTCCATAGAGTCGAGCCAAATACAGATAAGGCCTTGCCACCCTGTCTGGCCCTTCTCACAGCTGGTACTCTCAGGAGAAGCTGGTTACTGGACCTAAGAGACCGAACCGGGTTGTATGGAATGAATTTATCTCTCCAGTGTAAGGGCCCTAGTCCATTTAGGCTCTTGTGTATTAAACAGCAGATCTTACATTTTACCCTGTTACAGACTGAGAGCCAATGCAGTTTCTCCAAGAGAGGTTTAGACGGTGTTCTAGGGGGGGCGTTTAATACGAGCCTCGCCGCAGTATTTTGAATCATCTGGAGTTTGGCTAGTACTCCATCATTGGCCGATAACAGGAGGCCATTGCAATAGTCGAAACGACTAAGTATCAGAGCTTGCACGAAGGTTTTTCTGGTGAAGTCCGGTAACAGGGGAAAGATCTTTCGCATCAAGCCGATGACATGGTAGCAGGAACCCACAATGATGTTACAATGCTGCTTGAAAGAAAGTTCACGATCCATGCGCACTCCTAGATTTTTCCCAACCACTTTGAGGTCACTTGCCAAATGATAAAACATGCCCCGCCCTTAAACAAAATTTTTCGAAATGTGACGTAATTGGTCATTTCTTCAAAATGTGTCAAAGAAATCAAAAAAGAAACACACATGTATAAAACTTGTTGTACCAGAAAACCAAGATGACATATATTCTGATGATGTTGACATGAATCTCTTTGTTTTACAAGTTGATGAAAATGTGCATGGTCAATGTAAACAGCCCATGTGTAATCTAAACATTGGTGGTGTGGAAATCTCCAAAGTAGCAGACTCTGGTTCACTGTATACAATTGTCAATAAGAACATTTGGATAGGGAAATTTGTACCCGTCATAGGTAATAATTTGGTCAATCCTTATATTTCACCCAAAACGTTCACTGGTGAACCCATTGATGTGTTAGGATTCAGGAAACTGTGTTTCCAATTCAAAGATCGACAAATGCTGGGTAAATTGTATGTTTCTGCTGTTGATCCTTCAGTACTTGGTTGGATTGACCAAGGAAAGTTAGGCGTAAATCTTGACCCTAATAGCCCAGATCCTGTCCTTTCCTTACAAACTGAAAATGAGTACAAGAACTTCATTGTTAAAAGCTATCCTCAAGTGTTTTCTGTTAACATTGGCAAACTTAAAGAGTTCCATCACGAGATCAAACTATAAAACAAAACACTGTTCCATGTGTTCACAAGCCCAGAAATATTTGTTTCTCTATTATAAGCGAAGCTGAAGATTAACTTCTCAAATTACAAAAAGTTAAAATTATCGAACCAGTTGAATCTGCTAAGTGGGTCTCACCCTTAGTCGTTGCTAAGAAATCCAACGGTAAACTCCGCTTTTGTGTGGACCTCCGTGATCTCAGCATAAACATCATCGTTGATCAATTCACCTTGCCCAAAATCAGCGAGATGTTATCACACACCAATGGCATCAAGTGGTTTTCCACATTTGATCTCACTGCAGCATACCACCAGGTCGCACTACACCTCAACAGTAGATGCCTCTCCACTTTTGTAACACCTTTTGTTGCTTTAGATTTAGAAGGGTACTTTTTGGATTGGCCTCAACTGCGGCCATGTTCCAGAGATAATTGCAAATACTTTTTAAAGATGAACCTAATCTTTTAATCTTTCAGGATGACATTATGGTCATGGGTACCAACAGAGAGGAACATGATGCTAAATTAACCAAAGTGTTAAGCATCCTGGAAAACCATGGCCTCACTGCTGATGTTCGTAAAGGCAAATGTGCAGAGATTAGTTTCACATACTTAGAACACAAAGTTTGCGGAGATGGTATCAAACCAAAAAAAGAACCACTATCTGCCATAAGAGAAGCCCCTCCCCCAAAAATAAAGACGAGATAAGAGCCTTCCTAGGGCACTCGGAATTTTACACAAAGTTTGTTCAAAATTTCTCTACTAAATCCTTCATTCTAAGACAGCTTATGAAACAAAAGTGTAAGTTCGAATGGTCCAGTGCTTGTGAAAAAGCTTTCCCCAGGATCAAGAACAACATTTGCCATCCTCTACCCCTACAGGGATTTAATCCCTCCTTACACAGCATCGTCACCACTGACTGAAGTGGTAGATGACTTGGAGCTGTTTTGACCCAAACCGATAACACAGGCAAGGAAAGAACCATCGCTTTGGCCTCACTCTCTATTACACCCAGGGAAGAAAGGTACTCCATGATAGAGAGTGAGGCTCTGGTATGCGCATGGAGCTTAGAACACTTTAGGCAATACATATGGGGGTATCATGTCACTCTTAGTAGTGATCATGAACCCCTTGTCAAGGTTCTCACCACCAAGGGACTACAAAGTGCCTCTCCCCGCCTTGCACGCGTATATGCGTCAGAATGATGGACTTCAATTATGAAGTACAGTACGTTCCAGGTATCAAAAACACTGTCGCTGACTGTCTAAGTCGCTTGTCATTGCCTGATGTGGGTGAACCTACCTACGACATTGAATCATTTTGTGTAGCTAACATTATAGAAGACGTACCCTGCATTTCCCAGTCTGAATGGATGTCAGCCCAAGAAGATTATACCAATTTAGGTGAAATCAAAAGGCATATCAAATATGGTTGACCTGCTAAAAAAGATGTTCCTACACATTTACCCACTTTCTGGGAGTTAAGACATAAATTGTCATGCGAAGGATGTCTTATCATAAGAAATGGAAAGGTCATACCTCCCGTTTCCCTGTGTTCCAAACTTCTTGACTTTTGCCATGAAGGAAATTTAGGCATAGGAAAAAGTAAAAGTAGAGTAAAGAAATTCCTATTGGTGGCCACGTTTTGCTCTAGAGATTGAAAGAAAGGTTAGGAATTGCTCTGCTTGTGAGAATTCTGACAAATCACAACACACTGTTAGGCCACCCCTACAACCCCTTCCCAGCCCTAGTATGCCCTGGGTCAGATTAGGTATGGACATTTGTGGCCCAATCTGTGACAACAGTGAACAAGTTTTCCTCATTGTACTTGTAGATCATTTTTGAAAATGGCCTGAAGTAGAGATTGTACACAACGCAGATACCAAAACTATCATTAATTTCTTGCAAAAGTTGTTTTTGAGAGAAGGTTTACCCAAATGCATTGTTACTGACAACTGTCCCCAATTTATCTCTGATGCTTTCAAAAGATTTGTAATGGATAATGGCATTTCTCCCAAAACCACTTCTTTGTACCACCCTGCTGGTTATGGTGCAGTAGAAAGGTTCAACCGTGTCACAAAAGGCATCTTATAACTTGCCAACCAAAATGACCTTACTTGGAGGAAAGAATTGGTACACAACTTTTGGGCTTTCCGTGTCACACCCTATGAGTCCACAGGTGCAAGCCCCTTTGTGTTGTTAAGAAGTAGAACCCCAATCACTAAAGATAACGTGGGGTGGTTAGCACCCAAGAAAGTTGCTTAATCCACAGGAAAGATTAAGGAAAACATTTTACACTCTCAGCTGACTAGCAAGAAGTATTACGATTCCAAACATGCATGTAAACATGTAAACATTCACATAGGCGACAAAGTCAAAGTAAGGAAAAGTGGTTTTGTCAAAAAGGGTCAGTCACTCTTCACAGCCCTTGATGGTCAATAAAATCGTCTGCAACTCAGCCCTCTTAAGTGATGGGAGGGTTTGACATTTCTCATCTTTATCCCTTTGTAGAGGAGGAGAAATTACAGCTCATCAGCACACAAACTCAGAGGGCTACAGACCCTCTACTTCCCCAGAATACGATTGGCTTCCGGATAGAGATACCAATAGAGATCTTAACCCAGAGGAGACTGAAGGTACATCTCCTTGCAGTATTGGTGTTCCGGGTGGTGATAGCTTCCAAACTGACAAAAGTGGTACTTCTTCCAATGCGGAATCCATGGATGACATTTCACAACCACATCACCCATAGAGACAACTACGTTCAAAATGATGATGATGTGAACAACGATCCCCATGTAAGAGGTGTAGCTGTCAGGGAACCTTGTTGTGGTGTTGATGCATTCCAAGTTTGGAATTTATCCTACATCACTGTGAGGCAAGATGGAATGGAGGGGAATGGGAGTTCTTGGGGGAGACAGTTGCTTTTGAATGTTACTTGGACAAGATGTACTTTGATATATATGTGCTATGCAAAGTTGCCAATAAAGATACTTAAAGACTACTCAAAGTTAACGGAGTATACTTTACAAACTGGCGATGTGGAGGCAACTCTAAAAAGAACCCACACAAGAAAAAAAAAGAATTGAAGAAGAAATAGAGGAACAACAAGAAAATGAAGAAATAATATAGAAATCAAAGTGAGCCAGTGTGCGAGCCATTGAGAGATAAAGGCGTGTGGCGAAGAATGTATATTTAAAAAGAAAATAAGGAAAAGAAGACTTACTGTGGAAGTTACGATCACGAGCTGAGGCGCAAGAGGAGGAGCGGTGACGTGCGGTGCATGGCATTGATGGTGCAGCGGAGCACGAGAGGCAGCTGTGATGCGCAGTAGAAAGGAATGAAGTAAACTAGTCTTCAAGCGTGAAACTTGACGTGGTGACGTAAGACGTTATAGGGGCCATTTTGAGAGAGTCTGAAAAGCCCTTATTAGAGTGAAGAGGGACGTTGTGACGTCAGACACAGCGGCTGTTTTAAAAATAGTTTTTGTCGATTTCGGATCGGAAACGCTTCTTGAATAATCAAGAGCGTTTACATCTCTACGTTTATGCACGCTAAAGATGAGTGTGTGTAGGAGGAGGGCGAATACACCAAGAAAGGAACCATCGAGTTGCATATCGGTGACATGCACACTTGTTGAATGAAGCTAATAGAAGTGAGTACTGAAAAAAAAATGTCACTTGTGCATTCATTATGGTGATGTGCACACCAGTGACATTGTAGTTAAAGAACAAGTTAAGAGTGATAATATTTACAAGGAAAAGTGTGGAAAAGTACATTAACGGAAATTAGTAGAAGGTTAAAAAAAAAAAAGAAAATGTGTGCTGCACAGACTTTTACACTTACACCTCCAATTCCAATTCCAATTGGAGCGCCAATAAACTGTTGGTGTACGCGCGCCTAATAAGTGCTTTTAACATAACATAACATTCCCTTCTTGCCAGAGCCAGGGGAGTCACGCATGAAGTGGCATGAATGGAAAGTATACTTTTTAAATTACATGGTCACTATCGACAATGAAAGACTAACATCAGAGATAAAAAAAAGGAATCTTATTACATTCTTTAGGACCAGAAGGTATTAGACAATACCACCAGATGCAAAAGAAAGAAAGAGGTGAAGAAGAGACAGATGTATATGCGAATGCTTAAGAAGATTTAGAAAACTACTACGCACCAACTGTGTGTGTTGCTATTGATAGCTATACATTCTTTAGAAGGAAACAAGAACAGAATGAACAAATTGATGACTATTTAAGTATTTTGAAGAAAATTGATAAGAGATCACATTATTATGCTCACTAATAATAAAAGAGGGCAAGAAAGATTATGGACCATGGGGGATGGTACGTTGAACAAAGTAATTGCTGTTGTAAGAAAAGCAGAGGTTTCAGTCAGATGTGCGAAAGCAGCCTTAGAGGAAGGCAAAGAAAAAGAGAAAGAGTAAGTTTGCGTAGTGATGGAAAAGAAAATGAGTAAAGTTAGTAATAAAAAGTCAGAAAAGGAAAGAGTTAAGGAGTTTAAGGAACAAAGAAAAAGAACTAATACGGTTAGGGTAGATTTCAGAAGAGAAACTCAAGGTATTCTAATTTGCTACAGATGTGGAAGTTATGATCATCTGGCAAATAGTAGGGTTTGTAGGGCAAGTGATCAAAAATGTGCAGTTTGTGGATTAATTGGACACTATTCATGAGCATGTAAAAGGAAGGATAATACAACAAAGATTAAATGTGTGACTGGAAAAGATAAAGAAAGTGAGACGGATGAAGAATATTTAGAAGAGAAAGATGTTGTTATACTCTTTAGGATGTTATGAGCAAGGGAAGGAGTAAACCATCTTGTGAGATTATGGTGGCTAGGGTACAGGTTGTGTTAGTGGCGGACTTTGGATCGCCTTACACTATGGTAAATTTAGATATGTGGAAGAAAACATTTGTGAGTGCTATTGGAGAAAAACTCAATGAGTGTAATGTTAACCCTTCGAGTTTCACAGGCGAGAGTATTTCTATAGTGGGATGCAGAGATGTTACATTTGTATTCAAAGGGCGTAAGGTAGAAGGGAGGATGTATTTTGCAGAGTATGGTCCTTGTGGTTTTGGTTGGAAAAATCAGAGAAGTTTGAAGATCCTTCTCAACCCGAACAGTAAAGAACAAGTTCTAGTGTTGAGTGAAGAAGATGACTTAGGTAAGAAAATGTGTGTAGATTTCAAGGAAGTGTTCTCAGGGAAAATTGGTATGCTTAAGGGATTTAAGCATAAAATAAAACTCAAGGAGAATGCAGTACCTGTAATTTTTAAAGTTAGGAGTGTTCCATTTGTAGTGAGAAGTGGGTTGAAAAAAGAACTGCATAGGTTGGAGACTGCTGGAGTGATTGAACGTATAGAATCTTTGGAGTGGATATCTCCGATTGTAGTCGCACGTAAGTCTAATGGAAAAATTAGACTATGTGTGGGCTTGAGAGGTGTTAATAAAGAAATTCAAGTAGACAAATTTCCATTACCAAAGATCAATGAATTTTTGACCAAAACGAAAGGAATGCAATGGTTCTCCACGGTGGATTTATCATCTGCTTACCATCAGATTCAATTGCATGAGGAGAGCAGTAAGATACCATCGTTCATAACCCCTTTAGGATGTTACCAATATATTGGAATGCTGTTTGGACTAGCTTTGGACGGTAGCAGTGTTTCAATGACTGATGAGCAAAATTCTGAAGGACATATCTGGGGTATTGTATTTTCAGGATGATATTTTGATAATGGGCGAGAACAGGAAAGTACATGATCAGAGGTTGGAAGAAGTTTTTAACGTAATAAAGAAAAGAGGATTAACAGCTGAATACAAAAATGTCGTTTTGCTAAAAACAAAGTTGCATACTTGGGGCATAACATTGGTAAAGATGGTATTTCTCCAAAGAAACAGTTAAATGAAGCTATGAGAGAGGCACCTGAACGTAAAAACAAAGAGGAATTTTGTTCATTTTTTAGGACTTGCAGAGTAATACTCAAAATTTGTAAGAAATTTTGCCGTGAAATCTTATGATTTGAGACAGTTATTAAAACAAAGAAGTACATTTGTTTGGAATGGAAAATGTAAGGAACATTTTGAAACCTTAAAAAAAAGAAATATGTAATGCAACACCAATTAAGGGATTTGATCCTGAATTGAGAAGTGTACTTACAGTGGATGCAAGTGGGAAAGGGTTGGGTGCTGTATTCAGTTCAGTTCAATTAACTTTATTCGATTCAAAAGAATGATAAAAGTTTACAAGAAGTTCATACATTCATTTTAAAATACAAGATATTTTAAAATACAGAAAGGTTTAGCAGGCAATACACAAACAATTAGCACCAAGATAGATAAAAAAACAATACAAGTATTCATAATTCAAATTGTTTCCTGATTAAAAGAGCAATTCCAATAAAAACGGAGCACAGAGCTACAAATAGTGGCAGTTGATAATGACCTCAAATATTCGAAACCTTCTTTGTAGGTACAGGGTGAATATCCTGTAAAATTGGTTTAATGAAGCGGGCTCATGGGTCTTTGTAACGTGAACAAAAAAGCATAAAGTGCATTGTGCTCTGTTGGGCTGCATTATTACATGGGCAAGGGGGAAGGCTCTCACACCACCCCCCCTGTTTCGGAAAAGCCACAAGAAAGTGCAGTGCATTTAAACGAAACCTCGTCATTAAAAAACACCAATGAACCTGAGTGGCAAAAGACAAGTAGAATTGTTATTGTTTCAAAGCTACATATTCCACTGTATTACTATTCTGTCTAGACAGACTTAAAACAGTATGATATGCATTCTTAATGACCATCTTCATATTAGGTTGGATAGACTCCGGGTTTTCATAATGTTTATCAAGACCTATCTTGTAAAATGTTTCCTTGACATAGTGTAGCCATGGAACCGCCATTGCATTGTGAAGGTTCTTGCAGTCTCTTAAAATGCCTTTTGAAAATAGCAGATCTTCTGAAGTCCAAATTTCCCCCCATAAAAGCAATGGGAAATATGGATTCTGTCACTCACATATTCTAAACCTACCTTGGAATGGCAGAACTCACACAAAATGAAGGTGTCACTGAGCAGGTTATAATAGGTTTTGCCTCTAGAAGTCTTACACCCACAGAAGAGTTATACTCTGTGATAGAAAAATAAACTCTTGGATGTGTGTGGGGAATGGAACATTTTAGAGCATTCTTATGGGGAACTGAATTTGATGTGATGACAGATCACAAGCCTTTAGTGAATTTGCTCACTACAGGTCGTATGATGAAAGCATCAACGAGAATAGCGAGACTGTCAATGAGGTTACAAGATTATAGTTACAGGATAAAGTATGTTCCAGGTATTCAAAACAAAGTTGCAGATTGCTTAAGTAGAATTCCTTTACCTATTAAAGAGGTACCTAGAAACATTTGGGATGATTAGATCCCACCTGTCCAGCAAGTTACAGGCCTATCTCTTTGCTTCCTTTTCCTATTAAAATTCTGGAAAAATTGGTCACAAAACATCTTTCCAGCTTCTTAGAAACCAATTTTTGCCGACTTCCATACCGCCAAACTCGTCCGCCGGCTTCCAGCCAGATTAAGAGTTTCCTTGTGGTCTGGCAGCAGCACGAGGCAAGATGGCGGCCGTGTGAGACGGCCGGAACGCAGCTCGCATGAGGAGGGGTGTAATGTTTGAACGGTGACCCCATAATCCCCCTACTGATGGCTATATCGGGGTGATGTGATCCTTTGGCAAGCGCGAGGCAAAAGATGTGAGGCGGAGGAAAAAGAAACGCGGACATCAAGGAGAAAACGGCTATATGAAATTGACTTGCCGTCAGCCGCTGAAGCGGCTGTTACTGGACGTGGTGCAGCTGATGCGGAGGCTGAGAGGCGGAGCAGCTATCGGGCTGCAGACGGAGGCGGAGGTAACCGTGTTCACGGAGTCAGCCTTCAAGGGCGAAGCAGTGTGGAATCTGTGGCTTAGACGGCGTTTTCAGCGTTTTCAGCGGGGAAGCAAGTCCTGTGTTGCTGGGCACAGGCACAGGCAAACAGAGAAACAACAATATCACAAGACTAATCTCCCAAGAGGCAGGAAGGATGAGAAGCCTTACGCTCTGGAGGGTGCTGTGGAGCTGAAGGCGGAGGATACTGATAACGAAAGTATCCCAGGCGGTAAGGAGCTATTTGGGCCAGCGGAAAGGAGGAGGGCAATTATGGCCCCCAAGATGAGTGCCAGTGCTAAAGCGGCGGCCAGGAGGAGGGCAGCAGCAGAACTAGCGGAGTCAATGACAGACATAGACGGGAGTAAGAGGAAGAAACAAGGCTCCCCTTCAGTAAAAAAAACGGCACAGCAGCAGGGGGCCAGTAAAGGGAATCCAGATACTCTGGGTACCACCCCAATATCAGATATTTTTCAAAAAATGAGTAAAAACAAGGACTCTAAAGACCTGAAGGTAGATAACATACAAACTACTCTAGAGACAGAGGAGGCAAACCCTGACCTTATAGATGAGGGTCTTGCTGAGCAGCTAAATACTGTCGTAATTACTGAGGGGGAAGAGCAGCAAGCCGAGAACCCAGCAGCGGATCAGGCGGTCAATAGCAAGGATATACATCGAGGGCTAGAAGAGATCTTGGAGGATGATACAGGGGAGAGTAACAGCGGTAAAAAAGAAGCTCCAAGTGAGGCTTTTTTTCTGTATCTGAGGGTGGTGAATGGTCGGAGGAAGGAGAAGATAGTTTGGATCAAGATATCAGTGACATAGACACTGGCACTGGCAGCGATTTGGAACCTGAGGAAAGTAGTCCCCCAAGCACAGCGGTAAAAATGGTGGTGAGACCGAAAATTCATAGCCAGAAAAGAGAGTTACCACAGTCTAATGCTACCCTAGACAGTCCAGATAGGGAATCTGCACAAATGTCCCTTCTGGAGGTAATCCATCAGGAGATACTGGCGCATAGAGAGGAAGCAAGGCAAGAGAGTCGTAAGTCTCAGGCGGCAGTTAGAAAAATGCAAGGGGTGGTGAGAAAGCTGACCTAAGGCCTGTGTGAATTTGGGAGAGCGAGTTACCAATCTGGAAGACAGAGTGGTTTCCACAGAAGCTGAATCAGCAGCCGCAGTCAGTAAAGTTGATACGCAAACTAAACAGCTCACCGATATTCAGTGGAAACTGGAGTCATTGGAAAATAGATCGCGTCAGAACAATCTCCGTATTCTTGGAATTCCCGAAGGGGCAGAGGGTACTGATACGAAATCATTTGTTGTTAAACTCTTTGAGTCCGCCTTCATGGATTTAAAAGACTGGGATTTTGACAGGGAGATCCAGAGGGCACATCGTACCCCAGCCAACATTTATAAAAAGGCGAAAGAGGGAGACAAGCCCAGAGCAATTTTAATTTTTCTGGGCAATTTCAATTTGAGACAAGCAATTTCTGAAAGGGCGAGACCTGATAAAAAAAGACAGTTGATAGCTATACTTTTTTTGTTCGCCCGGATTTTTGTCATATCACGGTTGAGAGACGCTGGAGATTACGGCAGATGATCAAACCATTCCAGGACAAGGGTATGCAGGCCTATTTGATTAACCCTGCTCAACTCAAGATAATTAAAGACGGAAAAACATTGTACTTCTCCTCGGAGATTAAAGCTAAAGAATTTTTGATGTTGTAGATGGAGCAGCTAGACTGCTAGACTGCTAGGAATAGGGGCCGTTAATATATTGTGTTTATTTTTCTTTGTCTTTTTTGAACAGAGTACAGGTGTGGTTTTGATAAATGTTCTTCTGCTGAGTCTCATTTAATGGATGATGGATAATACAGAATATTCTAAGTAGGTAGATGGTTTGTTAGGTGGTGGGAAATGGAAAAGGTAGGGGGCCACAGTTTGAATTTTGGTGGGAAAAATGGGTAAATAGAAAGGGAAAAAAATATATATATTTGTAGTGTAAGTGGGGAATGTAGAAGGTCTTAAAGGTTATATCTCCTCATGTTGAGCTGCAACCATCACGTGCACAGACCAGCGGTCTGAGCGCCTCTGGACAAGGGGGGTGGATGGGGGGGGCTCCATTCTAGAGCCCGGCAGAGGGAGGGAGAGAGTGCAGAGGGAGGAGAGGGTGGGGGAGGTGAGGGAAGGGGGGTTAAAAATGTTGGAAAATCACGAGATGGAATGGATTAGTTTTTGGGTCGATATCAGTCAAATGGATAATAGTCAATGTAGGAAAGGTAAATACTTTAAATATGTCAGACATTAGAATCTGTACTATTAATGCAGGTGGTTTAAATGATTGGAAGAAGAGGCAAAGACTGAGCCATTTGGTTAGAACAAATAATATTGATATAGTTTGTATCCAGGAAACCCATATCCCTTGGAATAAAAGGAAGATCCTGGAAATGTATGGGTATACCCTGATTGGATGTTCTACTCAAACATCAATGATCAGAGGAGTGGCCATATTAGCTAAAAGTCATCTGGGCGGAGTGAAATGCATTAAAACAGATGGCTCAGGAAGATGGTTATTAGCGGAAATGAATATGGGGTTCACACTATGTGTAATATATGGTCCTAATGAGGATGATCCAATGATCTACAATAAATTAGAAGAAGAGCTGGCTAACTGGACTACCCCAATGATAGTTTGTGGTGATATGAATATCTCTGCAGACTGGCAACAGGGAAGTAAATATACGGGTCGTAAACGAAAGGTTAATGTAGCCATAAGCTCCATGATCCAGTCACATGGCTTGGTAGATGTATGGGGAGAAAAGATGCCCGGTGATCAAGGGTTTACATATTTCTCCCATCAAGCACAAAAGTATTCTAAGTTGGATTATTTTTTTGTTACAATAGGGGAGATTGGTAAGGTTAATATTCATAAATTACCAAGAATAATTTACGATCATAACCCTCTGATACTCTCATATAAGGTTCCCAATGTACAAAGGAAAATATCCAGGTGGACATTTGATAGGAAATTATTAAATGATGAAAGGTTTTTAAAACACATGAAAAGATGGACAAAGGAATTTTTTGATTGTAATAGATTTAGTACCTCCAGAAATGGTGTTTGGGAGTCCTTTAAAGCCGCATTAAGGGGAGAGACGATCAGCTGTGCAGCAAGAATAAGGAAAGAGGATAAAAGCAAGATCGATAAGCTTATTGTAGATCTGGCAGAAATAGAAAGATGTCACATTGATGAAATAACATCCGGTAAAGATAGTGGAGATACTATCAGAAATATGGCCCGGGTCAAGGGTGATGTCTTAAAAATAATCACTCAGAAAGAGATATGCGAATATCAGTCACAAAGAGCAAGGAGATATGAGACTGGAGAACAGGCTGGTAGAGCATTAGCACTCCGTATCAGACAAGAATCGAACCGAAATAAAATTGGCAAAATCAAATATAATGGGAGAGAATATACTGACCCAAAATCCATAGTACATGTGTTCCAGAAATTCTATCAAAAACTTTACGATCAGGAGCCAGGAGGGGTATCACTCATGCGAGACCAGTTTCTTATAACACCAAGGGTGGAGGAGGGAGATAGAGATCGATTGGAACTGGATATAACAATCGAGGAGATAAAAAATGCTCTGAGCGAATTGGCATTGGGTAAAGCGGCAGGTCCAGATGGGATCCCAATTGAGGTTTACAGGGCTCTGAGTGATGAAATTCTTCCCATACTTGAAGATCTTTTTAATGGAGTCATTTGCTCAGGGATTATTCTGGATACCTGGAAACAGACCAATATTGTGATATTTCACAAAAAGGGAAAGCCAGAGGAGAATCCCGGTTCATATCGGCCGATATCATTAATAAATACAGATGCGAAATTATACTCTAAAATATGGGCTAAGAGACTTGGAGGCATTATAGGTCAGCTTGTCTCCCCCTGGCAGCATGGGTTTGTCCCAGGGCGAGGTACTACGGATCACACAGCAAGGGCTATATCACTATTCGATGCAGTCACAGCTACAGGGGGTGATATGGCTATGATTTTATTGGACGCCGAGAAGGCATTTGACCGTGTGGTGTGGGATTTCATGTGGGAGGTGTTGGACAAAAGGGGTTTTGGAGAAAAATGTAGGAAAGGTATTAAGGCAATGTATATGGACCCAGTTGCCAGAATTACTACAATGGGGCTTCAATCGGAGGAGGTAGTGATCAGAAGAGGCACACGCCAGGGTTGTCCCTGTTCTCCTATACTCTTCTCATTATATATTGACCCGTTAATCAGGAAGATTCTTGCTTCAGATAAAATATCCCCTGTTATATCTCACGGACACACTACTAAATTATTGGCGTATGCGGATGACCTGGCAATTGTTACAAATAATCCGAATATGGCAATACAGGAATTAATTAACTTGGCTGAGCAGTTTGGGACCTATTCAGGTTATAAACTCAATACGGAAAAAACTATAATAATCTGTACTAAGAACATTCAGAAAAGGGATCCGAGATATGTAGACTCTGCAGTTTATTTAGGAGTTAAAATCAATGCTGATGTGGGTAAAATCATCCAGGAAAATTATCTGCCGGTACTAGCGTCAATGGATAAGGATCTGAGAAGAATCGATGTATTACATCTGTCTTTGATAGGTCGTGTGAACGTTCTTAAAATGACAATGTTCCCAAAATTATTGTATCTTGTCCGCGCTATTCCTTTACTAATTGATGAAGCCCTGATGAAAAAAATGGAAGCAGTGTTTTCACAGTTCCTATGGCAATACGGTAAAGTGAGAAGATCGTTAGCTAGACTTTCATTACCACTAGAGGGAGGTGGGCTATCGGCTCCTAACCTAAGACTGTATCACTGGGTCTGTTTATTGTTGCATATGAAACATCTATTGTGTTATGATACTCCGGCGCTGTCACCAGGTATTCTTAGAATACCCACAATACACGAATTATTAATCGGTGAAAAAGCTATGGGGATTTTAACTCGTGAAGTTAATGTGAGGTATTATAAGAGGAGTAAAAGTAAAGTGATGTTAAGTGTCTGGGGTGTATGGAAGCTGATGCTGAAATTTCTTAAGATTCCTAAGATTAATTGCACTTTAGACCTTTGGAACTCAAGCCCTTTTTTACATCTTGGACAGAACAGGAATAGCGCCCTTTGGAAAAGTTTGGGTATTCGATGTTTGGGTGACGTTATGTGTAAGGACGACCTGGTAGGGTTCGAGGTTCTGCAACAAAGATATGGTATCCCAATGAATCACTGGTTGTTGTATAATCAGCTAGAACAAACGGTGAAATCTCTAAGACCTAGGATTTTTATTCAGGAGTTAAACCCGATCGTTCAATATATAAGGAATGGGGGTATAAAAATCAAAATAGGTTATGGTCATCTTTTACAGGGCATGGAAGAGGATGTGGCGCAAGTAGAGAATGCCTGGGCTCTTAGAATTGGGGATCCAAATGTAGATGTGGACTATGCCCTGGTATTAAATAAGAAAATATTAAGAGCAACCAATTTAAAAGCACAACACTACAAGATGATTTTTAATCTTTATTACACCCCAGCGAAGTTGTTTCAATGGGGAAAAAGGGATACAGACAGATGTCCAAGATGTAATCATGGTCCGGCAGATCTAACTCATATGTTTTACTCTTGCCCAAATCTTAAACCAGTTTTAACTGAAATGGAGAAGTTTTTATCGGGGCTGCTAGAGTGCCAAATGTCTCTATCCCCAACTACTGTGTTAATCGGCAGGGATGAAAATCTTAAAGTCGTACATGAAGCCGAAGCTTTTATTTTTCTGTGTGTGGCAGTGTTAAGAATTCTAATAGCCGCAGCCTGGAAAGATCCTGTAGCCCCCTCATTTCAGATGTGGCTAACTAGACTGCTTGGGATCCATAATATTGAGGAGTGTCTATATAATTTTAAAGGCAAAAAGAAGAAAGACTATGGTAAAAAAATTTGGGCTCCTCTTAGTAATTGGAGGAAAACAAGATGAGGAAATCGAAGAGCCCTTGTCCGTATGTAACGAATGTAAAGATAATGTCTTTTTACCTATTTTACAATCTCAAATGTATTCGCTTTCAAGCTGATTGTTTTATAATACTTATGATATGTATTCTTGTATATGTGTTTCTTCTTAAATCCTTATGTCTGCATTTTATCATGATATTTTTATCCAACTGATATCGCATTTGTATTTATGATCTTTTTTGTATTCTGATCCATCTCAATAAAAAAAAAAAAAAAAAAAACAATTTTTGCCTGGACGTGGCCCAATTCGGCTTTAGACCAGTCCATGGGACGGAGTCTGCATTGGTGACTGTCTTAGATGATCTTCGGACACGTGCCGACCAGGGTCGAGCAGCCTTTTTAGTACTGCTCGACATGTCGGTCGCGTTCGACACGGTCAGCCATAAGATCATGATCGGGAAACTGGAGGAAGTGGGGGGTTGTCGTGTTGCCCCTTTAAGCTATGTTTAGAATTGTTTTGCTTTGACATTCCTTTCTGTCACAGGATTCTCTTCTAGCCTGCTGTGCTGACAGTTGCTGGGAAGAAGTCCTGTGTAGGTTGTACCCTACCCTGCTCCTGTGCTTTCCTTCCAATAAACTCATTTTTTCTTCTAAAATATTGAGTGGACTCAATACTACAATTTTGGCGACGAGGTCCAGGAAGCACTAGGAAACCCATGAACCCTAATGATTTCAATTTTAAGAATTTTTCGTATTTTTACCTATTTACAAAGAAGAAGCGTTTTTCTGAAAAATTATTTCTACACTTATTTCTTCGATGTTTTAAAGACTCTTCGATGTTTTAAAGACTCCTCACTCTAAGAAACATCTTTATTCTGCTTCTACTTTGACTGCCTCTACTTCGTTTGACTGCTTCGTTTGACTGCCTTCTCCACAGTACCCATGTGAGTAAGGATCTTGGTTATAATTGACCCCGAACTTCCATTTTATGCGCAATGATTTTAGAGATCTTGAATAATCTCCATTGCTTTGGCGCAGGGTCTGTACTTAACTTAAAAACCTTGTGGGTAAACTGTGCATCTTTTGAAAGTGCAGTAAAGCAGTTAGAGAAGCTGTTACCTTAACTTGGATTGAGCGCTTTCATTCTGCCTCGCTCTCCGATTCTCCGACATGCAGCAACGTTCGCTCTGATGCTCATCATACCATTGCGCTTTACGCACGTCGCGTGATGACGTAGGATGCCGGCGGCCATTTTGTGGTTTCCATAACAACGTTACCAGCTTTTCAGCGGTTCTTCGTACTCTTTAAGCATCTTTCAGCAGCGTTTCATCATTTTAAGGCAGTTTTCAACAGCGTTTCTTTTCATCTGCTAATCCATTATACTTCCACATTATTATTTCTATTTTAACACGAATTTTCGTATTTCCTTTGACATTCCTTTCTGTCACAGGATTCTCTTCTAGCCTGCTGTGCTGACAGTTGCTGGGAAGAAGTCCTGTGTAGGTTGTACCCTACCCTGCTCCTGTGCTTTCCTTCCAATAAACTCATTTTTTCTTCTAAATATTGAGTGGACTCAATACTACAGGGATGTCTGGTTTGGCCCTCGACTGGCTGGTGTCCTACCTTGGCAACAGGCACCAGATGGTGGCCCTGCCACCCTTCAAATCTAACATCAGAAGGGTTGGGCAGGGCGTGCCTCAGGGTTCGGTCATCAGCCCGATTTTATTCAATCTCTACCTCCGCCCCCTGATCAAACTGATAAAATCCTTCGGTATAGCAGTCACCAATTACGCTGACGACACCCAACTTATTTTCTCATTTGAGGGTAAGGAGGCTGTGTCTCAAGAGATCTTTCACCGCTGTATGTCCTCCACTGCAGAATGGTTGAGCCACAAGTCCTTGCAAATTAACAGCTCCAAAACAGAGGTGCTACACTGCTCAATGGATCGCCTCTTCCATCGAATTTTTGGCCTCCTTGCTTTCAGGGTACTACTTTGCCGGCTGAATCCGTTCGTAACCTGGGGGTGATGTTCGGCTCCAGCCTGCAGTTAGACGTGTCCGTGAACAAAACCGTGGCCACTTGTATGGCACTGCTGCGGATGCTGCGGAAGATTTTACCCATGTTCCCCGCGCAGACCAAGCCAGAGGTAGTGCGGAGCATCATCTTAAGTAGGCTCGACTACTGTAATGCACTACTTCTGGGGGCACACACGGCCCTGGTGGGAAAACTGCAGCGTGTACAGAACGCTGCTGCCAAATTGGCCCTTTCGCGCAGACGATCTGATTCATCCACTGCGGCACTCAGAGATCTTCACTGGCTGCCAATCCTTCAGCGGATTGATTTCAAAGCCCTTTGTTTGGTATTTCGAGCCCTTCATGGACAGGGTCCATCTCCTTTGCAGGACTTGTTCTCCTGGTATGTACCGTCCAGATCTCTCCGTTCGGCCTCTGCCTTTCTGGTGGTGGTTCCCAGGATTTTGAGGACCCGGATGGGAGGGCGGTCTTTTAGGTTCACCGCAGCGAGACTGTGGAATTCCCTACCTCTGTGCTTGAGAAGCATGGGAGATCTTAGGGGCATATTATCAAGGGGGTTTATCTCTGCTTTTTTGGCTTTAAAAGCCAAGAAAGCGGAGATAAAATTATCTCCCTATTACCAAGCTGCCGCTAACACCAGTTAGCGACAGCTAGTAGGAGATAGCGACCATCTTGGGCCCCACTTTGCATGTCAGTGATATTTATCACTAATGAGATGCAAAGTGGGCGTGCCGAGATGTTAGAGACTGAAAACAGTCGCTAACATCGCTATCTCCTATTACCAACTTTTGGAGATATTCGCGCTAAGCGGGAATATCTCCAAAAGCTAACACCTGCCCTGAGCAGTTCTTAGCCATGTTATCCAATGGGAGGTGGATAACATGGCTAAGAGCATTTGCTCGATAATGCATGAATATCGCTGACTTTTCAGCGATATTCATGCATTTCGGACGTTTTTTATCGCATTTGCGATAAACCTTGTTAATAGCAAGGTTTATCTGCGATAAAAATCGCCGATGTGCGGCGATAATTTTGTCTCTAAACAAGTTAGAGACAAAAATTATCGCTAGTTGTTGGTAATATGCCCCTTACTTCCTTCAAGAAAGCTTTAAAAACACATCTTTTCCCGAGAACAATGTAAGCTGGGCAGCTGCTAAACTGTGTATGTATCATCTAAGTCTAAGCGCCAGGATACCCGTTGGGTGACAGTTATTGCGCTATATAAATATATCTATACATACATGCATACATGATTAACAAGTTGCAATTGTAGAAGAAGATAGCATGAAGTCAATTGGAAAAAATGAGTGGATCTCAGAATATGAAAAGGATGATTTAATCAAAAAGCTTAAAGGGAGGATTTTGAAGGGCTGGGGAGAGAAGAAACCTGACATAGCTGAAGAAAGAAGTTTTGGGTAAGTAAGAAGTGAGTTGAGTGTAGAATCAGGATTTGTAGTTAGAGGTGGAAAAATTCTACCTCCACTTGGATTGAGGAAAAGGGTGGTAGATTTATGTCATAAAGGGCATTTTGGAATTGTTAGGACAAAAAAAAGAGTGAAATGTTCCTATTGGTGGCTGGGAGTTGATATTGAAGTGGATAGGGCTGTAAGAGAGTGTAGAGAGTGTGCAGATTCGGATAAGAGTTTAAGGACTAAGAGACCACAGTTATTACCCATGGAGTATCCAGACATGGTTTGGGATTTATTGGCAGTAGATTTTGCTGGTCCTGTACAGTAAAAGAGTGGTGAAAATAGATTTATTATTGTTTTAATAGACTATTGATATACTCGAAGATAGATAGTCATGGAAGCAGTATAAATATTAAAGGCATTTAATGCAGATACAGAGTAAAATCTGGTGTTCCCAATCAAGGCTCAGGATCAACTGGCAAACAGAGAATGCAAGGATGACAAGTAGCACCATGACATCAGCATATAAAGAATGTTGTCAATTAAAGGGAAATGCAAGCAGAAATGAGATAAGAGAATACAATATATCCTGGGTCCTTCTAACCAAAAGGTGAGGAAAAAAAAGAAAAAAAAAAGAAAAGGAGACAAAAAGAAACAAGAACATATGCACATGCTTTCCATACACAAACTCATTTGCACACAATATCATGAAGATAACTGGGTTGCTTTCTGATCCTTGGTGGAAGAACTCTGGTATCACCACAACTGGTGGAATCACTTCCAGATTGATTATCATTTGAAGAATGAGACTGAAGCTCACCACCATTGCCACCATTCGCTTTCTTGTAGAGGGCAACCCTCCTCAGGTTCCAGTGCTCACCATTGTAAAGCGTCACAAACTTATCATGGACCGACTTGACATTGAATGGGCCTCTAAACTTGGTTAAGCCCGAACAAACACAGCCAGGCTTCACTTTCACCCAATCATTCACTGACAATCTCTTCACACGTAACCTGTCACAAACCTTAGACTAGTCACTTCCTAAATCTGACTTGGATGCATTGCGACCCAGATCTGCAAGTCCAATGCACTCTTTCATCCAAGCTGGAACTAGTTTGGTTCCAGCCAAACGACCCCTCATCAAGAGAAACAGGACTTTACCAGTGACACCATTCATCGTAGTCCTATATGCCCAGACCAAGTCGTTAACCATGCTTCGCACACACCCACCAGAACTAATAGCCATCTGAATGGCACCCTTCACCATTCTATTAGCCCTCTCCACGATGCCATTGCCCTGTGGGTTGTATAGCGAGGTCCTGGTATGAACTATACCACAAGCATCCAAAAATTTGACCATATCCTCTGAAACAAGCTGCGTCCCATTGTCAGTGACCAATCTAACAGGGTAGCCCTCTTCCCTGAAAACCTCAGATAACACATTGATCGTCGATTTGGTCGTTATCTCTTTCGTAAATTTCACAACCAACCACTTTGAAGTAACATCAACCATAACCAAGGCAAATCTCATGTCCTGACTCAATGATGAAAAAGGGCCAATAAAGTCAAGACACACACGGTGCCAAGGCAAATCTGGATTATCAATTTTCCCAAAATCATTCTGAGACCCAACTCTCAATCTTTTTTCACTCTCAAAGCACTCTGTACACTTCTCCACCCACTCAGAGACCTGCTGATCCATTCCTGGCCACCAGAAGAACTCCTTAATTCTCCTTTTCGTAAAAGATTGCCCTAAGTGCCCTTCGTGTGCTACAAACCTTAATTCCCGAGGCGGATGAATTTATCATCCTTCATAATAACATTACCCTCAACATCCAGAATTGACAAATCATCAAGAACTTTCACAAAAGGACGAACAGCCAAAGGTAGAGAACTCTCTCTCCTAGAACCCTTCTCAATCAGATCCCTAACACACCTTAACACCTCATCATTAGCCATACAAGAGTTCCACCTGCCTTTGTTAATAGCACCAGTGCAGATATCAACTAATTCATCAATAGCCGCCACGGATCCTTCCTTTTGCATGTCCTCAACACCCAATTTGTCAACAACCTCCCAGGGTAAAGGAAGCCTTGGCAAACAGAAAATGCAAGGATGACAAGTAGCACCATGACATCAGCATATAAAGAATGTCGTCAATTAAAGGGAAATGCAAGCAGAAATGAGAAAAGAGAATACAACAACTATTTTAGAAAATGGGTAGAGTTAGAGGTTGTTGAGAAGGCAGATGTAGATACTGTAGTTAAGTTTTTAAGCAATGTGTTTTTGGAAGTTTGCCTAAAATGATTTTAAGTGATAATGGTACACACTTTACAGTATCAAAAGTAGAACAGTTTTTTTAATAGAAATGGTATACAACACATCAAAACTTAAGTGTATCATCCTTCTGAAAATGGTGCGGTTGAGCGATTTAATCGTAGTGATCAAAGGTACCATTCAAATTTCTTGCGAAAATAGGAACAATTTGGAAGTAGAAATTAAGAAAATGCTGTGGGGTTATCATTTAACACCATCTCTCACAGGATTTAGCCCTTTTGTTCTCATGAGAGGAAGAGAACCATTCATAAAAGGAAAACATGGGATGGATGGACATTACAAAGCATGTGGAGTGGTCACCTAAAGTAGTCAAGAAGAACATTATTAAAGCACAATTAGTGTACAAAAGGAATTTTGACAAAAAGAATTCAACAAAGGTGGAGGATTTAAAAGTGGGAGACTGGGTAAAAACAAAAAAATGGGGTAAAGTACCTAAAGGGGAAAGTGCGTTTTCTGCACCACTTAAAGTAGAAGAGTATTTGAGGAATTCAGCAAGATTAAGTGATAATCGTGTCTGGCACATGAGTTGTAGTGCTAAATGAAAAACATTGAAAAATCACAATGGGAGGATGTTGGCGGTTCTCCTATATTTGATGATTGGTTGTAGGAGGATGAGGTTGAAGATGGAATGGAACTGGAGGAGACAGTGGGTGTGCAGTAAGCTTTAGACACATCTGTAGAAATACCGGAACAAGTGAAAACGGGTTCAAGGAGATTGGGTAGAATGGAGAGAGTAATTCACACCCCTTACAAACTCAGTGATTGCGTGATGTGTCAATTTTATTGTTATTTTTATTTTGTAATATACATTGTATATAGTTATTTCTCTCTGTTCATTATACACAGGAGAGGGGATGTGTGGTGTTGATACATTCCATGTTTGGAATGTATCCTACATCACTGTGAGGTAAGATGGAATGGAGGGTAATGGGAGTTCTTGGGGGACACAGTTGCTTTTGAATGTTTCTTGGACAAGATGTACTTTGATATAAGTGCTATGCAGAGTTGTCAATAAAGATGCTTAAAGACTACTCAAGATTACCGGAGTATACTTTACTGTCAGGGAACTTGTTGTGAGCAGACATGGTGGAAAAGTTAAACTGCAAGGTTACACGACTTTGTGTGTGACTAACCTTTTGTTCTGTACCCCTCCTATTCAGCTTACATACACGTTGGTTCTTGCTCTCTTTTTCCGCTTTCCTCTTCCTTCTTCTTGCCCTTCCCCCATTCCCTTGCACTTTGTTATTTTACAAAAAGGAGATGTGTTAGGATTTCGAGAGCTGTTATAATCTCTGAAAACGGATTTGTGAGAATCGACCACATGAGGGCAGCATTGCACTGCAGGTGCTTAGAAAAAAAATGTATTCACCTCATCAAACACTACAAACAGACTCAATGATTGAAATATCTGGCTCCATAGTCTCTAGACACCAACTGAAAAGAAAGCATAAATGAGGTTGGATATAACCCCAACAGAAAGGCTAATGCTTAGTATGTGGAAAAGGAGAAATGTGTTGCTTACACCTGCCAGCAGCTATGCCAGCTTGCTATTAACCTTTTTGCATTAGAAGTCAAGTACTGTTTAAAATGTAATAAATGCCTTAGTATCACGTTGACAAAAATTGTTAAAAACCTTCTGATACATATTTGGTGGGAACATTATTACAGTCTAAACTCTCTAGTTACTGCTGGCATGATCAAAGAATATTGGGTTTATTTATGAGCCCTTGCGTAACTTCTGCGCCTACAGATTCGTCATCTCTTGAATAATCAAATGAAAGTATACCACACAAGGTATATATATATAAAATATATGTATTTACTCTAAACACAACCCCTCTAGTCTCTTTATGAGGCTAGAGACCAAAGTACAGTAAATTAGCACAGTATACGTTTTGCCCTAGGAGCTTCATAAACCATATACTAAGAAAGTGGTATAAGTACCGCTGTAAGCATAGAGAGTTCTGGGAAGGACATGGCTTTTGTAGTTCGGACTGGACTGTTCCCATGGGGCACAGGGTCAGAGCTGATTTGCATATCGCCATTGTCTAACCCAGGGTGGTGTGGAGTGCAAAAAAACGATGGATTTGGGCCCAGATCTTTGGACTGCGGTGAAGGTGTGACATTGATCCACATTCTGTCCATCACCTGTTTTGTTTGCAATTGCCGCCTTAAGTGCACTGGGGATGCTCAGACGTGGGTCCCAGGCACTCCACACCACTGGAGTCAAGCTAGCCGGGCTGATGAGAGGTGTTACCTCGAAACCGGTCCGGTCCTCGGATGCTTGATTCCGTTCTGGGAAGGACATGGCTTTTGTAGTTCGGACTGGACTGTTCCCATGGGGCACAGGGTCAGAGCTGATTTGCATATCGCCATTGTCTAACCCAGGGTAGTGTGGAGTGCAAAAAAACGATGGATTTGGGCCCAGATCTTTGGACTGGGGTGAATGTGTGACATTGATCCACATTCTGTCCATCACCTGTTTTGTTTGCAATTGCTGCCATAAGTGCACTGGGGATGCTCAGACGTGGGTCCCAGGCACTCCACACCACTGGAGTCAAGCTAGCCGGGCTGATGAGAGGTGTTACCTCGAAACCGGTCCGGTCCTCGGATGCTTGATTCCGTTCTGGGAAGGACATGGCTTTTGTAGTTCGGACTGGACTGTTCCCATGGGGCACAGGGTCAGAGCTGATTTGCATATTGCCATTGTCTAACCCAGGGTGGTGTGGAGTGCAAAAAAACGATGGATTTGGGCCCAGATCTTTGGACTGGGGTGAATGTGTGACATTGATCCACATTCTGTCCATCACCTGTTTTGTTTGCAATTGCCGCCTTAAGTGCACTGGGGATGCTCAGACGTGGGTCCCAGGCACTCCACACCACTGGAGTCAAGCAAGCCGGGCTGATGAGAGGTGTTACCTCGAAACCGGTCCGGTCCTCGGATGCTTGATTCCGTTCTGGGAAGGACATGGCTTTTGTAGTTCGGACTAGACTGTTCCCATGGGGCACAGGGTCAGAGCTGATTTGCATATCGCCATTGTCTAACCCAGGGTGGTGTGGAGTGCAAAAAAACGATGGATTTGGGCCCAGATCTTTGGACTGGGGTGAATGTGTGACATTGATCCACATTCTGTCCATCACCTGTTTTGTAAGCATAGAGACAAGGCCTAGGGCCTGTAGAACCACTGGGGCAACCAGGAACCACCCAAGGTAGGGACGCAGGAGACCCACGGGGGACGCGTGCAGTGTCTAAACACAGCCGCAAATCACCATTGACTTCTATGGCGAAAGTGAAAGTTACAAAGTTACAGATTTAGGACACTTAGGAGTGGAATGTGAGGGAACCCCTTCACTACTAGACACTTCGAGGGTCAAGACCCACGGGAGCACCCAAGTACTTGTGTTACCTCACCCATGGAAGCCGGGTGCATAGGTGACTTTTCGTGTCGGGTTTTGTCGTCGATTCCTATGGAGAGCTGCAAAGAAGTGCTGCAGGCGACCAGGAGAAAAGTGTCCAGTTGGATCCAAAGGTGGATCGGAGCTCAGAAGAACCGGAAAGCAGAGGGGACAGAGTCTGGGTCACTAGCAGCCAGTGTCCAGGATGGCGACAAGGAGATGCCAGACGATGTTGCGTGCTTTCGGGTGATGCAGGTGAAGCTTGACTCTTCAGCTGCGAGGTCCAGGAGGTGTCGACGACAACCAGGAGCTGGATTTGAGCTGTCCCATGAAGTATGTTGAGTGCTGCAGCGTTGGTATCCGGATTGGACCCAACAAGCCTTAGCAACAGCTACCCACGCAAGATGACAAGATTGGCTTCAGTGCAGACCAGCAAGGTCTGAGGGACTCACCCTTTGGAGGGGAGTCAGAGCACGTCTCGAGCAACCAGGAAAGCTCAATAAACAAAGGATTGTTCTTCATGGGGACACACTAGCCAACGGACTATGTAAATGTAAATGTAAATGTAAATGTATTTGAGCTTATATAGCGCACAGCTACCCACAAAGGGTTTCCCGGCGCTTGCTTAGGGAACCCGTCCTGGTATTCCCCTGTGAGATAACCCCGGCAGGGTATCCACAAGGACTAGGGATCTTGAAGGAGCCTTTGAGCTGCGGTGAAGAAAACAGGCCCACCGAACACTCGTGGAGTGTAGGCCTCTCAGCTTCGGTGCAAAAGGCAACAAATAGCCTAATGCGCAACTTCGGGAAACTTCGGGAAGTAGGTGCAGTTGCAAACTTGCAGGATGTCCAGGAGTTCTGGTGGTCCCACGTCTCTCGTGATAGCTACAGGTCTCAGCTTCGCTGGGGACTTGTGTCAGCCTCGGAGATGTCTGGAAGTCCATGTCCTGTGTCGCAGATTCTTTGGGATCCGGCGGGTGCCTCAAAAATGCAGACCGGCAAGATGCTTCTTTGGTGCCTGTTTGAACAGGGAGGTCACTCCTTGATCTCAAGGGAGATTTCCTCTGTCTTCCATTCGAAATAGAATGTCGAAGGTCCAAGATTTATGTTTCAGAGTTTTGTCCATGGTAATCTAAAGTCCTAGTGACTGGGTTCCTATACCTATACTAAGTTTAGGGGTTGGACTAACTCTAGGGTCCCACCAATGGGAGGACCTGGGGAAGGGGTGGTTACACCCCTTCCCCTTTGTCCAGTTTTGCGGAAGAGCTGGGGCTGAATGCCCAAGCAACCGGTTTGAACTGGGTAATGCATGGAGCACCTTGTGTACCCCAGGCAGCGTCTGAAAAATATTCACTGAATGCAACCCACCCTGCCCCAATACACTAAAGCCTGTCTGGGGAGGTTCTGGCACCTCCCTGGACAGGAAACCTATTGTCCAAGCCTCCCCTGCTGCAGTTTCGTTTAGCAGCAGGAGGTCAGACTTGTGTCTGTGGCAGCAGCATCCGTTTTGGTATGCTGGGTCTCATTAAACATTTACCGGGTGTACCAGTGTGTACATGTCTTCTCCCTCTAGAAGGGTGGAATTCTACCCCCGCCGCCAGAACTGGCCGTGGTAGGATTCCAAAGTGTTTGACACCAAACATGACATGTTTTGATAAATCCAAACCAAAGTTAGCATTAACGGCGAGGATTATAATGCACTGAAGAGTATATTGTATGGCTATATCATAGAACAGCTATAAGGAGGTATTTCCGAAAGCTGCAGAGAGGCTCAGTTTATGCTAGGGCACCCTCTCACACAAAACCGAGCACTCTGCCTTCAGGATTGTCAAGGCCTGCCATAGGAGTGACTTAGAGGTTAATATGTGTCTATATGTATAGGTAGATATAGGTATACTATATCTAAGTAAGGGGTTCTTACACCACCTTACTCACGCTGCAAGTGCAGACCTGTGGTGCTATTTTGGAAGGTTTCCCAGGAGTGGCATAATACATGCTTCAGCCCCTTGTAGGCCTCTAGGGTACCTATACCCTGGGTACCTAAGGTATCATATACAGGGACTCACAAGGGTAGCTCAGTAACCAATCTGGTATGTCCCTAATGTACATGCAATGAATTTAGAGAGAGAACAGCTAGGCTGTTTTCCTGATTAGCAGGGCCACAGCCAGACTAAAGACGATAAACCAGTGAAACACAGCAGAAAGTGTGGGTAAACATAGGAAGCAGATCCTACTCTCCTACACAACACCCCCCCCCCCTCAAACGCAGAGACATGAAACTAACCTTGACAAGTTGAGTCTTCATGTTCTATTTTTTTTTTTTTTTATTTTTTTTATTGGTTCAGTTCAAAACCGATATTGTTTCATATTCATAATACAGTTATACAGTTATACACTTCCAAAAGACATGGGGAAACAATAGAGACTATATAAATAAAAAAAAACAGTACAATAAGTGAGTATTACCAAATATAAAACAATATTGGTATTACGCTACAGTGTAAACCTTCATTGGTCTTGATACATACAAGCATCATTCCTCAACCCCCCGTGTGATCAATCATCGCCTGCCAGACCTTGATCCCCCTTTGCTTTTTCTTAATTGACTTAGTACAATATAGGTTGTATTCCAAGTAGAACACATTGTAAAATTTTGCTCTCCACATCTCATAAGCTGGAGCTTCCGGTTTCAACCACATTGAGGCAATGCACAGGCGAGCAACTGCCATCACCATGAATAGCAAGTATCTGTACTTGCGGTACGATAAGAACACATCCAGGTCACTAGATAAACCAAAGATAATCATTTCCCTGGAGATTATGACATCAGCTTTTAAAACATTTGAGAGATATTGTACAATGGATGCGAAAAATGGATTTAGCGCACTACAATCAGCAAATATATGAACAATGTCAGCCATGTTAGTTTGGCATCTAAAACATTTCCCATTATAACTGTTGCCCCACTTTGCCATTTTTGCAGGAGTATGGTAAAGATTAAATACAGTTTTGTAGTGCTGAGAACGTAAATTCGCCGATAGAATAATGTCAGTCGCGGTAATAATAGAATCTTGTAAGGGTACAGAGCTAGTAGCTAGCTTTATCGACCATTTGGACTCCTGCAGCACAAGGTCATCCTGATGTAATTCGAGTAGATAGTTATATATAATACCAATCCGTGTCGGTTTATTAAGTATTGCCAATAGCCCATTAGGCAGGATAGGTATTGAATTTAAATGTTTGAAAATAAAGTCTCGTAACTGTAGATACTTAAAAAAATCGTTCTGTTGGATTGCATAAGTATCTTTAAGCTCTTGAAAGGATGACATTACATCGTCTTTAAACAACGAACTAACCATTTTTAAGCCTTTTCCACCCCATATATGCATTCTATAGTCCCAAAATACAGATGGTAGCAGTTCCGGGGAGTCGCAAGGAGTATGATAGTTAATGCGACACAAATGCATAATTTTGCTAATCATACGCCAGCCCTTAAAAGCAGTGAACACCAACTTAAATGTGGTTCTCTTGTAGTAACTAGGTTCGTAAAAGCGGAGAAGCATCTGTCGTGCTTGTGGGCCAAGTAATAAATAAAAAATATCAGGGTCCTCAAATTGAGGTGGGTCAATCCCATCTACAGCAAACTTAATATACTGTAGCAAACAAGCCAAATAATATAATACAAAGTTTGGGACGCCCCAACCTCCCCTCAACATAGGAAGTGTCATAAATTTAGATGCCCGACGTGGGGATTTCCATCCCCATATGAAACTTTCAACCGTTGCTTGAAGTTTCCGCACTTCTAGGGGTGGTACCTCAAGTGGTACTGACCTAAAGAAATACAGTACTTTAGGGAGTATGGACATTTTAAGCATGTTGCGTCATCCCACCATAGATAAATGTAAACATTCGAGTTTCTCTAGTACTCTCCTACACAACACCCCCCCCCCCCCCTCAAACGCAGAGACATGAAACTAACCTTGACAAGTTGAGTCTTCATGTTCTAAGTGCAAATATCTGGAAAGTCCATCTGCACTGGCATGGTTACTCCCAGGTCTATGTTCCACTGTATAGTCTATCCCCTGTAGTCCATCCCCTGTAGGGAAATGGACCACCACTAAAGTTTGGGGTTTTCACCATTCATCTGTTTTAGCTATAAGAGGGTCTTATGGTCTGTCTGAACTGTGAAGTGAGTGCCAAACAAGTATGACATCAGCTTATTCAGAGCCCAAACCACAGCAAAGGCCTCCCTCTCAATAGCTGACCAATGTTTCTCTCTAGGGGTCAGCCTTCTGCTAATAAAAGATACTGGCTGGTTCTGACCTTCATCATTCAACTGTGACAGCACAGCCCCTACCCCCAACTCAGAACCATCTGTTTGAACAATGAATTATTTGGAGTAGTTAGGACTTTGCAGAATTGGTGCAGTGCACATGGTCTGCTTCAGGTCATCAAATGCCTTTTGACAGCTGGATGTCCACTGAACTTTCTTAGGCATTCTTTTAGAAGTTAAGCCATTAAGGGGTGTCACTATGGAACCATACCCCTTGACAAAACTCCTGTAGTACCCAGTCAGGTCCAAGAAAGCTCTTACCTGAGTCTGGGTGGTTGGAGCAACCCAGTCCATTATGGTCTGGATTTTGCTCTGCAATGGTTGAACCTGGCCTCCACCTGCAAGTTGACCCAGGTACACAACCTGACTCTGCTCTATCTGGCACTTAGTAGCCTTGATAGTTAGGCTTGCCTTCTGCAGGGCCTCCAAAACATTTTTCAGGTGGATAAGGTGATCTTCGCAGGTGGAGCTAACAACAGCAATATCATCAAGATAAGCTGCACTATAGTCTTCCAGGCCTGTTAAGACTGTTATTCACCAACCTTGAAATGTGGCAGGTGCATTTTTCAGACCAAAGGGCATTATCACAAATTGATAATGTCCACTAGGGGTTTAAAATGCTGTTTTTGTCTTGGCACCCTCAGCTGGTCTGATTTGCCAGTAGCCAGCTGTCAGATCAAATGTGCTCAGAATGAGCTCATGTGTTATGTTATGTTATGTTATGTTATGTTATGTTATGTTATGTTATGTTATTATAGGTCTTCCATAGCGCGCGGCTACTCCAAAGGAGTGTCCCGGCGCTTTGTGCTCCAGACCTATGAGAAAGAACAGACAAAACATAACAGTGAAAAAATAAAAAGGCAGAACCAAAGACGAGGCAAAAAGTCTATAGCGAGTAAAGAGCCAGGTCTTTAAACTCTTCCTGAAAGCGAGTAAATTGGACGTGGAACGCAGAGACAAAGGTAAGGAATTCCACAACTGAGGGGCCAGCAACCTGAAAGACCGTCCTCCGATGCGGGCTTTCTTCATACGGGGGACTACTGCCAGTGCCAGAGACTCCGATCTTAAAGATCGTGCCAGAAGGTAGAAAGCCAGCCTCTTTTGTAAGTATTGGGCTCCCGTAGCATGCAGCGCTTTGTGAGCCTGTGTCATGGCCTTGAATATTATCCGCTTCCGGACGGGGAGCCAATGTAGGGTTTGCAGTAGACTCGAAGCACTCGCTCGCCGATGCAGGCCGAAGATGGCTCGAGCGGCCGCATTCTGAGCCACCTGCATGCGCTGTAGGAGGTATTCCGGAAGACCAAGGTATAGGATATTGGCATAATCCAGTCTGGATCCGATGAGGGCCTGAACAATTGTTCTCCTATGTTCCTCAGAAAGCAGCGGAAAAAACTTCCGGAGCATCCTGAGGATACCGAAACATGTTCCTCTGAGAGTCAGCACCTGGGATTTGAGCGTAAGCCCGTTGTCTGTTTTAATTCCCAGGTTCTTGGCTGACTCAGAAGAATGAGCTGGAGGGAACATGTCGGCAGGCCACCACCCTTGCCAGTCCGGTTCCGATGGACATCCAAAGAAAAGTATCTCGGATTTATCTGAGTTGCACTTGAGGCTGTTCAGTTGGAACCAGTTAAAAACAGCCCCAAGGCACTCACGGATACTTTCGTCATCAAATTCTTCACCCTTCCGGCAGGTAAAGAGAAGCTGGGTGTCATCAGCATAGGAAACGATCTGGGCCCCATAGGACTCCACCAATGTCGCCAGAGGGGTCATAAAGATGTTAAATAGAGTTGGGCTCAATACTGAGCCCTGAGGAACTCCGACTCCCAAAGACGACATTTCGGCAGAACCGGGGGAGGCCCAGACCGTTTGTCGGCGGTTGGCTAGAAAGGAACGAAACCAACAGAGCACCGTCCCCCTCAGACCGATGTCATGCAGTCTTATGAGGACATCCTCATGGGGGACGGTGTCAAAAGCCGCTGACAGGTCTAACATAACTAGCATCACCCTACCTCCGACATCCAGCGTCTCCTTAACGACCTCTGAAACCTCCAGAAGCGCTGTTTCTGTGCTTAGATTAGGTCGAAAACCAGATTGAGACGCGTGCAGTAGCTCGTTGGACTCCCAAAAATTGGAGAGCACGCCGTGAACATGCTTCTCCAAGATTTTAGTGAGTGCCGAAAGGAGCGAGATGGGCCTATAATTGGCAGGGATTTCTGGAGCAAGGTTAGGCTTTTTAAGAAGAGGCATGACCATGGCCTGTTTCCATGAGTGTGGTAGGGCCCCCTGACTCAAAGAAAGATTCAGGATGGGGTTGGCTAGAGGGTTTACAACGTCTGCCATTCTGGCTAAAAATTTGGCAGGGCAGGGGTTACGTGGAGATCCAGATTTGAGATTCATCATCAGTGCTAATGATGAAGATACCGTAAGAGGCGGAAAGACCGCCAGCACAGGGCCAGAAGTGGGCGAGTGGGCTAGCTCCTCCGGCAAGATCGAGAGACCGACCGTCGGTCTAGGGGGAAAAGAATCCTGCATCTGCCTAATTTTAGTGGTAAAAAAATTAGCTATGGTATCGGCCCAGGTCTCAGTCGGGGCTTCCTGTGCTGAGTTAGATCGCAGGGTGGTGAATTCCCTAACAATCGAGAAAATCTCCTTACAGGAGTTTGCTGCTTCCTCGATTCTTTTAGCGAAATAGCATTTTTTTTCCTGAAGGACTAGTCTATGGTAGGATTTAATCATAGATCTATAGGTCAGCTTTGCCTTGGCATCATACTGAGCCCTCCATGTCCGTTCGGCAACTTTACATTGTCTACGGGAGTGGGCTAACCCCGCAGTAAACCAAGGTGCCGAAACCCGTTTGATTGTGGTTCGGGGAGGCTGCGCAGGGGCAAGCTCATTCAGTCTTACTAGGAGCCAGGTCTGCAGGGTTTCGAGGTCATTGTCCAGGTCACCGGTATAGGACACGGGATGGTTCAAAAGGGCCTGGGCTAACAGGTCTGGAGCCAACGATGGTATGCCCTAAAAGCACATCCCTGCTGTCTCATGGCGGTGGCTGCTGGTTTCTCAGTGCCTAGTATTAGAAAATGAGCTAGTCGATGGTCAGACCATAATACCGGCAACAATGCAGTCACCTCAACCGGGAGGGTGGAAAGGACATGGTCTAATGTATGACCTTTGTCGTGAGTCGGGCCAGAAAGATAGGGAAGCAAGCCCAGGGAGGACGTAACATCAAGCATTTTGATAGTATCCGGATCATAACAATCTTCCATATGGAAGTTGAAATCTCCGGCCAGTACACACTGCTCAGTTCTCAGGACAAGTGTGGAAATGACTTGCTGGAGTTCCTCAAAAAAGGATCCCGCAGGACCCGGAGGTCTATACACGAGAAGCCCCTTGACAGATTGTTGGGATGACAGGGATAAGGAGAAGGCAAGGGATTCGGCGCCCGTGATGGTCTCCGTATAAATGACAGAGCAAGTAAATGTTTTTTTCACCACAAGAGCCACTCCTCCCCCTCGACCCTTATCTCTATCTTGCCTAAAGATGTTGTACTCAGGGGGGATAGCGGCAGCAATGTCAGGATGGGAAGACTCATTAAGCCATGTCTCAGTTAGCATCAGGCAGGCAGGCTTATCAATGGTCAGGAGATCAAAGATCTCCTGAGCATGTCTGTGCATTGATCTGGTGTTAAGGAGTAAGCAAAGATGTTTAATGTTTCGCTCCTTCGTGTGAGATGTGGGAGGATGTACGCTAGTAAGATGCCAATTACAACCCGGGCATTTATGCTTGCCCCTATGGCAACCAGGAAAAACTGTGTGACAGGACTCCGCAGCTTTGTTCATGGAGTGAAGCTCCTGGGACGAGTAAGATAGCATGTTGCTATAGGGAAATGGAGTGTAGGGGAGAAGAGAGCCTGCCACGCCGTACGCGGAGGAAGAGGGGAGCTTTTTATAGCGCTACTAGAGCGCGAGGGCGGCGAGTCCTACCCCCAAGATGGCGGCCAAAGTCAGATCCCAGCCCTCGGCGTCAATACTCGGCCGAGGGCGGTCTGAATACCCAGGCAAGGGGAAGGGAGCAAACGAAGCGCCTAAGAGCGCTGGGAAGTCTCTAACAAAGACAGCAAACGCTTATTAATCAAGCGCAAAGCGCGAGCCTAAACTGCACAGAAATAAAATGACTATACAGGCAAGTCACAACACACAGGTAAAATGTGCAAGAATAGAGTGGAGACCTCCCGGCTTCCGCCTCAGGAGGGAAAAGGTAGTAGCAGATGGTAATCCCTAAGCAGACGCTCAGATTCCCTTTTATAGCGCTACTAGAGCGCGAGGGCGGCGACTCCTACCCCCAAGATGGCGGCCAAAGTCAGATCCCAGCCCTCGGCGTCAATACTCGGCCGAGGGCGGTCTGAATACCCAGGCAAGGGGAAGGGAGCAAACGAAGCGCCTAAGAGCGCTGGGAAGTCTCTAACAAAGACAGCAAACGCTTCTTAATCAAGCGCGAAGCGCGAGCCTAAACTGCACAGAAATAAAATGACTATACAGGCAAGTCACAACACACAGGTAAAATGTGCAAGAATAGAGTGGAGACCTCCCGGCTTCCGCCTCAGGAGGGAAAAGGTAGTAGCAGATGGTAATCCCTAAGCAGACGCTCAGATTCCCTTTTATAGCGCTACTAGAGCGCGAGGGCGGCGACTCCTACCCCCAAGATGGCGGCCAAAGTCAGATCCCAGCCCTCGGCGTCAATACTCGGCCGAGGGCGGTCTGAATACCCAGGCAAGGGGAAGGGAGCAAACGAAGCGCCTAAGAGCGCTGGGAAGTCTCTAACAAAGACAGCAAACGCTTCTTAATCAAGCGCGAAGCGCGAGCCTAAACTGCACAGAAATAAAATGACTATACAGGCAAGTCACAACACACAGGTAAAATGTGCAAGAATAGAGTGGAGACCTCCCGGCTTCCGCCTCAGGAGGGAAAAGGTAGTAGCAGATGGTAATCCCTAAGCAGACGCTCAGATTCCCTTTTATAGCGCTACTAGAGCGCGAGGGCGGCGAGTCCTACCCCCAAGATGGCCGCCAAAGTCAGATCGCAGCCCTCGGCGTCAATACTCGGCCGAGGGCGGTCTGAATACCCAGGCAAGGGGAAGGGAGCAAACGAAGCGCCTAAGAGCGCTGGGAAGTCTCTAACAAAGACAGCAAACGCTTATTAATCAAGCGCGAAGCGCGAGCCTAAACTGCACAGAAATAAAATTACTATACAGGCAAGTCCTTTGCCAAGTCCTGTTCTTGGTATTGGATGGGCATCAGTCCTGGTGACTGCATTGAGACCTCTGTAGTCTATAGAAAACCTCATCTCTCTCTTATCACCCTGGGTGTGAGGTTTGGGTACTAGGACTACTGGACTAGCCCAAGGGCTTTCTAACGGTTCAATTACTCCCACATGCAACATTTTCTGGACTTCTGTCCTGATACAGTCCCTGACATGATCAGGTTGCCTGTAAATCTTATTTTTAACGGGCAGACTCCCCAGTGTCCACTTCATGAGTGCACCAGGTAGTCTGACTTGGAGTCAAGGAAAACATATGTCTGTACTGTTGTAGAACTTGTCTGCAATCAGTCTGCTGCTGATCAGCGAAGCTGCCTGCCAAGGCTACTCCATCAACTGATCATCATCAGGGTTCTGAGAGATCAGGTCTGGGAGAGGGTCACTCTCTTCCTCCTGTCCTTTATCAGTAGCCATGAGCAAGCCCATGTCTGTCCTGTCAACATATGGTTTTGGTCTGTTAACGTGAAGCACCCTATGTGGGCTTCTGGGAGTTCCAAGGTCTACCAAATAGGTAACCTCTCCCTTCTGTTCAACAATAGTGTGAGGTCCACTTGTCTTGGAGAGCTGCTTGGGCCACAGGCTCCAACACCCACACTTTCTGTTCTGGCTGGTAAACAGATAGTACAGCCTTTAGGTCATGCCAGGCTTTCTGTAATTCCTGGCAAGCCTCAAGGTTTTTAGCTGCCTTTTTCATGTACTCAGCCATCCTGGAGCGGAGACCAAGTACAGAGTCCACAATATCATGTTTAGGGGGTTTGAGAGGTAACTCCCATCCCTCCTTCACCAGACAAAGTGGGCTTCTGACAGGGTGCCCAAACAGAAGTTCAAATGGGTTGTAGCCAACCCCCTTCTGAGGAACATCCCAGTATGCAAACAAAAGGCAGGGTAGCAGGACATCCCATCTCTGCCTGAGCTTTTCTGAGAGACCCTTAATCATACCCTTCAAGGGTTTGGTGAATCTTTCAACTAAAACATTGCATTGTGGGTGATAGGGTGTGGTGAACTTGTAGTTCACTCCACACTCCTTCCACATTGCAGTCAAGTAACTAGACATAACGTTTGCACCTCTGTCAGATACTACCTCCTTAGGGAAACCCACTCTTGAGAGCACTCCCAAGAGGGCTCTTGGCACAACAGGTGCTGTAGTGGTCCTAAGGGGAATAGCATCTGGGTACATGGTGGCATGATCCACTTCCACCAGGTTAAACCTGTTCCCAGATGCTGTCCAAGGATCCATTTGTCCAACAATATCAATCCCCACTCTTTCAAAGGGAACCCCCACCATAGGTAAGTGGTATAAGGGGGGCCTTTGTAGTGCCTCCTGCTTTACCACTGGTTTGGCAGGTTACACAGGAGCGACAAAACTCCTTGGTGTCTTCAGACATGTGGGGCCAGTGAAAGTGAGGGAGAATTCTATCCCAAGTCTTGTTCTGGCCAAGATGTCTTACTAAGAGAATATCATGGGCTAGTGTCAATACTCCACTTCAGACCAGGCTGAAGTTTCCAAATCATTACCAATCATTACCAAGCAAGCATTCTACAGGGAGGTCTGCACTGATCACAACCTTCTTAAGGCCAGTTACCCCCTCAACAACTGCCATGGCATGTGTAGTCCTGACATTGCTGGCGTTGATCACTTGGTAAGTTTCACCAAGTATGACTTGTCCATGGTTCACAAAGTCTGGTGTCATCATTGTGACAATTGGCCTTGTGTCCCTGTATGCCTCAGCCTTTTTCTCATTAAACTCATTTTTCTCATGTTTTAATTTAATTTTATTTATTGAACCGATTTTTAGTTAACATAATATTTGTCTGTATTTGCCCAATGTATTTGGACTCACAGAGGAGGTCATATCCATGCCTCCATCACAGATCAAAACAGCTTGAGTTTGCACTCTGACTAGGCCAGAGTCCATCTCGGATCCCAAGGTTAACCCTACTACACCCTTCTTCTGGGAACCACCACTTGTAGCTGTACTAGGGGGAACAGTTGCCTTAGGGGTAATGGTGGCTGGAGTGTCTCCTTTTTGGTCCAATCACTAGTCCAGTGACTATTATGTTTAAAAACTTTGCACCAGGGTTTCTTTGGGCCTTCTTTCTTTTTAGAAGATTGGAGACCCCCACCATGAGAAGCTTCTTGGGGACCTTGTGAAAACTTCTGGTCTTTACCTTTCTCCCCACCTATTTGATCTTGCTTCTTGTGGTCACCACCTTGGTTCCGTACCTTCTGCTTCACCCTGGTTCTGACCCCTTTGTCTGCCTTCTTTCCCAACCAGTTCTTGGGGAGAGGTTAGATCAGAGTCAACCAAGTGCTGATGCAACAGCTGGTTCTGACAGGTATTAGGAATCTGTTCTCTCATGATTAGATTATACAATCCTGTATAATCACACCCTTTACTGCCCAGTAACCAGCCCTCCAGAGCCCTAGTAGCACAATCTACAAAGTCAACCCAGTCCTGAGTCTGCGCCTTCTGGGTGTCTCTGAACTGCAACTTATACTGTTCCGTGGTTAAGCCAAACCCATCTATCAGAGCACTCTTCATGACATTATAATTGTCAGCATTCTCTTCTCTTACAGGGAGGAGTTTATCTCTACCTTTGTCTGCAATGGAGAGCCACTAGATCGCTGCCCACTGCCCCTGGGGTATCTTCCGTACTTTGCAGGCCCACTCCAGTGCAATAATCCAGTTGTGGATGTCATTCCCAGTCTGATAGGGAGGGACAATCTTGTTTAGGTTTCTATGGTCATAAGACCTATCCCTACCACTAGGGATATTGCTGCCACCATGGGACTCTAGTCCCATCTTTTTTTTCTCTCTCTCTCTCTCAAGAGCTAGGGCCTCTTTTTCTAAGGCTACTTCTTGTCTCCTTATTCTAAGCTTGGCTTCTCTTATCCTAGCTTTGTGTTCCCTCTTCTCAAGTGAGGTACCCCTCCTATGAGAAGAGGCAGAGGACCCTATAGATGTACCATAATGGTTAGATTCCACTAAAGGTGATGTGGTCCTTCCTGGAACACCACCAACTCTGCATGGTGGGACAAGGCGTGGGCCACCTTGGCATTCCTCATCTCCGTTCAGAGCTGGATTCCCCAGGTCTAGATGATTATCTACATCCTGGTCTTCATCATTGTTAGAGTCCTGGAGAGGCAAATCTCCAGTGTTCTCTTCCTCTGATGTACCCACCTCATTGCTTACCCTTGCAGGATCTGATGCTTTCATAAAGTCATCTAGCAACAACACCTCTATAAGGCGTTGGGTATTGGGATTTTGCCTTGGCTTCAATTTTCTCGTGGAACACAGAGCCCTTAACTCTTGAAAAGGGAATGTGTCATATTTTAAATGTCTGTACCTGACTGACATCTGGAATAGACCCACTGGGTCCCTCCTTTGAAGACATGACTAGTGAGGTGTGGTGTGTGCACCTACCTACACTACTTGGTTTCCTACTAAACCTCTCTTGAGTTGTTAGTCAGGGTGTGGTAGGCACTTGAGACTCAGAACTCTAAGTTCAGTAGAACTTACTGTATTATAAGCTTGTATTATATGTACCTATGGTACCTTAGTGATTTTTCAAATGATATTCTCAAGATTATCCGGTAAAACAATGCAAGCTGGAATCCCACACACTCCACACCAATGTGAGAAGTTAATAATAATAATAATAATAATAAAGCCATTTCTAGAGCGCCTGGCTACACATAAAATAGTGTGTCCCCGCGCTAGATTGCTGCTATATCTCAAGAAGCATAAGAAAGAGAGAGCGAAACCAAGGTCAGAGAGAAGAGAGAGAATTAGATGACTGGAAACAGGTGAGTTTTAAGTTTTGCACGGAATCTGGTTTCCGAAGGTTCCATTCGGAGGTCAAGTGGTAGTTCATTCCAGTGCTTGGGAGCTAGGTGCCTGAAAGAACGACCTCCCATCCTGGCTCTGCGAGTACGGGGGAGTTTAAACAGCATCGCTCCGGACGACCTCAAATTCCGGGTGGGGCGGTGAATAGTGAGGAGCTTTTGCAGATAGCCTGGGCCTTTGCCCTGGGCGATGCGATGCGTAAAGCATAGAGCTTTGAATTTAATGCGTTCCTTGACCGGAAGCCAGTGAAGCTTTGCTAGAGCATTCTTCCCAGATGCTCTACGAGGCAGGTTAAGTACCAGGCGGGCGGCAGCGTTTTGTACGCACTGCAGTTGGTTCAGGCCTTTTTTACTTAAACCTAGGAGCAGGACATTGCCGTAGTCAAGGTGAGGAGTGACTAAGACGTGGCAAGTGTCTTTCTGGCGTTGATGGGGAGAAGGTCAAGGACTTTACGGAGGGTTTTTAGTGTACTAAAACACCTACCCGTGACTTTGCTAACCTGAGACCTGAAAGAGAGATCCGAGTCGAGCATCACTCCAAGGTTTCTGACAGAGTCGACGGGAGAGGGAGAATTGCCCAGTTCCGCGGGCCACCACATGTGCGACCAGGCAGTTGGGGATTTACCAACAACTAAAAGTTCAGTTTTTTCTCCATTCAGGCGCAAACAGTTGTTATTCATCCAAGTTGCCACTGATGACAGGCATTTGGAAATGTTGATGGCATCTTCCGTGTGGTCGAGCGTAAGCTTGATCATCAGTTGGGTATCGTCAGCATAGGTGACAATATCCACCCCGAAAGCTTCAACTATATGAGCCAGGGGTTCTATATAGCGGTTGAACAAAGTAGGGCTCAGGCTGGAGCCCTGTGGAACCCCATGGCTCAGCTTCCGGGTGGAGGATTTAAAAGGGGGACAGTACTTCTGGAAACTCCTATTGGCCAGGAAAGATTTAATCCAGGCATGGGCAGATCCCTCCACTCCCATGTCGGAGAGGCGAGACAGCAGCGTTGTGTGCAGCACGGTGTCAAAAGCTGCACTTTGGTCTAATAAAACCAACGCTGCTGTCTGTCCTTCATCCGCCATCTGTCTGAGGCACTCAGTGGAATAGAGGACGGCTGACTCCGTCGAGTAGCCGGTTCTGAACCCCGATTGAGTGGGGTGGAGGAGATATTTCATGAGTTGCCCGTTTACCACTTTTCCCACTATTTTCGAACAGAAGGGAAGAAGGGAGATGGGACGAAGATTTTGAAGTTGGGAGATGTGGACATTGTTTTTTTTTCAAAGGGATGACCTGGGCTGTTTTCCATGCATCAAGCATGTGGCATTCTTGGAAAGAGAGAGTGACGATATGGGAAATCTGATCTATCATACTCTCCAAGACTCCCTTACAGTGATTGGGGGGACACACGTCACAGGGGGAACCAGACTGCATGCTGTTAGCAATATTCAGCAGTTCCTGTCTCTCAGGTACTTTAAAATATGTCAGGCGAGGTTTAACAGTGGAGTTATCTCTGACTTCCGCATGTTTGCTTGAGGAATCAACGTCGTCTGTGAAAGTGGCATGGATTTTGTCGACCTTGCCAACAAAATGACCAGCTATGGAGTCACATAGCTCGCTGGAGTAGGTGTCTTGCGATTCGAGTCTGGTGGGACCATTAACTCTTTATAAATGGCAAAGAATTCTCTAGTGGGGTTGTCGGTGGATTCTATTCTACCCTTGAAGTGGGCGCCTTTCACTGCTCTTACAAGTTTATGATATTTTTTTAGTACTGTTCTATAATGTGACTTACATTCTATGTTGTAACTTTTCCTCCATTGTCTTTCCAAGTTTTTACATTTAACTTTGGCTATTTTGAGTTCTTCAGAGAACCAGGGGTCAGTTTTGGTCTGTCTTGCGGGAGGTTTGTGTGTCCAGGGTGCTACCGTATCTAACGCATTGGACACCCACCTTTCATAACTATTCCACGCCTCCTGTAAGGTATTACTAGGGGGCGGGGGTTTCTCAAGTAGGGCAAGTTTAAATGTCTCCTGCTTGAATTTTTTTCAATCTCTGCGTTTCTGGGGTAAGGGATTATTAGATTTGATTTCTGACGGAATACCTTCTATTCCGAACGGAATGATAAAGTGATCAGACCAAATAGTTCTGATCGGGGAGGAGACCTTAACACCCTCCCAATTAGCAAAGATGGGGTCCAAAGATGCCCTAATTGGTGCGAGGGGGATTTAGATTGTAGGTTAAGCTCTAGGGATTTCAATGCTTCTGCCACAGCCTGTGCCTCCCCACATTTAGTATTTTCGAAGTGGAGGGTTAGGTCACCCAGAATGAGAAATTTTTTGTATCGAAGTGCCGGCTGGGTTATCAGTTCTATGAATTGGTCGCCAAACTGTGCTGCCCCTCCGGGCGGGCGGTATATAAGCAGTCCGTTAATGATGTTTTTGGGTCCTGCTTTTATTGTGAAAAAAACGCTCTCGCTATTAGGTAGCGTAGCCTTCAGTAAGGTACAAACTAAGGGGCCGATCAGGATCGCGGACGGACTTGCGTCCGTCCGCGACCCCAGAGCAGGAGGGAACCTCCGCATGGCATGCGGAGTTCCCTCCTGTGCAATTAGGATGTGACCGCCACCCTGGCGGTCACATCCTCTATTTTTAACATTGCGGAGGGTGCAGCTTCAAGCTGCACCCGCGGCAATGTTAAAAATGCACGCATTGCTTTTGCATGCAGAAAGAGGCAGGCACCGTGCGGTGCCTGCCGCTTTCTGCATGCAAATGCAGGGGGGTACCATAGGTACCCCCCATGTGCACCCCCCACCCCCCCTTCACCTAGGGGGCCCGCAACGGGCCCCCTAGGTGAAGTTCCGTATGCTTTTCCACGGCGGGAAACGCGCCGCGGAAAAGCATAATTCACTGCCCATCCTAATATGGTGGACGGTGTCTGAGAGACACCGTCACCATATTAGAGCTTTTCCGCCGCGGTTGTAAGCCAACCGCGGCGGAAAAGCTGCGGACGGAAACCAGGACCCACCAGCCATCCTAATGTGGCGGTGGGTCCTTGGTCAGTCCGCTGCGGTTTTTCCGCATCCTCGGGGCCGGCGGTGGCTTCCGCCGGCCCCGAGGATGCGGATAAACCGCTATCCTGATCGGCCCCTAAGTCTGTTTTATAGATAAGAGCTAGCCCTCCACCTCTCTGTCTGGCATGGCATATGATGTCCACTATTCTAGTGGGCACCTTGCACCAGTCCAAACGACCCTCATTGATGGTAGGTTTAGACCACTTTTATAGAAAGCTATCCTAGTGGTAGCTGTGGAGAGCAGCCTTCAGGCTAAGTCTTGAAGGAATGTAAAGCAGCTTGTTTTACCAGTCTATAATCTCTTGAATAATCAAATGAAAGTACACCACACAAGGTATATATATAAAATATATGTATTTATTCTAAACACAACCCCTCTAGTCTCTTTATGAGTCTAGAGGCCAAGGTACAATACAATAACTTAATTAGCACACAGTAAATTAGCACAGTATATGTTTTGCCCTAGGGGCCTCACAAACCATATACTAAGAAAGTGGTATAAGTACTGCTGTAAGCATAGAGACAAGGCCAAGGGCCTGTAGAACCGCTGGGGCAACCAGGAACCACCCAAGGTAGGGACGCAGGAGACCCACGGAGGACGCGTGCAGCGTCTAAACACAGCCGCAAATCACCATTGACTTCTATGGCGAAAGTTGAAGTTACAAAGTTACAGATTTAGGACACTTAGGAGTAGAATGCGAGGGAACCCCTTCTCTACTAGACACTTCGAGAGTCAAGACCCATGGGAGCACTGAAGTACTCGTGTTACCTCACCCAGGGAAGCTGGGTGCAAAGGTGTCTTTTCGTGTCGGGTTTCGTCGTCGATTCCTACGGAGAGCTGAAAAAAAGTGCTGCAGGCGACCAGGAGAAAAGTGTCCGGTTGGATCCAAGGGTGGATCAGAGTTCAGAAGAACCTGAAAGCAGAGGGGGCAGAGTCTGGGTCACTAGCCAGTGACCAGAATTGCGACAAGGAGATGCCAGCCGATGTCGGGTACATTTGGGTGATGCAGGTGAAACTTGATTCTTCAGCCACGAGGTCCAGGAGGCGTCGACACCAATCAGGAGCTGGATTTGAGCTGTCCCACAAAGGATGTCGAGTGCTGCAGTGTCGGTATCCGGATTGGACCCAACAAGCATTGGCAACAGCAATCCCCGAAAGATGACAAGATTGGCTTCGGTACAGACCAGCATAGTCTGAGTTACTCACCCTTTGGAGGGGAGTCAGAGCACGTCCGGAGCAACCTGGAAAGCTCAAGAAACAAAGGATTGTCCTTCGTAGGGACCCACAAGCCAACAGACTAGGGATCGTGAAGGAGCCCTGAGCTGTGGTGAAGAAAACAAGCCCACGGAACACTCGTGGAGTGTAGGCCTCTCAGCTTCAGTGCAAAAGGTGCTAGGGCAAGGGCAACAAATAGCCCAATGCACAACTTCTGGAAACTTCAGGAAGTAGGTGCAGTTGCAAACTTGTAGGATGTCCAGGAGTTCCGGCCCCACGTCTCTCTCTTGATAGCTACAGGTCTCAGCTTCACTGGGGACTCGTGTCAGCCTCGGAGATGTCTGGAAGTCCATGTCCTGTGTCGCAGATTCTTCGGGATCCTGCGGGAGGCTAAAAAATGCAGACCGGCAAGATGCTTCTTTGGTGCCTGTTTCACCTCAAGGGAGATTTCTTCAGTTTTCCAGTCGGAATGGCACGTCGAAGGTCCAAGATTTAAGTTTCAGAGTTTTGTCCAGGGTAATATAAAGTCCTAGTGACTGGGTTCCTAAGCTTCTATTAAGTTTAGGGGTTTGACTAACTCTAGGGTCCCACCTATGGGAAGATCTGGGAAGGGGGTGGTTACAACCCTTCCCCTTTGTCCACTTTCGCGCCAGAGCTGGGGCTGAGTGCCCCAGCAACCGGTTTGAACTGGGAAAAGCATGGAGCACCTTGTGTGCCCCAGGCAGTTTCTGAAAAGCATTCACTGAATGCAACCCACCCTGCCCCAATACACTAAAGCCTGTCTGTGGAGGTGCTGGCACCTCCCTGGACAGGAAACCTATTGTCCATGCCTCCCCTGCCGGAGTTTCGTCCAGCAGCAGAAGGTCAGACTTGTGTCTGTGGCAGCCGCATCCAATTTGTGATGCTGGGGCTCTTTCAAACATGTACTGGGTGTACCAGTGTGTACATGTCTTCTACCTCTAGAAGGATGGAATTTTACTCCCGCTGCCAGAACTGGCGGGGAGGGGAGGATTCCAAAGTGTTTGACACCAAACACGCCATGTTTTGATAAAGCCAAACCAAAGTTAGCATTAACCACGAGGATTATAATGCACTTAAGAGTATATGGTATGGCTATATCATAGAAGAGCTATAAGGAGGTATTTCTGAAAGCTGCAGAGGGGCTCAGCTCATGCTAGGGCACCCTCTCACACAAAGCCAAGCACTCTGCCTTCAGGATTGTCAAGGCCTGCCATAGGAGTGACGTATAGGGTTATATGTGTCTATATGTATAGGTAGATATAGGTATACTATATCTAAGTAAGGGGTGCTTACTCCACCTTACCCCGGCTGCAAGTGCAGACATGTGGTGCCATTTTGGAAGGATTCCCAGTGTTAGCATAATACATGCTTTATCCCCTGGTAGGACTCTGGGGTACCTATGCCCTGGGTACCTAAGGTACCATATACAGGGACTCACAAGGGTAGTCCAGTAACCAATCTGGTATGTACCTAATGTACATGCAATGATTTTAGAGAGAGAACAGCTAGGCTGTGGTCCTGATTAGCAGGGCCACAGCCAAACTAAAGTCGATAAACCAGTGAAACACAGCAAAAAGTGGGGTAACCATAGGAAGCAGATCCTACTCTCCTACACTGGGCACCTGTAAAAGCATCCTTTCATGTTGTGCTTGTTGTAAGGCTTTTCCATTTTAAGCAACATGCAGGTGAAAACAAATGTTTGTAGTGTATTGTTCTTACTTGCCACAACATTGCCAAATAAGGCTCTGCACCAGCTAACAAGGCTGGCAAAATATTTAGCAAGGCTAGTTTCGAAAACAGCTGTGGTGAACACGGTTCAGGCTTTTGAAAAATTGAAAATAGGCACCAGGTAGTAGTGAATAGACCCCTAGAGGTATGGACTTTAAGCTCTGTCAATTTTCCGCCCATCGTTTCAATTGGCTCCTCTCACTGTCCTTAGTAAATTGTAGCTTTTAATTCGTGAATAGGATTAGTACTGCCTCCTTAGTACCTCTCTCTCTTTTGCTCTTACCTCCCACAAGGACAACCCCCTCTTACATGTGTCAATTCAATTTGTCTTTATTCGATCATAATCATAAAAGACACATATAGACAATACAATATAGTAAAATGACAAAAAATATATTTTTTAAAAATATTAAAAAGCATTCCATAATAAGATTCCATTAAAATCTAAGAACATACCAATACTATAAGGCGATTATATTTTTTTAAAACAAGAAGAGAGTTCATGATAAAAAAATATTTAGATCCATAATAACGCAAGTTTTAGTTAGACACTTCGGGCCCGATTCACAGAATGAACTTAAGACTCAATCCTAAATTTACTACTATTTTGGTATTCGCAGAATGCACTTACTACTTTTGGCATTCACAGAATGCACTTACTACTTTTGGCATTCACAGAATGAACTTACTACTTTTGGTATTCACAGAAGTTAGGATTTTGTCTTAAGTTTGTCTTAAGACAGACTTAAGACAGACTTAAGACAAACTTAAGACAGACTTAAGACAGACTTAAGACAAAATCCTAACTTCTGTGAATACCAAAAGTAGTAAGTTCATTCTGTGAATACCAAAAGTAGTAAGTGCATTCTGTGAATGCCAAAAGTAGTAAGGGCATTCTGTGAATACCAAAATAGTAGTAAGTTTAGGATTGAGTCTTAAGTTCATTCTGTGAATCGGGCCCCACATTATTATAAGCTAATTGGTTTACAAGAGACTAAGAAAACAGCAACACTCAATAAAATCATGTTACATAGTACCGTGCAAACTATGCCTTCTGAGGGCCCAAGCCCAACTCCAAAATGTAGCCATAGCAATAACTACGACTTCACTAGTATATGTTTTTAAAATACGCAAAACCGTTTGACAAGATCTTGTTCCAATTTTAATGCAAACCGGCTTGAGCCATTTATGACGAGGGCCCTTGTATGCAGAGCACACAAACAGAACATGGTAAGGGTCTCTTCCTGACATGGGCAAATGGGACATTTTGTATCTTGATCCATCCCCCACTTTTTCGTAAAGGATTTTAGGGGGAGAGTGCCCACTCTAAATTGGTGATAGAGTTTCCTGTCACCAGGACTCCAGCCTACATTCACACTTGTGATCCAAAAAGAGACGTGTTAGGGAAACACTATTCACCAGTGACAGAGACTTCTGACAAACCATGTCCCTGTATAAGGCTTTAAAATCTTGTTTTGAGGGGAAAGAATTCCCTTCTGGGTCCTCCCACAAATGACTGAAGCCCATATTCCATAATGTAGCCTTAATCTTTAGTAACCATATGATTTCATTGGATTTATCAGCTTCTCTAATATACTTAACAGCTTTTGTATAAGGAGCTAACTCCGGGGTAGTCCAAAGTCTTCGCCAATAGGCAAGAGGTCTAACACCTGCAGCCTCCTCAAAGGGAATACAACCTAGATCTGAGAGTAAGGGTTTAAGTGGTGTCGATTGAGGAAGGCCGGTCAATGCACTTAGAAACTTGTTCTGGGCTAGGACTAATGGAGCTAGATTTACGAAACCCCATAGTTCCGCTCCATAGATTATTGAAGCTCTAACCTTCCCTTGGTATATAGTTAGAACCAGTGCAACTGGTTTAGTTTGGGATAGCAGGTGTTTTTTTTAAAAGGGCCCCTGCTAGTTGATTATGCCTTAAGACTAACAGATCCATCTGTGGCTTCCAGTTCATCCTTTTGCCCATAGTAACGGCCAGATATGTAAAGGAGTCAGTTTGTTCCCGGAACGCATTGTCCATTTCTACTCTGGCTTTCACTATTTTATATTCATGCAGGACCATGAACTTCATCTTGTCAACATTGACTACTAGATCATGGTCATTGCAAAATAGGCTAAATCAGCCAAGGCCTCTTTGCAGACCAGATTGTGTTTTAGACAGAATTAAAGTGTTGTCTGCAAACATTAAAAGAGGAACCCTCAATCCAGCAAGAGTAGGGGCGTCCGTAGGATATTCAGTATAGTATGAGATAACATTATTTATGAACAACGAGAAGAGGGTAGGGATCAAAACACACCCCTGCCATACTCCTTTGTTCACAGGAAAATGTTCTGTTAACTCACCCTGTTGTCCACATCGGACTTGGGCATATGTAGACTCATGTAGTTTTTAATAAATGATAAGAACTCAGCGGGCCTCCCTACTTCCTTAAGTCTGTCTCACATCGTATTGCGGGGCACTAAATCAAATGCAGATTTAAGATCTATAAATGCTGCATAGAGAGTCCCCCCTGCTAAAACCACTATATTCCAGTATATCAACATGAATCTAAAAACTTGGTTGATAGTGCTAACATGGGAACAAAATCCTTCTTGATAGGTGGATATGATTTCATTATCATCAATCCGCCTATTTACCCTACTTAGCACTAATCTAGCCACATTTAGCTGATTTTGCATGGTGTCTATAAGGCTTATGGGCCGATAATTGGTTGGGCTGGTGCGATCCCCCTTTTTGTACATGGGGATAATTTCAGCCCCACACCAGGATTCCGGGATGGGGGCAACTCTCTCTAGTCAAGCCATTGGCAAAAATAAGAATATATTTAAGCCAGTTCTACCGGTCAGATTTAAATACATCTGCCGGGATACAATCCTGGCCCAGGGCCCTACCTGCTGCTACCCCATCAAGAGCATGCTCAATTTCCACTAGGGTGAAGGTTAAGACTAACTCCGGCACTACACATAGGTAATGCCCAGTGCAATCTTCAGGCAATAAAAATTGGGTCTGATAATGTGCAACCCACATTTCTGGGGGGACTTTGTTAACTGGTAGAGGACTGGCGTTATAGCTACCCCACTTAATTAATTGCCAGAATCGACACCAGTTTTTCCCATTACTTGCATCTAACAAGTCCCTCCATCTATTTTCGTCATAGGCCTTCTTTGTCCTTTGTTGGGTTGCCTTATATTAGACATTAGTTTCCTAACCTCCTGTGTTGGTCCTGCCCTTATTGCTTTAGCCAAATCCTTGTAGGCTATCCTACATGCCCCATCATACCATTTTGCTGATTTATGGATAGGGTGCATATTGGTTCTTTTTCTGGTTTTTGTAAAAAAAAAATCAACTTAGCAAACAGGGCCTTTGTAAGGGCTGGGAGAGTGGCCTCATTAAAGTCAAATTGAGAGAGGGCTGCAAGAGAGTCTGCACCTGTTGATTTAATCTGGGCCATAGTGCCCTCATCCTCAGAGACCTGTGCCCATTTTAATCTACGGCAGTCGTTAGACATATTTACGTCTGCTGTTACAATATCCGTACTACCCCTCGACGATGAGCAATGCTTTACCTCTAATGTCAGTATCAGGGGGTCATGATCGCTCTCTGATCTTTTCAAAACCTCCATATCCCTTAACCTTAGCCAAAATTCTAAATAAATGAGGAAGTAGTCAATCCTACTACTTCTTAGCTCATTATTAAAAGTGGGGTTACCTTTACTATCTGATTTAGATCTTCTGTTAACAGCCCGAAGCCCCCTCTCCAATGTTAAGCTTTTTAACTGTAGAACGGCTTCTGTCCATTTATTAATTGTGGGGGAGCATTAAGGACGGAACACCCTAAATAGCATCCTCATCACTAGTAAGGCTCCTGTCTTCTAAGCCAAGTGACTCGAACGTGCAGTTAAAATCCCCGCAATAACCCAATTACGTGAACCTTTTAATGATTTAATATAAGTGTCCAGGCTAGAGATGGTCGGTGAAGCCTTCCAACCCACCAGCCCTCTTGCATAGACATTTATCAATATGAGTTTGGGCTCGTAATCAGAATTTATTTTAATAACCTTTATATCCGGATTGTCAATCCCTAGTTCTTCTACCTGATAACCTGCCTGTTGTCTGACCCAGATGGTTAATCCTCCTGAGGGTCGCCCTTTAGAACTTGCAATTGCTGGTTTACCAAATGCCAAGTATCCTGGCTGAAAAATCGTGCTCAAAGACCAGGTCTCCTGGAAGGCAATAACATCATAGGACTCTATGAAAGTGGACCAATCAGAGGAACTAGTCTTCGATAGTAGACTAGCAATATTCCATGATAAAATGCTTAATGCACTGAGACTTAATCCTTCTCCTTGTTTTATCGGTACCAAATCCTCAGTATCCTGTGACCCACTAGATATTACTAACTGAGGGTTTAAGTCTATCACAGGGGGAGCAGCGAGTTGGATAATAGGATTCTCTATCACTGATGGGACTACAGGCAACAGTCAATCACAAGCATCTAAGCCAGACAAAGAAGCAAATCTATTGACTAAGTTAAGTTCAAAGGGCCGGCCTGTAACCCTATAAGGCTCATATCGAACCCCTCCTCCATGCGGGGAAGATGAAAGGGGTCTATAGAACAACCCTGAAGGCAGAAGAGATATTTTTGCGGGGCGGTACCCTTAGTTTCCACTCCCGAAATGCTCCAATAGGAGTGTCCAACCCAAGATGAGCGTCTGGCAATTATCAATTGATCACAAATATCCCAGCCCCATATTCCGGCTTCCTTCAATTGTACAGTGACCCAGTGCATTGTTTTGGCCATTAACTGGTCAGTAGATTCAATCTGCCCAGCTTGTAACGTTGGAACATTCCTCAGGACCACCACCAAAGGAGCAGCGGCCGGTGGGAGATGTAAGACTTTAGATTAGTATTCGGCCAAGCTATGGGCCAATCCATAATGCACTGCTAAGGAATCGCGACCAGAATGTCCAGGGACAGCAATAGATTGATTGTCTAAACGACAAATAGAGTTATTTGGTAAGATTTTACTTACTATCCTAACACGGGGTCTACTTCCCTCCACCCTAGGGGTACTCGGAATGAACTGAGCAAATTCGTTAGCGATGATAGAAGCATTAAATTAGATGTTGATGGAATGGCGGATGGGGGTTTAGAAATTACAGGGATAGACAACATATTTGTTAACATTTCAGAGGGCCGATTATTTTTTGCCAGAGAAGCCTCGATAGTACCAGATTGGACACAACAGACAATTCAAAATTAGTTAGTCTTTCTTCGATCAATGTCAGTCTATCAAGGATTGGGGATAAAGATGCCGAAATTAAGGCCCCCATTCTGACCCATAAACCCTCGTGAGCTTCAAGCGAGGGAGCACCCACTGAGTCTAAATTTGAACCACCTAAGGTAGGAGTAGTAGACTAGGGCTCTATTTTATCGTTATGGGTGTTAGAGTTGCAGTCCCACCATTCCTATTCGTTTTTGGCATCTTTGCGTTTTTCTGCCTTTGAGTGCCCCCCTCCCGCTTCCTCTTTGTTGTCCGCTCCAGTGAAGGTTCCATAGTTTGAGTTTTGGGTTTCGGCACAGACCTTGTAGTAATGCGTGGAAAAGTGCTACGTGCTGTACCCTCTTGCACCCTCTCAACAGGCGTAGGGCTAATTGGAGCCTCTGTTATTGTAAAAATATCCAGCGGCACATGCAGAGACTGGCTAACACCTCCTGCCAAGTCAAGAGGATCTATGCCTTTGGCCAAACAATGTTCGGGTGAGCGTGCAGACATCAAACCACCCAGTGATGATAGTTTTAATTGCAAGGGGTCTAGAGATAAGCATCGCTCGGTCAGTGCAATTTCGTGAGCTAAGACCGAGCTGGCTCTGATTAAAAATTGGTCCAGGGTCCCTGCCACACTTCTGGCAGTTTGGGCCCTTCTCCACTTTCCCTTGTGAATATTCATCATAATCTGGGCACAATATGAACAAGAGTCCCAAAGTGTCAATACCCTCAGGGGGGCAACAATAAACAGATATGAACTAACCTTGGGGAACCACTGGGTTTAGACGGGGGCCCGGCCCGGCCTCAAACGATGTCGAACGGGCTCAAGAGAGCCCGCCCGGCGTGCCTCCCTCAAAGCGGGTGCCGCGAGGAGTGAAGTAATCTCCCCGACGTGCGTTCAGGTGCGGGCAATGAGTGCAGGGCTTCCCGGGACTTGTAGTCCCCAGCAGAGTCAGCGTCCTCCTTTCACCAGCAATGCGGCTCCAGGTAGTAGTGAATGGACCCCTAGAGATGACCTTTTTAGGTCTTTTTAGGTCTTGCCTAGGTGGATATGCTACACTCAGGTATGGACTTTAAGCTCTGTCCATTTTCCGCCCATCTTTTCAATTGGCTCCTCTTGCTGTACTTTGTAAATTGTAGCTTTTCATTTGTGAACAGGATTAGTACTCCCTCCTTAGTACCGCCCTCTATTTTGCTCTTACTTCCCATGAGGACAACCCCCTCTTACATGTGTCCTTAATATCTAGGGTCCATTAACAGTTAGTGAGCACTATTTAGTCAATGTCTTGCTGAAGCAGGCACGATATGCTGTCCAGCTTTTGCAACCCGCCCTGGTTTGTAGTTGCTGTACGAGACACAAAGTGCTATCCTGCTCCTGCAACCCATTACGGTGCAGAGTACATCATTTTTATAACTTTTTTTTTTACAATTTATTTACTTTATTACCATTTGCGGCACACGGTGCTTTAGCTTTAAACATCTGAAGCTAAAGCGCAGCGTAACACGGTTGCTACAAAAGTAAATAAATGGAAAAAGATGCAACTGCATTAATGTAAATACTCTAGGGCTATTTCAAATCATATAGGGCCAGATGTAGGTAGCCCTTTACCGGTCGGAAACGGCCAAAAATACCGATTTTTGGCCGTTTCCGGTCGGTAAAGGGCTACCGAGATGTAGGGGCACATTTTCGGTAATTTTACCGAATCGGTATCATTACCGAATCGGTAAATGTACCGATTCGGTAATATGTACCGAATCGGTAAAATAATTACCGATTCGGTAATATTTACCGATTCGGTAAAAGTACCGAAAATGCTATGTAGGTAGGCAATGTACCTTCTGCACATGGCTTACAGAATCGGTATTTTACCATGGAATACAAATCCATGGTAAAATACCGATTCCGGTGTGCATGCACATGTGTGCATGCACACCTATGTCATGTGACAGGCAGACCTGCCCTTAGGGCAGGTATGCCTGCCACATGGCACCTGTGCCTGTTTTGGGGGTGCCAGAGGGTGTCAAAGTGACACCCCCTGCACCCTTGTGAATTCTTTAATTACTGATTCGGTAAATACCGAATCGGTAATGCCTAATCATTCCTATGGGCTTCAAAGCCCATAGGAATGAATGGGCATTACCGATTCGGTATTTACCGAATCGGTAATTAAAGAACTGTTAAGGATTCGGTAACGAATCCAGATGTTGGGACCTACATACCATTTACCGATTTTGAAATACCGAATCGGTAGGATTCGGTATTTTGAAATCGGTAAATGGCATTTACCTACATCGGGCCCTAAATCCCTCAAACTATTATCAGGAAAAGAACAATAGTGACACTACAAAATTAGAAACATATAAAAAAGTTTATTTATTAATTATCTTTTTTTGGTTCATTATAAAAACATATATTAGAAACAGAAAAAATTGAAAGCATTCATACAGAGCAAATATATCCAATATTCTGATCACATTCATTCACAGCCACACACATACTACATACACATAATCATAATGATGTAAATGATCTTTTCATCAAACATGATACAATTGATTTATGATGTAGTTAATAAATAATAACAGCCTTTGGATGAATGATTTGGTCTTTTTGGGTGGTTTTCAAAGCTGACTCAACGCGGTCATCATCAGGAGCTCCACCTCAGAATATTGTGCTCGAATATGTCCAGCTAATATATGCAGACAACAATGCTGTTTCACGGTGATACAGGTCCAAAAAAATTCTTGTGTCACCAAAGATGCTAATTCATCACCGAAGAGGCTTCTAAGGTTTTCTTATGCAAAGTTAGCTTTTCTAAACATGAGATGTTTATTATGAAACCAAATATCCACCATTCTTCAAGAGAAACGCTCTGCTTAATAACATGTATTCAGCAGGACGGACGAGCTGCTAATCCTTCCGATGGCAGAAATAGATACAGTCATAACGATCCAAGAGAAAGTTGCAGCTCTGTTCTTGGTACGGCAGCCACCCAGTGAGGCAGACAAACCGCTGGAAAGCAAAGATGCAACTGCTGCACGCCTTTATTTTCTACTTATTTACTTTTGTAACAATCGCGGCACAGCTCGCTTAAGCTTTAAAAATCTGAAGCTCTAGCGTGGCATGCCACAAATGCTAAAAAAGCAAATAAATGCAATAAAAGGCGGGTGGACGCCTTTACATTATTGATGTTTTTACCTTACAACATGGTGGCCGCCCGCCTTTATTTTCGATTTATTTACTTTTCTGCCATTGACACGATGATGCCGTCTCAAGAAAAGGATGTACCACAGGCTATTACAAGGTGTCCTTGTGGAGTTAAAAAAGACCAAATTAAAACATATACTCAGCAGTAAACTTCCTCTTTACCATTCCATTCAGGGTGCAGTACCTTATGTGGCTAATAGAGGTCTCTTTACAGCTCCACAGGGGCACCTAGTAACAGCCTCTGGTGCTGCACCCTTTACTTTACTTCATTCCTTACATTTCTTTTATTATTACTTATGCTACTGTTTGTACATTTGAAAAAATAAAGGACCAAACATTATCAATTGCAATGCCAGTAGCGCAAAGTTTCACGAATGCGAGACCTATTGCATTGCAAATGCAAATGCTTGTTAATATTCAGAGTCACCAGTCAGCAAGAAGAGCACTGTCTGACCTTCACTGGCTCCCCATTGAGCAGCGGGTGCAGTTTAAAGTGTTCTGCATAGCTCTTAGGGCTCTTAGGGCCTACTATAATGAAGGACCCTAATTACTACGTGCTCTCATCAAACCTTATAACCCTGGAGGGTCCTTGAGTTCTGTACAAAAAATCCACAGAAACATAGGGGAGGCCGTTCTTTTAAGTATCTGATTCCTAAGTTATGGATTTCTCTGCTGATTAAATTGCCCCAATATAGACTCAAAAACTTTTTGAAGAACTGGCTGTTTGTTAATTAGATGCCCCCTGAGATTCCACATGGGGTGCAGTTCTTGGGTTTTGCTGATTATTGTAGGTGCTGGGAAGTCTTCGGGGTGCCATTAGCTTTATAAATTACCTAGACTAGATTAGATTAGATTATATTAGATTGGTTGAGTAGGGTATTAACCCTGTTCAAGCAACAGCCACAATCCCTGTCAGGGTGACCCACCAAAGTTACTAAATAAACCTGTGCTTAACCCTCTAGTAGCTTGCTACAAAAGCATTGAGGCATAAATTAGAGGCAAAATGTGAAGCATTTATGCATCACACAAACAGTAATAAAGTTAAAACACAACACAAGAAAAATCCCAATTTAGAAATACAAAGTTTTTTAAGTGTTAAGTTAAAACTAGCACCTAAAAGATCAAAGCGCCAACTGCAGACATCTAGTCCCGCAAGATCAGGTCAAAGTTGAAAAATAGGGCCAACTGCGATGGAATATGAGTCAGATACAAAATGGGAACAGAGCCCAGTCGACTCTTACCTTCAGGCTTTGAAGGAATTTCAACAAACATTGTCTGGCTCGCTTCCTTAAACCGTCCCATACCCAGTGCACGTATATCACGGTGTCACCCTCCGCTCGTGGTGCCTTGTAAGCATCGTACAGTGCCGTGGATAGAGGTCAAGGATCTGTGCGATCCCCTTCCACAGCAACATGTGGCTGATGAGGCGTTGGGTGCACCCAGTAAAGTAGAAATTGTGATATGCGCATAGAGTGTAAAGTGTCAAGTCTGGTGCTCTCATGCCACTCTCAGAGAGGGGTAGTGTAAGCACGTCCCAAGAGATGTTTGGCTGCTGTCCCGCTCATACCAATGAAACCAGATCAGACTGCAAGCGCTGTAAAAATTGAGCAGGGAGTGGAATGGGGATACTGGAGAAGAGATAACAAAATATGGGGAGAACCACCATCTTTGCAATGGCAATCTCCCGGCTAGTGAAAGCGGCAACCTAGACCAGACAGAATGGGGATATTGGAGAAGAGATAAAGGAATTTGGGGAGAACCACCCTCCTTGTGATGACATTCCACCCAGCCTGTGAAAGCAGCAACCTATCCACACAGGAATTCTTTACTCTAGCCAGTCGACTGCACAACCATAGTTTGATCTCCTGATCTCCTCCAGAGCTCTTCTGAGTCAGACACCCAAGTATCGGAAAGGGGCAGAGGCCCAACTCAAGAGGTATTCTTTGTGGAAAGGGCGCGTATTATAGTGAGAGAGAAGAGTATGGACTTTTCCCAATTTATGTGTATGCCAGAAAATCCCCCTAACCAAATGACCTCACGAGTGATGGGTGCAAGGTTCTCACGTGAATTGTACACATATAGGGTGATCCCGTCTGCGTACTATCAAGACCCTTGAGCATGACGCTGCCGTAGTTGGGCAGCTAGGGTCTCCATGACAATCACAAATATCAGTGGTGATAGTGGGAAGCCCTGTCATGTACCACGGGTGATTGAGAATGAGTCTGAGCCATAGGAAGGGTGTATAGGAGGCAAATATATCATATGAAAGTAGGGCTAAGCCCCAGTTATTGGAACAATGGGAGAAAGTAAGGCCACTCTAAAGAATCAAATTTCTTAGTGGCGTTGAGCAGAGCCTCCACCACAGTTAACCTAGGATCAAGATGATGCATGACTGTGAATATAGTTCGAAGGTTGTGAGAGGTGGAACTTCCAAGAATAAATTCAGATTGGTCCGGGCATACCGTATCAGAAAGTAAGTGCAGGAAATAGTTAGCTAAAATGTTTACCAGTATTTTGTTATCAACATTGATCAGCGGCCTGTAAGAGTCGCACCTAGATGCACATTTGTCAGGTTTAAGATTAGACACGATTACAACATCTCAAAGTGTGGTAGGAAGGAATACCATTACCAGAGAATCCTCTTACATCACTAGGAGGTGGGACGCTAATAAGGATGCAAACTCTTTGTATAAGGCAGTAGTCAGGCTGTCGAGCCAGGTGCTGTATCCCCGGGGTGGGGTCATATTTTTCAGTGGAAATTGTAGAATCAAGATAATTCCTGTGAGCATGGTCCAGCCTTAAGAGCTGTATGGTGTCAAAGTAGTCTGCGAGTTCGGACAAACTATGTACAGGAGTAGCAAAATAAAATCAGGAATAGAAGGAGCACATCATGTGGATAAATCCTTGGGGCTGTCCTGGATTATAGAGCTGTCATCCATCAGTTCAATCACATATGTGGAGGTATGTGGCTTGTGAAGTAAGCCAGCTAGAGTTCTGCCTGAGTGATCCCCTTCCCCATACCATTACGCACCCTCTAACCCATTAAGTCGCAACTCTGTCATGCCATTGCTATATGACAAGGGCTCTCAATAAGATCATGTTCTAAGATCTATACCCGGAAGGAAACCTTCTTACAGTCCCCCGGCACCTCAGCCTCATCAACACCAGCTACAATGGACCTTCTTATGTATTATCAGAACAGAGGCACATGCTGAAATCTCCATGACACCTTCCCAATTCAACCATCAATATTCCAGACACTAGAGCATGTGCTGACTACGGCTTCTCCTCATAAGCTTATTACCCGCCGTTACAACACCATGCAATCTTCCTGTCTATTAGTGACCCCCGAAATCCTGCGCTGCCTGGGAGGCGGACATGGGCGTCTCATTTACTGACCCCCAGTGGTCATTTTGCTGAGGGCAATTAGAATTACTTTCACCAAATTACAGACTTTGCCATATACATTTTAAATTAAATATCACACACCTATACAGTTATTTCAAATAGGACTAACATCCATCTCCCACTGTCTTCGATGCACTGCGTCGTAGGGCTCATTTCTTTATTTGGCTTGGCTTTGCCCTGCTGTGGCAAAATTTTGGAGGGAAGTTTTTTCTATCATACACGTTACCACCAGGCACTGCACTACCTGCGCCCCCCTGACTGGGCTACTGGGATACGTCAGGAATGTACCGCCTACAGACCACAGGCTTACAGACATGTTGCTTCTCCTTGCAATGCAAAGCGTGCATGGCCATGCACTGGGGCAGGCGTCCAGCCCCCACACTTGCTGCTTGGCTGAGGGATGCAGAATATTGCTTTGAACCACTAGCCAATTTTTGGGATCTCATGCCACCTTAGCCCAGACTCAGGGACAGTTGGTAACTCTTACTGGCCTACTTACGCACCAATGCCACACCAGCGGATTCTCCTCCTGCGGCTGCTTCCCCTGGGGCCCGTGCACTGCCTGCTCATTAACACCCTTTCACTCATCAATTCTTTGGGACTGGGGCTGCCCCAATAGCCTACTGTCTATGATGGACTCATCCGACATTAAAATCTGTGTGCTATTCTGGTGCTCAGAGTCTGCTATAAACGGTACATCTCGTTCAGGAGTTTATGCATGCTGTATTGCAATATAGGTCACGCTACAACTATGCTGTTTTACGATAAATGTAATTGCCCCATGTTTCTTAATTCCAGTTCTTTTTCTCATCTACCTTATATTATTTGATGATATATGATTCGGTATTATCTCTTGCACAATATTATTTTTCCATTCTTATGGGGTTCACACAAAAAAACATTGATAGGACTTTCTGGCACAAAATTGAGAATCTAGGCCCACAATCCTTGTAAAGAATCTGGATCAAGAAAATCATTCTCAGCTCCATGGAGTTTGTAAGCTGCTCTCCCTTGCTCTACAGTACTTGCAGGACAAAATCACACACAATACATGGGGATACAAAAAACAAGCTCAACAATGTAGGCATCTAGGGTGGTATATTACTAGACTTGGACGAGTAAGAGATTGAGGGGCTGGTGTGTTAATCTCTTTCTGTTGAACTTGACAGTAGAAAAGCTGAAGAATATTCTATAGAAAAACAAGGCATGTAATAATTAGCATTTCTAATTTTGATCTCATGTGCTCCGCCCACTGGCCTGGCAGTTTGGCCCTGCTTGTTTCAATATGAGAAGAACAAAGATCGATTTTCATATGGCTGCTCAGCATGTGGCATAGTCAGTAAAAAGTGATGGGCTGTGATGTGACCCTCACTGATCATTAGTGACTGCGATAAATTCAGTAGTTCCTTCCAGCACTTTGTTGTTTGCTGAATTGAAACAATCACCCAGCGAAATTTGCATTAGAAGAGACAAATACAATCACCTATACTGTTGTACAGGATATGACCAATCTCTACTTCCACTCTATGACCAGGGTACTTGACGACTTAGCTCCCCTACAATTGAAAAGAGTCACCACAAAAAACTCAAACCCCTGGTATGATGGCAGGCTAACTGAAGACAGAAGATCATTAAGAGCAGTTGAAAGACAATGGAGAGCCGCCCCGTCCACGGACCACCTCAAATTACTAAGAAGCACCAGAAACTCCTATTACAGAGAGATTAGATGATCAAAAGCTGACTTCATTTGCAAACAATTAGGCCAAGCTAATAATCACCCCAAAACACTATTCGAAATAATCAAAGCTCAATCAAAGGGTGTCTCTCACTATCCCCAAACCAATCCTGAAACTACCCCCAATTGCTAGGAACTTGCCTCCTTATCGACCCACACACGATCTCCTCAATGTCCACACCAGGTACCCCACTTATCTGCTCTGGAAAGCTTGACTTCAAGAACAACGCCTCCTGGACCACCTTTAACCCCTCCAATGCTGGTGACGAACCCCAGCCGTCATGCCCAGCGGTGGGCGTGTGCTGATGACGGCTGGGGGTCGTCACGGCCCGCCCTGTTCTTTTGTTTACCGCACAGCGATAAAATCGCGGCCGCAGCGAAGGGGTTAACTTCAACAGCGAAGAAACTATCCTAAATACGCTCACTGGGTTGAATCCCTCCAACCATTTCACAGACCCTCTCCCAGCATCCAACTTAAAGACCTTCATTCCAATGCTAGTGCCCCTATGGACTAAGATTATAAATACCTCTCTTCTGCAAGGAACCATCCCAGACATTCTCAAAGCTGCCCACTATCACCACTGATATTTGCGATGGTCATGGAGACCCTAGCTGCCCAACTATGGCAGCAGCATGCTCGAGGGTCTTGATAGGCCCTCGTCACCAGCCGCCTGGACTACGGAAACACCCTCTACACCGGGACCACAGCCAAGCTCCAGAAAAGACTACAGCACATCCAGAACGCCTCAGCAAGACTCATCTTGGACATCCCCCGCCACAGCCACATCTCTGCCCATCTGAAGAACCTGCACTGGCTCCCCGTCAGCAAGAGAATCACATTCCGACTCCTCACCCACGCACACAAGGCTCTCCACGACGCGGGCCCCAGGTACCTCAACAACCGCCTTGCATTTTACACGCCTACCCGCCAGCTCCGCTCCGCCAGCCTCGCCCTCGCCACCGTCCCACGTATTCGCAAAACCAACGCCGGAGGAAGATCCTTCTCCTACCTGGCAGCCAAGACATGGAACTCCCTCCCCACCCACCTCTGGCTGACACAGGACCATCTCGCCTTCAGGAAGCAACTCAAGGCCTGGTTGTTCGAGCAGTAGCGACCCCCCTCAGCGCCTTGAGACCCTAACCGGTGAGTAGCTCGCTCTACAAATTCCTTGATTGATTGATTGATTGATAGTACGCAGAGGGCATCAACCTATATCTGTACAACTCGCGTGAGAACCTTGCACCCATCACTCGTGAGGTCATTTGGTTAGGGGGATTTTCTGGCATACACATAAATTGGGCAAAGTCAATACTCTTCCCTCTCACTATAATTCGCAGCCTTTACACAAAGAATAACCCTTGAGTTGGGCCTCTGCCCCTTTCCGATACTTGGTTGTGTGGCTGAGACGAGCTCTGGAGGAGATCAGGAGATCAAACTATGATTGTTCAGTCGACTGGCTAGAGTAAAGAATTCCTGTGTGGTTAGGTTGCTGCTTTCACAGGCTGAGTGGAATGCCATTACAAGGATGGTGGTTCTCCCCAAATTCCTTTATCTCTTCTCCAATATCCCCATTCTGTCTGGTCTAGGTTGCCGCTTTCCGTCTTCTTTCTCTTCTGTCTTGACCCCCCATATTTCCAGTGACAGGGACCCTGAGAAAGTGTCATTGGTGTCCTTCAAAGAGTTAACTATTGAGTCTGCATTGAGTCTGTTTGCCCAGTGCAAATCTGGCTCCCCTCTAGACCCGGTCCCTGCTAAAGTGATGGGCAATCTAGCACCCCTATTGATCAGTCCACTCCTTTCTATTTGGAACACATCGCTGTACAGAGACCAATTTCCGAATGTTTGGAAGGAGGCGATGCTGGTTCCCATTCTGAAGAAAGTGGATGCGGATCCGGGGCAATTTAGTAATTACCGCCCCATCTCTCTCCTTCCTAAACCGGCTAAAATCCTGGAAAAGGCTGTTCAGAAACAACTGGCTGAATATTTAGAAACCAACCTATTGCTACATGACTCACAGTCGGGATTTAGAACTGGTTTTAGTACAGAGAATGCTCTTTTGGAGGTCTCTGAGACGATCCGGGAGTGTGTGGATAGGGGCGAGGAGGCCATGTTGGTCCTCCTCGACCTATCCCCCGCTTTTGACACGGTATCCCATGAGATACTATTGGATCGTCTAAGTCAGACTGGAATGGGTGGCGCTGTTCTGACCTGGATTGGCTCCTTTCTTAAAGGTCGGACCCAGAAGGTCCTGCTTAGACCTTTTGAACCAGAGGGTAAACCCCTTCTTTGTGGCGTGCCTCAGGGCTCTGCTCTGAGCCCCCTGTTTTTTAACGTGTATCTTGCTCCACTGGCGAAGGTGGTGGAATATTGGGGGGTCAGAGTGATCTCTTATGCTGATGATACTCAGCTTGTGTTTTCATTTAGAGATCACTCTGACTCCAGTTTTGCCAGTTTTCGCCATTGCCTTAGCAATATATGCTCCTGGATGACCTCTAATCATCTCAGGCTCAACACTGATAAGACGGAGGTCTTATTTTTCAATCAGAAAACCACGCTGCCTGCCATCCTGTGGTGGCCGTCTGTGCTTAATCCTCCCCCCACTCCAGTCCAAACAGTACGTAATCTGGGCTTTCAATTTGATAACGCTCTATCCTGTAAAGCCCAAATCAATAAGGTCACGGCAGCGTGCTTCGGGAAACTACGTATGATTATAAAGATCTTTCTGTACCTTCCGCTGAATGCCCGTAGAACTATCATCCATGCCCTGATCACCTCACACATGGATTACGCCAACAGTCTCTATGCCGGTGCCCCCTTGTACCAAATTGAACGTATGCAGATCGTTCAAAATGCGTCGGCGAGACTGATTGGCAACATCCCTTATCGACAGTCTGTCGCATCCTATCGTAAGAAGCTACATTGGCTTTCCATTGCCCGTCGCATTCAGTTCAAGATGCTGACTCTTGCTTTTAGGGCCCTTAATGGGTCGGGCCCGGGATACTTGAGAAAGAGACTGATATTATCCCAATCGGTCACATCATTGAGGTCGAACAACTTGCGTCTCCTGGTTGTCCCTCGCTTTCGCCGTTCCAGAATGGGTGGCAGAGTGTTTGGTGTAATGACTGCTAAACTCTGGAACAGCCTCCCACTAGACCTTAGGTTTATTTTCTCTGAATCACTTTTCCGGAGCAAACTGAAAACTTGGTTGTTCACCATCCCTTAAAATGTTTCTTTTTTTCCAAGTCTGCAGTCTACAGCGCCGGGACACCCCCTTCGGGGGTAGCCGCGTGCTTTACAAGCTTCAAAAATAATATAATAAATAAATAATTTCACTAGCCGAGTAGATTGCCATTGCAAAGATGGTGGTTTTCCCCATATTTTGTTATCTCTTCTCCAGTATCACCGTTCCACTCACTGCTCAATTTTTACAGCGCTTGCAGTCAGATCTGGATTCATTGGTTTGGGCAGGATGGCAGCCACACATCTCTTGGGACGTGCTTACACTACCCCTCTCTGAGGGTGGCATGAGAGCACCAGACTTGACACTTTACACTCTATGCGCTCATCACAATTTCTACATCACTGAGTGCACCCAACGCCTTATCAGCCACATGTTGCTGTGGAAGGGGATCGCACAGATTCTTGACCTCTGTACACAGCACTGTACACTGCTTACATGGCACCACGAGCGGAGGGTGACAGCGTGATATGCGTGCACTGGGTATGGGACGGTTTAAGGAAGCGGGCCAGACTGGCTACTATTTACGCACCCTCTATCCCATTAAGTCGCAACTTTGTCATGCCATTGCTATAGGACAAGGGCTCGCAATGTGATCATGTTCTAAGATCTACGCCCGGAAGGGAACCTTCTTACAGTCCCCCGGCACCTCAGCCCCATCAACACCAGGTGCACTGGACCTTCCTATGTATTATCAGATCAGAGGCACATGCTGAAATCTCCATGACACCTTCCCAATGCAACCATCAATATTCCATATGCTAGAGCATGTGCTGACTACAGCTTCTCCTCGAAAGCTCATTACCCACGGTTACAACACCATGCAATCTCCCTGTCTACTAGTGACCCCCAAAATCCTGCGCTGCCTGGGAGGCAAATATGGGCGTCTCATTTACAGACCCCCTGTGGTCATTTTGCAGAGGGCAATTAGAATTGTTTTCTCCAAATTACAGACTTTGCCTCATATATTTTAAATGAAATATCGCAACCTTATGCAGTTATTTCAAATAAGCCTAACATCCAGCTCCCACTGTCTTCAATGCACTGCATCGTAGGATTCCTTTCTTTATTTGGCTTGGCTTTGCCCTGCTGTGGCAACATTTTGGAAGGAAGTTTTTTCTATCAAACAAGTTTCCACCAGGCTCTGCACTACCTGCGCCCCCCTGACTGGGCTACTGGGATATGTCAGGAATGTACCACATACAGATCACAGGCTTACAGCTATGTTACTTCTCATTGCAATGCAAAGCGTGGCCATGCACTGGGGCAGGTGTCCAGCACCCACACTTGCTGCTTGGCTGAGGGATTCAGAATATTGCTTTGAACAACTAGCCACTTATTTGGATCTCATACCACCTTAGCCCAGACTCAGGGACTGTTGGGAACTCTTACTGGCCTACTTGCACACCAGTGCCACACCAGCACATTCCCCTCCTGCGGCTGCTTCCCCTGGGGTCCCAGCACTGCCTGCTCATTAAAACCCTTCCACTCATCAATTCTTCGGGACTGGGGCTGCTCCAATAGCCTACTGTCTATGATGGACTCATCTGACATTAAAATCTGTGTGCTATTCTGGTGCTCAGAGTCTGCTGTAAACGGCACATCTCGTTCAGGTGTTTATGCATGCTGTATTACAATGTAGGTCACGCTACCACTATGCTGTTTTACGATAAATGGAATCGCCTCATGTTTCTTAATTTACGTTCTTTTTCTCATCAACCTAATATTATTTGATGATATATGATTCTGTATTATCTCTTGCACAATATTATGTTTCCATTCTTATGGGGTTCGTAGTCTGCAGGTTTGCTCATGAAAAGGCAATAAAAATATTAAACAAACAAAACACACACAAAAAACATTGATAGGACTTTCTAGCACAAAAATGAGAATCTAGGCCCACAATCCTTGTGAAGAATCTGGATCAAGAAAATCATTCTCTGCTCCTTGGAGTTGCGTAAGCTGCTCTCCCTTCCTCTACAGTACTTGCAGGACAAAACCACACACAATACATGGGGATACAAAAACCCAGCTCATTAATGGAGACATCTAGGGTGGTATATTACTAGACTTGGACGAGTAAGAGATTGAGAGGCTGGTGTGTTAATCTCTTTCTGTTGAACTTGGCAGTATAAAAGCTGAAGAATATTCTACAGGAAAACAAGGCATGTAATCATTAGCATTTCAAATTTTGGTCTCACGTGCTCCGCCCACTGGCCTGGCAGTTTGGCCCTGCTTGTTTCAATACGAGAAGAACAAAAATCAATTTTCATATGGCTGATCAGCATGTGGCACAGTCGGTAAAAAGTGATGGGCTGGGATTTGACCCACACTGATCACCAGTGAGTGCAATAAATTCAGTAGTTCCTTCCAGAACTTTGTTGTTTGCTAAATTGAAACAATCACCCAGCGAAAATTGCATTAGAAGTGACAAATACAATCACCCATACAGATGTACAGGCTATTACCAATCACTACTTCCACTCCATGTACAGGGTAACCGACGACTTAGCTCCCCTACAATTTAAAAGAGTCACCACAAAAAACTCAGACCCCTGGTGTGATGGCGGCTAAATGAAGACAGAAGATCATTGAGAGCAATTGAAAGACAATGGAGAGCCGCCCTGTCCGCTGACCACCTCAAATTACTCAGAAGCACCAGAAACTCCTATTACAGAAAGATTAGAGGCTCAAAAGCTGATTTAATTTGCAAACAATTAGACCAAGCTAAGAATAGCCCCAAAACACTATTCGAAATAATCAATGCTCAATCTAAGGGTGTCTCTCACTCACCCCAAGCCAATCCTGAAACTCTCCCCAATTGCTAGGAACTTGCCTCCTTTTTCACAACAAAGACTGAAAACTTAAAGACAGTCCTACTTAACGATCTATTATCCCTTACTGACCCGATCTCTTCAATTTCCACACCAGGGACCCCACTTATCTGCTCTGCAAAGCTCGACTTCAAGAACAATGCCTCCTGGACCACCTTCAACTTCTACAGTGAAGAAACTATCCTAAACACGTTCACTGGTTTGAATCCCTCCAACCATTTCACAGCATCCCACTTAAAGACCTTCATTCCAATGCTAGTGCCCCTATGGACTAAGATTATAAATACCTCTCTTCTGCAAGGAACCATCCCAGACATCCTCAAAGCTGGTCAGGTATCACCCAACCTAAAGAAAGCATCTGCGGACCCATCAGATCTGAATAACTACTGCCCAATATCCAACATCTCAACCCTGGCCAAACTACTCGAAAAATGTGTCCACATGCAGCTTAGTAATCACATAGACCACTTCAACCTGCTCAATCAATTCCAATCAGGCTTTCGATCAGGGAACAGCACTGAATCAGCCATGACCCTCATAATAGATGACACATTACAAATACTGGATCGAAACAAAGCCTGTTTGCTAATCCTACTTAGCTTATCCTCAGCCTTCGATACAGTCAAACACGACAACCTACTTGACCTCTTGCAACATAGAATGGGACTATCTGGAACGGTGTTATACTGGTTCACTTCCTTTCTCCAAAATAGAATACAAAGATTCAAGATCAACCAATCATTATCTAACCCCACTCCAGTTACTTTGGGAGTACCCCAAGGATCTTCCCTCTCCCCAACACTCTTCAATTTGTTTAAGGAACCACTCACTGAGCTTCTCAACTCCACAAATATCCAATATCACATGTACGCTGACGGCACACAACTCTACATTAAGGTCCACTCTCTTGAAGACATCAAGTCCCTTAACTCAACGCTCCATAAAACACAGACCTGGCTGGCAAAGACCCATTTAAAACTAAACACACTAAAAACAGAATTCCTCTTAATCGCTCCCCCCAACCAAACAACCATCATCCGCGAGTGGATGAAGCACATAACTGCACTAGACGGTCAACCTATCATCATTGATTCCACTAAATCTCTAGGAATAACCCTGGATAATGAGCTAAATATGCAGAAGCACATCAGCGCTGCAACTAATGGAGCACATTTTCAGATGAGCACCCTGAGAAAACTGAAAACCTTCATACCCGCAAATGACTTTAAACAAGCAGTTCAAACTCTAGTAATTTCCAGAGTTGACTATGGGAGTGTCGCTCTCTGTGGCCTTCCCAAATCAATGACCGCTCCGCTAGGAGCCTCAATCAATACAGCCGCTAGACTCATCACAGGCACCAAAATAAACCACCACATTTCCCCCTAACCTTCGTGCCCTCAACTGGTTACCTTTTGAGGCCAGAATCCATCTAGAAATCACCTGTATGATACATAAGGCATTGCATCACAAAACCCCAAGATACCGGCGAAGAAACTAGTACTATCAGGGTGTAACAGATCTACCAGGGGTTCCGATAATCTCTACTTAAACCACAACGGTTCTGCAAGAAAAAAAACATACAATCGTACCTTCTCAGGAATGGCTCCCAGGATTTGGAACGCCTTACCCCCAGAAGCGAGACTCAATCCGTCTGCTGCTTTTTTTAAAAAAAGAAGTGAAATCGATTCTCCTATCCAAATTCACTTGATCTCTTTTCTTTTTTATATACTCTTGTAGATTTGTGTTTATCCCTAACAGTTACCAGTACAGTATTCACATAATTCATTGTATTTTTATGTATATGCCATTCACGTATATTTGCCCTATAAAGCGCTCTAATACCAGCAAGGGTCTTGTTCACGCTATACAAAACCGTCAAATAAAAATAAATAAATAGGAGGGACAGGTTTGAATAAAAAAGATCTCCATACAGCCAAAGATATGTCTTTCAAAAACAGACAAAAGGGAATATGGACACATGTTAAAGCAGGACCAGACAAATGCATGAAATCACACTTTATTGTATCTTATGCATGAAAAGCTATAGTATTTAGAGCTGTGGCTCCAGAATTCAAATGTCCAAGATATCGCGAGCCACTAATATTGTGGACAAAATATCAAGGGACAAAATATCGAAAAATAAGTATGTATAGATCTTCACTATCTAAATCCACATCTATGTACCTTGAAGATGTGTCTTCAAGATGTAGGGATCTAAAGTTAAGAATTGTAAATCTGTACTTCCTTCTGTGCAATTAGGTTTCTATATTTTGACCCTTGATATGTTGTCCTCGATATTAGTGTGCTATAATACTTTTGTACTTGATAATCAACACTACTATCTTATTTGACACTAAAAGTCTAGCCAACTTTCAAATAAGATAGGTATGCATATATCAGAGACACATACACAAACCACTTTCTATAACTTTGAAATGTGTGTGCAGCCGCCCCGAAACCAACTCAATGACATGTCAACAACAAATCAAAAATAAAGCTCAATATAAAACCAGAATGCAGAACGAAACAACAAAATTACAACAAAAATACAGCACACCAAAAGCGTAACACAAAACTACAAAATGGAATACTCCAACGAAAACATTAATGACAATACAACACCGAATGAGAAACACAGCAATACAACAGACCAAGTGTAGGAGAGTAGGGTCTGCTATCCTATGGTCACCCCAATTTTTGCTTTTTGCTTCACTGGTTTTCGACTTAATGTGGCTGTGGGCCTGCTAATCAGACCCACAGCCTGCTGTTCTCTCTCTAAATTCACATACATGTACTATAGGTACATAACCCAATTGGAAATGGACTCCTTGTCAGCCCCTGTACCATGCTCTATAGGTGCTCAGGGCATAGGTGTCACCAAGGCCTACCAGGGGCTGCAGCATAGCTTTTGCCCCCCCGGCTGGTTCTTAAATTGACACAACTGGCTGATCACTCAGCTGGGGCAAGTTGGTGTAATCACCTCTTGCTTAGATATAGTATACCTATATCTAAACCTATATCTGGACACATATAAACCTGTGAGTCACTCCTATGGAAGGCCTTATCAATCCTGGAGGCAGAGTGCGTGGTTTAACGTGAGATGGAGCTCAAGCATGAGCTGAGCCTGTCTGCAGCTGTCGGGAACAACTCCCTAAGCTGTTCCGGGATAATGCCATACCATATACTATTAAGTGCATTATAATCCATCGCGGTTATATGTTAACTTTGGTTTGGCTTTATCAAAACATGTCGTGTAAGGTGTCATACGATTTGGAATACTGTCCCCTCGACAGTCCTGTCGACAGGGATATCATTCCACCCCTCTAGAGGGAGAAGACATGTTACTTTACTGAAACACGGTTGATTTTAAAAGAGCCTCAGCATCACAAAATGGACGCTTCTGCCACAGAAACGAGTCTGACCTCCTGCTGCTGACCGAAACTCAGCCGAGGAGGCCTGGACAAAGGCTTTCCTGTCGCGGGAAGGTGTCACACCACCCCAGACAGGAGATAGTGGATTGTAGCAGGGAGGTTTGAAAGAAACCAGACACTGCCTGGGGAGCACAAGGCTTCCCCTTGCATAATCCGGTCAAACCGGTTCTGGGGCACACCAGCCCCAGTCCCAGCGCGACCCTGGACAAAGGGAAAGGGGTGTAACCACCCCCTTCCTGGGTCCCACCCATAGGAGGGACCTAGCAGGTAATCTAGCCCCCTAGATTGGTATAAGAATGGGAGCAGTGCCAATGCACTCAGATTATCCTGACTGAAACTTATGAAACAAAAATCTGGACCCTTCGACATCCTACTCGATGTAGAAGACAGAAGAATCTCCCTTGTGGTGAAGGAGTGACCACCCTGTGCAAACAGGCACCATCCAGCACCTTGACATTTGCTTTGTTGCAGTTCCCGCTGGAACTCGAGCGACAGAGTTCGACAAGATCAAGCGTGCCTGCCTTCCAACAGCCCGATCCACAGTCCCTGCAGAGCTGAGACACGTGGAGGCGACCGGAAGCGTGGGGCCCGCCATCTTGCAAAGACCACGAGACGCTGACCGTGCAGCCCACGAGTGATCCTCAAAGCTGTGCATTGGGGTCTGAGAAGCCCCAGCCCTGAGCCTCTCTGGCATCGAAGCTCACCCCTCCACACTCACCGAGTGCTGAGTGGGGCCCTTCTGCATCTTTTGGCTCAACGCGTTGGCCCGGTCACTTGCCCGTTGGCTTGTGGCCCCTGTGCCAACGAACCTTGAAATCTAACTTGTGAATCTGATTGCTCCAGACTTGCACTCGCTTCTCTGAAAAGGAGCACCCGCTGTGACCCTCCTGGTCCGAGGATTAAGCCATCTTTGAATCCTGCGTGGGTTGCGCTTGCCAAGGATTGTTTGCTCCGATCCGGAAGCCGACACCGCCGACAGCGAGAAGCTGCGTGGGACAGCTTGTGATCCACTCCTGGACAACCTCGGTGCCCCAGAGTCCACGTGGCAGTGGAGAGAAGCTTCCCATCAGCGACCTGAAAGCACCCGCCATTGCCTGGTTCCATGGCTCCACCCTGGTCACTGCTGAGTGACCCAGACTCTGTCCCCTCTGCTTTCAGATCATCTTTAACTTTGATCCAACCTTGGATCACACCGGACACTTCTCGTCTCGACGCCTGCAGCATCTTCAGCTCTAAGCACCATCAACCAGCGTGACAAAACCCGACACTACTTCGCACCTGTGCACCCGCTTCCTGTGGGTGAGGTAACTCAGCAACGCCGGTGTTCCTACACTGGTACACACCTCTAGTGTATGTGTCTAAAGTTTCATCTTGCTAGGTTAAGCGGAAGTCTTCTTTAACTATAACTTTAAAACTTTATGCGCCATTGACTTTACATTGGTGCATGTCTGTGCTTTAAGCGCTGCACCCGAATCCATCGGGCTTTTCCCGACTTCAGCATTGCTAGTCCCGACTGCTCCCAGCGATTCCCTAGGCCCTAGGCCTAACCACTGTTCGATTGGTATCTCTTATACCACTTTTTTAATATATGGTTTGCGTGGCCCCGGGCCTCATCCATAATTGTGCAACTTTCATATGTTTAACTGTGCTTTTGTTTAAATGCTTGTGCCTCTGCACTCATAAAGAGTACAGAGGATTATTCTAGTATTAAATATATATATTTTTATAATATATACTTGTGTGGTGTCCTTTCATTTGATATTACAGGATTGTGATTGGTAAAACAGCTTGCTTAACACGACCTCTTGAGTTAAGCCTTTAAGGCTGCTTAGTCCATGCATCAGCCAAATTAGCTTGAATCCAGTGGCAAAGTGAGCAAGGGACCCATGTCTGGGCATACCCTGTCAACTTGGTGCGAACAAAGCAAACACAAGAAAATGATGGACGGAGCGCTGAAACTTTTCAGACACTCACCCCGTCACAGATTTGGGTTGAATCCATTATTGTTCTTCAGCTCACTTCGCCACCCAGTTCAGACACAACTATATGCATATCAGTCTTGACCCTGTGCCTCATGGTAAGAGTCCAGCCGAACTGCCAAGCCATGTCTTCCCTGGACCGGAAACAAGCATCCTGGGACCGGGTTTTGGAATAACAGCCCTCATCAGCCAGGCTAGCTTGAATCCAGAAACTTTTCAGACACTCACCCCCAGTCACAGATCTGGGTTGAATCCGTCATCGTTCTTTAGCTCACTTCCTCACTCCGGTTCAGTCACAGCTTGTATCTCCAACCATTGTCCTAAATGTTCCAAAGCCTGTTGTGCCCTGCTCAGATTCTCTTTGTCAGTGGGTAACAAGCCTATTTTGCCCTTGTTGCAAATATGCAGAATGAAATGCCTCCCAGTTTTGACATACAGTGCAGCCATCTGGGGGTACGGTAAGTGCAGGGTGATGTAGAAAATGGTTGGGGCTGGGTCCAGCTTGTGCTTCCATCTTTAACCACAAGGAACTGGGCCTAGATTATGTGGAGCATCAGGTCAAACTGGCTCCTTTGTTACTTTGGGTGTCAGTTTGGGTAGATGAGAGATTGAGGTTCAACAAGAGGGCGATTGAGGATTGGATGGAGTGAACCTAACACCACAAAATACTGTGGACAGATTATATAAAACCTGCTGCCCGTTCCCTAGACAGTATTGACATTTTTAACAGATCACAACTTCTTAAAAAGGGTGACGGGTCCTCTTTAAGGAACGTGTTTTAAACATATTTAAAGATGAGAGGGAAACCAGGGTGCTGAAGAAACACTCCAGCAGATCCTATTTGCTCCTGAAATCCGTCATTGGTATTGAACCTTGCCTCACAGCAATTAAATATCCTAGGGACAGATCATTGCTCTCAAAATTTTGCTTGGGTTCTATTCGTACAATGATCTGTTTCTCCCCAGGCCCGTTCAATCCTCAAGCCTTTTTAACCTGTCCTTGTGCTGATTGTTCCCCCCCAAACCCTAACATACTTGGTTTTATTCTGTATATGTTATGAATTTTTGCATAAAAGGTAACTATTACCACTTTTAAAAGCGAGGGCCTTTACTCAATTTCGATCTGCCTTTTTACATTTACAGTTTTTACTTGACCAAGCAGTGATGTTGAAAGGAAGTTATCTAAAAGGAGCCTTATATTGGAATAAAATAATGTGTGCCTAAGATATAATGATGTGCATGACCAGCTGACTCGCTATTTTTAAAACTGCACCATAATGTTTGTAGATTGTGTAATCGGAATGAAATGTACTGGACTGTGTATATTAAGGTTTTTAAGGATTCTATATGGCTTTCATGTTTTAATCTTTTATGTAGGAAGGTGGCTACCTGACTATGGTTACCCCAGATTTTTTGCCTTGTGTTTAGCTGGTTTTCGACTTAGTTGGCCTGGTTCCCTGCTAATCAGGGCCCCAGGCTATCTGCTCTCTCTGTAAAATGGATTCCATGTACCCTAGGTGCATAACTAGATTGGCTTGGGTCCCCTTATCAGCCCCTGTACAGAGCACTATAGGTGCCCAGGGCATAGGTGCATCCAAGGCCTACCAGGGGCTGCAGCATATCTTTTGCCACCCCTGGCTGGCTATCTAAAATTGACACAACTGGCTGATCACTCAGCTGGGGCAAGTTGGTGTAATCACCCCTTGCTTAGATATAGTATGCCTATATCTAATCCTAACTGGACACATATATACCTATCAGTCACTCCTATGGCAGGCCTTAACAATCCTGGAGGCAGAGTGCTTGGTTTTATGTGAGATGGTGCTCTAGCATAAGCTGAGCCTGTCTGCAGCTGTCGGGACCAATTCCCTAAGCTGGTCCGGGATAATGCCATACCATATACTATTAAGTGCATTATAATCCTCGCGGTTATATATTAACTTTGGTTTGGCTTTATCAAAACATGTCGTGTAAGGAGTCATACGATTTGGAATACTACCCCCTCGCCAGTCCTGGTGACGGGGGTAGCATTCCACCCCTCTAGAGGGAGACGACATGTTACTTTACTGAAACGCGGTTGATTTTTAAAAGGAGCCTCAGATCCACAAAATGGATGCTTCTGCCACAGACACGAGTCTGACCTCCTGCTGCTGACCAAAACTCTGCAGAAGAGGCCTGGACAAAGGCTTTCCTCTCACAGGGAGGTGTCACACCACCCCAGACAGGAGATAGTGGATTGTAGCAGGGAGGTTTGAAAGAAACCAGACACTGCCTGGGGAGCACAAGGCTTCCCCTTGCATAATCCGGCCAAACCGGTTCTGGGGCACACCAGCCCCTGTCCCAGCGCGGCCTGGATCAAAGGAAAGGGGTGTATCCACCCCCTTCCTGGGTCCCACCCATAGGAGGGGACCTAGCAGGTAATCCAGCCCCCTAGATTGGTATAAGAATAGGAGCAGTGCCAAAGCATTGAGATTATCCTGATGAAACATTTGAAACAAAACTCTGGACCCTTCGACATCCTACTCAATGTAGAAGACTGAAGAATCTCCCTTGTGGTCAAGGAGTGACCACCCTGTGCAAACAGGCACCATCCAGCACCTCGACGTCTGCTTTGTTGCAGTTCCCGCCAGAACTCGAGCAACAGAGATCGACAAGAACAAGCTTGCCTGCCTTCGTACAGCCCGATCCACAGTCCCTGCAGAGCTGAGACCCGTGGAGGCGACCGGAAGCGTGGGGTGCGCCATCTTGAAAAGACCATGAGACGCTGACCGTGCAGCCCACGAGTGACCGTCAAAGCTGTACACCGGGGTTTGAGAAGCCCCAACCCTGAGCCACTCTTGCACCGAAGCTCACCCCTCTACACTCGACGAGTGCTGCGTGGGGCCCTTCTGCTTGCTTTGGCTCGACGCGTTGGCCCGGTCACTTGCCAGCTGGCTTGTGCCCCCTGTGCCAACGAAAACCTAAAACCGACTTGCAATTCTGGTTGCTCCAGACTTGCACCAGCTCCTCTGAAAAGGAGCACCCACTCTGACCCGCCTGGTCCGAGTGAAAAGGAATCTTCCAGTCCTGCGTGGATTGCTCTTGCCAAGTGTTGTTTGCTCCGATCTGGAAGCCGACAGCGCAGACGGTGAGAACCTGCGTGGGACAGCTTGTGACCTGCTCCTGGATGTCGCAGATGCCCTAGAGCCCACGTGGCAGCGGAGAGAAGCTCCTCGACAACCACCTGATTGCGCCCGACATTGCCTGGTTCCGTCCTGGTTCCACCCTGGTCACTGCTGAGTGACCCAGACTCTGTCCCCTCTGCTTTCAGGTACTTTTCTACTCTTATCCACCCTTGGATCACAGTGGACACTTCTCCTTCACATCGCCTGCAGCATCTTCAGCTTCAAGCACCAAGAACCTGCGTGACGAAACCCGACGCCACTTCGACCCTATGCACCCGCTTCCTGTGGGTGAGGTAACATTGCAATGCCGGTGTTCCCACACTGGTACACACCTCTAGGGTCTGTGTCTAAAGTTTTGTCCATCTAGGTTCAGCGGAAGTATCCTAAAACTCTATCTGTGTAACTTTTACGCACCATTGACTTTGCATTGGTGCATGCGTGTGCTTTAAGCGCTGCACCCGAATCCCACGGGCTTTTCCCGACTTCAGCGTTGCTTGTCCCGACTGCTCCCAGTGATTCCCTAGGCCCTAGGCCTAACCACTGTTCGATTGGTATCTCTTATACCACTTTCTTAATATATGGTTTGAGTGGCCACCCGCCCTCATCCATAATTGTGCAACTTTGTACGTTGAGTGACCGCTGTCCCTCTGGGCTGGTCACCCCCACGCACCGCGCACACTCCTCGTGAGTGAGCCCAGGCTGCCCCCCGTTCCCGCCAAGTGCCGCCGCCGCTCGCAGCTGTGTCCTGTGACCCTGTGACACCGCTGTTGGCGCTCGTGACCCTGTGACACCGCTGTTGGCGCTCTTTCCCCGCCTGCGCCGCGTCTGTATTTACGAATCCGATTGTTTTTTCTTTCCCCCGGTGTGTTCTCTGCTCCCTGTCATTTTATACTCCCCGTGTTGATGTACTTTGTTCCTCTGTAACTCCGATTGTTTTTTTGCCCCCTGTGTAGTTTCTGCTCCCTGTTTATTTTCTGTTTCCCCGTATTGTTATTGTCGTACCCCTGTGACTTTGTCGCCCCTGGCCTCTGCCGCGCTTCCCGCCACCTCCCCGCTCCCCGCCGCTGCCCCCTGCGGCCCCGCCCCTTCCCTCGGCAGCCCTTCCCATTCGCCGCCCCGCTCCCGCCTCCCAGCTGCCCCTCCCTCGCTCCACCCCCCCACTCTCCACATATGGCAGAGTGGCTAACGTGCAGCGTGCACGCACAGCGGGCGCGCCCTAAGTGCGCCGAAGGCGCGCCAAAGGTAAGCCCGTCTGCGCCCGTCCGCGCCTGGACCGCGCCCAGCGCCCGGACCCATGTCTCCCGCAGTCACCAGCCCTCCCGCCGAACTTACGCCGCCACCGAACTCAACGCACTCAACATCGGCCGATTTCCGGGTTGCTACCGAGCCACCCCGAGACACACCCACGGACCCTTCTGCTGCAACTCCTGCAATTTCACCTGCATCCGGACCTGCTCCACTCCCGCAGTGCCCAAGACCTCGACGAGCAACAGCAACAGCCACCTGACGTGCATCCTGATCAACACCCGCTCCGTCCACAGACACGCCGTCGAGCTCTGGAACCTGCTCGACACCACAGCCCCAGACGTCGCCTTCCTCACGGAAACCTGGATGAACGCCTCCTCAGCGCCCGACATCGCCATCGCCATCCCGGACGGCTACAAGATCATCCGGAGGGACCTCGTCAACCAGACCGGAGGAGGCATCACCATCATCCACACGAACTCCATCCGCGTCACGACCAACACCGACGACACCCTCGCACCCGCCGAGCACCTGCACTTCCAGATCCACATCAACCCCAAGACCACCCTCAGAGGCACCCTCATCTACAAACCCCCGGGACCACGCACACAATTCAGCGAGGACATCGCCGACTTCGTCAGGCCGCATGCCCTCCCCTCCGCTGACTACATGCTCCTCGGGGACCTCAACTTCCACCTGGAGAACAACAGCGACCGCAACACCACCACCCTGCTGGACAACCTCGCTAACCTCGGACTCAAGCAACTGGTGACCACACCCACCCACTACACCGGACACACCCTCGACCCCGTCTTCTCATCCAGCAAGGACATTGCCTTCAGCCACGCCACCGGACTCCACTTGACGGACCACAGCTGCGTCCACTTCAGCTTCAAAAGGACCACGATCCACCACCAACAGCAACAGGCTGCACGCAGAAGCTGGAACAAGATCACCACCGACCAGCTCGCGACTTCCCTGAGCAAAAACCCACCCATCAGCGCAACGAACCCCAGCAAAGCGGCCACCAACCTCACAAAATGGATCAGCGACTGCGCAGACGAACTCGCCCCTCTGAAGACCCCGCCTAGCAGACCCGGCAGCAAGAGAGCCCCATGGTTTACCGATGAACTCAAGAGCTCCAAGAAGAACTGCAGAGCCCTCGAGAAGGCCTGGCGCAGAGATCCAACACCGGACAACATGACTGCCCTCAAGCTCGCCACCCGAAAACACCACCAACTGATCCACACCACCAAGAAAACTTCATTCAAGCAACGACTGGACAACAACGCACACAACTGCAAAGAACTCTTCAACATCGTTAAAGAGCTCTCCAACCCCAACGCCAGAAACAACGACATCACCCCTTTGCAAGACCTCTGCAACTCCCTCGCCTCCTACTTCCACAACAAGATCGCGGACATACACAACAGCTTCAGCACTCAACCGACGCACGCCACGACCGAACCACCGCCCCCCACCACCACCCTCCGCGCCTGGACCCCGATCTGCACCGAAGACACCATCCGCACGATGAACTCCATCCACTCAGGATCTCCGACCGACCATTGCCCTCACCACGTCTTCAACAAGGCCGACGCTGTCATCGCACCCCACCTGCGGGACATCATCAACACCTCCTTCACCACCGCTACCTTCCCGGAGAGCTGGAAGCACGCCGAACTCTGCGCCCTACTAAAGAAACCATCAGCCAACCCCACCGACCTCAAAAACTACCGACCCATCTCGCTGCTCCCGTTTCCCGCAAAAGTCATCGGGAAGACCGTCAACAAGCAGCTGGCCGCCATCCTCGAGACAAACGGATCCCTCGACCTTTCACAGTCTGGCTTCCGGGCCAACCACAGCACCGAAACCGCCCTGATCGCAGCAACCGATGACATCCGAGCCCTGCTCGACAACGGAGAAACAGCGGCCCTCATCCTCCTAGACCTCTCCGCGGCCTTCGATACGGTCTGCCATCGTACCCTAGTACAGCGCCTCAGCAACGTCGGAATCCAGGAGAAGGCACTGGAGTGGATCATCTCCTTCCTCGCCGGAAGGACACAGAGAGTCCGCCTCCCCCCGTTCAGATCAGAAGCCACCGAAGTCATCTGCGGCGTCCCTCAAGGCTCCTCACTCAGCCCAACCCTCTTCAACGTCTACATGAGTCCCCTCGCAGCCATCGCACGCCAGCACAACCTCAACATCATCTCCTACGCCGACGGCACCCAGCTGATCCTCTCCCTCACCAACGACCCCGCCACCGCCAGAGCCAACCTACACGAAGGAATGAAAGAGGTAGCCGAATGGATGAAGAACAGCCGCCTAAAACTGAACTCGGACAAGACGGAAGTCCTCATCCTGGGATCCTCACCCTCCGCCTGGGATGACTCCTGGTGGCCCCCCGCCCTAGGCAGCGCACCCAAACCAACAGACCACGCACCAAACCTGGGCTTCATCCTGGACTCCTCGCTCTCCATGACCAGACAAGTCAACGCCGTCTCCTCGTCGTGCTTCAACATCCTGCGCATGCTACGCAAGATCTTCCGGTGGATCCCCACCGAGACCAGGAAAACGGTCACCCAGGCCACCAGCCGACTGGACTACGGCAACTCCCTCTACGCCGGAACCACCGCCAAACTCCAGAAGAGACTCCAGCAGATTCAGAACGCCTCAGCACGACTCATCCTGGACATCCCCCGTCGCAACCACATCTCTGGACACCTGAGAGACCTGCACTGGCTCCCGGTCAACAAGAGAATCACCTTCCGTCTCCTCACCCACGCACACAAAGCCCTGCACAACCAAGGCCCAGGATACCTCAACAGCCGCCTAAACTTCTACGCTCCCAAACGCCAGCTTCGATCGACCGGCCACGCCCTCGCCGCCGTTCCCCGCATCCGAAGAGCCACCACAGGGGGAAGGTCCTTCTCCTACCTCGCCGCCAAGACTTGGAACTCCCTCCCGACCCACCTCCGCCTGACCCAGGACCACCTCGCCTTCAGGAAGCAGCTCAAGACCTGGCTGTTCGAGCAGTAGCGGACCCCCCCTCCCCTAGCGCCTTGAGACCCTCCGGGTGAGTAGTGCGCTATATAAATGCTTTGATTGATTGATTGATTGATTGTATGTTATACTGTGCTTTTGATTTAACGCTTGTGCCCCTTTGCTCATAAAGAGTACTGGGGATTATTTTTAGAAATAAACACATATATTTTTATAATATATACTTGTGTGGTGTCCTTTCATTTGATATTACAGGATTGTGATTGGTAAAACAGCTCGCTGAACACGACCTCTTGAGTTTAGCCTTTAAGGCTGCTTAGTCTATGCTACCATTAAGATAGCTTGTCTATAAGGTTGACTTACAACCAGACACCATAAGGGATTGTTTGGTCTGATACAAGGTGGTTCCAGAATTGGAAACATCATATATCAGGCCAACTTCTCAAATTTTATGATTATGATGCATAATTGAATAAAGATTAATGAATTGGAAAAAGATAAATAAATAACAACACACCAAAATGATAAAACAATACTGTACACTATGTTGCTGTCGGGCTTTGTTACTGTTGTGTGAAGTAGCTTCCTTTACAGACTTAAACATTTGATGCTACATTTCGAGACCACAGCAAAATATTCGATTAGCCTTACAGTATAAAAGAAACAATTAGCACTGCCAATTGTCCTACAATGTCACAGTCAAAGCTCTGCATTTTAACAGATAGATGAACTACCATTAATTGATGGTTCACCCTCCCTGCAAAAATTGCAATTTTCCTGCAGGTTTCCACTGGCACCGACTAAGCTAACTCTGCAATTTTAAACTACCTGACCAGGCAGAGTGTCTGCCCAAAGAGCCGGCAGGTCATAGATGTTCTGTCTGTGCACTTATTATGTGTTGCACAGACCTCGGTTAATGTCGTGCTGAAAAGCGCTGTCGCGGGAGCCGGCCGCGTGGCATAGCCCCTGATTAATGGGACAGACACATGAGGTTCTTACTTGCTGCTCGCGTGTGTCCAGCTCTCACACCAGGCGCACACGCACAACTCTTTATTAAACGCAGCCCACGCTACGTGGGATAAACCAATTAAACAGACATACGCAGGGAGAGCTCACCGCTCATCCCCGCGGCTGCGCAGCAGAAATGGTTGCACCCAAAATCTGTTATTACGATGAGCGATACAACATTCCTCCCAAAAATGAAAGTCATACTCACAACACAAAAATTATTCTCTCCGCACTACAGTCACAACATTTCAACTGAGTTATGCCATACTGCAGCATTTCAGCCCATAGTTCTGTCAGCATGCACCCTTAGCAATGAAAATCTTTTAATCGACTTGAGGGCTCCGGGTTCTTCCACAGCCGGTATTGAGTGCGGGTTTCCTGGCACTCGCTGTTATCTTCAGGGGATGCTAGGGGCTCCACAACCTCCCAAGGAACATCTTGAGGCTGTGTAGACACCTCCACTCCATCCGATTCTCGCAGGACCTGATCAGGCTCGGTCCAATATTCATCATGGCAATCATCTGGACCATCGTCCATAGGGCCACCCCCAGTACTGGCACAACCATGATACTTCTTGAATGCCGAGACATTTCTAGTGAGCACTTCCAGTCCTATCTTGACCGTGACTTGCATGCCTCGAACCTGAATAATGAGCCAAGAGTCTTTTTCAAATGGAAGGCGGAACTTGCTACCTGGGTGTCTATCTTGGACAAGTACCAATCTCCAACTTTGAGATGAGAATTTTCTGCTCTACACCTTCTGCTGACTTGATCATTGGCGTGTTTTCTTCGGCAATCCACAGCTCTGTTATCTATTTCTTGGGGAACCCATTGGGGATGATGAGGAATAGAATCACTCACAACTCTTCCCATTGGCAGGTGTCCTGGAGCATGTCCTGTGGTAGTGTGGGGAGTCTGCCTGTAATCCTGTAGAAAAGAATATATAGATTGATCCACTGAATCACCATTAGCCACTGCTATGCAGATCACTTTGCTCAATGTCCTCATGAAGCGCTCCACTTCTTCCTTCGCCTCTGGCCATTTTGGGGTTATTTTCTTGTGCACTATCCCTTGAGATGCCAAGTACGTTCCAAACTCTTGTCCCTGGAATGGTGGACCATTATTAGTTAAAATTTCTTTGATGAGCCATGGGTGGCCATCACCTTTTCTAGCTTGGGTATGACCTCGCCTGTACTCAGGGAGGACAGCACCTCTACCTCTGGATACTTTGAGCAGTCATCTATTATCACCATTGAATGTCACTCATCCGGGAGACTCCCAAAATCCATGCTTGCGCGCATTCATGGGCCTTCCGGTCGCCGCTCAGTTAGGATGGGTGACGGAGGATTCGGTTACCTGGTCACTTGACACCACTGAAAGGAACGCACCACATCTTCTACTTTGTCGTCCATAAGAGGAAACCAGACATTATTCTGAGTCTCCCTTTGGGTCAGCACTGAGATTGCGTCTCACTTGAGACAGGCTCTCGTTTACCTTACTGGCTTCCAGAGTAAAAGTTACCCCTTGACATCGGAGAGGATGCAATTTGTTTCTCTTTACAGCCTCTAACACTTTCTGCAAGCATGCTTCTTGGACAGTAGCAGGGCACAGCTCCGCTAGGGATATTGACAGCGGACGTGACCTGTCTGATGTGTATCTCACATATGCTTTAGTTTCTTCTGCATCATCAATCTCCCTACGAGTGGGGGCCCTAGGATGATGAGATAAATAATCAGCCGGATTAATGCCACAAGGGCGATACTAGACCTTAACTGCAGCATCCATTTCTCTATGCAAGGTGGTGGCTTGGATGCCGTCCCGGTGAATAGAGGAATGAGAGGTTTGTGGTCGGTGGTAACCAGAAAAGGTTTTCCATACTCGCATAGATGGAAGTGCCGAAACCCCCAATGCACAGCAATCGCTTCCTTTTCTATTTCGGAATACCTTTGTTCAGTCTCAGCCAATGACCTACTTGCAAACGCCACTGGAGCCCACACATCTTCATCTGTCATCCGTTGGAGTAGAACAGCTCCCAAATATTTTGGTCCCGTAGCAACGGCAACTTCAGTCTGCTGTTTTGGACCAAAATATCTCAGTGTGGTGTTGCTTGATAGGGCGTGGTCAATGGTGATAAGTCTTTAATGAATCTGCAACAGTAATTGATCATTCCTAGGAAACTGCGCATTTCTGTCACATTTGTGGGAGCCTGTGCCTCTTTAATGTATTTGACTTTTTCAGGGGCGACTCCGTCTGCTGAGAATATGTAACCAAAGAACTGTAGTCTCTGTTGAAGGAATTCGCATTTGTCTTTGTGTAAAGTAAGCCCAGAGTCTTGTATTCGCTGGAGCACCTGCCTCAGCCGATTATTGTGCTCAGGTATTGACTTTGCATGAACCAGAATATCACCACTCACATTGACTACATTTGAGAGGTAAGCCGGGAGTTCTCTCATAGTATTTTGGAATACTTTGGCAGCGCTCGATATCCCAAAGCTCAACCATTTGTAGCGCCTCAATTCCACATGCGTAGAAAATGTTGTGATGTATCTTGATGGTTCATCAAGGACCAGTTGATGATACCCAGCCGGAGGTCAAGTTTTGAGAACCAGCAGGTTTCACTTAGTTCCCCTATTTGGTCATCAATGGTCGGAGTCAAATGCCATTCTCTTTTGATTGCTGCATTGGGAATTTCCATGTACACGCAGATTCTCACCTCCCCCGGATGCTTGGGCTTCCTTGCATCCATGATTGGTGATACCCAAGGGGCCGGACCCTTTACCTTTTCAATAATCCCTGCTTCCTCAAGCTTGCCCAGTTCCTTTTCTACCAGGGGTCTCAGATGAAATACAAGTCGCCTGTGTCAAAGGGCTACTGGCTGCACCGAGGGATCAATATGGAGATGATTCTGCTTGCCCCGGAGAGATCCAATTCCATTGAATACTTTTTGGAAATCTTCAAATATTTGACTCACACCTTCTTGGTGTATTCCGAAGGCAAACATGACAATGCCCAGGGCTTCTGCTGACTTGCACCCCAGCAACATGCCCCATCCTTCCTCAGTGACATATACCACTGCCTCCACTTCCTGCTTGTCTTAAGCTAAAGTAGTTTTGAATTTTCCACTAATGGCGAGGGGCTTGGATTGTCCATATGCAAACACAGTGATCTTAGCAGGTGTCAATGCTGGGGGATGAGTCGGCCCTTGGTGAGTTTCAGGGGACATGATGTTTATTGTCGCTCCCGTATCTACAGTTGCCGTCGAGGGGAGTCCTCCCACAAGGATTTGGCACTGTGAGAGACGACTCTGGGTATTCTACGCCACCCCTACAGTGAATACTGAGTGTACTGTGTGCTCTTCTCGACTGTTATCGTCCATATCACTGCTTTGTTCCTGTGACTCTGGGATCACATTCACCTGGGACCTCATAGCTCGTCCTCTGCTTGATCAACAGACCTTCGTGAAGTGATTCATTTTGCCACATGCCATGCATCTTTTGCCTTTCGCTGGGCACTCTGACGGTCTATGTGAGGGTTCCCCACAGTATCCACATGTCAGGGCTTTCAGACCTCTCGTCCCGATTGGCACTGTCCTGGCGGTCGGAGTGAATGCATTCACTGGTTCCGTCTTGATGGGAACCTGTAGTGCTGCTTCCATATGTGCCGCCCGTGCCTTTGAGAGCTCTTTGGTCCTTCTCATGGTAAATATCTCGGCCAATGACTTCCCTGACTGCTCCAGAATTTGCTTCCGCAGCTTCGCTAAGGCGTACCCCAGGATGACTTGGCCTCTGATCTCCTCCATCTCATCCTGAAACCCACATGTGCTGGCAAGCTCCTTTAGCCTTCCATGAAATACATCTAGCGACTCTTCAGGCTGTTGCCTATCTTGTCTAAATACAAATCGTTCATAGTCGCGATTCGCCATGGGGTCAAAATTAGCATTTAGGGCTGAAATGAGCATAAGATGAGTCTTAGGTGCTGCCTCCGCCATTGATTTGGCTATCTTGTACACATCCTTTCCTCGAAGATGTGAAATCATCGCCCTCTTCTGTTCATCATCTACCTATCAGGTATAGTAGCACTCGCTCTACCCATTCTTTCCACCATGGGGCTTGAGCAGAAGGGGCTCCATCTACCACAAAAGGCTCTATAGCAGAGATATGAACCATGACTGTGGAGGCTGTGTGTTACCAAAATATCCCTCTTTTACCGCTGGCGGTGTAGCTATGCCTGGAAACAGCTGCTCATGGGCACTCAATGGTCACTATTCACGGTTCACCTTGTGCACTCGAAAGCTCTGCAGTGGCAGCTACTGGATCAGCAGTCTGCGCTCAGCAGCAGTATACCAGCACTTCCCCCTCAGGACTTGCAATGGCATGAAGTCAACACACCTCGGTACCTTGCTGCTTCCTCCTGTAAGCAGCACGTGGGAGTGGCGTCCACGCAGCACGAGCACCACGCACTTGTTGGAATAGTGCACAGCCGCCGCCCGGGACCACAATGCCACCACCCTCGTCACCAAATGTTGTGTCTGTGCACTTATTATTTGTTGGAGAGACCTGGGTTGATGTCAGTCTGAAATACGCTGAGTCGCGGGAGCCGGCCGCGAGGCGTAGGTCCTTGATTAATGGGACAGATACAGGAGGTTGTTATTTTCTGCTCACGTGTGCCCACCTCTCGCGCCAGGTGCACGCGCACAACTCTTTATTAAACGCAGCCCGCGCTACGTGGGATAAACAAATTAAGCACACGTACGCGGGGAGAGCTCATCGTTTATCCCCTTGGCTGCGCAGCAGCAATGGTTGCACCCAAAATCTGTTATCGCAAGGAGCGATACAACAATAGAGACAGTTACTGTGCACTATTTTCCTGCCTGGTACCACCATGCAAAGCAGGTATGGTGGTGTCAGCCTCGAGAATCACTCAATGACCCAAGTCCACAGTGACAAAATTGTAGATAGCGAAGGGCCTTTATTTTTTTGTTTTTTTTTAAATAAACACAACTAAAAACAAAAATGGGCAGAGCGAAGCCCAAAAGAAAGTAGAGCATGCTCACAAAGTACTCTGCGGTTAGATCGACCCTACATAGGCAGAATCTCATAATAGGGCTGGTGGTCCTTCACCGGAAGAGCGAGGCTGAGACTCCTTTGATTGATCTATACAACTGGAAATGACCCTTTGCGGACAGAATTGCTTCACCTGCATGGAGTGCATATAAATGATTATATCTAATATGCTCACATGAGCAGAATAGCTCTGTACACATAATTCTAAGAAAATTGTGCTGGGAATGACCCTAATAACTCTGCCTGTTGGTGCATGAACTGTACTGTCTCCGATTTGTGCTCCAACTTGTTAACTTACGAGTTGGTGGATACGGTGTAGATAACCATATCTTAATTTTTTCAGAGCCAATGCAAGTGTTCATGATACGACCTAGGGTCTTTAATGTGGCAACCACTGTTTGAGTAAAAATAACTACCTTCATACGTGATTTCGGCTGAACTTGGCTGAATCTGATTAAAAATAACACATTCTGTATTCAGTCCTCGTTATCTGCACGATGAGAAGAAACTTAGATGTTAAATTCCAACTACATTTAATATTTTTTGCAAGTAAAATGTAATCCATGGTTGTTCATCATGTTTTTCTTTCACTTTAGGTTTTCAAATTTTGACAGAAACATACTTAGTAAAGTATTGATGCGAAGATCAGCTCAGAAGTCGAGAGATCAGATCCTTAATGTTTTCCATGAACTCAATCTTAAGGATGCCATAAGCTACGTAGCTGAGGTACGGTTTGCAGTTTGTTTTGAACAGAAGATGATGATGATGATCTTTTCTAACTGATTTTAACCACATGCACAGAAAACGTGTCACTTTTTCAGTAAATAGACATTTGTGAATTCAAAAGTCAAAGTTACAGTTTACAATTATTTGTAAACATTAATTACTGAAAAAGTCCCTGGTTAAGAATAATGTAAACTAGGAGATATTTTTTTTACAGGTTTTGCAGTTCCTCTGTTTTTAATACTAGACATCAATTTTTCTGTTGTTCCAAGTTTGGAAGAAACTTCATGTTTAATGTCAGTAAATTGACGGTATTCTTTTGTTACCTAAAGTGCCTCCGTGGGAAGCAGACTAGCCAATCTTAACATGAACTGGCCTTTGTACAATACCTGTTTGACGTCAAAACAACTTACTCTAGAAATTAAAATATGGTTGTAGGGGAACTGGGGGGGGGGGGGGAACTCTGCTAAACAGCAACCGCAATTCTTTTCAGGGTGAAACTGAAGTAACCCCTAAATTAACCTTTTTTTAATCCTCTGGTAGCTTGCGACAAAAGCAGTCAAGTAGTCAAGCCTAATTTATAGACAATGTGTTAAGTATTTATGCAGCACTTCAAACAGTATTAAAGTGAAAACAAAACACAATAGTTATATCCTACATTAATTTAGAATACAATAAAGTAAAATGTAATAAAATATTTGAGACCAAAACAACAAAAATCCAATTAGTGGACCTGGAGATACACCACTTCAATCAATCAATCAAAGGATCTTTATTCGGTGAATAAAAAACACCATAAAAGCACATATATATACAATTTAAAATACAATTAAACATTCTTCTAGACCCCAACTGATATTTACACAAATAGTTTAAAAAGGTACATAAAGTCCACAAACAGGCTTACCCTCTTGTTTTCCTTAGTCTTAGAGACACTTTAAAAAAATTGATTATACAACACAGTGTACGGGGATCATTTGCCCTTTGCAAGAAGAGTAAGGCGACTTTAGCATGTCTCAACTTGGCCTGTTTTAAAAAGTCTACCAAAAATCTGCGCCTAGTGGTTGTATAAAACGGACACAAAAGTACAAAACGAAGGGTGTCCTGCGGAGACATAATGTCGCAGCCGCAGGCACCCTTCTGCTCAACCGATACTGTAAAACCTGGTGGATCGGCTAATAAATTAGGTAAAAGGTTAAGCCTAAAACAGGACATTAAAAACCTATCCCAAGCGTTATGCATAAGATAGAGATACGGTTCCATGCCCTCGGTGCTCTTAACAAGGCTGTGGGCACTTACTAAGTGTTTGGTCCCTTCAATTGCTGCTCTACGTGTGATTCTCCAAGCCAAAAACGACCTCTTTATTTTAATTTTATCAAGTGGTAATATTGCTGTTGGATTTTAAAAAAGGTCCTTCCGGTCTATGTCTTCCAGGGTGGTCTTCACATATTTCAGCCACGGTATTTCCAGACCTTTATCCCTATCCAAGCAGTCTCCTAAAATTTGTCTGGTCAAGACTGCCTCAAGGTTTGCCCAGATTTTTAGCCAAGCCATAATTGGTCTGAGCTTAACCAGGTCCTCAATATATGGCCTCCCAAGTTCCCTGTGAGCAATTACAGCAGGGGTGCTCTGGGGTATTTTCAGAATCGATCGCAGGTATTTATTTTCCTCCCGCTGCAATTGGTCAACATTCACAAAACCCATTTCGTGGGAACCATACGTAGCTTTAGAGCAGCATATAGAACTATACAAATTCATAGCTTGTTCAGGGGACCAGCAACCCAGCCTACGCCCATAGCCTGCTATACCACCATTAGATGAAACCAGTTTGCTACATCGTTCGTCCACCAGGGAGCCAAACTTTAGTGTCCCGTCAAATAACAAACCGAGATAGGAAAAAGACCGCACCTTTTCTAATGTGTGGTTCCCTATTCTATAAGAGAACTTGTGCATGGTTTTGTTCCGGCCAGCATTACATAGGACTTGCTTAGGTTTACAGAGAGATCTAGTGTATCCATGAAATCCATCAATTAGACTCTGTAAACTCTTTGGAGTGCGGGCCAGCACGAACGCGTCATCCGCGTACAAAAGCACCGGAGTGTGGCGCGTTCCTACTTTCGGGCAATCCGTCTTCAAAGCAACCAGAGCCTGCTCTAGCTGGTTAATGTAGAGCGAGAACAAAAAAGGGGTGAGAATACAACCTTGCCTCACCCCGCTAGTACACGGAAAGGGTTCAGTGTTCTCCCCCTCCGTGTTATAGCGGCCCATGGCGGTGGTGTCCCGATGTAATTCTCTAAGAATATTGATCAGACTCAAATCGATTCCCGAATTGCTCATCAAAGACCAAAGTTTATCCCTGCAGCCAGGTCCATGAACCTAAGATAGAGCGCTTCATTCCTGGTTTTAGTATATTTTTCCACCAGCATATAAAGGTTCAGGCATTTATCACTTGTGGACCTCCCTGTCCTGAAGCCGTACTGAATGTCCGAGATGATGTTATGTTCTTCAGTACATTCAGTAAGGCGATTAAGAATTACCCGGCCCAGAACTTTGGCGGAAACATCAATTAGTGAGATTGGCCGATAACACTGGGGGTTGTCCCTGTTACCCTTTTTATAAATAGGGACAATTATTGCCATGGACCAGGAGCGGGGTAATCCCCACCTAATCGCCGCATTAAACACTCGAGTGAGGATAGGGCCCCAGAGTTCTACATTACTCAGGTACAGGTCGGGTGGTGTGACGTCTGGGCCAGGGGCTTTATTTTTTGTCAAGCCCTGAATTCCCACAATAATTTCCTCCAGGGAGAATACTACTACTTGGCCCTGCTGTCCTGCCCCTCCCTCCCCCTGAGCAATTTCCTGACTGTGATTATATAAGCCCTCAAAGTGTGTGAACCATTGTTCTGGTAGGATATTAGCGCCAATCACAGGGGCGTTACAGTACTGGAAGCATGGTTTGTTGATTATTCTCCAGAATTCTGTCATATCCCTTCGGTCTGCGGCCTCACTTAAATCCGCCCATGCATCTACTTGGAGTGATAATTTCCTCTTCTTTACAGCACTCTTATATGCCTGTCTGCACTGCACTATTCTTTGTGTATCCCTAGGCTCATTTTTTAAGCTAGTTTTTAGCTCCTTCAGGGCGCGTGAACATTCCCTGTCAAACCATCTTGTGTGGGTGATGTTTCTCATAGGGACACGTGACTTCATGAGGCCCTCTACCAGGCTAGTTACTAGCCCAAACGCCCTAACCAGCGATGGCCCCTCAACCTCAAGGTCTAGACACTCGCCTATAGGTACTTTCACAATGACCATTAGTGATTTATAGAAAGCCTCGCCATCAATCCTTGACCACCTGAGCCGTCTTCTCTGGTCCGTGACCCTCACAGAGGTACCAACCACAGAATCTATCTTAGACCCCTGTATGTGAGCCCTAAAACCAGAGGGTTGTGGTCACTAAATGGGCTCCACTCAATCCCCACCGAACTAATCCAGTTTTTTGATGACCTGAACGCTACGATATAGTCAATAAATGACAAACACCCTCTCCCTTTGAATGTTGGGAGAAGGGTTCCGTCTTTCTCCAGTCCTACCCGGTCAATAGTGTGTTCCAAGTCGTGGGTTTTTAAAAGTTTACTGAAGCCCCTTCCCTCAGTTGTATGTTCGAAATGAGGGCCTTTCTCGACTGGGCAACATGACCATTCTGCATTCAGGGGGAACAGCGCTGGGCATAAGTGGCAGTTAAAATCACCCATCACGAGGACGGTTGGTTCCAAGGCCCCTTTCCTTTCGACTATCTCCTTGTTAAGTCTAGGGTCTAATTCTTGAGGGGTGCGACTGTTTTCTCTAAGGGCTCCTGCATTGTATACATTAAACAGGGTCAGCCTTAGCCCGCTACCCCTAAACCTCACTGCCTGGAGATTATGAGATATCCAGGAAGGACCAGTCCATATGCCTAGGAGATTTAAATCTACATAGACAGATAGTCCTCCCATTGCTCTTCCTGATCTCGATTTCTGGGCGGGCACAAAGAAACATTTATACCCTATCATTTGGAAGAGACTATTATCAACCACCCAAGTCTCTTGTAGGCTAATTATCTGGAACTTACTTATATATTGCCGCCATTCTATTTTGTCAAATTTACTTGCTAAACCGGCAATGTTCCACAAGATAATTTTTAGCCCACCTTTTGGTGACTGATCACAGGCTGATCCATAGGCACTTAGGTTTTCCGTGGTGGACCCATTATCATCCCTTACAGCTATTATTTGAGCCCCTCGACAGTGTGGTGGGAGCTGTGATAGATCGTCCCTTGACTCCTAAACAGAACTAGAGCCTCCCAGTCCAGGCCCAATCCTATGTTCTGACATACTAGCTGGTTTCACCCCGTTAGGTCCTGTTGGTGTGTGAGCCTCTTCTATGGGGAAAAGATTTGTGAGGGCAGCCATGTGGGGCTCCCTCAGCCTCCCCCCTCGCCAATCCTGCATAATCGTATTCCCACCTTCACTTTTTGGTGACTTCTCGACTGGGTAGGGGGACTTGATCAGTCAATCATTTTCCTCTAGGGACGTTAAGGGCCTAAATCTGTTGGACCATTTAGATGATTCCCAATCTCTTAGCATAGGGCCGCCCGAAGTGTAGCTTCGAACCATGTTTGTATTCGGACCTTCCCTGGGTCTCCCAAAAAGGTGGGCCGAATCATAGGAGGCAATTTGTCTGGGATAAAAGTATCCTAATGGTAGGGGTCTTATACTGCTCGCCAGGTTAGCTGTCCCACCAACTACAATATGCTGCACTACACTTGCGTCCCTAAAGTTCACTATAATACAATTCCCCGCAATATCTTTGCGCCTAGTGCCTATCCAGCTCACCCTCCTGACGTGGAGGATTTCCCCGTTTTTATTACCTGTCAGCGGCCTGTTCTGGTTCACCCAATGTGTGATCTTGTTTCTTAACTCAGTATGTGACTCTTTCTGCTCTATCTTTAAATCCGGCACTCCCGCGAGTACCACTACGTAGGGTCACGCTTCAGGTGGTAAATTTATAATGGGTAGCGTTTCAGCAGTTGATTTATTGGCCCCACTGCCAGTCTGGTTTACCACTAATGCTTCAGGTATATGGGGATGATTACTTTGCCGTTCTGTTGATGTCACTGGGAGTCCCACCCCTGCCCGTAAAGCCCACTCCCCTGAGACCCTACCCCTATCCGGATTCAGGGGGTGCCTAACGGATTAGGGTCCTGTATGACTATGTGCTGCTCACAAGACCTCCTGCTAGGTTGTATTACAATCTGTTGGTCTTGACTGGTGTCGGTAGTAATCCGATTATGTGTAGTACCTATGTCTGAGACAGTGCCCTGCGCCCTACCCCTGTTCTTTATTTCGTTTATAATTTTATCCAGCCTACTAGTTACTGGCTTTAACTGGCTTGCAATAAATGATTCTAAATGATCTTGTAAGTCTGCAATTATTTGCACCATCCAGCTCAGGGGGGCTAACAACTGGGGAACCTGCTTGGCCCTAGCTTCCCTGGGCGGGCTTCCTAGTTCAGTAGGAGGAAAGCTGATTTTAGTTTTCTTACTTCTTGGCTTCTTTAGGCAAACTTTTCTTTTCCGGCTGGTTACAGCTTTTTTGCCCAGCATGGGTTCCACCCTATCAACGTCGATACCCCGCTGTGCGCAAGGGATATCCTGATCAGAAGGCTCTAAAAGGGTGAGTGGGGGAGTGATCATAACCTCATTCTCTGATACCTGGGTCTGGTTGGTTAAATCAGTTATTGGTGTAAGTGACAAGCGTCTTTCCGTGCGCTCTATTTAACTTGATAGTACCCCAATGGTTTTCCTCAAAAACAGTTGGCTGAGCAGTAAAAAAGGGGGGGGGGGGTATACATGTGTTATGTGAGACTGCCCGGGGCTTTGGGGGTAAGTTCAACTTTGCTTTGGTCGACCGAGTATTTACTTTACTGGCCATACTGGAGAAAAAAAACCATACAATAATCCCCAGCTAAACCTTATTTGTGCAAGACCAAAACACTCAAGTTAGGTCACCTTCCCTTACCAAAGTAGACTCCAACGCATTAATGAATAAACACAAACCAACGCCCCCGAACCATTCCTTTCAGTCAACTTGCGGTTTACAAGTCCCGATGCCAAAATACGATCTGCCTCCCCACCAGTCCTTCTTCTTTCTTGATCGCCGTTAATCCACCCAATCCGCTGCTAGTTTGCAAAGCCACGGGGGGCCCAGCCCGGCCTCCTTTGGCCCCTGATGGCCTCAGATGGCCCGCCCTTTGCCCTGGCTTCGCCCGGCGCCCGCCCGAGTGCATCCCACGAGGCGGGAGAGAACTGCTGAATAAATCCCCCCTGGTATCAAGGGGAGGGGCTCGAAGTCCGCCGGTCGCTTGTGGGGCTTGGAGTCCTCTGGCTGCTTTTCCCCGCTGGCCCACACGCACTGGACACAGAACGAAGCGTCTCCCGCGGAGCGGGAGACGCGAGCCGCAGATGAAGCCCCCGGTGTCAAGGGGGAGGGGCTCAGGTCCGCCGGTCGCTTGTGGGGCTTGGAGTCCTCTGGATGCTTTTCCAAGCTGGCCCACACGCACAGGACACAGAACGAAGCATCTCCCGCCGGTGTCAAGGGGGAGATGCTCGAAGTCCGCCGGTCGCTTGTGGGGCTTGGAGTCCTCTGGCTGCTTTTCCCCGCTGGCCCACACGCACAGGACACAGAACGAAACGTTTCCCCTTGCAATTAGCTGGTTGTGCGAGACAGGGTGAAAGTGACAAGTTAGTTTCGAGTGGGATGGAGGGCGGACCGGATACAGGGACTAGGTTAGTCCCACTGAAAGAGTTACATGCCAAAGTTTAGTGCGAAGAGTTCCATTCCATTATACTAATTAAGTGGGGAAATGGAGTGTGTGAGCTCTTACATCCCTTTAGGGACAATTGGGCACTTTATAAACTAAGCTCGCAAAGGTTTGAAGTGTAACACTATTTTGAGTTGTCACCTCACAAATTGTGGTCACAATGATTTATGAATAGTGAGATAATGTGTGTTAAACAGATATATGGAAAAATAAATAATCCAGTTTCAATGAGATCATCTCTCCTTGTTGCTCACTGTTTTTGGTCTTTCTAGACATTTATTGATTTACTAGACTTAAAATTTATGAACTGTTTGAGGAACACACGTGGAAACATGCAAACACTGTATTTGGTCTCCTCCATGGAGGGGAATAGATGTGAAAACATTGAATACATAATTTTTGCTCCGTCCACTTTTTTACTGGATATGGTGGCTATATTCTGTCTCTGACACTAGGTCTACTACATGTGTGATTATGCCAAACCACAGTTGACTGCTTGCAGTAGCAGCATCCAAAATAAATATATAAAAAATAGCACTTACTTTGTGGTCTGTGTCCGTGTGTGGCGAGAAGTCAAGTCAAGTCAGAAATTTGTATAGCGCGCTACTCACCTGAGGGTCTCAAGGCGCTTAAGGGAAAGGGGATCGTTACTGATCGAATACCCAGGTCTTGAGTTGCTTCCTGAAGGAGAGGTGGTTCTGGGTAAGACGGAGGTGAGAGGGGAGGGAGTTCCAGGTCTTGACCGCTAGGTATGAGAAGGATCTTCCCCCATGGAGGCTTTTCGGATGCGTGGGATCACGGCGAGGGCTAGGTTGGACGATCGTAGTTGGCGGGTGGGGGTGTAAAAGGATAGGCGATTGTTGAGGTAGCTGGGTCCTAGGTTGTGGAGTGCCTTGTGTGCGTGAGTGAGGAGACGGAACGTGATTCTCTTGCTGATAGGGAGCCAGTGCAGGTCTCTCAGGTGTTCTGATATGTGGTTGTGTTGAGGAATGTCCAGGTTGAGTCGGGCCGAGGCGTTCTGAATGCGTTGAAGTCTTTTCTGCAATTTGGCTGTGGTTCCAGTGTAGAGGGTGTTTCCGTAGTCTAGTCGGCTAGTGACAAGTGCTTGGGTGACCATTTTACTCGTTTCCGTGGGGATCCATCGGAAGATCTTTCGGAGCATGCGTAGGATGTTAAAACATGATGATGAGACGGCGTTGACTTGTTTGGTCATGGAGAGGGAGGAGTCAAGGATGAATCCTAAGCTGCGAGCATGGTCCGTTGGTTTGGGTGCGCTGCCTAGGGCCGGGGGCCACCATGAGTCGTCCCAGGCAGAGGGGGAAGTTCCTAGGATGAGGACTTCCGTCTTGTCCGAGTTCAGTTTTAGGCGGCTGTTCTTCATCCATTCGGCTACGTCTTTCATCCCTTCGTGTAGGTTGGTTTTGGCGGTGGTTGGGTCTTTGGTGAGGGAGAGGATCAGTTGAGTGTCGTCAGCGTAGGAGATGATATTTAAGTTGTGTTGGCATGCGATGGATGCGAGGGGGCTCATGTAGACGTTGAAGAGGGTGGGGCTGAGCGAAGATCCTTGTGGTATGCCGCAGATGACTTCGGTGGCCTCTGATCTGAAAGGGGGGAGACGGACGCTTTGGGTTCTTCCGGCGAGGAACGAGATGATCCAGTCCAATGCCTTATCTTGTAATCCAACGTTCCTGAGGCGTTGTACTAGGGTGCGGTGGCATACCGTGTCGAACGCTGCGGAAAGATCCAGGAGGATGAGGGCCACTGTTTCCCCGTTGTCGAGCAGTGTCTGGATGTCGTCTGTGGCTGCGAGGAGGGCAGTCTCGGTGCTGTGGTTAGCTCGGAAGCTGGACTGTGAGGGGTCAAGGGAGCCGTTAGACTCAAGGAAGGCGGCGAGCTGGCTGTTGACGGTCTTCTCAATGACTTTGGCGGGGAACGGGAGGAGAGAGATGGGGCGGTAGTTTTTAAGTTCGGTGGGGTCTGCAGAAGGTTTTTTTAGGAGGGCGCTGAGTTCGGCATGCTTCCAGCTTTCCGGGAAGGTAGTGGTGTTGAAGGAGCAGCTGATGATATCTCGGAGTTGGGGTGCGATGACGGAGTCGGCTTTATTGAAGATGTGGTGGGGGCATGGGTCGGTTGGAGATCCGGAGTGGATGGAGTTCATCATGCGGATGGTTTCTTCGGTGCTGATTGGGGGCCAGGCACGGAGGGTGGTGGTAGGGGGCATCAGTTCAAAGGTAGGGGGAGAGGAGAGGTCGCTGAAGCTGTTATGTATGTCTGCGATCTTGCTGTGGAAGAATGAGGCTAGTGAGTCGCATAGATCTTGAGAGGGAGTGATGTCGTTGTTGCCGGCGCTGGGATTGTTGAGCTCATTGACGATACTGAAGAGTTCTTTGCTGTTGTGGGCATTGTTATGTAGTCGGTCTTTAAATGATGACTTCTTAGTGGTGCGGATCAGTTGGTGGTGTTTGTGGGTGGCGATCTTGAAGGCGGTCATGTTGTCTGCGGTTGGGTTTTTTCTCCAGGTTTTCTCGAGGGTGCGGCATTTCTTTTTGGATCTCTTGAGGTCGTCGTTGAACCAGGAGGCTGTTTTGCTTCCTGGTTTGTTGGGACGGTTTTTCAGGGGTGCTAGTTTGTCAGCGCAATGGGTGATCCATTGTGCGAGATTAATGGCTGCTTGAACTGAAAAGCCTGCAGAGATTGCGATATACATATATATATATGTATATCTATCTATCTATCTATCTATCTATCTATCTATCTATCTATCTATCTATCTATCTATCTATCTATCTATCTATCTATCTATCTATCTATCTATTACCTACTGGCGGTCGCCAGTAGGTATATATAGTTAGGACCTAGTTACCATAGGAAATCCCCAACATTCTATTGGGAATAACTTTGGCGCCGATTGAGGAATCTGCGTGTAATTTCCCTTAAAATTGCTTTGCTACGCTCCGCTCCTTCCCTGAAAGTTTCGGGGGGATTCGTCAAGCGGGGGCCGAGAAAAAAGGGGGGTCCTAAAACGTGTTTTACCCCATGTTAATTTCCATAGGGACCTTTAGACACGGCTACAGCCCGAACGGCTGAACGGAATTACACCAAATTTGGCAAAATGGTAGAGCCTGGTATGCAGATGTGCCTTTGCTATGTTTGGTGTAAATCCCTCAAGTGGTTTTTGAGAAAATGTAATGTGAAATTGAGTCCAATGCAATTTCCTATAGGACCTTTAGACACGGCTACAGCCCGAACGGCTGAATGGAATTAAACCAAACTTGGCAAAATGGTAGAGCCGGGTATGCAGAAGTGCCTTTTGTATATTTGGTGAAAATCCCTCCAGTAGTTGTTGAGAAAATTCAATTTTCCCAAATTATATATCTATGGGCGGGACACCGTGTGTGCACTGTAAGCTTACTGTACTCCGTACCTTCCCGAGTACGAGCTGCATGCTGATTGGCTGCTACTGTCTGTGAACATTCCAAAACAGAAATTGTTGGCAGCCATCTTGTGCCTCGGTAGACTGAGGCACAGGAAAGCAGAAAAACAAACATGTAGAACTCAAAAAGGGGGCAGGGTAGAAGCACCCTGACCCCCTAGGCCTGCTCAGGGGGTCCCACAAGGCCCCACCAAGCCCAATTTAAAAAATAAAACGAAAAATTGCGGGGGTACGCTCTCCGTACGCGTACCGTCCATGCACGGTACGCGTACGGCCTGGGGGGGCCTTGTGGGACCCCCTGAGCAGGCCTAGGGGGTCAGGGTGCTTCTACGCTGCCCCCTTTGCGTGTTTTGCACCTTTGTTTCACTGCTTTCTTGTGCCTACCGAGGCACAAGATGGCTGCCAACACTTCCTGGTTTGGAGTGTTGACAGGCAGTGGCAGCCAATCAGCATGCCTTTCACAGAAAAGCAGCATGCTCATTGGCTGTCAACACTTCTAACCAGGAAGTGTTGGCATTCATCTTGTGCTAGGTAGACCGAGACACAAAAGAAGCAGAGCTCACAGCCCACACAGCTCTCACTGCCCACACAGCTCTCACAGCCCACACAGCTCTCACAGCCCACACAGCTCTCACAGCCCTCACAGCCCTCACAGCCCACACAGCCCTCACAGCCCTCACAGCTCTCACAGCCCACACAGCTCTCACAGCCCACACAGCTCTCACAGCTCACACAACCCACACAGCGCTCACAGCCCACACAGCTCTCACAGCCCACACAGCTCTTACAACTCTCACAGCCCACACAGCCCACACTCTCACAGCCCACACAGCTCTCACAGCCCACACAGCTCTCACAGCCCAAACACCCCCTGGGCTCCCACACAGCCCTCACAGCCCACACAGCTCTCACAGCCCACACAGCTCTCACAGCCCACACAGCTCTCACAGCCCACACAGACCTCACAGCTCACACAGCCCTCACAGCCCACACAGCTCACATCCCACACAGCTCTCACAGCCCACACAGCTCTCACAGCCCACACAGCCCTCACAGCTCACACAGCCCTCACAGCCCACACAGCTCACATCCCACACAGCTCTCACAGCTCTCACAGCCCTCACAGCTCACATCCCACACAGCCCTCACAGCCCACACAGCTCTCACAGCCCACACAGCTCTCACAGCTCACACAGCCCACACAGCTCTCACAGCCCACACAGCTCTCACAGCCCACACAGCTCTCACAGCCCACACAGCCCACACTCTCACAGCCCACACAGCTCTCACAGCCCACACAGCTCTCACAGCCAACACAGCCCTCACAGCCCACACAGCTCTCACAGCCCACACAGCTCTCACAGCCCACACAGCCCTCACAGCTCACACAGCCCTCACAGCCCACACAGTTCACATCCCACACAGCTCTCACAGCCCATACAGCTCTCACAGCCCACATAGCTCTCACAGGCCTCACAGCCCACAAAGCCCTCACGGCCCTCACAGCCCACACAGCTCTCACAGCCCACACAGCTCTCACAGCCCACACAGCTCTCACAGCCCACACAGCCCAAACAGCTCTCACAACCCACACAGCTCTCACAGCCCACACAGCTCTCACAGCCCACACAGTCCACACTCTCACAGCCCACACAGCTCTCACAGCCCGCACAGCTCTCACAGCGAACACAGCTCTGGCAAAGATAATACCAGCAGCGAACAAGCACTGGCAAAGACAATAATGGCAGCAAACAAACACTGGCAAAGACAATAACGGCAGCAAAGAACACTAACAAAGACAATAACGGCAGCAAAGAAACACAGGCAAAGGCAATACCAGCAGTGAACAAACACTGGCAAAGATAATACAACCAGGGGGGCAGGGGCACGAAAAACGGCACAATCAGGGGACAGAAGGCCCGACAAACGGCACAATCAGGGGGCAGAAGGCAAGAAAAAACGGCACATTTAGTGGGCAGAAGGCAACAAATACGGCACAATCAGGGAGCAGAAGGCAAGAAATACGGCAAAATCAGGGTGCAGAAGGCAAGAAATATGGCACAATCAGGGTGCAGAAGGCAAGAAATACTGCACAATCAGGGGGGCAGAAGCCAAGAAATATGGCACAATCAGGGGGGCAGAAGAAAGAAATACGGCACAATTAGGGGGGCAGAAGGCAAGAAATACGGCACAATCAGAGAGCATCTTGCTCCGGTCCAAAAATCGGATCCCTAGGGCTGCTCAGGTCGTCCCACAAGGATATTAACATATTTAAACGTTATGCGCTAATAGAATTAGCATTTAAAAAACCTTGCAAATTCACTGAAAAACCATAGGTTTCAGGCCTTATATAGTCAGGTATTAGCATTTAAAAAACCTTGCAAATTCACTGAAAAAACCATAGGTTTCAGGCCTTCTATAGTTAGGAATTAGCATTTAATAAACCTTTGAAATTCACTGAAAAAACCATAGGTTTCAGTCCTTATATAGTTAGGAATTAGCATTTAATAAACCTTTGAAATTCACTGAAAAAAACATAGGTTTCAGTTCTTATATAGTTAGGAATTAGCATTTAAAAAACCTTGCAAATGTACTGAAAAAAGCATAGGTTTCAGGCCTTATATAGTTAGGAATTAGCATATAAAAAACCATTGAAATTGCTCCTATATAGTTAGTTGTACTAACTATATATATATATATATATATATATATATATATATATATATATATATATATATATATATATATATATATATATATATATATATATATATATATACATATATATATATATATATTACCTACTAGCGGTCGCCAGTAAGTATATATAGTTAGGATTTTTTCCCTATGGGATTTTTGAAAATTCTATGTCTAATAACTTTGGCGTTTGTGGACGGAATTGGCTGAAATCTTCAGGACAATGGCACATTTTGTTTCTGAGCAACCCCTGAAAATATGGGGGGGGTTCGTCAAGGGGGGGCCGAGATAAAAGGGGGGTCCCAAAACGCGTTTTTCCCATGTTAATTTCCATAGGGCGGTTGGCCTCACTTTTAGCCCGAACGGGTGAAGGGATTTGCACGAAACTTGGCAAAATTGTAGGGACTGTTAGCCCGATGTGCCTTTGCTAGGTCTCAATATATGTTCTTCAGTGGATTTTGAGAAATTAACGTTCAAAAAAAGATATATATCTGTAACAGCGCTCCGGGCTGCGCTCCGGTTCGCGTACTTTTCGCGTAACGGAACTTTGCGATGCGAAGCTGATTGGCTCTCCTGTGTCTGTCAACATTCTAAACAGTCCGGAGCGGCTGCCATCTTGTCTCTCGGTAGGATCGAGAGACAAGAGGAGGCCAAAACAAAGGGGGAAATTAACATAAGGGGGCATAGTAGATCCTCGTTGACCCCATAGGTTTTATGTGGAGGTTTTAAAAGGGCCCAGCAGGGCAAAAAAAAAAAATTTTTTTTTTTGCGTGGTGAGCGCCTAGTCCGCGAACCGGAAAGCGTTCTGGGCAGCGTACTATAAGGGAAAAAGAATGATAGACTTTTCAAATACTGTATGTTAATTGTTTGTTGTTTTTGTTGATTATTTGTTTTTTCTTTATTTTTTAAGCATTTTTTTTATTTTGATTGTGTTTCATAATTTATTAAACTTTCTAACATTTCATTGTCAGAAATTTCATATTTGTCATTGAATATATTTTGTAGTCTATGAGGGTGTAAAATGTCCTCATTTTTAAGCAGGTTATCCACTACTTCCACACATTGAAGTAGTTCCTGGTCCCTACTTTCATCCATAAATTCATTTTGATTTTCATCAATGTTTCCTTGGCTGCTCTCTTCCAGTACAATTTTAAATTGAACTTGCTGCTCGCCTTCCATTTTGCCTGAAATTTGGATTAAAAAAATATATATTACTAGAGATAGGGCACTGTTGGGATTAATTTTAGATAGGCAGTTTTTATCAGTGAATTTATCTTTTGGCAGTGTATAGTATCAGAGTGGAAGTAGGACTATAAAAAAGTGTATGTGATTTAACCAAGAGAAGCCTAACTCCATCCATAACTATAACAGAGAAGTCTATCTAAATCTATAACTACTACAGAGGGATAGTATATAACTATCAGAAAAAGTTTACCATATTAAGTTATAGTGCACAATATACTTCAGTTTTAAAAATAACAACTTACCTTCACAAACAAGTTGAAGTGTTTACTAACAATTCAAATGTAATGTACAACAAGAAGTAGCAGTCAAAATGGCTGTGTTTTCTTCTCTTCCTTTATATATATTCAGGTATTTAACCAATCAAATGTCAGGTAATAAAAGTAGAAAATGAAAGTAACATTTTCATTGGTTGTCAAGTCCAACACTTCAGATGTGTTTTGTGAAGTAATTTACCTCACGGTATTTAGAGAGGTCTACAGGCTTAATGGCTAAATGGAATTTCAATCAAATTTGTGAAAATGAATGGGATTGTTATGTAGTATGAGTTAATCTATATTTGGTGAGAGTGTCTCCAGTCGTTTTTCTGTGAATTACTTTCCCACCTTTTTTATTGGACCGCTTCCCGGTATGCGTCCCGGTCCGCGAACCAGCAGCGTAACGGGAGTCCACCATTTTGTGTTTCGTTCGAATTAAGATACAAGATGGAGGGCAAATAATGTTCAGAATGGGTAGAAGGGGGCACGGTAGATGTATCTTGACCCCCTAGGTTTTCTGAGGGTGGCTGAGGAGGACCATATGTGTGGGAAAAAAACATTTTTTTTTTTAATTTTGCGCGGTTAGCTTCCAGTTCGCGTACCGGGTAGCGCTCTTGGAGCGTAGTTTGATGAAAATTAGAGAAAAAAGTTAGAGAAAAATAATAATTGTGAGTGATCAGATGTAGGGTAGCTCTGAGAAGAGCTTTTGGGTTTATGGTACATTTTGGTACTTATAAGTAGGTACCAATGCACAATCTTAAATTCAAAATGAAAATTCTGTTGCCCTCATCTGAGAAGTGAACTCCATCTCCTCTGTAGATATCTTGCATCTAGTAACGCAAGTTATTGTTGTACATGGAGCCCATTCCATGGTCTCTCATGTAAGCTGAAACAGATTTGTTTACATGCTTCCTCGACTTCTCAATTTGTGGACAAAATTGGTTGGACCACCTCCATTTCTGTTTTTGGCATATATTGGAATATACCAAGGCAGTTTGAGGAAAAAGTGCCATTAATTGCTCAAAGGTGTCCTTTAAAAGCATTTCCAGACCTACCCCAGTCAAAGTGCCCAAATCATTACTTCCACAGTGCACAATTAACAGGTCAGGTTTTGGCAAATGCATAAAGGTTTTCACCAATGGTATCAATTGGTGACATTTTAATCCTCTTTGGCCCAACCACTTAATTTCCACATCTTGTAAATTGAGGTTAGGTAAATTTCTGTTCTCAGCATACCTTTGAGCCCAGTAGATGTAACTATGTCCAACAATCCAGACATTAAACATGGTGAGAGAAGGTTGGGCTGCAGTCAGATGAAGTGTGGTAATGAAAGGGCAGTTGAAACAGTAGGAGTTTGTAAAGAAAAAAAAACTGTGGATTTCCAGTGCTAATGATTCATTAGCAGTGATTGGTGCATTTCCATTTCTGAAAACAGAAAGTTAGGGTGCATGGATGTGTTCTTTGAAAGATGTAATTTGAATGGTCAAGGAAAAAACATTTAATGAAAGATTGCACTGGATACGCAGGTGCACTGAGAGTTCAGAGTTCAATTGAAACATTGTTGTGTGAACTTGCAAAATATGAGAGGTCTTTCAGGAGGTGGTTGCTAAGCAAAAAAGGCAGAGAGGGCAGAGGGGGGAAGGGTTTTGATTTGAAAAAAAGTGAGGGAAGAGTTATGATTGGCTAATATGAGAGATATGTGTAATGAATATCAGCATTTCTGTGCTTTCTATAGCTGCAGCCTCTGGAGTGCATCCTCTTTGTTCTGCTGAAGACAATTTGGAGTATTTCTGAGACTGTTTTGAAACTCAAAAAGTATTTGCTAAGGTGAGAAAAGATTTATTTAATTTAGATAGAGAATAGTATGATTTAAGGAGAAAATGATGAAGAAAGCTGTGTTTTTAAAATGTGGCTTCGTCTCAAGTGATATACAAATAGATTTTGTTTCTTTGAGAAATTGTAATTGCATATTCGGTGTAGCATTCTGGCATGCAGTAACACAAGTTATTGTTCTACATGGAGCCCATTCCATGGTCTCTCATGTAAGCTGAAACAGATATGTTGTGTTTAAAAACGATTTTTGAAAACAATTACACCCACCTATGCTTGGCAAATTTAGATTTTGATTATGGGAGTTACATAGCCATGTTAAAAATGTCCCAAAAATGGTGCAAGGGCATTCAAAAAAACGCTTTCATGTGTCTCAAGGACATTTTCAGTCATTTCCTCTTGAATGTAGGTATACAATTGATTTATATGCTGTGTTTAAAAACGATTTTTTGAAATCAATTACATTTCTGGATATGTACTGCTAGAGCTTCATAGGTTGTTTGTGTCATATTTATAAGGCAATTGAGTGTCTATGATGTTATTTTTCCCTTTTTAAATGGAAAGCGTTCTTCATGGGGCAAGTTTCTTGTAAATACGCTCCCACCTGTGCTTGGCAAATTTAGATTTTGATTATGGGAGTCACATAGCCATGTTAAAAATGTCCCAAAAATGGTGCAAGGGCATTCAAAAAAACGCTTTCATGTGTCTCAAGGACATTTTCAGTCATTTCCTCTTGAATGTAGGTATACAATTGATTTATATGCTGTGTTTAAAAACGATTTTTTGAAATCAATTACATTTCTGGATATGTACTGCTAGAGCTTCATAGGTTGTTTTGTCATATTTATAAGGCATTTGAGTGTCTATGATGTTATTTTTCCCTTTTTAAATGGAAAGCGTTCTTTATGGGGCAAGTTTCTTGTAAATACGCTCCCACCTGTGCTTGGCAAATTTAGATTTTGATTATGGGAGTTACATAGCCATTTTAAAAATCTCCCAAAAATGGTGCAAGGGCATTCAAAAAAACGCTTTCATGTGTCTCAAGGACATTTTCAGTAATTTCCTCTTGAATGTAGGTGTACAATTGATTTATATGCTGTGTTTAAAAACTATTTTTTGAAATCAATTACATTTCTGGATATGTACTGCTAGAGCTTCATAGTTTGTTTGTGTCATATTTATAAGGCATTTGAGTGTCTATGATGTTATTTTTCCCTTTTTAAATGGAAAGCGTTCTTTATGGGGCAAGTTTCTTGTAAATACGCTCCCACCTGTGCTTGGCAAATTTAGATTTTGATTATGGGAGTTACATAGCCATGTTAAAAATCTCCCAAAAATGGTGCAAGGGCATTCAAAAAAACGCTTTCATGTGTCTCAAGGACATTTTCAGTCATTTCCTCTTGAATGTAGGTGTACAATTGATTTATATGCTGTGTTTAAAAACGATTTTTTGAAATCAATTACATTTCTGGATATGTACTGCTAGAGCTTCATAGGTTGTTTGGGTCATATTTGTAAGGCATTTGAGTGTCTATGATGTTATTTTTCCCTTTTTAAATGGAAAGCGTTCTTCATGGGGCAAGTTTCTTGTAAATACGCTCCCACCTGTGCTTGGCAAATTTAGATTTTGATTATGGGAGTCACATAGCCATGTTATAAATGTCCCAAAAATGGTGCAAGGGCATTCAAAAAACGCGTTCATGTGTCTCAAGGACATTTTCAGTCATTTCCTCTTGAATGTAGGTATACAATTGATTTATATGTTGTGTTCAAAAACTTTTTTTGAAATCAATTACATTTCTGGATATGTACTGCTACAACTTCATAGGTTGTTTGGAGCATATTTAAAAGGCATTTGAGTGTCTATGATGTTATTTTTCCCATTTAAATTGAAGAGTTTTCTGCATGGGGCAAGTTTCTTGTAAATATGCTCCCACCTGTGCTTGGCAAATTTAGATTTTGATTATGGGAGTTACATAGCCATGTTAAAAATCTCCCAAAAATGGTGCAAGGGCATTCAAAAAAACGCTTTCATGTGTCTCAAGGACATTTTCAGTCATTTCCTCTTGAATGTAGGTGTACAATTGATTTATATGCTGTGTTTAAAAACGATTTTTTGAAATCAATTACATTTCTGGATATGTACTGCTAGAGCTTCATAGGTTGTTTGGGTCATATTTGTAAGGCATTTGAGTGTCTATGATGTTATTTTTCCCTTTTTAAATGGAAAGCGTTCTTCATGGGGCAAGTTTCTTGTAAATACGCTCCCACCTGTGCTTGGCAAATTTAGATTTTGATTATGGGAGTCACATAGCCATGTTATAAATGTCCCAAAAATGGTGCAAGGGCATTCAAAAAAACGCTTTCATGTGTCTCAAGGACATTTTCAGTCATTTCCTCTTGAATGTAGGTATACAATTGATTTATATGTTGTGTTCAAAAACTTTTTTTGAAATCAATTACATTTCTGGATATGTACTGCTACAACTTCAAAGGTTGTTTGGAGCATATTTAAAAGGCATTTGAGTGTCTATGATGTTATTTTTCCCATTTAAATTGAAGAGTTTTCTGCATGGGGCAAGTTTCTTGTAAATATGCTCCCACCTGTGCTTGGCAAATTTAGATTTTGATTATGGGAGTTACATAGCCATGTTAAAAATGACCCAAAAATGGTGCAAGGGCAATCAAAAAAACGCTTTCATGTGTATTAAGGACATTTTAAGTCAATGAGGAAACACAGGTGATGTAATTCTGAAATGAGGAAAAGAAACTCCACATTTTTCAGTTACATCACTAGTGTTTCCTAAGTTTATGAATGACATTGTGCAGATGAAGTTTAGGTCTGAACACAGATTCAAAAGAGGTCTGCCCTTTGTTCAAGAGTGAAGTGGACATGACTTACTTCATTGGTAGGCCTTCACATGTATTATCTCCTTTGTTTTCTTCAACAAGCGAAAATCTCATCTGCAACCGTGTGTTGGCCTCACCTCAAACAAACAAAACAGGTGATGGACCGAATGTGGATCAATGACACACATTCACCCCAGTCCAAAGATCTGGGCCCAAACAAACCTCTAGATAGGCCTCACCTTATCGTCATCCTGAATCAATCATTTAAAATGTTAGGGAGAGATTTATGATAGGCGTATGCCTGTTTTGTACCACTGTGCGTCACTTTTGGGACGCAGTGGTGGTGCAAAAGATTTGCTATGTTAAATAATAAGTAGGGTGTTAAGTTTTTGATGACTGTTATTCATTTACTGTTTGGTAATAGTGGTTAATAAAATGTTTTATTATATTTTTCCACAGATTCAACTGCAGATCATTTCAAAATTTGAAAAATGCCAACTAAGAATCGAATTAGAAAGGCTAGAAAACGTCAAAGACAGCAGGATCATCTATTATTGCAGCAGTCCTCTCCCCCAAAAACTTGTGAAATCACCAAGAAAGCTCCGGGTAAGAGCACAAAATCATTCATAAGAAATATTTGTAGTAAAAAAAATATTTCAACAAAAAATGTTTCAGTCCAGAAAAAGAGAAGCAATTTAAATGGAAAGGAAAGACCAATCAAAAATGTTACTGCTAGAGCAAGAGATAACTCTATGCATGATAGTAGAAGGAAACAACAGTTTAGGGACATTCGAAAACGAATGTTCCGCAACAGGATAATAGTTAATTTATTAAAAAATATTAAGAAAGGCCAACAGAAAGTGGCATTTTATAAGAAGAAGAAAAATGTAGAGAAAATTATTGATCATGCTTTCGAAATTAAGCGAAAGTTATTTATTTTGGTAATCAATAGAATTAGGAAACTAAACAAGGTAATTACTGATTTCAAATCAAATAGTAGATGGAAGAGAGTAGTAAATCGTAGTAACTTTTGTGAAGTTTTTTCCAGAGAATGGATGCATAGTTCAAGTTGTGAGGCATTTTTTAATGAGCAGAGTTATTTTCAGGATACTGATTTGGTGTTTGCAGTTGACACCAGTGGTCGAGCTTATGAAGTGAAGGATGGTTGTCCAGTTGAAAAAGAAAAACTTGTGACAACAGAGACAGACAAGGTGTTAGGTAATGAGGTTTTAGGAAGACGTCCTAAGGGTCCTGTGTACATTTGGAAGTGTAGTTCTATTTGCAGTGTGCGACAGGATTCCATCAATTTGCTTTGTGATTTTGTACGGACATTTAATAAGAAAAGTTTGAAGCAGAAAATGAAGTTGTTGCAAGAATTAGATCCTTGCAGAGTGAGACAAATGACAGGTTTGCGTGGTCATTCACTAGCTTGTCTTTCCAGGAGAGTATGCCTGAGTGTTTTTCATCATTTCAGGATGCTAGCAGTGCATCATAATAAAGTGAGGAAATTAGTAAGAATGTTGTATCATGCTAAGAGTCCAGCAATTATGCTTAAACAATTATGTGCTGCTCTTTTGCATGGTTCTGAAATAGATGTCAAGAATATTTGTGAAGAAATTGAGTTTTGTTACTTTGGACGTAAAGATGAGAATGTTCAAATTGACCCAGAAGTAGAGGGTAATGTTGAAGATAATGTACAGGTTTCCAGTACAGATAATTTTCAGAAGGAAATTGACATGTTTCAGATGAAATCAAGTGAGAGGCCTAATTTCATTTGTGTGTGTTGTCGACGCACTTATTACAAGAATCAGATTAAGTTAGTGGATTTATATGCAAAAAGTGAAAGGGAAAATAATAGTGAATGGGAGGATTTTGCCACATACTTGATGGTAGAAAATTATTTTGATTTGGGATCGGATCAACGTGTGTGTACTTATTGTTGTAACAAATTAAACCAAAACCAGATGCCTGCTAGGGCGGTTCATAATAATCTGGAATTGGTTGAGATTCCTTCTGAATTGAAGGATTTAAATACTTATGAATCTATTTTGATTCAAAGTATCCATAACTTTCAGTCTATTGTAAGAATGGAGCCAAAGACAGGGAAGTTGCCTCCATCAGATTTACGGAGAGGATTAAAGGGAAGATTTGTTTATTTGCCTCTAGATTTGAACAAAAACATTAACACAATTGGAGTAGAAAAAGTGGAAGAGGAACCTCTGGTTATCTTGGTTAATTGGGTTCCGACAAAGAATAAGAAAATATGGCAAGATTTAGTGGATGTTAGGAAAGTCAAAAAGGCAACATTGTATTTGAAGAAAAATAATAAGTACTATAAGAATGTATATGTTGCAGAAGAGGAAGTAAGTGATTAAGAGGATAGCGATTTGTGTGCTGGCCAAATTGAGAAAGTAGAGGCCTCTAAAAGTGAAGAAATATATGAACATTATAGTGTTCATCCTTTGCATTCCAAGGAAGTCATGGGGAATGCTATTGAGTTGTTTCAAATTAAACAAGCCAAAGGGAGTCCCATTAGTGTTTGGGAGGAAAGTTTGGAAGCTCGGTGTTTCCCACAGCTATTTCCCACAGGTCAAGGAGGAAGATATGATGAGCGACCTCATCAAATTCCTGCGTCTGAATACCGGACTTTACGATTGTATGCAGAAGATCCTAGGTTTCGTCAATGCATTCCCTATTTGTTTCATCTCCTGTTTGAAAGCGATCTGTCTGGACTGTCATATGCAGTGAACCACATCTTAAAAAGTGGTATACAGATGCGAAACATCTCGGCAAGTGACTTTATGCATAAAGTCAATGTCCAAGACAGTATTTTGGATTCTCACCTAATTAATCTCATGGCGTGTCAGCGTGGTACTAATGAGTACTGGTACCGTCGTCATGGTGATTTAAAATATATGCTGAGGAACTTAGGAACTCCAACATGGTTCCTCACTCTGAGCTGTGCCGAGTATGGCTGGGAAGACTTACTTGAATTTCTACGAGAGGCAAATGGAAATATTGAAAACATTGAATTCAAGACACCTGGAGAACTGTGTTCTTTGGACCCAGGAATGTATGCAGATACTTCAATCATAGATTTGAAGTTATGATGTCTTTTATCACAAATAAGAAGAATCCACCTCTTGGAGAGGTGTTGGATTTCTTCTGGAGAAAGGAGTACCAAGCAAGAGGTGCTCCTCATATACATATGCTGCTGTGGATCAAGGATGCACCTAAATTTGGAACAGATCCGGATGACTTAGTGATGAGTTTCATAGAACAGTATTCTACATGTGCTGTTCCAAACGCAACGGAGAAGAAAAGCCTAAGAGAACAAGTTCTACGTTTCCAAAGCCATCGTTGTGGAAAGTACTGTCGTCGTAAATTCAGAAACAAGGACAAATTCTACACCAAATGTCGTTTCAACTTTCCACGACCGGTGATTTCTAAAGGAAGAGTGAACAGTTTGATGTCTTCTCTGCGACATAATGTGACGAGGAAATCACCCAAAAATACATACAATTTGAAAAGGAACGAAGAGTCCAAGTACATCAACGACTACAACCCAGTGATTTTGTCCATGTGGAATGCTAACATGGATAAACAGTTTGTGGTTGACAACTGTATGGCTGTGGCTCGGTATGTGACATCTTACATCACCAAAAAAGAAAAGACAGAATTGAAGGATATGTGGGAGGATATTTCCCATGAAAAAAGCCTCAGCAAGAAGTTGTACAGTTTCAGTTTGAAGATGTTGTCGCATCGAGAAATCGGAGCTTACGAATGTTCTGACCGGTTGTCTTCAGCAAGTCTCTATGCCAAATCCAGGAGTATCGTTTGGGCGAGTCTTGGTCTTGCTGCAACGCGAAATTGAGTTCTAAAACCTGTCCGGGAAATTGAGTATTTGGCGGAAAAGGAACCAAACAGTACCGACATTTTGAAGACCAACATGTTGGATACATATTATCCAAATCGAAGCAGTCACCTTGAGAATGTTTGTCTATATGAGGTTCTACAAAATTATATATTCAAGAGGAACATCAAAGAAGATATTGAGAAAGGAGTGTATGCTGTAATTGGAAGTGAGGGATGTCTGGTCAAGCAAAGAAAATGCCAATTAGTAAACCATCGAAAATTGAGTGGCGAATCTCCAGAAAAAAAGGAGTTTTTCTATTTAGCACTTTTGCAACTTTTCAAGCCTTGGCGTGCAGAAGAGGAACTGCTTGGAGATTTCCTCTGTTACGAAGACTCTTTCACTGCTGGTAAGGAGACCATAGAATGTCCTGCTTTTCCCAAATATCAAGAAATGTTGACTTTGGAAATTGAGCAGGAAGCAACGATTGCAGCCGAGATTGCCAGAGACAGTTCTCAGGACAGTCAGAGTTCTGTTTCATTGAGTCAGGATCCACTAGGAGGACCTATTATCGAAAATGAAGCTGCCACTGCTATGAATGAAGTGGAAAGAGCCATGGCACATGCCCAGGAGGATGCTGTTAACTTAGAAGACTTGGAAAAACAACTCAACGTTGAGCAGAGGAAAATATATGATGAAGTTACCAAGCAAATTGATCATGGATTAAGTCATGAGGAGAAAGAGTGCTCATGTACGTCGTTGAAGCCTGTCCGACTGTACGTGAGTGGAGAAGCGGGAACTGGAAAAAGTTTCCTTATTAAAGCAATTTCTTGTTATTTGCAGGAAAGGACTGAGTCATCGCTGTCTTGTGTTGTTCCCGCTCCTACTGGACTGGCAGCACATAACATTAAAGGTATTACTTTGCATCGTCTACTGATGCTGCCAGTGGAGCATGACAACAAATTACAATACCACAAGTTATCTGGGGATGCTTGTTGTGAAGTTTCAAGAGTCTTGAGGAAAATGAAACTTCTTATCATTGACGAAGTAAGCATGGTTTCCAATGTCATGCTTGCCTTTGTGCATTTGAGAATGCAAGAAGTTCTTAAAACTGAGTATGATGTGTTATTTGGTGGCAAACACAATATTGTTTTCGGAGATCTTCTGCAGCTGACACCAGTAAAAGGACAACCTGTGTTCAAAATACTCACGCATGAAGATACCAGGAAGTGCCTAGGGAGCATTGGCAACGTCAATATATGGTTAAACTACAATTATGCTGAACTGCATGAAAATATGCGTCAGGCGAAGGATGAAGATTACAAGAATATTCTACAAGATATTAGAATTGGAAAAGTGACCGAGCATGGCAAAGAAGCTTTAAATGCACGATTACTGTCAAATTTATATCCAGAACAAGACGTTGTGCCTGAGAATATTTTTCAGAAAATTACTGAGAAGAAATCCGGAATATGTTTGATGCCAACTCTTGCAGAATGTGCCATCTTCAACAACAAAATGTTGAATTTAGAAAAGCAAGAGATTGTGAAACTTGAAGCTATTGACAGAATAGAGCATATGGGATCAACAATTATTTTGTCTGAGAATTTGAAATCAAAATTGGATTCATTAGAGAAGACTATATCTAAAACAGCGGGTTTTGAAAAGACTTTGAATGTGTGTTTAAATTGCTGAATCATTTTGAGAAGGAATTTACATGTTGAAAGAGGTCTGGTAAATGGATCAATGGGTAATGTTGATTTTGAGAAATACAGAAGTAGAGATGGAATTGAATTTTTAAAAATTAAATTTGATGGCATTGAGGAAGTACAGGTAATTGGTCGTTGTTCTGCTAGGTTTTTGCTTGTTAAAGACTTATATGTTCGCCGTAAACAGTTTCCTGTTTGCTTGGCATATGCGGTGACAATCCATAAATCACAAGGTTTAAGTGTAGATAGTGCATTGGTGAATATTGGAAGTTCTGTGTTCAAGGAAGGTATGGCATATGTGGCTTTGTCACGAGTGAGATCTTTATCGGGATTGTACTTGATTGATTGTGATGTCACAAACATTTGTGCGGATCTAGATTGTGTTAAGGAATACAATAGGTTAAGAAAAGAGTATGCGCCACATTTGCCTCAATATCCTTTGTTTGAGAAACGTGTGGTAGGCCGGAAACGAAGAAATATCACTAATAGTAGGGAGGTTGTAGCAAAAAGCCGAAAAGTCGATGAACCGAAAATTGTAAGCAGAAAGAAAACGGATTCTGTTGAAGATGTTGTCGGTTTTCAATTTGAAAACAGTTCTGGTGTCAACTGCTATGCAAATGTAGTGGTTAATGTTCTCTTTTCACTAGAGACTTTAAAAGAACAGATTGTGTTCAATTCGGAACAAAGTTTATGCTGTTTGTTGAATTCTGTGTTAGAGAAATGTAGCACTGATCGAACAAAAGTAGAAAGTGTGTCTGAAGTTCGTTATCTGTTAGATGAATGTTCAGGTCAAACAGACTTCTCTGAAAATAATCAGCAGGATTGTCAGGAGTTTTTAATGTATATGCTTGATGTATTGCAAGATGAGGGTGTAGATGTAGATCACCTGTTTGGGCTTTCTTATCAATGGCAGCATGACTGCGAGAACTGTACATTATCAAGTACTACTAGTGTAGACTCAGAAAGATTTATATATTTAACTTTGCCAGACAGTAAATCAGTCTCCTTTAATAAGCTAGTAAATGCAGCTGATCACAACATGGAGTGTAGCCAATGTAAATCTGAAATGATGTCAACAATATTTATACGAAGATATGGCCAGTAAATCATTTTAATGATCCAACGATGTAGGCCTGATGGATCGAAATTGTCAACTTTAATAAAAAATGTTGTTGCTTCTCAGCTGTCAATATCAGGAAGGACTTTTGTAACTGTAGCAATTATCTATCACAATGGTCCTTCAACAACATCAGGACATTACACAGCTTATTTAAAGTCTAGAAACGGCTGGTCATTCTGCAACGATTCTGTTGTAACTTTCAAAAAAAAATTGCCGTTTGACCTTAAAAATTCTTACCTGGTGTTTTTAAAACCAAAATTTTAAGGAAAGAATCTCGGGATTTCCTCTGAGGAATTGCAAAAGGTTCATGAAGTAGAGGGAATGTAAGTCTGCAATGCTGTCTAGATTATTGGTTCAAAACTTATAATTATAATGTCATTTTAAAAATCCAACTATATAAACCTGATGCAAGTAAGTCTGCTTCATAGTAAGCAGTATCAGTGTCATAGGAAAAGTAGAACATGAGTGAGCAAGAAGGGTAAGATATTAGTAGTGCAGGATTGTGAAAGTAATCTTAAATGTTTTCTTTTTGAAAGTTGCGAAAATAGAAAATGACGGGATTTGATTACAAGAATTACAAGAGTTGTAAATCGCTGCAACATGATTTGGCCAAGTGGAAACATGTGGTAGAATGTGAGAAGTCTTTTATTGTATGTAACATATTTTTCAAAACGATGGAGGTTTTCTTTCAGAAAGTGGCGGGCTGAAAATATTAATAGCACAACAGAGTGTACGCTGTTCATAGGACATCCTTCGACGTTATGGAAAGTAAGTTAATTTTAAGGAGTTTTGAATTCAGATTTCTTATGTTGTATGGGTTTTTTAAACACAATCATTTTGATTGTGTTTTTTTTTCCCCGCTGTTACATGATGAATACCTTCAAGTCACTGATTTAAGTGAAATTTGATACATTCTGAGAACAGCAAAAATAAACCATTTAACATGTATTATTAATGTTCTACTTTTTGTACTTATGATATACATTTAGAAATGTGACGTAGACATGGAGAAACTGAGGCTTCTGTAAATATCAAAGTTAATGCATACACTGCTGCACTTCTGGGTACTGTTTTTTTATCCTGGACTACATTTGCACTATGAGATACCTAAGCAAAGGCAACACAGGTGATGTGAATGTGAAATGAGCAAAAAAAACTCCACGTTTTTCAATTACATTACTTGTGTTTTCTAAGTTTACGAATGACATTGTGCAGATGAAGTTTAGGTCTGTCTATGGACACAGAAGAGGTCTGGCCGTTGTTTAAGAGTGAAGTGGACATGTTTTACTTCAATGGTAGGCCTTCACATGTATTATCTCCTCTGTATTCTTCAACAAGCATAAATTTGAAATGCAACCCTGAGTAGGCCTCACCTTAAACAAACTTTTGGAGAGGCCACACCTTATCGTCATCCTGAATCAATCATTTATTCTATCACATTTAACATCTATTAGTTCTACTGCTTCATTTCTTTAGTCCTTACTTTCCTGCGTTTGCTACTTCCCTCATTCCTTTCTCTATTACCTAATTATTCTACTCCTTCCACTATTTTTCTCAGTCCCTCTCTTCTCATACTTCTTCATTTTTATTCACTCATTCTGTCTCTATTAATGTTACTGTTTCTGATTGATCTCAAAATTTTTTTTAAAACAAGAACAGTAAGTATAAGGGAAGGAAACAGACTGTTATGTTACAAGAAAGACAGCTATAGGAAGTAAACAAAAGATACTGTTACTCGCAAACCACTGCTGATGATGTCATTGACCATGTCAAGAATGATGTAATATGTGACATGATCAGCAGTGGATTGCGGGTAACAGTATCTTTTGTTTACTCCCTATAGCTGTGTTTCTTTTAGCATAACTGTCTGTTTCCTTCCCTTATACTTACTGTTCTTTTTTAAAAAAAAATTTTTTGGTTCGCTCCCAGTTCGCGTACCGCAGTGCGGACCGGGAAGCGAACTAAAAGAAATAGAGGTTGGCAGAGTTTCAAAAATTCTACCAATTTTTTTATAATGTGGAGGTAGTTCTGAAAAGAACATTTTTTTTTGTTTTTGTTGTTTTAAATTTTTTTTATTATTTTTCAGAACATTTTTTTTCATTTTTTTTGTATTTTCTGAACATTTTGATATTTTTTTGTTTTTTTGGGGGGAGGGGGAAACAAAAACGATTCATTGAAAAGGGCTCAACAGGAGCAACGAAAAAAAGAAGAATTTATTGTTTGGGGCGTTTCGGGCAAACATGATTTTCAATAGCTTTCATAATGAGAGTAATGCTACTTTCTCTGTAGCAAATGAGTTGATTACAGCGAACGCACACTTGCTTCACTTCCCCAAACTTCATTTGAATGTTTGGGACCATCTCCCTCGCCTCTGGTCCCGACACTTCTTGAACAACTGATCTTCTTGCCAACGCAGGGGGATTTTTTTGCTCATCACGTAGCTGGGCAGCACTATAGTTGTTTGGATGCCACCTACTCATATGCCGATGCATAGTGTAATTGCCGTAACTGTATTTTTTATCAGTCCCCCTTGACAGTCTATCATCGCATATACGGCAAAACACGTAGCGTGCATTCACTTTTTTTTGCCCCTCAGGAAATTAAAAAAATTGCCAAATGTAGTTCTCTTTTCGATTATACCTCCTGGGCTCCTCTGGCAAAAACTGTGTCTCTTCCTGCTCTTCCTCCTCTTCCTGTTCTTCCTCTTCTTGTTGTATAATTACTTCAGCAGGTGGTCCTCTATTCCTTGGATTTGGTGGAGGTGGTGGGTTAGAACCAGCTGAAGCTACTAATGAAGCCATATCACAATGTTAGTAAAGGGTCTTTCTCTCACCAAGATGAAAGTCAGAGTGAGGAAAGAAGGAGGGGTTTTCATCATTTGGGAAAAGCAAAACTTCTAAACCAATGAAAAGTGTTAATTTCAGATCACATGACCTAGTATTACATCATTAGGAAACCAAAAGTGAAATGAACCAATGAAAAGTGTTATTACCGAGTCACATGACCTGCTGTGTTTACGTTTCGCGCTTTGCGCCGCTTTCCGGTCCGCTTCCGGGTCCGCTAACTTGGCGCGTCAAATGACGTATTACGCGACAACGCAAAACGTCATGCTAACGTAACAGTTACGCTAAAGGAACGTTTACCGGTTCGCGAACTGAGTCGCGGCTTTAAATTGAGCTAACGGGAAGCTGACCAGTTGCGGACTGGGAGCGAAACAAAAAAAAATGAAAAAAAAAAAATGTATAAAAACATGTAAAATATATTTTAAGATTTAAAGAAGAATACATTTTAGAGCTACAGATATTAGCTTTTAAAAAAACATTGGAATTCACTGAAAAAACCATAGGTTATAGACCATATATAGTTAGGAATTAGCATTTACAAAACCTTGAAAATTCACTGAAAAAACCATAGGTTATACACCATATATAGTTAGGAATTAGCATTTACAAAACCTTATTTTACTCACAAAAAACCATTGAAATTCCATATATAGTAAGTTGCACTAACTATATATGGCACACCCGCAATCCACTGCTGATGATGTCACATATTACATCATTCATGACATGGTCAGTGACATCACTGATGACATCACTGATGACATCATCCAGTGACTGTATGTTTCTGTAAAGTTAAAATATGTCTTACATATTGAAGAATGAGTGGATGTATAAGTGTCTGGATGAAGGATTTAGTAGGTGCATGACTGACTGTATGAGAGAGTGATTAAATGTGTGTCACTGAGTGCATGGGTTAGTGACTAAACTGTCTTATTTTGTGCATCATTATATCTGTTGTTCTGTATACTGCTGCATGTGTTGATCAGTAGCTACATGAGTAACTATATGGGTTATTGATTGTTTGCCCAAGTATTTGTATGGGAGACTGAGTATGTGTGTGAGTTGATGGAAGGTGTATGACTCTGTGCATAGATGTGTGAGCAGTTGATTCACTATATGTATGGGTTCAAAAGTGCATGTGGAAACAGCTGCATGGACAGTTGACTGTGTGCATGAGTGTATTGCTGAGTGAATGGATATCCCAGTGCTACATGTCAAAGTAAGTACATATGTAAAACACAGTACATGTGAGAGTAGACATATATAAATAACTGTGCAGAAGAGCCAGTGAATGTGTGAGTGGCTGCATGGATCATTGAAAACTTGTATCAGTGATTGTATAAGAGAGTAAAAATATGTTAGAATATGTTTGAATTAGTAAGGTGTGTATAACTGTATAGTTGAGGAAATGGAGGTGTGATTGATTCTTTGCATGACTGAGTAGGTGCATGAGTAACTCCATGGATGAGTGACAATCTGTGAGTGTCTGTTTACACTGAGTGTATCTAAGGTTATATTAGAGTCTGAAGAGGTTCATCGTATTACCACATGAATGATGTCATCAGTGATGTCATCAGTGATGTCATTTGAGATGTCATCAGTGATGTCATCAGTGATGGCACTGACCATGTCATGAATGATGTAATATGTGACATCATCAGCAGTGGATTGCGGGTGCGTGATATATAGTTAGTGCAATTAACTATATATGGAATTTCAATGGTTTTGTGTGAGTAAAATAAGGTTTTGTAAATGCTAATTCCTAACTATATATGGTCTATAACCTATGGTTTTTTCAGTCAATATATATATATATATATATATATATATATATATATATATATATCTATATCTATATCTATATCTATATCTATATCTATATCTATATCTATATATATATATATATATATATATATATATATATATATATATATATATATATATATATATATATATATATATATATATATATATATATATATATATATATATATATATATATATATATATATATATCCAAGCAAAACACCTCTCCGGCAAAGAAAGGAAAGAGGGCACTCGGGGAATCCATGTGGAAGCCTTTAATTGGAAACAGCACAGCATTGTGCATTTCGGCGCAACACGCCTTCCTCAGATGCCACTGCTACCACGGTAAGTCTCCACGCACGTCTTATGAAGTGTCCTGCTTGTCCCAGATTGGGTGATCAGTTCCAACCCCCAAATCACATGTCCACTCACCCAGAATGGTTCGAACTGCACTACAAATCCCAGAGTGCGTTCCTGCCTGGGGAGGTTTTTCATGGAGATGGAACCACTGTTCAGGGCAAAGACGCGGTAATAGAAATGGAGTGTCCCGCTCAAATAAATTCCTTGGGCTTCCACGGGTCCCCTTGACATTCCAGCCTCCCGTGTAAGTGACTACCGGGCCGTGAGTCATCAATATAGTGATTGTGTCCCCTCGTGCAGTCACGAGCTGCACCTGGCAGCAGCCCTGGCGGAAACAACACTGGAGGCAGGCAGGAGTTATTTCGATCCCTCGAAGAAAAAGAAAAGCTGCAAGAGCTGGAGCCAGCATTTCTCCTGCCGCTTGACGGAATGGGGCCTCTTTATACACCACTGGCTGGTGCACAAATTGAATCCAAGCAAAACACCTCTCCGGCAAAGAAAGGAAAGAGGCCACTCGGGGAATCCATGTGGAAGCCTTTAATTGGAAACAGCACAGCATTATGCATTTCGGCGCAACACGCCTTCCTCAGATGCCACTGCTACCACGGTAAGTCTCCACCCACGTCTTATGAAGTGTCCTGCTTGTCCCAAATTGGGTGATCAGTTCCAACCCCCAAATCACATGTCCACTCACCCAGAATGATTCGAACTGCACTACAAATCCCAGAGTGCGTTGCTGCCTGGGGAGGTTTTTCATGGAGATGGAACCACTGTTCAGGGCAAAGACGCGGTAATAGAAATGGAGTGTCCCGCTCAAATAAATTCCTCGGGCTTCCACGGGTCCCCTTGACATTCCAGCCTCCCGTGTAAGTGACTACCGGGCTGTGAGTCATCAATATAGTGATTGTGTCCCCTCGTGCAGTCACGAGCTGCACCTGGCAGCAGCCCTGGCGGAAACAACACTGGAGGCAGGCAGGAGTTATTTCGATCCCTCGAAGAAAAAGAAAAGCTGCAAGAGCTGGAGCCAGCATTTCTCCTGCCGCTTGACGGAATGGGGCCTCTTTATACACCACTGGCTGGTGCACAAATTGAATCCAAGCAAAACACCTCTCCGGCAAAGAAAGGAAAGAGGCCACTCGGGGAATCCATGTGGAAGCCTTTAATTGGAAACAGCACAGCATTATGCATTTCGGCGCAACACGCCTTCCTCAGATGCCACTGCTACCACGGTAAGTCTCCACCCACGTCTTATGAAGTGTCCTGCTTGTCCCAAATTGGGTGATCAGTTCCAACCCCCAAATCACATGTCCACTCACCCAGAATGGTTCGAACTGCACTACAAATCCCAGAGTGCGTTGCTGCCTGGGGAGGTTTTTCATGGAGATGGAACCACTGTTCAGGGCAAAGACGCGGTAATAGGAATGGAGTGTCCCGCTCAAATAAATTCCTCGGGCTTCCACGGGTCCCCTTGACATTCCAGCCTCCCGTGTAAGTGACTACCGGGCCGTGAGTCATCAATATAGTGATTGTGTCCCCTCGTGCAGTCACGAGCTGCACCTGGCAGCAGCCCTGGCGGAAACAACACTGGAGGCAGGCAGGAGTTATTTCGATCCCTCGAAGAAAAAGAAAAGCTGCAAGAGCTGGAGCCAGCATTTCTCCTGCCGCTTGACGGAATGGGGCCTCTTTATACACCACTGGCTGGTGCACAAATTGAATCCAAGCAAAACACCTCTCCGGCAAAGAAAGGAAAGAGGCCACTCGGGGAATCCATGTGGAAGCCTTTAATTGGAAACAGCACAGCATTATGCATTTCGGCGCAACACGCCTTCCTCAGATGCCACTGCTACCACGGTAAGTCTCCACCCACGTCTTATGAAGTGTCCTGCTTGTCCAGATTGGGTGATCAGTTCCAACCCCCAAATCACATGTCCACTCACCCAGAATGGTTCGAACTGCACTACAAATCCCAGAGTGCGTTGCTGCCTGGGGAGGTTTTTCATGGAGATGGAACCACTGTTCAGGGCAAAGACGCGGTAATAGAAATGGAGTGTCCGGCTCAAATAAATTCCTCGGGCTTCCACGGGTCCCCTTGACATGCCAGCCTCCCGTGTAAGTGACTACCGGGCCGTGAGTCATCAATATAGTGATTGTGTCCCCTCGTGTAGTCACGAGCTGCACCTGGCAGCAGCCCTGGCGGAAACAACACTGGAGGCAGGCAGGAGTTATTTCGATCCCTCGAAGAAAAAGAAAAGCTGCAAGAGCTGGAGCCAGCATTTCTCCTGCCGCTTGACGGAATGGGGCCTCTTTATACACCACTGGCTGGTGCACAAATTGAATCCAAGCAAAACACCTCTCCGGCAAAGAAAGGAAAGAGGCCACTCGGGGAATCCATGTGGAAGCCTTTAATTGGAAACAGCACAGCATTATGCATTTCGGCGCAACACGCCTTCCTCAGATGCCACTGCTACCACGGTAAGTCTCCACCCACGTCTTATGAAGTGTCCTGCTTGTCCCAGAGGAAGGAGCCAGTGAGCTCCGAAACGCATCGGGGGGATGTCAGCTACAGCCGCGGTATGCAGCTTTCTGAAAATAAAGGTTTGTGGAACCATTTCAGCGGAGTGGCTTTCGTAGATGAAGAGGCAACTTTGATGAACATATATATATATATATATGTATATGTATATAAATGTATATATATGTGTGTGTGTGTATATATATATATATATATATATATATGTATATATATATATATGTGTATATATATATATATATATATATATATATATATATATATATATATATATATATATATATATATATATATATATATATATATATATATATATATATATATGAATCCAAAACGGCGTGCCAGGCGCGTACTCAGGTACAAAAATCCACACCAGACAGCAGGTTAGTCAACTTGAGTAGGGCTTATGGCGTGAATAAACCCTACTCAAGTTGACTAACCTGCTGTCTGGTGTGGATTTTTGTACCTGAGTGCGCGCCTGGCACGCCGTTTTGGATTCATATTGTTACCGGTTACCTCACCGGCAGCGCGCCACCCCCACGAGACGAGGGATACCCCACAGAGGTGCTCTTTGGATTTATATATATATATATATATATATATATGAAGACCCCGCAGCAAGATTAGTACTCCTATCTGCACACATGAGGGTCGAAAGGTCGACAACCACCTGCCTTTGAATATCAACTCCACGCCCCATTGTTTTCATTTATTGAACTTTATGGAGTATGATTTTTTGTTCGAGATGAGTGTTTGAACCTGACGGTCCTGTTCTTTGTACACAATTTGTAACATTGACAAATGAGTTATATTTGTTGATTATACTGTCACTTAAGAATCTTCCTTCTTTCTTTCACTACATCCTCACACTATCACTCACTACCCTCCCTCTTTTTTCCCGTTTTGGGGCACTGTGAAAACCACTAACTTATTGTTCTGATAAATTGTATATCCAATATACACTCCCATTGTGATTAAAACAATGTGGACCAAATTTTTGCTTGGTTGACTTATTTTCATCTTTGTGTTTATTGTTCCAATGCAACTGGGACCCCTTCCTTCCACTACTTATAGAGCCCAGGTCCCAGTGACGCTAGCTGGGTATACCCCCCTATCAATATCCTACGGATTTCAAAAAGAAGGCATAAGGTTTTTAATTTTATACGGTTCGGGACTTTGAGCCAGTGAAGATCACGCAGAGCCTGACCTGCGGAAGATCTCCGGGGTACATTACACAGTAAGCGAGCTGAGGAGTTTTGCACCACCTGAAGCTTATTCATTGTGGCCTTATCGGCCCGAGATAGAGCACATTCCCATAGTAATGCGGGAGATCACAAGAGCCTGGACGACAGTTCTCCGAGTAGAGCAGGGCAACATCCATAGGATCTTCTGCAACCATCTCAAGATGGAAAAACAGATTGCAGCGACCTTTGTTACCTGCTGTCTCATAGAGGGCCTGTTGTCGATGAGGAAACTGAGGTTGCGGGCTACGGGGGCTGGATTCGGCAGAGGACCTACGTCGGAGGGCCAATGTCGAGGGCCCCACGGATCTTTGTTCTTGCCAAAAATGACGACCTCAGTCTTGTCACCCTTGAGCTTGAGCAGATGGTCGTGTATCCAAGCAGCAACGCGTGACAGGCCATATTTCAAGGCAGAGACCTCATGGCCCTCACTGCTAGAAAGAGAGAACACAATCTGCGTGTCATCAGCATGGTTGATGGAGTGGCAGTGGGTGTATAAAAGCTTCTATAGGGTTGTGAGTGGGTGCATCAGAGGTGATATGGATGATGTCATCAGTGATGTTATTTGTGACATCATCAGTGATGTCATCAGTGATGTCACTGACCAAGTCATAAGTTATTTAATATGTGAGGTCATAAGTAGTGCATTGCGTGGGCGCAAGTTATAGTTAACTCAGCTATCTATAAGAGCTGAATTTCTCTGGTTTTGTACAAGTGAAATGTCACCCTAACTATAATGTCTCTGTAACCTTTGGTTTTTTCTGTGAATTCTAAGGTTTTTGAAATGCAAATTCCTAACTATAACATCCCTAAAACCTGTGTTTTTTTCAGTGAATTTCTAAGGTTTTATAAATGCAAATTCCTAACAATAACGTCCCGGAAACCTTTGTTTTTTGTGTGTGAATTTCTAAGGTTTTTTAAACTAGCAGTCGCTTTCGCAGAGTGGTGGAGAAAGGGGACTGGGCCTCCGACCAGCTCTCAGGAATTCTGCTACTTAGGGTTTAAAGGATTTACCAGGAGGGCTTCTTGGCCCCCGAGGTTCCACTGGAGCCAAGGGGACTTTATCCTCCAACTAGTAGTGCAACGGGAGGCATATTTGCAGAGTGATGGCGAAAGGGGGCTCAGCCTCTGACAACTTATCAGCAATCCTGCTGTGTGGGACCTACTGGAGGTAGCAGGAGGTAAAGTTGTCCCCCAAGGATGTCCTTAGGGGCCAACTACCCCTTCTGGTACTGCCAGTAAGTCCCAAACAATAGGATTGCTGATTTCTGAAACAATGCTACTCCCCTTCGCCCACCACTCTGCAAACGCACCTCCTGGCACAACCTTGGTTGGGGGCTGTAGACCCCTACTCTGCTGGAGGTCCTTATGGGCCAACTAGCCTATCAGTAAGCCCCACACAGTGGGATTGTTGAGAGGTGGCTGCAGGCTATGCCCCCTTTCTCCGCCACTCTGCCAACACTTTTCCTGGTGCGCTCTTGGTTGGGGGGTTGAAGTTCCCCTTGCCTCTTGAGGGCTCCTGGGGCCAACTAGCCCTTCTGTTACCTCCAGTAAGCCCTACATAGCTGGATTGCTGAAGGATGGTCAGGAGCCATGCCCCCTTTCTCCAACACTCTGCAAACGCGCCTCCTGGCTCACTGCTGCTTAGGGGATGAGTCCACTTTAGGCCTGAGGTCCTCAGGACAAAAGGATAACTCATCACCCCATTAACACTGCGCCAAGAGGTGCATTTGCAGAGTGGTGTAATAAATGGGTGTGGCCTCCGACCACCTCTCAGCAATCCCACTGTGTGGGCATTACTGGAGGTAACAGGTGAACGAGTTGGCCCCTAAGGACTCTCAGCATCAGGAGGCACGTTTGCAGAGTAGTCGAGAAAGGGGTGGGGTCTCCAGCAAGTTGCCTTCTTCCTTTTTTTTTTATTTTAGGAAGATGCTGTCTGGCCTCCCTTCCTTTGACCATTTTGGGCCCGGAGACCCCTGCCCCCGAGGCCTGACACATTTTTTATTTTTTTAAACAAAATAAAAAGGAGGTGGCGATCCTCCACCCTTCCGAGGCCAATTTTGCTACAGGGGGCCCCATTCCGTTGGGGCTAGGCCTTTCTTTATTTATATTTTTTTTAAATGGAGGTGGGCCATGTGCCCCCCATCCCGATTTCGGCCCAGGTACCTCATACCCGGGGCCGGCCATTTTCTTTCTTTTATTTTCAAGGAAAGGGGCCACATGGCCCCCCTTCCCAGGGCCAGTATTGCCCCGGGAACCCCATTGTCTGGCGCCTGCCCTGTCTTTTTATTTTTTGGGGGGGCTGTGTGGCCCACCCTTCTGAGGCCAATTTCGGCCCCAGGGACCCTATCCCCCTGGGCCAGGCCTTACGTAAAAAAAAGAAATAGGTAGGGAAGCCTTCACAGCCCCATAATTGGGGGGCTATGCAGATATATATATATATATTACCTACTGGCGGTCGCCAGTAGGTATATATAGTTAGGATTTTTTCTCTATGGAACTTTTGAAAATTCTATGTCTAATAACTTTGGCGTTTGTGGACGGAATCGGCTGAAATTTTCAGGAAAATGGCACCTTTTGTTTCTGATCAACCCTTGAAAATTTGGGGGGGTTTCATCAAGGGGGGGCCGAGAAAAAAGGGGGGTCCCAAAATGCGTTTTTCCCATGTTAATTTCCATAGGGCGTTTGGCCTCACTTTTAGCTCGAACGGCTGAATGGCTTTACATGAAACTTGGCAAAATTGTAGGGACTGTTAGCCCGATGTGCCTTTGCTGGGTCTCAATATATGTGCTCCAGTGGATTTTGAGAAATTAACATTTAAAAAAACAGATATATCTGTGACAGTGTCCTGGATAGCGCACTAGATCGCGTACTTTTCGCGTAACGGAGCTTTGGGAAGCGAAGCTGATTGGCTCTCCAGTGTCTGTCAACATTCTAAACAGTCCGGTGCGGCCGCCATCTTGTCTCTCGGTAGGATCGAGAGACAAGAGGAGGAGAAAAACAAAGGGGGAATTTAATGAAAGGGGGAAAGGTAGACCCCTCTTGACCCCCTAGGAATGATGTTGGGGTTATTAAAGGGTCCCGTGGGGAAAATAAATTTTTTTTTATTTTTCGCGGTAGAAGGTCGCAAACTGGTAGCGAAACGGGAATTCGCCATTTTGTGTTTCGATTTAATTAAATTAGTAGATGGAGGAAAAACTATGTGAGTATTGGGTATAAGGGGGTATGGGAGACGTATCCTGACCCCCTATGTTTTCTGAGGGTGGTTGAGGAGGCTCATATATGTTGATACTTGTCTTCCAGCGGTTGTGCGTGAGCGTTTTTTTTTTTTTTTTGCCGCTTGACTTCTGTTAACGTTCGATTCGAAGGAAATTAGGAAGTGTTGATCGCCATTTTGACACTGCGAGTAAATATATTGTTAAAAATAATTGTTATAAATTAATCCGTATTGATAAACATTGTCTGCGCCATCTTGCTTTTTTTCCAATGCCACACTTTTGTCGTGCACGGGAGCCATTTTAGATGCCTTGGCCAGACCCACTCTCTGCACGACGCCGATCCTCAGCATGGCTCCCCACCCTCGCAAGCATCTCCCCCACGCACTGGTCACCCCTGCTCTCTCTCTCATGCATGGGCCATAAACTTCCCCCCATCTGCGCTGCTCTTCCCTGAGTATCACACCCTGTGCCCGCCCGACACCTCCCTTTCACCCTATTCACTACCGCACCCTCTGACACTCCTCTTCCTCTGTGTCTGATTGTCCAGGCCGGTCCCAGGCTATCACCTAGCCCTGCAGATGTAGTTTATTGCCCCAACTGTAAAGAATCATCCCTGTTCAAAGGAGTTACAGTAGATCAAGGTCGCCACCTCATGAGATCCATTACACCACACGCGTTCCTACTATCTGATAACGATCCTGTATTGTAATTGGGGAGGGGATTCTCACTGTAAGGGTGTGTGGGACCGAGCCTGGAGCGGAAGATTCCAGGGATGCCTTTTTGTACATCAAAGTCTTCACAATTATGTGTCACATTAAACATATATAGCACTCCAACAAAGTTGTAGGATTATAACACTTTAATAACTTATAAATATATACAACGCTCCAACAAAGTAAACACGTTAAAAAAAACTTCTTAAACAACTATTTATATGACATTGCTTTAACCAGGATAGACAAAGAAATGACACAGTGATGTAAAAGTTTCTGAAAGAAATGCCAAGAGCGTCCCATGTGAAAGTGAATTTTATCTGGCAATTTTTTTCTTTTCCTTCTCATGAAAAGAAAGTTAATGCCAGGTTCGTTACCTGCTTCATCTGCAAAAAAAAAAAACTCTCGAGAGGGACCGAAAAAAAATATAGCTATGGTAATCATACCATGCATCGGCACATGGAGAGGTGGCATCCTCCTAATTATTCTAAAGCACAACTTCGAGATTTGGTGGATAACCCCCATCCGGCAAAAACATCCATCAATGACTTAGCAATAAGTGAGTCAGAGGCAAGGGAAACGGTCCCAAATCTGCAAAAGAACTTTGGGTAGATGAGATTGACTTGTGTAGCATGTGGAAAATTAATCTCATGCGGAGAGATGAGTATTACTTTAATAAATAGATCATATGAAAACCATCAATGTCCAAAACGTCCTAGAAAGTAATTTTTGTCATTTTTGAGGAAGAGAGATAACCTACAGTGGTACGGGGTCGTTTTCGTTCGTACTAGGGGGGCCAGGTGACATTCCTTCGGGGTGGCTTAGGGGCATTTAAAACAACTTCCCTGATATAGGTAGCATATAAAGTAGAGGCTAAATACCAGGATCTTTATCGATTGCTTTATGCTGTACAAAAATGAAAAACACATACAACAAACCTGGACCATTCATATTTTCAATGTTTCTGCGTACTATACTTTTTAACCCTTAACTAATTGAGCTGCTTCATTTCACCTGCTTTTTAAAAAAAAAAAAAAAAATCGGAAACAGTGGCCATTTCTTCGAAACTTACCAATGTACGCGTTACAACTACGTTTGCTTTTTCAAAAACCTTTAATAAAAATGTTGGTGCCCAAATACGGGCCTACAACAGCAGGCTGGAACTGTAAATGGGGGGGGGGATTTATTTGTGGAAAACATAACAGAGTCAGTGGTCGTTGATTTCATAGTAAAAAGTGCGACAAGTGCAACAAAATCATATCGATAATTCATTGTGAGCAAGTACCATTAGTGTCGACAATTCCAACCTTCAATAATAAATACAGTAATCAATGATGCATTAGAACTTAATATCAATTCATTGTTCGGACGTGTAATCAGTCTTATCCCATATCAATTCATGTGGTAAAAACTGCATACATATCTCATGATATCAAGGCTGAGAAATCGGGGCACAACAAGGAGTTGAGAGTTTCATTTGTACCGGCGCCATTTTGGGTGAGGTCAGGAAGGTCCAAGTATAGTCAAAATGTCTCCACCAACTTGTGGTTGGACCGGGACCTCTTTCGGCAGTCCAAAAGTTTTTGTTGAAGGGTAGCAGAGGGGACTGGTGACATGAACCATCAGTGAAAGTGGGGTGGGAGGAAACAATCTCTCCTACCGGGTCATACTGGTGTCCCACCGGAACTGATCAAGTTGGTAGTCTTGCAGGATTTTGATCATTTCAAGACTGAGGCCGGCGCCAGCATGAGCGCGCTGACGTCCCTCGGCTACGTCGTGGTCGTTCCGTGGGTGATCATGGCAGTCATTCCTCATCGGGGGTCGGGGGCCCCCGTGACTCTTATAGAATCTTCAAAGTTGAGGAGAACGTTTCTGGACGCAGGAAACTAGAAGCGTCGTTGCACCGCAACAGTGGACGAGACCCCCGCTGGGTGAGCGGAGCATCATTGCCTCGCAATAGTGGACGAGACCTTTTGTTGGGTGAGTGCAGCGCCGCTGTATCGCAAGAGTGGAGGAACCCTTTTGTTGGGTGAGTGGAGCGTTGTGGGTGCAGCTGAGGGGCCCCCACCTGTGGGGGTGGGAGAGGCTAGTTCGCGCCGCCTCTCCCTCCCAGTGCACCCCACGCCGACACCTGGCGTTGATATCCGTGATGTCCGGACCAGGCGATAAGAGGGGGGGGGTCCGAGGCAGAGGCAAGACATCCCCCCCGTGGCCTGCAGGGCGCCGCTTCAGGCCCGAACGGGGAGCTCTTATCAAGCACACGTGGGAAGCGGTTCAGCGAGCCCGTCTAGAAGAACACCCTCCGGCCTGGCGGACTGAAACTTCATGGACTCACGCCAGGAATTCAAGGCAGCTAAGTGTAGGAAAACCTTTACAGTATTCAGCAAACGCGCCGTCATCAACGGGTCCAGGAAACAGGGTGCTGGCCGCCATTTTGTCAGGCGTTGATATCCGTGATGTCCGGACCAGGCGATAAGAGGGGGGGGGGTCGGAGGCAGAGGCAAGACATCCCCCCGTGGCCTGCAGGGCGCCAGAAGAGAAAGGGAGGACTAGCACATTCCAGGCCGACCATCCCACGACTTCTCCGGCTGATGGCGGCTAGTCGGGCCCCGCCCTGCACGTGTCGAGGCCTCATCTTCCGGATGGGCGTAACCGTGGACCTGTTGCACTTCAGGAGTTTCCGGAATGGGGTAGGTATCTGCTGATTTGTATCTATTTCATGTTACCGTTATTGGGCGTGGCGGGCGGTGGGACAGACATGCTTGGAGCAGTGTGGGGGTGGCGGAGGTTAGCTACCTCGTGGCTGCCGTAACTTCAAGCTTGGCTTATCTCACCACTTCCATGTTTCTTATTTCTAGCAAAGTCAAAAACTCATCAGTGGCCTACTGATTTTGTTCGGTTTCTTTCCCTTCTTTTTCAAGTGTGTTTCATTGTAAAGTTTCTGTTTAACAGGATACAGTTTTTACTTCGTATTTTACATATGTCTTCTTTATTAGGGGTACTCTCCGGTTGAGCCAGATGATGTACCTCTAATAAATGGTCCGGGTGGAACTAGTTTCTCAATCAGTGGGGAGTAGATGGGCATGACAGATTACAACGGGGGACAAAGGTCCACATTACCCACCCTTCACTACTTGCAAAGACTAGACAGAATATTTCTATTCCACGTTATTTGCAAACAGAGAATACCTCGTTAGAACTATTCCTTGAACAATAAATGTCCAGCCAATCAATCAATCAGTGGGGAGAAAAACAGGCATGACGGATTACAACGGGGGACAAAAGTCCGCATTACCTATCCTTCACTATCTGCAAAGGGAGACAGAATATTCCTATTCTTCTCTGTTTGTAGACAGGGAATATCTCAAATAGCAATAATCAATAAAAAATTAACAACTTTAAGGTAAATACTCACAATATGACTACTCAACGAAGTTAAAAAGTAACGGATATAGGTACTTGAGAGGTTTTCGGTGGCAGATAATCTACAATATACACTTGTACATATGAGTCTGATACAGGGCGGATCTCTGTATAACTATGGATAATTAGATATTAGGATGGCATACTTTGACTTGTGATGTTTGATCTCATTTAGTCACTTCAATCTAATTTTAAACACTAATTTTTCTTTTTCTTTTGCAGATTAACTACAATACTTATTTTGGACTCCATAATATATGTTGTTTATTATATTGTTTTGTTACTTATAGTTCTAGTTATTTATTGTAGTGTTATCTTTTAGTTATTGTTCCGGTTATTGTTTTAATAAAAGTTAATTAAAAAAGTACATATGTCTGTTTTTTTGTGGGGGTAGCAGTCATCAATAGAAATGATATTTAAAATTTGAAGTATAATGCTGAAGCTCACTCATTAGGAACATATTGTGGTGACATTTTAACCTATCTGCTGACGTAAGTGTTCCATAAACTACTACTATGGTAACAGGCAAAATACTGTTTGGGGGTAGGGTATAATACGCAGGAATGCTGTAAAAATAAATGGGCAAGGGCTGTTTTGTTTTCCACTGTTGCAACATAAAGTGATCGATAAAAATCCGATAATCAGGCCTATCAGCGACTAAGACAGCAGGCCGAGTCTCTTTTGCTCAACGGCTCCCTCATGGGACGAAGAAACGCCCTTTTTCACGAAATAGGAATATTTTACTTGCAGGACAGTTGTTAATTTCCCATGAAAATACATTAGCCTGGAACATTGTTAGTGATGAACTGTAAATGCATCTGGGTCCTTTGCTTAAAAAAAAATATATAAAATATATTTGTGAATTAGAATAAGAATATATGTTACGGCTATAGATTTGCTATTAAAAAAACATTGAAATTCACTGAAAAAACCATAGGTTTTAGGCCATATATAGTTAGGGATTAGCATTTACAAAACCTTAATTTATTCGCACAAAACCATTGAAATTCGCATATATAGTTAGATGCAATAACTATATATCGCGCACCCGCAATCCACTGCTGATGATGTCACATATTACATCATTCATGACATGGTCAGTGACATCACTGATGACATCACTGATGACAACTCAAATGACATCACTGATGACAACTCAAATGACATCACTGACAACATCACTGATGACATCAATCATGTGATAATACGATCAACCTCTTCAGACTCTAATATGACCTTAGATACACTCAGACTAAACAGACACTCACAGACTGTCACTCATCCATGGAGTTACTCACACACCTAGTCAGTCATGCACTGAATCAATCACACCTCCATTTCATCAACTATACAGTTATACACACCTTACTTATTCAAACATATACTAACACATATTTAATCTCTTATACAATTCCTGATACAAGTTTTCAATGATCCATTCAGCCACTCACACATTCACTGGCTCTTATACACAGTAATTTATATGTGTGAACTCTCACATGTACTGTGTTTTACATATGTACTTACTTTGACATGTAGCACTGAGATATCCATTCACTCACCAATACACTCGTACACAGTCAACCACCCATACAGCTGTTTCCACATGCAGTTTTGAACCCATAGATCTAGTGAATCAACTGTTCACACATGTATGCACAGAGTCACACACCTCCCAGCCACCCCCACACACACACTCACTCTCCCATACAAATACTTGGGCAACCAATCAATAACTCATATAGTTACTCATATAGCTACTGATCAACACATGCAGCAGTTCATAGAACAACAGATATAATGATGCACAAATTAAGACAGTTTAGTCACTAACCCATGCACTCAGTGAGACACATTTAATCACTCTCTCATACAGTCAGTCATGCACCTACTAAATCCTTCATCCAGACACTTATACATCCACTCATTCTTCAATATGTAAGACATATTTTAACTTTACAGAAACATACAGTCACTGGTTGATGTCATCAGTGATGTCATCAGTGATGTCACTGACCATGTCATGAAGGATGTAATATGTGACATCATCAGCAGTGGATTGCTGGTGCGCGATATATAGTTATTGCATCTAACTATATATGCGAATTTCAATGGTTTTGTGCGAATAAATTAAGGTTTTGTAAATGCTAATCCCTAACTATATATGGCCTAAAACCTATGGTTTTTTCAGTGAATATATATATATATATATATATATATACATATATATATATATATATATTCAATGAAAAAACCATAGGTTATAGGCCATATATAGTTAGGAATTAGCATTTACAAAACCTTATTTTACTCGCATAAAACCATTGAAATTCCATATATAGTTAGCTAACTATAAGCGCTAACTATATATCGCGCACCCGCAATCCACTGCTGATGATGTCACATATTACATCATTCATGACATGGTCAGTGACATCACTGATGACATCACTGATTACAACATCCAGTGACTGTATGTTTCTGTAAAGTTAAAATATGTTTCACATATTGAAGAATGAGTGGATGTATAAGTGTCTGGATGAAGAATTTAGTAGGTGCATGACTGACTGTATGAGTGAGTGATTAAATGTGTCTCACTGAGTACATGGGTTAGTGACTAAACTGTCTTAATTCGTGCATCAGTATGTTTGTTGTTGTGTAAGCTGCTGCATGTGTTGATCAGTAGCTATAAGAGTAGCCATATGGGTTATTGATTGGTTGCCCAAATATTTGAATGGGAGGCTGAGTGTGTGTGTGGGTGGCTGGGAGGTGCGTGACTCTGTGCATAGATGTGTAAGCAGTTGATTCACTAGGAGTATGAGTTCAAGAGTGCATGTGGAAACAGCTATATGAGCGGTTGACTGTGCATGGGTGTGTTGGTGAGTGAATGGATTTCTCATTGCTACATGTGCAAGTAAGTACGTATGTAAAACACAATACATGTGAGAGTTGAGATATATAAATAACTGAACATAAGAGCCAGTGAATGTGTGAGTGGCTGTATCGATCACTGTGAGCTTGTATCAGGGATTATATAAGAGAGTAAATATGTGTTATTATATGTTTGAATAAGTAAGATGTGTATAACTGTATAGTTGAGGAAATGGAGGTGTGATTGATTCTTTGCATGACTGACTAGGTGTGTGAGTAAGTCCATGGATGAGTGACAGTCTGTGAGTGTCTGTTTATACTGAGTGTATGTAAGGTTATATTAGAGTCTGAAGAGGTTCATTGTATTATCACAACAGTGATGTGATCAGTGATGACAAATGAGATGTCATCAGTGATGTCATTTGAGTTGTCATCAGTGATGTCATTTGAGATGTCATCATTGATATCATTTGAGTTGTCATCAGTGATGTCATTTGAGATGTCATCAGTGATGTCATCAGTGATGTCACTGACCATGTCATGAATGATGTAATATGTGACATCATCAGCAGTGGATTGCGGGTGCGCGATATATAGTTAGCGCTTATAGTTAGCTAACTATATATGGAATTTCAATGGTTTTATGCGAGTAAAATAAGGTTTTGTAAATGCTAATTCCTAACTATATATGGCCTATAACCTATGGTTTTTTCATTGAATTTTCAAGGTTTTGTAAATGCAAATTCCTAACTATATATCCACTATAACCTATGGTTTTTTCTGTGAATTTCATTGGTTTTTTAATAGCAAATATGAAAAGCTTTAAAATGTCAAGTACGTGATAGATAAAAACATTTTCGTATTTATGCACGCTGATGTGCTTTGAACGCTGCCCCCCCCCCCTCCCCTCTTTTGCCTTTGTTAGTACTCTCTCTTTGCAGATACAGAAGGGTAGTTAACGCAGGCCTTTACCCCCGTTGTAATCCGTCGTACCTCCTTGTCTCTCCATTTGATTGATTGTTGTCCAAGCATTTACTGTTTTAGAATTGGTTCTCTTTGGATCATTCTCTATTTACAAACAAGCACAAAGTCGCAATACTCTGTTTAGTCTTTGCAGATAGTGAAAAATCGTGTAAAAAAATAAAAGTAATCGAGCAAAATCAGTAGGCCACTAATTGGATCTCTTTTTGACCTCGCTAAAATAGAAATATTAAGAACAACCCTTCTTGAGAAATACGAAAATAGTGAGATGAACTGAGCTCCACACCATGAGGGCTGCAAGACAGCTCGGCTCCATCACCCATCCCGCACAAAATAATGACAAACCCTATGCAAATATTAAAAATATAGACAACACACCAGCAAAGAAATAGGGTAAAACATTTTATTAAAAAACTATTTACATAACGTTGGTTTATAAGATGATGTCAGTAGTGGACCGATGTGTGAATAGATCGAAAACAGCACAAGGCTCCAAGATCCGGATAGCAAGCTCCTGGATGTTGGGTGCCATAGTTTAGAGTTCTGAATTTCAGCCTTTTTCAATGCCTGTGCTTTGTTGAATCAAAATGGCGGCTTGACACAAAGCTGACTCAAGCGTTGTTACTGATGCTATGCAGACCAAAACTGGTTTTCAGTTTGTACATTTTTCTAGATTTTTCAATCCAAGTTTGGTTGACTTTGTAGAACGATGGCTTCAGATTTTCAACATACGGTGTGGTGGCGCTGACTGGGAGGGGGCGCTTCGCTCCTGCCCCCTCCCCAAGTAAGATTTTCATACGTGAAAGTACGTTAATGGTTTTGGTCCCCGAGATGCTTCGATGTCACTACCATTCTCAAATAGCATAAGTTCTGGATGTTGGGTGCCATAGTTAAGAGTTCTGAGCAGCGCTTGTAACACTGTCTGAAGCTTATTTCCTCCTACTGCAGCTTCACTATTCTCAAAGTAAGTGAGTGTCGTTTGTGGACCTGACTGCATTAGAAAACAATATGATATGTTACCTTCCTAAACAGCTTGACGGAGGCCCCTGAGGGGCGCTGTGATGGCCATGGACTCGGAGAAGACGCTTGGCTCCGACACCCTCCCCAAGTCTTATAGCACTGGTGTAGCCTGAGATCGCCCCCGACATAGGCGGCCGGCTCCCGGGGTCCGGCGGTACTTTTTGCCTTTTGATGACTCTTCAATTCTGGACCTTGTCCCACAATACGTTTGACCTGAAGACAAGCTGTAGTGAGGCGCCCCTTTATCGTTTTAGTTGCCATTCCGCCCGCTTTTGCTACACTGTGCCTCTTCCGCCATTCAGCTGTTTTCCGCCCGCTCTTGCGACTACAGCGTCTCGCTCACCATGTAGTTGAGATGCGCCCGCTCTAGCGGTGCAGCGATAGGCGGCTGCCACAGGACTCTCAAAATGGCGGCCGGCTCTTCGGTTTTGGGCCTGGTCCACTAAAATGGCCCTGGGACACCTTGGAAGTCGGACGCTTGTCTGCTAGGGCTTGGATCCCATTCTCGAAAAGCGTCCCCTCAGCCGTGAAGATTCTACAAAAGTCTTGGGGGCCTCCGACTCCCGCAGGCTTCTGGTGGGGAGCGGCTGCCATGATTGCTCGTGGAATGGCCACGACGGAGCTACGAGATGGTAGTGGTCTCATGCTGACGCCAGCTTTAGTCTGAAACATCCAGAAACACTGTAGACTACCAATTCGATCAGTTCCGGTAGCGCCCCAACATGACCCGGAAGAGAAGAACTTGCCCTCCCCTCTTTGACTGATGGTTCTTGTTGCCTGTCCCCTCTGTTGTCATTTAACAGAACTTTTTGGACTGCTGAAAGGGGTTGTGTTCTGAACGCTGGTTGGTGGAGACATTTAGACTATATTCTTGACCTACGTTGTCGCGTAATGCGTTTTATTACACGCCGCGTTAGCGCACCCGGAAGTGATCCGAGGCGCGGCGCGCAGCGCGTAACGTAAGCATAACAGGTCATGTGACTTGTTAATAAAACTTTTCATTGGTTCATTTTACTTTTGTTAATTTAATGATGAAAAGCTTGGTCATATGACCTAAAAATTACGCTTTTTATTATTTTCGAACAATATTTTTTTTTCAAACATATGTTATAATATTCCAGGCTAATGTACTTTCCCGGAAAATTTACAACTGTCTGGCAAGTAAAATATATTCCTTTTTCGAGAAAAAGGGCGTTTCTTCCTTCCATGACGGAGCCGTTGAGTAAAAGAGATTCGGCCTGCTGTCTTAGTCGCCGATACGCCTGATTATCAGATTCTTATCGATCACTTTATGTTGCAGACATGAAAAACACAACTGCCCTTGACCATTTATCTTTACTGCGTTCCTACATATTATACCTTTTATCCGTCATGTAATTGGACTGCTTTATTTCACTTGCCTTTTACTGATTCGAAAACAGTCACTAAAAGTAAAAACTTTACAAATGAAAATACTACTACCGTGTTTTGTTTTAAAAACCTTTATTGTGAAAATGTCAGTATACAAATACGGGCCTATAACCACGTGGGCCGGCCACGGAGCAAACTCAAATCGTATATGATGAGGAGACATTTACACTGTAGAAGAACGTAACGAGCGGGCCATTAGGTGACAAGAACAAAGGTGTCTAACAGTTGCGGTATCGGTGGACGTACATTTTGTAATTAAAATACGACAGGGCCACTTACAATAACATTTTCTAGATATACATTTGCGGGCAAAGAGTTACGAGTCCCATTTATACCGGCGCCATTTTGGGCGAGGCCGGGCAGGTCCAAGATATAGTCAAAATGTCTCCACCAACCATCGGCCAGACCAGAACCCCTTTCGGCCCTTTATGTTACAAGATGATGTCTTCCATTCAGAAAATATTGGTGGCAGCATTTTGAAAGGAAACAGAAACAGCCGTTCTCCTAGTGAGTTTCACATTGTTACATTTAGGAAGAATGTTGAAGAGTAGTATGTGGAAAATCTGAAGCCATTTTTCTACAAACTCTCAATCAGACTTGGATGGAAAAAAAAACCTGAAGAATGTACAAACTGAAAACCAATTTTTGTCTGTATAGCACCAACAGTAACGCTTGAGTCAGCTTTGTGTCAAGCCGCCATTTTCATTCAATCAATAGCGTCCCCCTGCACACATTCAGGGACCTGGTCGTGTCTTCAGATGAAACGCATTGTAGGAAAAGAAGCAGAAAGGAAAAGGAAAAAAGTTCCGCCGGACCTAGTGAAGCTGCAGCAGGTGCAAATAAGCTTCAGACAGTCTTACAAGCACTGCTCAGAACTCTCAACTGAGGCACTCAACATCCAGGACTTGCCATTCGGATCTTGGCGCCTTGTATTTTTGTTTTGTTTTTGATGGAAGGGAAAGAACAAAAAACAGACATTGAAAAAGGCTCAACAGTGCAGGGCGCCTTGTGCTGGTTCCGACCTATTCACACATCGGTCCGCTACTGACATCACCTCATAAACCAACGGGGCACCCCACGCCGACTTTCGGCGCAGCATTGTAGGATGGACACACCAGTGCGGCAATTTGATGGATACCACCTCGGTGCCATCCAGATCTCGGCGCGTTCATTCATTCAATAGCGTCCCCCTGCACACATTCAGGGACCTGGTCGTGTCTTCAGAAGAAACGCATTGTAGGAAAAGAAGCAGAAAGGAAAAAGCAACAAGTTCCGCCGGACCTAGTGAAGCTGCAGCAGGTGCAAATAAGCTTCAGACAGTTCTACAAGCACTGCTCAGAAATCTCAACTGAGGCACTCAACATCCAGGACTTGCCATTCGGATCTTGGCGCCTTGTGCTGGTTCCGACCTATTCACACATCAGTCCACTACTGACATCACCTCATAAGCCAACGGGGCACCCCACGCCGACTTCCGGCGCAGCATTGTAGGATGGCCACACCAGTGCAGCCACTTGCTGGACACCACCTCGGTGCCATCCGGATCTCAGCGCGTTCGAGTCACTGTGCCGGAAGAGTGACCGGAACTCAGCTGAACACGCCGTCTTTCGGCGCAGCATTGTAGGATGGCCACACCAGTACGGCAATTTGCTGGACACCACCTCGGCGCCATCCGGATCTCGGCGCGTTCGAGTCACTGTACCGCAACAGTGACCGCAATTCAGCTGGACACGCCGTCTTTCGGCGCAGCATTGTAGGATGGCCACACCAGTGCGGCAATTTGCTGGACACCACCTCGGTGCCATCCGGATCTCGGCGCGTTGTGCTGCCTTCGGCCTATTCGCACATCGGTCCGCTACTGACGCCGCCTCACGTGCCAACGGATTTTCTACGCTTTTTGTAGCCCTATGTCGCATAACAGGTCATGTGACTTGTTTATAAAACTTTTCATTGGTTCATTTTACTTTTGGTTTCCTAAAGATGGAAGGCTTGGTCATATGACCTAAAAATAACACTTTTCATTGGTTTAGAACATTTTTTTTTCCCAAACGATGAAAGCCCCACCTTGTTTCTGGATCATTCAGACTGAAGCTGGCGTCAGCATGAGAGCACCACCATCTCGTGGCTCCGTCGTGGTCATTCCGCGAGCAATCATGGCAGCCGCTCCCCACCGAAAGCCTGCGGGAGTCGGGAGCCCCCAAGACTTTTATACAATCTTCACGGCTGAGGGGACGCTTTTCGAGAATGGAGCCCAAGCCCTAGCAGGCAAGCATCCGACTTCCAAGGTGTCCCAGGGCCATTTCAGTGGACCAGGCCCAAAACCGAAGAGCCGGCCGCCATTTTAAGAGTCATGTGGCAGCCGCCTATCGCTGCACCGCAAGAGTGGGAACAACTCAACTACATGGTGAGCGAGACGCTGTAGTCGCAAGAGCGGGCGGTAAACAGCTGAATGGCCGCCACCTGGGGAGGCCCGTTCACGCCGCCTCCCCCCCCGGGCCGCCGCACGCCAATTTTCGGAGCAGCATTGTAGGATACCAAAACCAGTGCAGCAGTTTACTGGACATCACCTGGGTGCCTGTCGTACATGTTGTGTCAGCCATGTGACACTGGACACAGACCGCTACTGACGAGGCCTCCCCCCGCACCACCCGGGACGCCCCACGCTGTTTTTCTGTGCTGCATTGTAGGATCCCTAAACCAGTGCGGCACCCAGGCGACATCACCTGGGTGCCGTCCAGAACTCTGCACGTTGTGCTGCCTTGGGACTATTCGCACAACAGACCGCTACTGACGAGGCCTCCCCCCGCCCCACCCGGGACGCACCACGCCAATTTTCGGAGCAGCATTGTAGGATCCCTAAACCAGTGCGGCACCCAGGCGACATCACCTGGGTGCCGTCCAGAACTCTGCACGTTGTGCTGCCTTGGGACTATTCGCACAAAAGACAGCTTCTAACCATTGTTGCTTTTTGTGTTAATAAATGTTTAAATGTTTTTAGTTTTTGTTCTGTTCATTATCGTTAAAAGTTAATAAAGTTTTATAACCTTACTTTGTTGGAGTGTTATCTATTTTTTGAAAAACGGGTGAATGGGGCCTTGAATCGGGTTATTGTCATGTGTGGGCTTTGGAAGTGTGCTGCTGCAGGATCGGACATTTCAAACTCAAATGCACGTTCTTTTTCTTACCTTTCCGAAGCATGGAGCGCAATAGCAGGCAGAGAAAGGGTGATGCACGTGTTGAACACTACCTGACCTGGCAAGTTGCTGGCAGTGCCCCCCCGCCCGCTCCTGAAAGAGGGCACACACACACCGCCGCCCCGAGTACTTCAGAAATCTTTAAAAGACCATGCGCTTGTTCATGAGGCTTAAATGGTTTATCACCTCTTCTAGAACCCCTACATCGACCCTCTGACGTTTCATGGAAAAATTACCATGTAACACAATACCAAGCCCTATCAGCTGAAACCCCCAAGGAATCGTGGGGCATATTATCAAGGGGGTTTATCTCCGCTTTTTTGGCTTTAAAAACCATGAAAGCGGAGATAAAATTATTTCCCTATTATCAAGCTGTCGCTAACACCAGTTAGTGACACCTAAAAGGAGATAGCGACCATCTTGGGCCCGGCTTTGCATGTCAGTGATACTTATCACTAATGACATGCAAAGTGGCGTGCCAAGATGTTAGCGACTGGAAACAGTCCCTAACATCGCTACCTTCTATTACCAACTTTTGGAGATATTCGCACTAAGCGCGAATATCTCCAAAAGCTAACACCTGCCCTGAGCAGTTCTTAGCCATGTTATCCAATGGGAGGTGGATAACATGGCTAAGAGCATTAGGTCGATAATACATGAATATCGCTGACTTTTCTGCGATAATAGCAAGGTTTATCTGCGATAAAAATCGCCGATGTGCGGCGATAATTTTTGTCTCTAAACAAGTTATAGACAAAAATTATCGCTAGTTGTTAGTAATATGCCCCCGGGTTTTTGCTTGCAGAAATCGGGAGGCGGGAGACTAGCACTGAAATCAGTACTCACACGCCTGAATCAGGAGAATTGGCATGTCTGAATTCTCTACAGCTGGGGCCATAAACTACATCCGCAGGGGTAGGTGATAGCCTGGGACCAGCCTGGCATCTAAAATGGCTGCCGTGCACGACAAAATTGTGGCATTCGAAAAAAGGCAAGATGGCGCAGCCGCTGGAAGAGATATATCAACATATATCAGCCTCCTCAGCCACCCTCAGGAAACATAGGGGATTAGGATATGTCTCCCGCACCCCCTTATACCTAGTACTTTAATTAACGAAGCACAAAATGGCGAATTCCCGTTTCGCTACCAGTTTGCGGCCCAGTTCGCGGCCCGTGAAGCGCTTCTACCGTGAAAAATCATTTTTTTTTTATTTTCCCCACGGGACCCTTTAATAACCCCAACAACATTCCTAGGGGGTCAAGAGGGGGATACCTTGCCCCCTTTCATTAAATTCCCCCTTAGTTTTTCACCTTTTCTTCTCTCTCGATCCTACCGAGAGACAAGATGGCGGCCGCTCCGGACTGTCACGCAGCAAAAAAAAAAAAAAAGCTCACGCACAGCCGCTGGAAGAGATGTATCAACATATATCAGCCTCCTCACCCACCCTCAGGAAACATAGGGGATTAGGATACGTCTCCCGTACCCACTTATAACTAGTAATTTAATTTACGAAGCACAAAATGGCGAATTCCCGTTTCGCTACCAGTTCGCGGCCGCGCTTCTACCGTGAAAAATCATTTTTTTTTTATTTTCCCCACGGGACCCTTTAATAACCCCAACAACATTCCTAGGAGGTCAAGAGGGGGATACCTTGCCCCCTTTCATTAAATTCCCCCTTCGTTTTCCACCTCTTCTTCTCTCTCGATCCTACCGAGAGACAAGATGGCGTCCGCTCCGGACTGTTTAGAATGTTGACAGACACCGGAGAGCCAATCAGCTTTCTGCGCGCAAAGTTCCGATAAGCGAAAAGTAAGCGGACCGGATCGCTGCCCAGAGCGCTGTTACAGATATATATCTTGGTTTGAACGTTAATTTCTCAAAAACTACTGGAGCACATATATTGAGACCTAGCAAAGGCACATCGGGCTAACAGTCCCTACAATTTTGCCAAGTTTCGTGCAAATCCATTCAGCCGTTCGAGCTAAAAGTGAGTCCAACCGCCCTATGGAAAACTCAATGCAAAAAACGCGTTTTGGGACCCCCCTTTTTTCTCAGCCCCCCCTTGACGAAACCCCACCAAATTTTCAGGAGCTGCTCAGAAACAAAATGTGCCATTTTCCTGAAAATTTCAGCCGATTCCATCCACAAACGCCAAAGTTATTAGACATAGAATTTTCAAAAGTCCCATAGGGAAAAAATTCTAACTATATATACCTACTGGCGAACGCCAGTAGGTAATATATACATATATATATATATATATATATATATATATATATATATATATATATGCACAAAAGAACTCCCCAAGCCACCTCCAATCCAATCGATCGGCGAAGCAAACAAAGGAGACGGACCACTGGATCTGGCCTTAGATGTATTTAATGGCACAGGTAGGCAACAGCAGCAATATATAGATATATATATATATATATATATATATATATATATATATATATATATATATATATATATATATATATATATATATATATATATATATATATATATATATTACCTACTGGCGGTCGCCAGTAGGTAGTTATAGTTAGGATTTTTTTCAATGTTAAATCTCAAAATTCTATTTGGAATAACTTTGGCGCCGGTTGATGAATCTGCCTCAAAATTTCCTCAAAATGGCCTCGCGGCGTTCCGGTCCTTCCCTGAAAGTTTGGGGGGGATTCGTCAAGCGGGGGCCGAGATAAAAGGGGGGTCCCAAAACGCGTTTTCCCCATGTTAATTTCCATAGGGCGGTCGATTTCACTTTTAGCCCGAACGGCTGAATGGATTTCCACCAAACTTGGCAAAATTGTAGGGACTGGTAGCCCGATGTGCCTTTGCTATGTCTCAAGATATGTCCTCCAGTGGATTTTGAGTAATTAAGGTTCAAAAAAATATATATCTATAGCAGCGCTCCGGTAAGCGCACCGGTACGCGCACCGGGCGCTTACCGCGACTTGCGCGCAGAAAGCTGATTGGCTCTGGGGTGTCTGTAAACATTCTAAACAGTCCGGAGCGGCCGCCATCTTGTGTCTCGGTAGGATTGAGACACAAGAGGTGGCCAAAACAAAGGGGGAAATGACCATAAGGGGGCAGAGTAGACCCCCCCTTGACCCCCTAGGTTTGATGTGGGGGCCATAAAAGGGCCCCACGGGGCAAAAAAAAAATAAAAAAAAATTTTGATTTTCGCGGGGTGAGCGCCCGGTACGCGCACCGGTAAGCGTACCGGGGAGTGTACCATGGGGAAAAAGAATGACAGTTTTAAAAGTAGCTGTTTAAAAAAAAAAGTTTTGTTGTTTTTTTTAAACATACACATACATATATATAAATGCATATGCATATATATATATGCATATATGTGTATATGTGTGCGTGTAGAGAGAGGTAGAGAGGTAGAGGTGCAGAGGTAGAGAGGTAGAGAGGTAGCGGTAGAGAGGTAGAGATTAGTAGAGAGAGAAGAAGAGAGAGGTAGAGAGGTAGAGAGTAGAGAGTGAGTAATAGAGAGTAGAGAGTGAGTAGTAGAGAGTAGTAGAGAGCAGTAGAGAGAGTAGCAGAGAGTGAGTAGTAGAGAGTAGTAGAGTGAATAGTAGAGTGAGTAGTAGAGAGTAGTAAAAGTAATTTACAATCGTTCGGAATATCGGTGTTTGGGCAGATATGATCCAGGGACCCCCAGTATGCAAGGGGAATTAGTCCCCCCTCTACAAACGCGCCAGTGGCCTGCATTGCAGAGAGGTGTAACAAGGGTGTGGCCTCATTACACTTCTCTGCAATGCAGCTCCCTCGCGCATACTGGAGGCTCCTGGTGGACCAGTTGACCCCAGGGACCCCCAGTATGCAAGGGGAATTAGTTCCCCCTCTGCAAACGCGGCAGTGGGCTGCGTTGCAGAGAGGTGTAACAAGGGGCATAGTCTCATTACACCTCTGCAATGCAGCCCCTGGCGCATACTGGAGGTTCCAGGTGGGCTAATTGGCCCCCAGGGGCCCCCAGTATGTAAGGGGAATTAGTTCCCCCTCTTCAAACATGCACGGGAGCTGCGTTGCAGAGAGGTGTAAAAAGGGTTGTGGCTTCATTACACCTCTCTGCAATGCAGTCCCCTGACGCATACTGGAGATTCCTGGTGGGCTTTCAGGTCTTATATAGTTAGGAATTAGCATTAAAAAAACCTTTGAAATTCACTGAAAAAACCATAGGTTTCACACCAGTTATAGTTAGGAATTAGCATTTAAAAAACCTTTGAAATTCACTGAAAAAACCATAGGTTTCACACCAGTTATAGTTAGGAATTAGCATTTAAAAAACCTATTAAATTCACTGACAAAACCATAGATTTCACACCATTTATAGTTAGCTGGAAATTTTACTGACATAAAACCATTGAAATTCCCACGTTATAGTTAGTTGGACTCACTATAACTTGCGCGCCTGTAATGCACTGCTGATGACGTCACATATTACATCACTCATGACATGGTCAGTGACATCACTCATGACATCACTGATGACACCATCCTTGTGACAGAGTGACAGACCTAATTTCAGTGTAATGTAACGCTTGAAACACATATTCAAAAATAGAAACAAACATTTTCAAAAAAATGGAGATACCCAAACCAGTAACAACAACCAATTCAGTAATTCCACCATCTATATACACATCCACTCATTCACCAACAGTTCTATATAGTCACTCATATATATACTCACTCATCATATGTAGTGATACACCTATACATCCTGTTACACATCAGCAGTCATCCAAAAGTTACTCACACACATACTCACACATGCAAATAAACTATTGAACATCCATTTATTTGCATATACATTTATACACACACTACCACCTTACTTCTAAGGAAACTTACCCATACTTACTCTCTTAAACAATCACTTATAGAAACACATAGTTATTTAAACAGGAACTTCTACAATCTCTCACTATATATACTATACTCACTTATATACATCAATACTCACATATACTAGATTAAAACATATGTCGTTACTAATGAAGACACTAGTGAGACAGTCATTCACTCACTAACACACACATATACACACTCATCCACCCATACAGTCCTGCACATATGCTGTCTTCAAAACACATACAAACAGTGAGTCAGTCACCAACCCCTGCAGCCACTTATACACAAAGAGAAACACTGATACAAACATTTAAATATTTAAACAATACTCGCTAATATATGTATTCACTAAGATACACGTAATAAGCCAGTTACCCAACCAATTTTTTTTAAAAAAAACATCCATTTACACACTTATTTAAACATTTATTCTTCCATCGACCTTTACAAATACATATATAAAACAAATTTATTTTTCAGAAAGACACACATTCACTGGATGGTGTCATCAGTGATGTCATGAGTGATGTCACTGACCATGTCATGAGTGATGTAATATGTGACGTCATCAGCAGTGCATTACAGGCGCGCAAGTTATAGTGAGTCCAACTAACTATAACGTGGGAATTTCAATGGTTTTATGTCAGTAAAATTTCCAGCTAACTATAAATGGTGTGAAATCTATGGTTTTGTCAGTGAATTTAATAGGTTTTTTAAATGCTAATTCCTAACTATAACTGGTGTGAAACCTATGGTTTTTTCAGTGAATATATATATATATATATATCCACAGTACCAATCCTACTTCCACTAAAAAGAGGCACGCACTCCGGTCTGTAAGTATGGGGCTGATTTTTTGTTATTTCAGGTCACCCTCGACCCAGCAGAAAAGAGAGACGCGTTTCGCCTGCGCAGCAGGCTTTAATATTTTAAGTAGTGCCAACATTTCAAAGATATATATAGCCCTCCCACTCCTTTAAATATAGGTAGACATAGTAAAAAGACTAAATGCAAAATGTCAAATTGCAGCTAAGATTTACTCAGTACCAGTAATCCATACATCAGCTAATGTATAAAATCTCGGCATAACACATCATTTAACATACTTTGCTGAATGATTGAAATCGGATAACTCTTCTGCAGTGTAATGAACAAAGACTAGAAATTACATCTACTCGTTATAGGTGGAGGCATATAATAATCTGATGTAGTGCCACTTTTCTCATCGCGTTTTGCCGTTAATACTTCATATAAAATAAAAACTGCCTAAATCCAGAACATAAAAATCGAGCTGATATTATAGTACACAATGATTTGCAACACTTGCTGTGCCTAAAATGAAAACAAGAGATACAGCAATCCTGTTGTGACAAGCTTGTCCCAATAAAAATAGAGCTTGACTAAATTGCAACATGCAAATGCACTAGTCCAATGTCCATGGCACCTCGATTTAAACTACACAACCCATAATTCCCTTTGCTGGTCCTGGAATACCAAAGTCCGTTGGTATATGCCAACAGTGAAAGATCGAATTTGCAAATGTTCCTTGGATTGCTATATCTAAAACAGATACTATAAACTCAGTCTAAAGTCAAAAATAGGGAGATCGGAATAATGTCATATATATATATATATATATATATACACAAACCTAGAGTGTCCAGGGGTCTAAAATGAAGTTCCTAACCCTCTGTGCTCTGGACAACGAACTCCACAATGTTAAGGTGCCTAAAAAACAGGAAATCTATATATATCAAAACAAAAATATGTCTGTCTGTTTGTCCTTTATGCATTACTACACCATTCATCCGATCGGCATGAAACTTTGGGAAGTTGTTGAGTACACTCCTGCGAAGGTTTCTGGCAAAACATTTTTTTTAAATTGTTAAATATCGCCCCCCCAGGGCCCTCATAATCTTTCCAATACTGAACGTTTACAGTTTCCGGTGCGACTCGCTTTGCAGTGACCATCAACAAAGCACAAGGACAATCGCTGCAAGTGGGTGGACTGTATTTGGAAAATCCGTGCTTCTCACATGGACAACTGTATGTGGCCAGCTCACGCGTCGGAAAACCTTCTGATTAATCTTTCGAATACTAAAATAGACAGCGAATTTGCGAGCATCGTCGACAGTTATAACCCCCAAACGGAAATCGATTGGTCAATCTACATCAGAAGCACAAAAGAAAAAGGCATTACGAGCTTTAGAAACAGACGAGCAACGGGAAGCAAGATTAGAAGCTGTTCGAATACAAACTGCTCAATCCTGTAATTCTCAAACGAACGAACAACGAGAATTAAGATTGGAAGCTGATCGAGTACACACTGCTCAAGCCCGTTCTTCTCAAACAAACAAGCAATGAGAATCAAGATTGGAAACAGATTGATTACGCACTGCTCAAGCCCGCTCGAACGAAACAGGAGAGCAACGAGAATCAAGATTGGAAAACGATCAATTACGCACTGCTCAAGCCCGCTCGAATGAAACAGGAGAGCAACCAGAATCAAGATTGGAATCCAATAGAGGACGCACTGCTCAAGCCACACTTAGACATGTTTTCCATATTAAAATGAATAAGTTTCAATAACAATGACACAATATAAATTGAATGTTATCATAACGAGTTTCCTTGAATTTCGTTTCTTCTGAGATCACAGCAACGCGCGACGGATAAGCTAGTATATATATATATATATATATATATATATATATATATATATATATATATATATATATATATATATATATATATATATATATATATATATTCAATGTAAAAACCATAGGTTTTAGACCATATATAGTTAGGAATTAGCATTTACAAAACCATATTTTACTCACACAAAACCATTGAAATTTCATATATAGTTAGTTGCCCTAACTATATATCGGGCACCCGCAATCCACTGCTGATGATGTCACATATTACATCATTCATGACATGGTCAGTGACGTCACTGATGACATCACTGATGACATCTCAAATGACATCACTGATGACATCACTGATGACAACATCCAGTGACTGTGTGTTTCTGTAAAGTTAAAATATGTCTTACATATTGAAGAATGAGTGGATGTATAAGTGTCTGGATGAAGGATTTAGTAGGTGCATGACTGACTGTATGAGTGAGTGATTAAATGTGTCTCACTGAGGGCATGAGTTAGTGACTTCATTGTCTTAATTTGAACATCATTATGTCTGTTGTTCTGTAAACTGCTGCATGTGTTGATCAGGAACTATTTGAGTAACTATATGGGTTATTGGTTGGTTGCCCAAGTATTTGTATGGGAGACTGGATGTGTGTGTGGGTGGCTGGGAGGTGTATGACTCTGTGCATAGATGTGTGAGCAGTTGATTCACTAGATGTATGGGTTCAAAAGTGCGAGTGGAAACAGCTGTATGCGCGGTTGACTGTGTGCATGAGTGTATTGGTGAGTGAATGGATATCTCAGTGATACATGTCAAAGTAAGTACATATGTAAAACACAGTACATGTGAGAGTTGACATATATAAATAACTGTGCATAAGAGCCAATGAATGTGTGAGTGTCTGTATGGATCATTGTGAACTTGTATCAGGGATTGTATAAGGGAGTAAATATGTGTTAGTATATGTTTGAATAAGTAAGATGTGTATAACTGTATAGTTGAGGAAATGGAGGTGTGATTGATTCTTTACATGACTGACTAGGTGTGTGAGTAACTCCATGGATGAGTGACAGTCTGTGAGTGTCTGTTTACACTGAGTGTATCTAAGGTTATATCAGAGTCTGAAGAGGTTCATCGTATAATCACATGAATGATGTCATCAGTGATGTGATCAGTAATGTCAAATGAGATGTCATCAGTGATGTCATCAGTGATGTCATTTAAGATGTCATCATTGATGTCATCAGTGATGTCATTTGAGATGTCATCAGTGATGTCATCAGTGATGTCATTTGAGATGTCATCAGTGATGTCATCAGTGATGTCACTGACTATGTCATGAATGATGTAATATGTGACATCATCAGCAGTGGATTGCGGGTGCGCGATAGATAGTTAGAGCAACTAACTATATATGAAATTTCAATGGTTTTGTGTGAGTAAAATATGGTTTTGTAAATGCTAATTCCTAACTATATATGGTCTATAACCTATGGTTTTTTCATTGAATTTCAATGGTTTTTTAAAAGCTAATATCTGTAGCTGTAAAAAGTCTTTTTCTTTATATCCCAAATTACATTTTATATGTTTATGAATAATTTTAAAAAAAATATTTTTTGGGTTTGCTCCTGCTTCGCGAACCGGGAAGCTTTCTGTTAGCTCAATTTGATGCCGCGACCCGGTCCGCTAACCGGTAAACGTTCCGTTTGCGCAACTACCGCATCAGAAATCAACATCGTGACGCGTCGCGGAAACGCGACATATCACGTTGTCGCGTAATGCGTCTTATGACGCGCCGCGTTAGCGCTCCCGGAAGTGCTCCGGACCGCGAACCAGAAGCGATCCGGGGCGCGGCGCGCACCGCGTAACGTGGGCGGAACAGGTCATGTGACTTGTTTATAAAAGTTTTCATTGGTTCATTTCACTTTTGGTTTCCTAATGATATAAGACTAGGCCATGTGACCTAAAAATAACACTTTTCATTGGTTTAGAACTATTTTTTTCCCAAATGATGAAAGCCCCCACCTTTTTTCTCACTCTGACTTTCAACTTTGAGAAAGGAAGACCTGATCATTTGCTCTGATTAAAAAATGGCTTCAATAGTAGCTTCAGCTGGTGCACCCCCACCACCACCACCACCATCTCCTCATAGGAAGAGAGGACCACCTGCACAGTTTCTTGGCAACCCAGAGGAGGAAGAAGATCCAGAAGAGGGAGAGGAAGAAGAGGCACCACGATTTGTCAAAGAGTTACCCCGGGTATCTCATCACAAAAATAGCTTTATTTGGCAATTTTTTTCCATTCCACCTGGAGAGAAAAAAGTCAATGTACGATATGCTACGTGCCTTATATGCAAAGATAAATTATCCAGGGGCACTGATAAAAAATACAGCTATGGAAACTACACGATGCACCGACATATGCAGAGGTGGCATCCATTAAATTATAGTCGGGCAGAGATGCGTGAACTACAAGAGAACCCCCCAACTTCGGTGGCCAGAACATCTACTGATATTTCTCTCACAGTTGCAGAGGCAAGCGAAACAGTGCCCAATATTCAAAAAAAATTTGTCCATATGAAGCTTACTTGCTTATATTGTGGAACTTTAATTTCATGCGCAAATATGAGTGTGAAATTAATTAATTTAGCATTCGAGAAACACCGATGCTCCAAACGCCCCAAGTTTTAATTTTTTTTTTGCTCCTGTTGAGCCCTTTTTAATGCCTCTTTTTGTTCTTTCCCTTTGAAAAAAAACAAAAAAAACAAAAAAGTGTTCAAAAAATACAAAAAAACAAATAATGTTCAAAAAAGAAAAAAAATATATAAAACAACAAAAACATTAAAAAAAGTTCTTTTCAGAACTACCTCCCCTTTTTACAAAAATTGCTAGAAAGTGTAACACTCTGGCAAGCTGTTTTTTTTTAGTTCGCTTTCCAGTTCTCTCGCCGGTTCGCGAACCGGGAGCTAACCCCAATTTAAAAAAAAAAAAAAATAAAGGAGTAAGTACAAGGGAAGAAAACAGAGAGTAATGTTAAAAGAAAGACAGCTATAGGGACTAAACCAGAAATGGTGTTTAATAGATTTATTTACCTAGGAAAAGAAGGAAGAGGATTTAATTGTGGAAAACAAAATACATAAGGAAGTGAAAGAATCAAGCATTGAAAATGCAATAGGTTTCACAATAGAAGAGTTTGTTCTTTTGGTTTTGCAAATGGATGAGTGGCGTTGTGTGGATGAGAGGCATTGCGTGGATAATTGGCGTTGTGTGGATTATTGGTGTTGCGTGGATGAGTGGTATTGCGTGGATTAGTGGCATTGCGTGGATGAATTGCGTGTGTGAATGGCGTAGTGTGTGTGAGTGACGTTGTGTGCGTGAGTGGCGTTGTGTGTGTGAGTGGCGTTGCGTGTGTGAATGGCGTTGCGTGTGTGAATGGCGTTGCGTGTGTGAGTGACGTTACTATGAGGGGGGGGGAGAGGAGAAATGCACATGGCAGACAGGAGAGGGGACGAAGCGGGGACAGTAGAATGAGAAGATAAAGCAGCCAGGGCGTTTATAGTGAAGCTAAACTTCACTTCAAAGGTGTGTGAGGAGTACGCCTGAGGAAACAGACGGCGATTTGGTAATGTGCACACGCATTTTAGGTCAATGCACTTGTGTATTGAACCAAAACCCACGGGCACAGCTCCAAATTTGCACATTTAAATAATCTTTGTTTAAAGCTCTATAGTCTGAAGCCCTATAGTAGGTGAATGTGATTGAAATCTAACGAAAAGAGTAGAAAACATTTACCTTATAATTCTTGTTAACTTTTTCAATTCTTTTTTCATACTTTCAATCTGTGAAAGAGAGAACAAACATTTCAAAAATATTAAAACATGTATTTAAAAATTAGAAAAGACAAGGGAAAAGGTTCAAGAACAAACAGTGTTTCACCAACTTTGACATTTACAGAAGCCTCTGCTTCTCTACGTCCCCTACACAGTCCTAAAGATATATATTTTAAACAAACAGTATCTTGATGCTGATGAAGTGAGGTCTATTTTGGAACATGGTGCATCTTTTGCACTGCTGATGTCTCACAATAGTGATGCAATGGCAGCGCAAAAGAGATGTAACGCCATCATAAAATTGTCTCTAACATTTTAAATAATTGTTTCAGGATGCAAATAAGATGTGTCCTTTCCAGAGGTTTGTTTGAGGTGAGGCCTATTCAGGTTTAAAAAAAAACAGTACCCAGAAGTGCAGCACTGTAAGCATTAACTTTGACATTTACAGAAGCCTCAGTTTCTCCATATCTACCTCACATTTCTAAATGTATATCATAAGTACAAAAAGTAGAGAATTCATTATACATGTTAAATGGTTTATTTTTGCTGTTCTCAGAATGTATCAAATTTCACTGAAACAGTGACTTGAAGGTATTCATCATGTAACAGCGGGGAAAAAAAAACACAATCAAAATGATTGTGTTTAAAAAACCCATACAACATAAGAAATCTGAATTCAAAACTCATAAAAATTAACTTACTTTCCATGACGTCGAAGGATGTCCTATAAATAGCTTACACTCCTTTGTGCTATTAATATTTTCAGCCCGCCACTTTCTGAAAGAAAACCTCCATCGTTTTGAAAAATATGTTACATACATGTTTCCACATGGCCAAATCATGTTAGAGCGATTTACAACTTTTGGAATTCTTGTAACCAAATCCCGTCATTTTCTATTTTCGCAACTTTCAGAAAGAAAACGTTTAAGATTACTTTCACAATCCTGAACTACTAATATCTTACTCTTCTTGCTCACTCATGTTCTACTTTTCCTATCACACTGATACTGCTTACTATGAAGCAGACTTACTTGCATCTGGTTTATATAGTTGGATTTTTAAAATGACATTATAATCAAAATTTTGGACCAATAATCTAGACAGCATTGCAGACTTACATTCCCTCTACTCCATGAACCTCTTGAAATTCCTCAGAGCACATTCCGAGATTCTTTCCCTAAAATTTTGGTTTTAAAAACACCGGGTAAGAATTTTTAAGGTCATACGGCAATTTTTTTTTTTAAGTTACAACAGAATCGTTGCAGAATGACCAGCCGTTTCTAGACTTTAAATAAGCTGTGTAATGTCCTGATGTTGTTGAAGGACCGTCATGATAGATTATTGCTACAGTTACAAAAGTCCTTCCTGATATTGACAACTGTGAAGCAACAACATTTTTTATTAAAGTTGTCAATTTTGTTCCATCAGGCCTACATCGTTGGAACATTAAAATGACATACTGGCCAAATCTTCGTATAAATAATGTTGACATCATTTCAGATTTACATTGGCTACACTCCATGTTGTGATCAGCTGCTTTTACTAGCTTATTAAAGGACACTGATTTACTGTCTGGCAAAGTTAAATATATAAATCTTTCTGAGTCTACACTAGATGTACTTGATACCCCACAGTTCTCGCAGTCATGCTGCCATTGATAAGAAAGCCCAAACAGGTGATCTACATCTACACCCTCATCTTGCAATACATCAAGCATATACATTAAAAACTCCTGACAATCCTGCTGATTATTTTCAGAGAAGTCTGTTTGACCTGAACATTCGTCTAACAGATAACGAACTTCAGACACACTTTCTACTTTTGTTCGATCAGTGCTACATTTCTCTAACACAGAATTCAACAAACAGCATAAACTTTGTTCCGAATTGAACACAATCTGTTCTTTTAAAGTCTCTAGTGAAAAGAGAACATTAACCACTACATTTGCATAGCAGTTGACACCAGAACTGTTTTCAAATTGAAAACCGACAACATCTTCAACAGAATCCGTTTTCTTTCTGCTTACAATTTTTGGTTCATCGACTTTTGGGATTTTTGCTACAACCTCCCTACTATTACTGATATTTCTTCGTTTCCGGCCTACCACACGTTTCTCAAACAAAGGATATTGAGGCAAATGTGGTGCATACTCTCTTCTCAACCTATTGTATTCCTTAACACAATCTAGATCCGCACAAATGTTTGTGACATCACAGTCAATCAAGTACAATTCCGATAAAGTTCTAACTCGTGACAATGCCACATATGCCATACCCTCCTTGAACACAGAACTGCCAATATTCACCAATGCACTATCTACACTTAAACCTTGCGATTTATGGATTGTCACCGCATATGCCAAGCAAACAGGAAACTGCTTACGGCGAACATATAAGTCTTTAACAAGCAAAAACCTAGCAGAACAACGACCAATTAACTGTACTTCCTCAATGCCATCAAATTTAATTTTTAAAAATTCAATTCCATCTCTACTTCTGTATTTCGCAAAATCAACAACATTACCCATTGATCCATTTACCAGACCTCTTTCAACATGTAAATTCCTTCTCAAAATGATTTGGCAATTTAAACACACATTCAAAGTCTTTTCAAAACCCGCTGTTTTAGATATTGTCTTCTCTAATGCATCCAATTTTGATTTCAAATTCTCAGACAAAATAATTGTTGATCCCATATGCTCTATTCTGTCAATAGCTTCCAGTTTCACAATATCTTGCTTTTCTAAATGCAACATTTTGTTGTTGAAGATGGCACATTCTGCAAGAGTTGGCATCAAACATATTCCGGATTTCTTCTCAGTAATTTTCTGAAAAATATTCTCAGGCACAACGTCTTGTTCTGGATATAAATTTGACAGTAATTGTGCATTTAAAGATTCTTTCCCATGCTCAGTCACTTTTCCAATTCTAATATCTTGTAGAATATTCTTGTAATCTTCATCCTTTGCCTGACGCATATTTTCATGCAGTTCAGCATAATTGAAGTTTAACCATATATTGACGTTGCCAATGCTCCCTAGGCACTTCCTGGTATCTTCATGCGTGAGTATTTTGAACACAGGTTGTCCTTTTACTGGTGTCAGCTGCAGAAGATCTCCGAAAACAATGATGTGTTTGCCACCAAATAACACATCATACTCAGTTTTAAGAACTTCTTGCATTCTCAAATGCACAAAGGCAAGCATGACATTGGAAACCATACTTACTTCGTCAATGATAAGAAGTTTCATTTTCCTCAAGACTCTTGAAACTTCACAACAAGCATCTCCAGATAACTTGTGGTATTGTATTTTGTTGTCATGCTCCACTGGCAGCATCAGTAGACGATGCAAAGTAATACCTTTAATGTTATGTGCTGCCAGTCCAGTTGGAGTGGTAACAACACAAGACAGCGATGACTCAGTCCTTTCCTGCAAATAACAAGAAATTGCTTTAATGAGGAAACTTTTTACAGTTCCCGCTTCTCCACTCACGTACAGTCGGACAGGCTTCAACGACGTACATGAGCACTCTTTCTTCTCATGACTTAATCCATGATCAATTTGCTTGGTAACTTTGTCATATATTTTCCTCTGCTCAACGTTGAGTTGTTTTTCCAAGTCTTCTAAGTTAACCGCATCCTCCTGAGCATGTGCCATGGCTCTTTCCACTTCATTCATAGCAGTGGCAGCTTCATTTTCGATAATAGGTCCTCCTAGTGGATCCTGACTCAATGAAACAGAACTCTGACTGTCCTGAGAACTGTCTCTGCAAATCTCGGCTGCAATCGTTGCTTCCTGCTCAATTTCCAAAGTCAACATTTCTTGATATTTGGGAAAAGCAGGACATTCTATGGTCTCCTTGGCGGCAGTGAAAGAGTCTTCGTAACACAGGAAATCTCCAAGCAGTTCCTCTTCTGCACGCCAAGTTGCAAAAGTGCTAAATAGAAAAACTCCTTTTTTTCTGGAGATTCGCCACTCAATTTTCGATGGTTTACTAATTGGCATTTTCTTTGCTTGACCAGACATCCCTCACTTCCAATTACAGCATACACTCCTTTCTCAATATCTTCTTTGATGTTCCTCTTGAATATATAATTTTGTAGAACCTCATATAGACAAACATTCTCAAGGTGACTGCTTCGATTTGGATAATATGTATCCAACATGTTGGTCTTCAAAATGTCGGTACTGTTTGGCTCCTTTTCCGCCAAATACTCAATTTCCCGCACAGGTTTCAGAACTCGATTACGCGTTGCAGCAAGACCAAGACTCGCCCAAACGATACTCCTGGATTTAGCATAAAGACTTGCTGAAGACAACCGGTCAGAACATTCGTAAGCTCCAATTTCTCGATGCGACAACATCTTCAGACTGAAACTGTAGAACTTCTTACTGAGGCTCTTTTCATGGGAAATGTCCTCCCACATATCCTTCAATTTTGTCTTTTCTTTTTTGGTGATGTAAGATGTCACATACCGAGCCACAGCCATACAGTTATCAGCCACAAACTGTATATCCATGTTAGCATTCCACATGGACAAAATCACTGGGTTGTAGTCATTGATGTACCGGGACTCTTCGTTCCTTTTCAAATTGTATGTATTTTTGGGTGATTTCCTCGTCACATTATGTCGCAGAGAAGACATCAAACTGTTCACTCTTCCTTTAGAAATCACCGGTCGTGGAAAGTTAAAACGACATTTGGTGTAGAACTTGTCCTTGTTTCTGAATTTACGACGACAGTACTTTCCACAACGATGTCTTTGGAAACGTAGAACTTGTTCTCTTAGGCTTTTCTTCTCCGTTGCGTTTGGAACAGCACACGTAGAATACTGTTCTATGAAACTCATCACTAAGTCATCCGGATCTGTTCCAAATTTAGGTGCATCCTTGATCCACAGCAGCATATGTGTATGAGGAGCACCTCTTGCTTGGTACTCCTTTCTCCAGAAGAAATCCAACACCTCTCCAAGAGGTGGATTCTTCTTATTCATGATGAAAGACATCATAGCTTCAAATCTATGATTGAAGTACCTGCATACATTGACCGGATCCAAAGAGCACAGCTCTCCGGGTGTCTTGAATTCGATGTTTTCAATGTTTCCATTTGCCTCTCGTAGAAATTCAAGTAAGTCTTCCCAGCCATACTCGGCACAGCTCAGAGTGAGGAACCATGTCGGAGTTCCTAAGTTCCTCAGCATACATTTTAAATCACCATGACGACGGTACCAGTACTCATTAGTACCACGCTGACACGCCATGAGATTAATTAGGTGAGAATCCAAAATACTGTCTTGGACATTGACTTTATGCATAAAGTCACTTGCCGAGATGTTTCGCATCTGTATACCACTTTTCAAGATGTGGTTCACTGCATATGACAGTCCAGACAGATCGCTTTCAAACAGGAGATGAAACAAATAGGGAATGCATTGACGAAACCTAGGATCTTCTGTATACAAACGTAAAGTCCGGTATTCAGAAGCAGGAATTTGATGTGGTCGCTCATCATATCTTCCTCCTTGACCTGTTGGAAATAGCTGTGGGAAACACCGAGCTTCCAAACTTTCCTCCCAAACACTGATTGGACTCCCTTTGGCTTGTTTCATTTGAAACAACTCAATAGCATTCCCCATGACTTCCTTGGAATGCAAAGGATGAACACTATAATGTTCATATATTTCTTCACTTTTAGAGGCTTCTACTTTCTCAATTTGGCCAGCACACAAATCGCTATCGTCTTCATCACTTACTTCCTTTTCTGCAACATATACATTCTTATAGTACTTATTATTTTTTTTCAAATACAATGTTGCCTTTTTGACTTTCCTAACATCCACTAAATCTTGCCATATTTTCTTATTCTTTGTCGGAACCCCATTAACTAAGATAACCAGAGGTTCCTCTTCCACTTTTTCTACTCCAATTGTGTTAATGTTTTTGTTCAAATCTAGAGGCAAATAAACAACTCTTCCCTTTAATCCTCTCTGTAAATCTGATGGAGGCAACTTCCCTGTCGTTGGCTCCATTCTTACAATAGCCTGAAAGGGATGGATACTTTGAATCAAAATAGATTCATTAGTATTTAAATCCTTCAATTCAGAAGGAATCTCAACCAATTCCAGATTATTATGAACCGCCCTAGCAGGCATCTGGTTTTGGCTTAATTTGTTACAACAATAAGTACACACACGTTGATCCGATCCCAAATCAAAACAATTTTCTACCATCAAGTATGTTGCGAAATCCTTCCATTTACTATTATTTTCCCTTTCACTTTTTGCATATAAATCCACTAACTTAATCTGATTCTTATAATAAGTGCGTCGACAACACACAAAAGAGAAATTAGGCCTCTCACTTGATTTCACCTGAAACGTGGCAATTTCCTTCTGAAAATTTTCTGTACTGGAAACCTGTACATTATCTTCAACATTACCCTCTACTTCTGGGTCAATTTGAACATTCTCATCTTTACTTCCAAAGTAACAAAACTCAATTTCTTCACAAATATTCTTGACATCTATTTCAGAACCATGCAAAAGAGCAGCACATAATTGTTTAAGCATAATTGCTGGACTCTTAGCATAATACAACATTCTGACTAATTTCCTCACTTTATTATGATGCACTGCTAGCATCCTAAAATGATGAAAAACACTCTGGCATACTCTCCTGGAAAGACAAGCCAGTGAATGACCACGCAAACCTGTCACTTCTCTCACTCTGCAAGGATCTAATTCTTGCAACAACTTCATTTTCTGCTTCAAACTTTTCTTATTAAATGTCCGCACAAAATCACAAAGCAAATTGATGGAATCCTGTCGCACACTGCAAATAGAACTACACTTCCAAATGTACACAGGACCTTTAGGACGTCTTTCTAAAACCTCATTACCTAACACCTCTTCTATCTCTGTTGTCGCAAGTTTTTCTTTTTCAACTGGACAACCATCCTTCACTTCATAAGCTCGACCACTGGTGTCAACTGCAAGCACCAAATCATTATCCTGAAAATAACTCTCCTCATTAAAAAATGCCTCACAACTTGAACTATGCATCCATTCTCCGGAAAAAACTTCACAAAAATTACTTCGATTAACTACTCTCTTCCATCTACTATTTGATTTGAAATCAGAAATTACCTTGTTTAGTTTCTTAAAATCTTAAAATCTTGATTACCAAAATAAATAACTTTCGCTTAATTTCGAAAGCATGATCAATAATTTTCTCTACATTTTTCTTTTTCTTATAAAATGCCACTTTCTGTTGGCCTTTCTTAATATTTTTTAATAAATTAACTATTATCCTGTTGCGGAACATTCGTTCTCGAATGTCCCTAAACTGTTGTTTCCTTCTACTATCATGCACAGAGTTATCTCTTGCTCTAGCAGTAACATTTTTGATTGGTCTTTCCTTTCCGTTTAAATTGCTTCTCTTTTTCTGGACTGAAACATTTTCTGTAGAAATACTTTTTTTACTACAAATATTTCTTATGAATGATTTCGTGGTCTTACCCGGAGCTTTCTTGGTGATTTGACAAGTTTTTTTGGGAGAGGACTGCTGCAGTAATAGCTGAACTTGCTGTCTTTGACGTTTTCTAGCCTTTCTAATTCGATTCTTAGTTGGCATTTTCAAATTTTGAAATGATCTGCAGTTGAATCTGTGATAAAATATAAAAAAAAATGTTATTAACCACTATTACCAAACAGTAAATGAATAACAGTCATCAAAAACTTTACACCCTACTTATTATTTAACATAGCAAATCTTTTGCACCACCACTGCGTCACAAAAGTCACGCACAGTGGTACAAAACAGGCATACACCTATCATAAATCTCTCCCTAACATTTTAAATGATTGATTCAGGATGACGATAAGGTGTGGCCTATCTAGAGGTTTGTTTGGGCCCAGATCTTTGGACTGGGGTGAATGTGTGACATTGATCCACATTCGGTCCATCACCTGTTTTGTTTGTTTGAGGTGAGGCCAACACACGGTTGCAGATGAGATTTTCGCTTGTTGAAGAATACAAAGGAGATAATACATGTGAAGGCCTACCAATGAAATAAGTCATGTCCACTTCACTCTTGAACAAAGGGCAGACCTCTTTTGAATCTGTGGTCAGACCTAAACTTCATCTGCACAATGTCATTCATAAACTTAGGAAACACTAGTGATGTAATTGAAAAATGTGGAGTTTCTTTTCCTCATTTCAGAATTACATCACCTGTGTTTCCTCATTGACTTAAAATGTCCTTAAGACACATGAAAGCGTTTTTTGATTGCCCTTGCACCATTGTTGGGTCATTTTTAACATGGCTATGTAACTCCCATAATCAAAATCAAAATTTGCCAAGCACAGGTGGGAGCATATTTACAAGAAACCTGCCCCATGGAGAATGCTCTTCAATTTAAATGGGAAAAATAACATCATAGACACTCAAATGCCTTATAAATATGCCCCAAACAACCTATGAAGCTCTAGCAGTACATATCCAGAAATGTAATTGATTTCAAAAAACGTTTTTAAACACAACATATAAATGAATTGAATACCAACATTCAAGAGGAAATGACTTAAAATGTCCTTAAGACACATGAAAGCGTTTTTTGATTGCCCTTGCACCATTTTTGGGTCATTTTTAACATGGCTATGTAACTCCCATAATCAAAATCTAAATTTGCCAAGCACAGGTGGGAGCATATTTACAAGAAACTTGCCCCATGGAGAATGCTCTTCAATTTAAATGGGAAAAATAACATCATAGACACTCAAATGCCTTATAAATATGCCCCAAACAACCTATGAAGCTCTAGCAGTACATATCCAGAAATGTAATTGATTTCATAAAACGTTTTTAAACACAACATATAAATCAATTGAATACCAACATTCAAGAGGAAATGACTTAAAATGTCCTTAAGACACATGAAAGCGTTTTTTGATTGCCCTTGCACCATTTTTGGGTCATTTTTAACGTGGCTATGTAACTCCCATAATCAAAACCTAAATTTGCCAAGCACAGGTGGGAGCATATTTACAAGAAACTTGCCCCATGGAGAATGCTCTTCAATTTAAATGGGAAAAATAACATCATAGACACTCAAATGCCTTATAAATATGCCCCAAACAACCTATGAAGCTCTAGCAGTACATATCCAGAAATTTAATTGATTTCAAAAAACGTTTTTAAACACAACATATAAATCAATTGAATACCAACATTCAAGAGGAAATGACTTAAAATGTCCTTAAGACACATGAAAGCGTTTTTTTATTGCCCTTGCACCATTTTTGGGTCATTTTTAACATGGCTATGTAACTCCCATAATCAAAATCTAAATTTGCCAAGCACAGGTGGGAGCATATTTACAAGAAACTTGCCCCATGGAGAATGCTCTTCAATTTAAATGGGAAAAATAACATCATAGACACTCAAATGCCCTATAAATATGCCCCAAACAACCTATGAAGCTCTAGCAGTACATATCCAGAAATGTAATTGATTTCAAAAAACGTTTTTAAACACAACATATAAATCAATTGAATACCAACATTCAAGAGGAAATGACTTAAAATGTCCTTAAGACACATGAAAGCGTTTTTTGATTGCCCTTGCACCATTTTTGGGTCATTTTTAACGTGGCTATGTAACTCCCATAATCAAAATCTAAATTTGCCAAGCACAGGTGGGAGCATATTTACAAGAAACTTGCCCCATGGAGAATGCTCTTCAATTTAAATGGGAAAAATAACATCATAGACACTCAAATGCCTTATAAATATGCCCCAAACAACCTATGAAGCTCTAGCAGTACATATCCAGAAATGTAATTGATTTCAAAAAACGTTTTTAAACACAACATATAAATCAATGGAATACCAACATTCAAGAGGAAATGACTTAAAATGTCCTTAAGACACATGAAAGCGTTTTTTGATTGCCCTTGCACCATTTTTGGGTCATTTTTAACATGGCTATGTAACTCCCATAATCAAAAAGTAAATTTGCCAAGCACAGATGGGAGCATATTTACAAGAAACTTGCCCCATGGAGAAAGCTCTTCAATTAAAATGGGAAAAATAACATCAGAGACACTCAAATGCCTTATAAATATGGCCCAAACAACCTATGAAGCTCTACCAGTACATATCCAGAAATGTAATTGTTTTCAAAAAATCGTTTTTAAACACAACATATAAATCAATTGTATACCTACATTCAAGAGGAAATGACTAAAAATGTCCTTACGACACATGAAAGCGTTTTTTGATTGCCCTTGCACCATTTTTGGGTCATTTTTAACATGGCTATGTAACTCCCATAATCAAAAACTAAATTTGCTAAGCACAGGTGGGAGCATATTTACAAGAAACTCGCCCCATGGAGAAAGCTCTTCAATTAAAATGGGAAAAATAACATCAGAGACACTCAAATGCCTTATAAATATGGCCCAAACAACCTATGAAGCTCTAGCAGAACACATCCAGAAATGTAATTGTTTTCAAAAATCGTTTTTAAACACAACATATCTGTTTCAGCTTACATGAGAGACCATGGAATGGGCTCCATGTACAACAATAACTTGCGTTACTGCATGCAAGATTTCTACACAGAATATGCAATTACAATTTCTCAAAGAAACAAAATCTATTTGTATATCAATTGAGACAAAGCAACATTTTAAAAACACAGCTTTCTTCATAATTTTCTCCTTAAATAATACTATTCTCTATCTAAATTAAATAAATCTTTTCTCACCTTAGCAAATACTTTTTGAGTTTCAAAACAGTCTAAGAAATACACCAAATTGTCTTCAGCAGAACAAAGAGGATGCACTCCAGAGGCTGCAGCTATAGAAAGCACAGAAATGCTGATATTCATTACACATATCTCTCATATTAGCCAATCATAACTCTTCCCTCACTTTTTTCAAATCAAAACCCTTCCCCCCTCTGCCCTCTCTGCCTTTTTTGCTTAGCAACCACCTCCTGAAAGACCTCTCATGTTTGCAAGTTCACACAACAATGTTTCAATTGAACTTTGAACTCTCAGTGCACCTGCGTATCCAGTGCAATCTTTCATTAAATGTTTTTTCCTTGACCATTCAAATTACATCTTTCAAAGAACACATCCATGCACCCTAACTTTCTGTTTTCAGAAATGGAAATGCACCAATCACTGCTAATGAATCATTAGCACTGGAAATCCACAGTTTTTTTCTTTACAAACTCCTACTGTTTCAACTGCCCTTTCATTACCACACTTCATCTGACTGCAGCACAACCTTCTCTCACCATGTTTTATGTCTGGATTGTTGGACATAGTTACATCTACTGGGCTCAAAGGTATGCTGAGAACAGAAATTTACATAACCTCAATTTACAAGATGTGGAAATTAAGTGGTTGGGCCAAAGAGGATTAAAATGCCACCAATTGATACCATTGGCGAAAACCTTTATGCATTTGCCAAAACCTGACCTGTTAATTGTGCACTGTGGAGGTAATGATTTGGGCACTTTGACTGGGGTAGGTCTAGAAATGCTTTTAAAGGACACCTTTGAGCAATAAATGGCACTTTTTCCTCAAACTGCCTTGGTATATTCAAATATATGCCAAAGACAGAAATGGAGGTGGTCCAACCAATTTTGTCCACAAATTGAGAAGTCGAGGAAGCATGTAAACAAATCTGTTTCAGCTTACATGAGAGACCATGGAATGGGCTCCATGTACAACAATAACTTGCGTTACTGCATGCAAGATATCTACAGAGGAGATGGAGTTCACTTCTCAGATGAGGGCAACAGAATTTTCATTTTGAATTTAAGACTGTGCATTGGTACCTACTTATAAGTACCAAAATGTACCATAAACCCAAAAGCTCTTCTCAGAGCTACCCTACATCTGATCACTCACAATTATTATTTTACTCTAACTTTTTTCTCTAACTTTCAACAAACTACGCTCCCCGGAGCGCTACCCGGTACGCGAACCGGAAGCTAACTGCGCAAAATTTCTAAAAAAAATGTTTTTTTCCCGCACATATGGGCCTCCTCAGCCACCCTCAGAAAACCTAGGGGGTCAAGATACTTGTACCGTGCCCCCTTCTACCCATTCTGAACATTATTTGCCCTCCATCTTGTATCTTAATTCAACCGAAACACAAAATGGTGGACTCCCGTAACGCTGCTGGTTCGCGAACCGGACCGCTTCCCGGGAAGCGGTCCAAAAAAAAGGTGGGAAAGTAATTTACAGAAAAACGACTAGAGACACTCTCACCAAATATAGATTAGCTCATACTACATAACAATCCCTTTCATTTTCACAAATTTGATTGAAATTCCATTTAGCCATTTAGCCTGTAGACCTCTCTAAATACCGTGAGGTAAATTACTTCACAAAACACATCTGAAGTGTTGGAATTGACAACCAATGAAAATGTTACTTTCATTTTCTACTTTTATTACCTGACATTTGATTGGTTATATACCTGAATATATATAAAGGAAGAGAAGGAAACACAGCCATTTTGACTGCTACTTCTTGTTGTACATTTCAATTGAATTATCACTAAACACTTCAACTTGTTTGTAAAGGTAAGTTGTTATTTTTAAAACTGAAGTATATTGTGCACTATAAATTAATATGGTAAACTTTTTCTGATAGTTATATACTATCCCTCTGTAGTAGTTATAGATTTAGATAGACTTCTCTGTTATAGTTATGGATGGAGTTAGGCTTCTCTTGTATAATTATGAATTTACTTACGTTAAATCACATACACTTTTTTATATTCCTACTTCCACTCTGATACTATACACTGCCAAAAGATAAATTCACTGATAAAAACTGCCTTTCTAAAATTAATCCCAGCAGTGCCCTATCTCTACTAATATATTTTTTTTTAATCCAAATTTCAGGCAAAATGGAAGGCGAACAGAAAGTTGAATTTCAAATTGTCCTGCAAGAGAGCAGCCAAGAAATCATTGATCAAAATGAAAATGAATTTATGGATGAAACTTGGGACCAAGAACTACTGCAATGTGTGGAAGCAGTAGATGACCTCCTTAAAAATGAGGACATTTTACACCCTCAGAGACTACAAAGTATGTTCAATGAACATAATGACATTTCTGACAGTGAAATGTTAGAAAGTTTATTAAATTATGAAACACAATAACAATAATAAAAATTGCTTAAAAAATAAAGAAATTAAAAAATAATCAACAAAACCAACAATCAATTAACATACAGTATTTGAAAAGTCTATCATTCTTTTTTCCTTATAGTACGCTGCCCAGAACGCTTTCCGGTTCGCGGACCGGCCGCTCCCCACGCAAAAAAAAAAAAATTTTTTTTTGCCCTGCTGGGCCCTTTTAAAACCTCCACATAAAACCTAGGGGGTCAACGAGGATCTACTATGCCCTCTTATGGTAATTTCCCCCTTTGTTTTGGCCTCCTCTTGTCTCTCGATCCTACCGAGAGACAAGATGGCGCCGCTCCGGACTGTTTAGAATGTTGACAGACACCGTAGAGCCAATCAGCTTCGCTTCGCAAAGCTCCGTTACGCGAAAAGTACGCGAACCGGAACGCTACCCGGAGCGCTGTTACAGATATATATCTTTTTTTGAACGTCAATTTCTCAAAATCCACTGGAGCACATATATTGAGACCTAGCAAAGGCACATCGGGCTAACAGTCCCTACAATTTTGCCAAGTTTCGTGCAAAACCATTCAGCCGTTCGAGCTAAAAGTGAGGCCAACCGCCCCATGGAAATTAACATGGGAAAAACACGTTTTGGGACCCCCCTTTTTTCTCGGCCCCCCCTTGACGAGCCCCCGCCAAATTTTCAGGGGCTGCTCAGAAACAAAATGCGCCATTTTCCTGATAATTTCAGCCAATTCCGTCCACAAACGCCAAAGTTATTAGACATAGAATTTTCAAAAATCCCATAGGGAAAAAATCCTAACTATATATACCTACTGGCGACCGCCAGTAGGTAATATATATATATATATATATATTTCTCTTTGGTTCGCTTTTCCCCGACCATATGGGCGCTCTTTGCAGGTGCGTTCACCTACGGCGGAACCAAGCCGTTCAAAATTGCCACACTGCTCCTTCGTTTAAAAAGAAGAACGGGCGCACTCCTTTTGCATTTACTCCACAATCCATTTATTTGAAGCCAAGAAATTTTATTTGTTAAAGAAAGGGAAGGGAAATCAATGTAACCCAAAAGAAATAAAGATGTTTCTGTTTTCTAATGAACCATGATAAAATGTGTCTTTAAATTAAGTTTTATTTAAACTACAATTATCATAATGGTTAGCAGCGCAGCTAGGAAATGATGTAAACTAGCATGTGACAGCCTTAAATATGAGAGAAAAAAATGCAGGAAGTTGATCGTGAATAAGATGCAGGAGGCATCGAAACGCGTTGATCAATGCTTATCTTTTCTTGGCTTCAAATAAATGGATTGTGGAGTAAATGCAAAAGGAGTGCGCCCGTTCTTCTTTTTAAACAAAGGAGCAGTGTGGCAATATATATTACTTTATTATATATAGTTAGGATTTTTTCCCTATGGGATTTTTGAAAATTCTATGTCCAATAACTTTGACGTTTGTGGACGGAATCGGCTGAAATTTTCAGGAAAATGGCACATTTTGTTTCTGAGCAGCCCTTGAAAATTTGGGGGGGTTTCGTCAAGGGGGGGCCGAGAAAAAAGGGGGTCTCAAAACGCGTTTTTCCCATGTTAATTTCCATAGGGCGGTTGGCCTCACTTTTAGCTCGAACGGCTTAATGGATTTGTACGAAACTTGGCAAAATTGTAGGGACTGTTAGCCCGATGTGCCTTTGCTAGGTCTCAATATATGTGCTTCAGTGGATTTTGAGAAATTAACGTTCAAAAAAAGATATATATCTGTAACAGCGCTCCGGGCTGCGCTCCGGTTCGCGTACTTTTCGCGAAACGGAACTTTGCGATGCGAAGCTGATTGGCTTTCCGGTGTCTGTCAACATTCTAAACAGTCCGGAGCGGCCGCCATCTTATCTCTCGGTAGGATCGAGAGAGAAGAAGAGGTGAAAAACGAAGGGGGAATTTAATGAAAGGGGGCAAGGTAGACCCCTCTTGACCCCCTAGGAATGATGTTGGGGTTATTAAAGGGTCCCGTGGGGAAAATAAAAAAAAATTGATTTTTCACGGTAGAAGCGCTTCCCGGGCCGCGAACTGGGCCACAAACTGGTAGCAAAACGGGAATTCGCCATTTTGTGTTTCGTTTTAATTAAATTACTAGGTATAAGGGGGTGCGGGAGACGTATCCTGATCCCTTATGTTTTCTGAGGGTGGCTGAGGAGGCTCATATATGTTGATACATGTCTTCCAGCGGCTGTGCGTGAGCGTTTTTTTTTTTGCTGCGTGACGTCTGTTAACGTTCGATTTGATGGAAATCAGGAAGTGTTGACCGCCAATTTGTCACTGCGATAAAATATTTTGTTATAAATGAATCCTTATTGATAAACATTGTCTGCGCCATCTTGCCTTTTTTCCAATGCCACAATTTTGTCGTGCACAGCAGCCATTTTAGATGCCTTGACCAGACCCACTCTCTGCACGCCGTCGATTCTCAGCACGGCTCCCCACCCTCGCAAGCATCTCCCCCACGCACTGGTCACCCCCGCTCTCTCTCTCATGCATGGGCCATAAACTTCCCCCCATCTGCGCTGCTCTTCCCTGAGAATCACATACTGTGCCCGCCCGACACCTCCCTTTCACCCTATTCACTACCGCACCCTCTGACACTCCTCTTACTCTGTGTCCGATTGTCCAGGCCGGTCCCAGGCTATCACCTAGCCCTGCGGATGTAGTTTATGGCCCCAGCTGTAGAGAATCCAGACATGCCAACCCTCCCGATTCAGGCGTGAAACTACCGATTTCAGTGCTAGTCTCCCACCTCCCGATTCCTGCAAGCAAAAACCCGATTCCTCAGGGGTTTCAGCTGACAGGGCTTGGTATTGTGTTACGTGCTAATTCTTCCAGGAAACGTCAGAGGGCCGATGCAGGGGATCTAGAAGGGGTGATAAACCATTTAAGCCTCATTAACAAGCGCATGGTCTTTTAAAGATCTGTGAAGTACTCGGGGCGGCGGTGTGTGTGTGCCCTCTTTCAGGAGCGGGCGGGGGGGGGAACTGCCAGCAACTTGCCAGGCCAGGCAGTGTTCAACACTTGCATCACCCTTTCTCTGCCTGCTATTGCGCTCCATGCTTCGGAAAGGTAAGAAAAAGAACGTGCATTTGAGTTTGAAATGTCCGATCCTGTAGCAGCACACTTCCAAAGCCCACACATGACAATAACCCGATTCAAGGCCCCATTCACCCGATTTTTTAAAAATATATAGCACTCCAACAAAGTAGTAGGATTATAAAACTTTATTAACTTATAAATATATAGAACGCAACAAAAACTGTAAATACATTTAAACATTTTTTGGAAAAAAGAAGCAACAATGGTCAGTAGCTGTCTTTTGTGTGAATAGTCCCAAGGCAGCACAACGTGCTGAGTTCTGGACGGCACCCAGGTGATGTTACCTGGGTGCCGCACTGGTTTTTGGTATCCTACAATGCAGCTCAGAAAAACAGCGTGGGGCACCCCGGGGGGTGCGCGGGGAGGCCTCGTCAGTAGCGGTCTGTTGTGCGAATAGTCCCAAGGCAGCAGAACGCGTTGAGATGTGGATGGCACCCAGGTGATGTCCAGTAAGTTGCCGCACTGGTTTTGGTATCCTACAATGCTGCTCCGAAAAACGGCGTGGGGCGCCCTGGGGGGGGGGGGGGGCGTGGGGGAGGCGGCGTGAACGGGCCTCCCCAGGTGGAGGCTCGTCTGCTGTACTGGGGCGCCCCTTTACCGTTTCAGTTGCCATTCCGCCCGCTTTTGCTACACTGTGCCTCATCCTCCATTCAGCTGTTTATCGCCCGCTCTTGCGGCTACAGCGTCTCGCTCACCATGTAGTTGAGTTGCGCCCACTCTTGCGGTGCAGCGATAGGCGGCTGCCATAGGACTCTTAAAATGGCGGACGGCTCTTCGGATTTGGGCCTGGTCCACTAAAATGGCCCTGGGACACCTTGGAACTCGGACGCTTGCCTGCTAGGGCTTGGGCTCCATTCTCGAAAGCGTCCCCTCAGCCGTGAAGATTCTACAAAAGTCTTGGGGGCCCTCGACTCACGCAGGCTTCCGGTGGGGAGCGTCTGCCATGATTGCTCGCGGAATGACCATGACGGAGCCACGAGATGGTGGTGCTTTCATGCTGACGCCAGCTTCAGTCTGAAACATCCAGAAACAAGGTGGGGCTTTCATCGTTTGGGAAAAAAAAATGTTCTAAACCAATGAAAAGTGTTATTTTTAGGTCATATGACCAAGCCTTCCATCATTAGGAAACCAAAAGTAAAATGAACCAATGAAAAGTTTTATAAACAAGTCACATGACCTGTTATGCGGCATAGGGCTACAAAAAGCGTAGAAAATCCATTGGCACATGAGGCGGCGTCAGTAGCGGACCGATGTGCGAATAGGCCGAAGGCAGCACAACGCGCCGAGATCCGGATGGCACCGAGTTGGTGTCCAGCAAGTTGCTGCACTGGTGTGGCTATCCTACAATGCTGCGCCGAAAGTCGGTGTGGGGCGCCCCGTTGGCCTGTGAGGTCGCGTCAGTCAGTGGGGGCTGTGCGTCTCCCCCAAGATGGAGGCTCCTCGGCTGCAGTGGGGCGCCCCTTAGCGTTTCACTCGCCGTCCAACTGAGTTGCGTCCGCACTTGCGGCTACAGTAGGCCGAAGGCAGCACAGCGCGCCGAGATCTGGATGGCACCGAGGTGGTGTCCAGCAAGTTGCCGCACTGGTGTGGCCATCCTACAATGCTGCGCCGAAAGACGGCGTGTCCAGCTGAGTTTCTCCCGCTCTTGCGGTACAGTGACTCGAACGCGCCGAGATCCGGATGGCACCGAGGTGGTGTCCAGCAAGTTGCCGCACTGGTGTGGCCATCCTACAATGCTGCGCCGAAATTCGGCGTGGGGTACCCCGTTGGCTTATGAGGTGATGTCAGTAGTGGACCGATGTGTGAATAGGTCGGAACCAGCACAAGGCGCCAAGATCTGGATGACAAGTCCTGGATGTTGAGTGCCATAGTTGAGAGTTCTGAGCAGTGTTTGTAACACTGTCTGAAGCTTATTTGCACCTGCTGCAGCTTCACTATTGCCCTGGTGTGGCCAAAGATCGCCCATGACATAGGCGGCCGGCTCCTGAGGTCCGGCGGAAGTTTTTTCCTTTTCCTTTCTGCATCTTGTCCCACAATCCGTTTGACCTGAAGACACGACCAGGTCCCTGAATGTGTGCAGGGGGACGTTATTGATTGAATCAAAATGGCGGCTTCACACAAAGCTGACTCAAGCGTTGCTGTTGATGCTATACAGACAAAAATTGGTTTTCAGTTTGTACATTCTTCAGGATTTTTTTTTCCATCCAAGGCTGATTGAGAGTTTGTAGAACAATGGCTTCAGATTTTCAACATACTACTCTTCAACATTCTTCCTAAATGTAACAATGTGAGACTCACTAGGAGAACGGCTGTTTATCTTTCCTTTCAAAATGCTGCCAACAATATTTTCTGAATGGAAGACACCATCTTGTAGCATAAAGGGCCGAAAGGGGTTCTGGTCTGGCCGATGGTTGGTGGAGACATTTTGACTATATCTTGGACCTGCCCGGCCTCGCCCAAAATGGCGCCGGTATAAATGGGACTCGTAACTCCTTGTTGTGTACTGGTTGAACAACCTTGATATCACGAGATATGAATGCAGTTTTGATGCTCATGGCGGGCGGGGACGAGAATTGATTGAATATTTCGACATCCCTATTGATATTAAGTTCTGATGTGTTATCGATTACTGTACTATTGAAAGTTCGAATTAACGTCACCCATGGTACTTGCCAGCAAATGTATATCTAGATAATTTTTTTGTAAGTGGCCCTGTCGTATTTTAATTACAAAATGTACGTCCACCGATTCCGCAACTGTTAGACACCTTAGTTCTTGCAACCTAATGGCCCGCTCGTTACGTTCCTCTACAATGTAAATGTCTCCTCATCATATACGATTTCAGTTTTCTCCGTGGCCGGCCCACGTGGTTATAGGCCCGTATTTGTATACTGACATTTTCACAATAAAGGTTTTTAAAACAAAACATGGTAGTAGTATTTACATTGGTAAAGTTTTTACTTTTAGTCACTGTTTTCGAATCAGTAAAAGGCAAGTGAAATAAAGCAGTCCAATTACATGACGGATAAAAGGTATAATACGTAGGAACGCAGTAAAGATAAATGGTCAAGGGCAGTTGTGTTTTCCACTCCTGCAACATAAAGTGATCGATAAGAATCTGATAATCAGGCGTATCGGCGACTAAGACAGCAGGCCGAGCCTCTTTTACTCAACGGCTCCGTCATGGGACGAAGAAACGCCCTTTTTCTCGAAAAAGGAATATATTTTACTTGCAGGACAGTTGTAAATTTTCCGGGAAAGTACATTAGCCTGGAACATTATAACATATATGTTTAATAAAAATAATGTTCGAAACCAATAAAAAGCGTAATTTTTAGGTCATATGACCAAGCTTTTCATCATTAAAATAACAAAAGTAAAATGAACCAATGAAAAGTTTTATTAGCAAGTCACATGACCTGTTATGCTTACGTTACGCGCTGCGCGCCGCGCCCCGGATCGCTTCCGGGAAGCTGCGCTTCCCGCACAGGAGCACTTCCGGGTGCGCTAACGCGGCGTGTCATATAACGCATTACGCGACAACGTAGGTCAAGAATATAGTCAAAATGTCTCCGCCAACCAGCGTTCGGAACACAACCCCTTTCAGCAGTCCAAAAAGTTCTGTTAAATGACAACAGAGGGGACAGGCAACAAGAACCATCAGTCAAAGAGGGGAGGGCAAGTTCTTCTCTACCGGGTCATGTTGGGGTGCTACCGGAACTGATCGAATTGGTAGTCTACAGTGTTTCTGGATGTTTCAGACTGAAGCTGGCGTCAGCATGAGAGCACCACCATCTCGTAGCTCCGTCGTGGCCATTCCACCAGCAATCATGGCAGCCGCTCCCCACCAGAAGCCTGCGGGAGTCGGGGGCCCCCAAGACTTTTGTAGAATCTTCACGGCTGAGGGGACGCTTTCGAGAATGGGACCCAAGCCCTATCAGGCAAGCGTCCGAGTTCCAAGGTGTCCCAGGGCCATTTTAGTGGACCACGCCCAAATCTGAAGAGCCGGCCGCCATTTTGAGAGTCCTGTGGCAGTCGCCTATCGTTGCATCGCAAGAGCGGGAGCAACTCAACTACATGGTGAGCGAGACGCTGTAGTCACAAGAGCGGGCGGTAAACAGCTGAATGGCAGAAGAGGCACAGTGTAGCAAAAGCGGGCGGAATGGCAACTAAAACGGTAAAGGGGCGCCCCACTACAGCGTGTCTTCAGGTCAAACAGATTGTGGGACAAGGTCCAGAATAGAAGAGTCATCAAAAGGCAAAAAGTTCCGCCGGACCCCGGGAGCCGTCCGCCTATGTCGGGGGCGATCTCAGGCTACACCAGTGCTATAAGACTTGGGGAGGGGGTCGGATCCAAGCGTCTTCTCCGAGTCCGTGCCATCACACCGCCCCTCGGGGGCCTCCGTCAAGCGGTTTAGGGAGGTACCATATCACATTGTTTTCCAATGCAGTCAGGTCCACAAACGGCCCTCACTTACTTTGAGAATAGTGAAGCTGCAGTAGGTGCAAATAAGCTTCAGACAGTGTTACAAGCGCTGCTCAGAACTCTGAACTATGGCACCCAACATCCAGAACTTATGCCATTTGAGAATGGCAGTGACATCGAAGCAACTCAGGGACCAAAACCATTAACGTACTTTCACGTATGAAAATCTTACTTGGGGAGGGGGCAGGAGCCAAGCGCCCCCTCCCAGTCCGCGCCACCACACCGTATGTTGAAAATCTGAAGCCATCGTTCTACAAACTCAACCAACCTTGGATGGAAAAATCTAGAAGAATGTACAAACTGAAAACCAGTTTTGGTCTGCATAGCATCAGCAGCAACGCTTGCTATCAGAGTGCATGAGTTTCATGCTCGATCGATTGAGCTAGCCGGATCGGGCAACAAAAAGTATAAAATAGTTATGTAAATAGTTATTTAATAAAATGTTTTACCATGTTACTTTGCTGGTGTGTTGTATATATTTTTAATATTTGCATAGGGTTTGTCGTTATTTTGGGCGGGGTGAGTGACGGAGCCGAGCTGTCTTGCAGCCCTCATGGTGTGGAGCTCAGTTCATCTCACTATTTTCGTATTTCTCATGAAGGGTTGTTCCTAATGTTTCTATTTTAGCGAGGTCAAAAAGAGATCCAATTAGTGGCCTACTGATTTTGCTCGATTACTTTTATTTTTTTACACGATTTTTCACTATCTGCAAAGACTAAACAGAGTATTGCGACTTTGTACTTGTTTGTAAATAGAGAATGAACCAAAGAGAATCAATTGTAAAACAGTAAATGCTTGGATAACAATCAATCAAATGGAGAGACAAGCAGGCACGACGGATTACAACGGGGGTAAAGGCCAGCGTTAACTACCCTTCACTATCTGCAAAGAGAGAGTACTACTAAGAGAAAAGAGGGGAGGGGGGGGGCAGCGTTCAAAGCACATCAGCGTGCATAAACACGAAAAAGTTTTTACCTATCACGTACTTGACATTTGACAGCTTTTGATATTTGCTATTAAAAAACCATTGAAATTCACAGAAAAAAACATAGGTTTTAGGCCATAGGTTTTAGGCCATATATAGTTAGGAATTTGCATTTACAAAACCTTGAAAATTCACTGAAAAAACCATTGGTTATAGACCATATATAGTTAGGGATTAGCCTTTTCAAAACCTTATTTTACTCACACAAAACCATTGAAATTTCATATATAGTTAGTTGCACTAACTATATATCGCGCACCCGCAATCCACTGCTGATGATGTCACATATTACATCATTCATGACATGGTTAGTGACATCACTGATGGCATCTCAAATGACATCACTGATGACATCTCAAATGACAGAAACACACAGTCACTGGATGATGTCATCAGTGATGTCATCAGTGATGTCATTTGAGATGTCATCAGTGAAGTCATCAGTGATGTCACTGACCATGTCATGAATGATGTAATATGTGACATCATCAGCAGTGGATTGCGGGTGCGCGAAATATATAGTTAGTGCAACTAACTATATATGGAATTTCATTGGTTTTGTGCGAGTAAAATAAGGTTTTGTAAATGCTAATCCCTAACTATATATGGTCTATAACCTATGTTTTTTTCAGTGAATATATATATATGTATCCATTCAAAGCTGATGCATTTCGGAACTCTTCCCTTTTTCACTGGCTTAATGAAACTGAACCTGCCATGGCGAATGATGCACTTAAATGTTCATGAGTACCACGCCCCGGTGGGCGGGGCCACATCGCAGTGTCTGCCGCCACACAGCATCCTGGTACTTGAAGTGTATCTGTGTAATACTCAAGTGAGCCGCTGTGTAGGTAGTCCTTAATTCAATATTATTACCGCAGTGGGTTTGCTGTAATCCTCCTTTGCCTGCGCAAGCACCTTGATGCCCTGATTGCAGCTCCTGTCCTGATGCGATGTCGGCATATGACGGCATCTAGGTCTTCTAACACGCAGCGGGCCCCTTCACAGCCTGGCAAATGGCCGTACAAAATCCAATTATAAGTTTTTGCCACGAACAAAGGAGCCCAATCAACAAGTAGGTAAAGCTTCTTTTATTCAAATCAGGGCTGCAAACACAAGTCGGTGGGATGAAAGCAGGTTATTCAGGAACCGACGTGTTTCGGAAGTCTTCCCTTCTTCACAGGCTTAATGAAACTGAACCTGCCATGGTGAATGATGCACTTAAATGTGCATCCTTCGCCATGGCCAAACTGGGGCATGGTACTCATGAACTACACTGATCTACACTACAATACATTTACTGGAAAGCACCTATTGTGTATTAACCACATCGCTGCTGTGGTTATTTTTCCCCTGTGCTGGAAATTGCCATTTTGCTGGTGTCATGACGAGCTCAGCTCGTCATCAGCACAGCTCAACTGTGCCTCATGACGAGCTGAGCTCGTCATGAGCATGGAAGGGGTTAAGCACCTCTTCGTTGCTCATATACGTGCCTCATACTTGTACATTCGGTACACATCTCGAGCACGGTATGCTCATAACACTATACTCTTATGTGTTTTCAACAATGTGAAACTCAGATGGAAACACAAATGCCCCAGTTACTTACCAGTAATCTTCTTTACTCTGAGAATAGTCTTCCTCGCCACACGATTAACAAAGTGAGCTTCAGCTCCACACCAGAACCCTCCAGAGCAAATGTTAGCCTCCCATGCCTCCCATCCCTTCCCAACATGGCCGCCCCTATTACCCCTGACCTCTATAACAGGATAGCCGGCCCAATACTCAGCCTGATAACCACCAAGCAGAAACATGAAGCCGACTGTAACACAGGGAGGGAGGAAGACTATACTCAGAGTAATGAAGATTACTGGTAAGTAACCGGGGCATTACCTCCTCGTTAGTCTTCCTTGCCACATCATTAATGAATTGAGCACATACCAAAGCCAAGTGGCTTCATGAAAACTCACAAGACACCAATGGACCAGAATGGGATGCTAAAGAAGCATGGCAAACTCAACAACCACAGACGAGTGGAAGAAACCACCCAAGAGAATGGCAACTCTGAGCAGGAAGAACCAGCCCGGGACAGACAGACTCCGGGAGGGCTGAAAACCCGTAACCCCGAGACCCATAGGGCTGCCACAACAGGAAGAGGCAAGCGGGCCAAACACACCAAGACTGCCCAACGGACAGCCAAAGCAAGAGGGAAGCAAAAGCCCCAGACTCTAGAACCAAAGGAAAAGAGGGCAACACCACCACAGAGACAATAAGATGCCACAGCAACCACCAGATGCAGTCCATCCCAAACACAGCAACCCCGCACATCGGATGACCAACACTGAGAGAGCAGAAAACCATCCAAAATCCAATGACTGGAGAGACAGAAGGAAAACAAAATCCCACCTAGCCCGGTAGACAACCGAGGGAACCGAGGACAGAAGCAGAGGAACCAGACACCACCAAAAGCGGACTGGCAGGAGTCCCAAGAACAGAGGAGAATGCAGAAAGGAACCCAGCACCCCAACCGACCTGCAGAAATGAAGGCCAACAAAACACCACCAACATGGTGAAAAACAGGCAAGCCATGGACCCTAGCGGGCCAAACAACCTCCCGGAAGGGAGCAAAAGTACCCAGGAAGGGTAGAAACCAGCCCCATGAAGCCATAGGAACAACCCCGAAGCAACCCAGGAATCAACGGAACCAAAGCGGCAAACAGCGAAAAGGCCGCCCAAGGATCCCGAAAATCAGAAGGGGCCAGGCCCAAGGCCAAGCCATCAAAAAGGAAAGTGAAGGTCCAACACCGGGCCAATAAGCACAAAGATGCAGACAGCACCCAGCAGCAAGGAGAATGCAGCAGGAAAGAGTGTGACATCCCCACGCAAGGGCCAAGCAAACCGACCCCGTACGAACCACCCGGAGTACACGAGCCGCCAAAGCGAGTACCCAAGCAGCCACCCAGACAGCCGCTAACCAGGCCCGACCCCGCAAAATAACTGAGAGCCGACAAGAAAAGGAGCATACAGGGAGGCAAGGCCACAGGCAGAAACACACCAATGGCAAGGACAGAAAAGCCGGGCGAAATGCACCTGAAGCCATGCCAACACCACCAGGGAGCAACCCAGAGCCAGCAGGCACCAGTACCCCAGAGCCAGGTGCAAAGAAGAAGAGGAAGAAAATCTCACTGGAAGCGGAGGGCCCCGCAAAGGGGAAGGAAGAACCGGGAAAGCCCAGCACCCCCGGACAACCAACACACAGAGCTGTGGAAACCAAGGGAGAGGAACCCAGTTGAGCACCACCAACAGGACAAATGCCCCATTCAAGCCAAACAAGCCCAGGACCTGCGTAAGCTCAGGGAACAGAGGAAAGCGCCAAGCCAGGAGCCCAGACCACAAGAGCCACCACTGGGAACCCAACCCGAGCCTGCAACAAAAGAACCCGGCCGCCCATCGGAAGAGTGAAGCCACAGGCAGAAGAACACCCAGCACCATGTAAAACAACAGGCAGAACAACCCTGGGAGAGAATCTGTCACGAGCGACAACCCCCGGACACCAGTCAAGGACCAAAGGGAGCGAACCCAGCAACCCACCTGGCTGAATGAGGCAGGCAAAAAAACGCCAAGACCAGAAACCAGACAAGCCAAAGGAATGGCCAACAGAAGCCAGATGAGAAAACTGCCAGCAGGAGGACCAACTGATCCCGCACCAACCAGGAACCCAACCACTCGCTCCAGCCCCACAGACCGGAAATCAGTGCAATCATCGGAGAAAGTGAAGACCACAGGCCACACCCGCAGGCAGGGGGGTAAAGGAACCGCATGCCCAACCCTTGACCAAGAGGAAGGGGAAGAGAATGGACACGACCAACCCAGACCGGACCGAACCCGTGGAGCACAACCACTGGCACAATGGAACCGAGGGTGGGACAAGAGAAAGTATGCCCACAGGAACACGGGAAGACAAGTGTGAACCAGGACAGTCAGTAGCACTCGAGACCCACCGGAAGGTACGAGCCCCCAAGAGAAGGAAAATGCAAAGCACTGCCTATCAACAAGGCACAAGAACACCCAACACACCCGTGGAGGACCCTGACCCCAACCGAAAACCAGGGAGGCAGAGGAAAAACAAAGGAGGACCGCCAGGAACCGGAGGAGCATTAAGAACCATTCAGAACAGGACCCACCCAAGAAGAACCCGGAACACTACCAAGACTGACCACGGGGCGATGAAACAGCAGGCAGGACCCACAGAACCACAACACAGGCCACCAAGCACATAAGGAGAGGTAACCGAGGGCCCCCAACAGATCTCCAAAGGCCAGGAGCTGAGGGGAAGCACAACATGGACAAGAGGCACAGCAGCTGCCCACAGAGCCAAGAAGCAGGATGAGAAAAAAGGGGGTGCCACGGTCGCGCCTCTGGACAGCAGAGGGCAAGCCCTCCAGGGGCAGAAGCTGTAGCAAAAGCCCACTTGGAGATCACAGAAGCAGCCCATGGAATGACGGACAGGTGCCAAAACCAGCCCATCCCATCAGACATGCAGCAACCAACCGCTACTGTAATCCCCAGGTGGATGCTCAACCAGGGACCAACCACGACAGAGCCCGCACCCCAAAGGAGAGCAGGTGGGAAGCAACCTACAGGATGGAAGGACCACAGGCCAAAGCCCGGAAGGGAAAAAGGAAACCGGGACAAACACAGGAAACAAAATTAAGCCAAGGCCCCGTGACACACCCCTAAACACCAGTAAAACACCAGGACACAAACACACAACCCAACAGGGCAAATGGGCGAATAACATGAGTCCACCAGGACGCCCCAAGATAAAAAGGGCAAAACATACAGCACTCTATGAAGTGCGTATTAGCACCCAATGGACCCTTCTCTACCCCAGAATAGAGAAAGATAGAGAAAACACCTGGAAGGGCCCAACGCATAGACAAGCAGCGCCCGCGATAGCAAACGTACGGCACCTTGATGCCGCTGCAAAGAACTTCACTAATCTCTACCACAAAAGTCTACAGAAATGACCAGCAGGAAATAAACACAACTTTGCAAGACATGCATTGGACAAACCCACAGAAAGCACAAATTCAGAAAATGTGAGCGAGATGGCCAGTATCACAGGATGTTGAGTGCCGCCACGAGACTTGAACCGCTACCCCAGCGATCCGGGCGATCGCTCCAGCCTTAAGGCCACAACCTCCTCCTTCCTAAGTATGCACCGCGAGTGGAAGCAGGACCGTGAACACTAGATACAACGGGGAAACCAATGTACCCAGAGTGGGAAAAGTTACCACAATCCCCCAATGCAAGCTGCAAGGCAAAAGCAGACATAATTCTGAAAACATACACAAACTCAGATATACAACACTCGCCCAGAGAACGTCGTACCCACTGCACAACACTGGGTCACCAGGACCAAAAAAAACACAATGTGGCAGAGTCAGACACGAGACAGCAGCGGAAGAGCCGAGAGCTTCCAACACCACAACCCCACTCCCACAGACAGCCGTAAACCAGACACAGCTATGCTGCGAGAGGACAACGAAGTGCACATGCGTGTGAGCAAGACACCTCCAACAAACGGGAAACAAGGAAAGCAACGTGCAAAAAAGAAGAGAGTACTGAACAGAACCAGAAGGAATCCCACCAGGAACTGGCGCCACAAAAAGGACACATTCAATTCACCCGCTGCACGCTGGCAGCCAGAGGAACGGGTGAGCAGGCCATGAACCAGCCGCACCTGTGAGACGAGAGCTGCGCGCGAAGCTGAACGAGTCCGGCCCCGCCCCGGCTGGGTGAGAAACGCGGTGTTGAACGGCCCTCGTCCCGTAGAAGACCTGTGTAGAAATCCTGCACTGCATGGGAAAGCAACAGAAGGAACAAGCCTGCACCAGTGGACTGCACCCGCCCTGGCCAAGCTGGTAAGTACCAAGAGCACGGAACAAACTGGCCTGATTGTAATTACTTTCTTTTATGGAAAAAGAAGAGAAGACCTGCCACTGAGTGCCCAACGCCAGCCCCACGGGACCGAAAGCGCCGACCATAGCGAGGCCCCTGCGGGTTACGCTTGGAAGCCTGGAGCAGAAAACATGGAATTAAACAAACGGAGGCGCGGCCGCAAGAATTGTCAGCTGGGCCTCCTTGCCCAATAAACACGCAGAAAGCCTGAATGCCGCAAGGTCGCCCCGTCCCCCCCAGTGAACGAACTGGAGAACCAGAGAAAACCACCCCACGCCATAACTCCCTGACAAGAGGCCTGGCACAGACAATGTTCCAAAAACATTGCAAACACGGACAGGGGTCAGAAGGGGCGGTAAGGCAGAGCCCCAGACCACCCCCGTCTCCCCCCTGTAAACCCTTGGCCCGCTAAGGCAGAACCTAACCGGCCCGACAGGATACCAGGGGAAGGAAGGGGGGATGGTCCTAGATCCCAAGGGTCTGCTAGAGTAGGACCTCCAATCACAGACCCATGTTCCAGCTACAGCAGGAACCACCTACCTGAAATACACTCTGGAGAATCTGCAACGCAGAACTAGAAAAATAGGCTGAGCGTTGGGCCGGCCCTCCACTTTTAGAGGTCAGGGGTGATAGGGACGGCCATGTTGGGACGGGATGGAGGCATGGGAGGCTAACTTTTGGTTTGGAGGATTCTGGTGTGGAGCTGAAGCTCACTTTGTTAATCATGTGGTGAGGAAGACTTACGAGGAGGTAATGCAGTTTATGGCAGGACAATTTCAGGGTCTACCATGGCCTCAGTCCTGGGGTAGCAGTGCTTGAATACAGCCATGCACTGTGAGCGTGTCAGGAAAGAGTTAGCAGTGCATGGATATCAAAGCACGGTTAGAATAAAAGTGTACTGTCTGAAGGGTGTCGATATCTCGGTAATAGGACATGTAACACGTCATAGATTGACATTACAGCTCGTATTCTGAGTGACCCATAACAATGCCTGTTAATAACCCCTCCCCCTAGAGGCTAGGCAAGGGTGTCATGGGCCCTGGTGCAAGCAAGGAAAATAGAGCAAAAGCCACTGTTTGGTTAGTAAATGCAGCATTAATCAGGGTCAAAAGATCATTCAGGTGTCTAGACCCCATTGCCACTGCACCTACTGCGCCATTACTCTGAACCTCAGGGTATACCGATAGTCTGGGTCTGGGTGTAAGAGTTATTGGGGAATACTATGCAGATTTCAGACTCTCTGTGGACATATTTGCATGCTATTTTCCATCTAACAGACCTACAGACTTCACCTGCTTCAAGCACACACTTAGGGCCTGATTACGATCTTGGCAGAGGGGATGCTCTCTCACAAGTGTGAGGAATATCCGTCTGCCCCATAAAAAGTTCCATGATATCCTATGGAATTTGTAACAGGGCCAGGAGCTATCCGTCAGTTTGTGACGAGTATCCCATCCGCCAAAATGGTAATCAGGCCCATGGTGTTAGTACTGAACGAGTCATTCCGATGCGTCTGTGACCTCCCATTAAAAGGTCCATCGGAATTAAAGGGACGCCTGTAAAGAGAGCCTCAAGAGCTCCGAGGCTGTCTCTAATAGCTAGATACCAATAAAAGCAAACTAGGCCCTGTGGAATATGTTTACAGATTGAAGTCCCACAGTGAAAACAATTTGTATAATTCAGCTATTCATGTCCATAACACACATGAAATTCCGAGATGTTTTCATATTAAAATACAGAATAAACTAAAATTTATTTTATGACATTGGAATGCTTATTCTGTTCTAATCGCCTTATCCCATTATAAAATGAACATAGTGACATACACATACCAGGCGGGGCATGCAGTTGTCAAATACATACTGTTAGACACACAGGAATAACTCCTGCAGAGCACGGCCAGTCGATCCTTGGGTGAGATATTTTCAAAGTGTGCTCTCAAGGCAAGGCTGACATCTGCTAAACCAAGTGGTACATCCCCATTCACTGATCTGAAATGTTACAAGCTGCACAGGGAAAACAGGAGCAAGATGATCGCATGTGAAGAAAACAAGTAAATATGTTTACTTGCACCATATGTTATGGGGAAAACACTATGCTGCACGGCGAAAGTAAATTCAATTTTTTCCTGTGTTTCCTCTACTTACGGTCGTGGTAAAGCGTGTGTGTATATTAGGATGGACAGTTGGTGTCAGGATGGCAGACCGGGAAATGGGTGGAGGGAGGGGGGAGGAGTTGGTTCAGTTTGCAACAAAATTTGAAAGAACACGATGCAACCGCGACCTGCGGTTCTATTACATGTTATATATTAAGGTTGCGTCCAAAATCTACAATCTGTACTGATTGTTTCTGTTATATCAATTGATGTGATGTGATTTAAATATGTATCAAATTGATATCGGGAAAAAAATATGTATCAAATTGATATCGGGAAAAACTGGATAACAAGCAGCAAAAAGAAAAATACCTTGAGTACTTGCTATGATACATGCACTACTAACTGTGGTTTTCAATGAAGTTTGTTATAAAAAAAATTAACAAAGCTCATGGCCAATCTTTACAATTGTGCAGTTTAGATCTAGACACGGATTGCTTCTCACATGGACAATTATATGTTGTGTGTTCTAGAGTCGGCAAACCAGACAATCTCTATATCTGCACAGACAATGGAACAACAAAAACATATTGTATACCCACGAGCATTGTGAAATTAAACATATTTGAAACGTGCGCTTACTCTTTTCTTTCTTTTCCATTTAACCAGACTGAGCCACAGCAACACGTGGCTGGGTACAGCTAGTTTCTGAATAAAAAACAAATGAACATATCCAGTGCAGTCACTGATACCTTTGCAGTGTAATTCTGTAATCTGTGGAATAAACCAGGCTCTTCTTATTGAGGACCACACATTCAGGGGTGTAGCTGTACCAGTAAGATTGGGAGGGAGAGGGGCTTAGATTGAGATTTCCTGACATTCATGCTGGTATATAATGTTAACATACATTATAGGACAAGCAGGGAGCATGAGGGGGCTTAAGGGGAAAGGGAAAGGGAGAGAAATACGGATAGGAAACTAAGGGGGTCATTATGATCTCGGGCGGATCGCCACCGCCCACATGGCGGTGGCGATCTGCCAAAGATCGGTGAATATTGTTAAATATTTCACAGTGCTAGTAAAGTAGCAGTTTCATCATCACAATGACAAACCACTAACACACCCAGAGCTTCATCTTGTCCAGGTCACTAGGTTTAAGTAGCAATGGGAGACTAATGTATGCAGCAGGGTGATATAAAATGGCAGAGGATGCAAATTTTGGGGCATTATGTGCACTTTTTCTGGCAAAATTATTTTGATCGTTTGAGTTAAAATCAGAATTTTCAGTTGAAACCTGCAAATTACTAGACAAATAATGTGGTAGATCAAGTAAAATTGTATTTATGCTGTAAACACTGCAGCCATAGCCTCACATAGTTCTTCTGGCCTTGAACTTTAAAAAAGAATTTCAACAACCTATTTCATAAATGTAAATAAAACGTAAATAATTTATTTTCATTACCCATTATTAGCTACAACTTGAAGAGAAGTTTTTAACAATTACTGCCTTCCTGCCTGGTGTGTTTCTGACAACTCACAGAGATATTTTCTACAATTATATATTTTGAACTACATAACTAACAATTGTGTTGTTATCTTATTTTTCCTTCAGACAACCAAACAGTACTGTACTATTTTCACTTACTATTTTCAAAAAACATTTCTCCTTAAAAAAACACCTTTTCAAGCTATCTATCCAAAAATAACATGTGATATTAAAAGAAAAAGAGGATGCATAATGAGAATATGGTCCTGTATTACGACATTGGGGTTCTGGTCTTATTTGCAAACAACTTCAAACTTGTGGCTTCTGATCTCATTAGAACTTCTCAATGACAATGTTGGACAACCTTATAAGACCACCCATTGTGTGCATTCTATCTCCTATAAATATTACCTACTCGTGGTCGCCAGTAGGTAGTTATAGTTAGGACCTAGTTTCCATAGGAAACTAGTTTTTTGTTTTCCCAATAACTTGGGCGCCGGTTATTGAATCTTCGTGAAATTTTCAAAACGTATGGCCTGCTCCGGGCAGCTCCTATCCTGAGAGTTTCGGGGTGATTAGCCAAGCGAGGGCCGAGAAAAACAGGGGTCCCAATATGTGTTTTCTACTTGTTATTTTCTATAGGAAACTTTAGACACGACTACAGCCCGAACTGCTCAACAGAATTACACCAAGTTTGGCAAAAAGGTAGCTCTTGGTTCAGAAAGACACCTTTTTTTAAATGGTGTAAATCCGTTCAGTAGTTCCTGAGAAATTAAAAAAACAGAGGTGAAAAAATCAATTTCCCATAGGAAACTTTAGACACGGTTACAGTCGAAACTACTGAACGGAATTACACCAAATTTTGCACAATGATAGCCCTTGGCTCAGAAAAATTCCTTTTTTTCAATGGTGTAAATCGATTCAGTAGTTGCTGAGAAAATAAAAAAATAAAAGTTTCGATATTGAGAGGCACGGAGGATCCGCACACCCTCCCGAACATGAGCTTGATTCTAATTGGCTGTCAACACTTCAAACCAGGAAGTGGTGGCAGCCATGGTGTGCCTCAGTAACTTAGGCACAAGAAAACAGAAAAAGAAACGCATAACAAAAGAAAAGGGGGCAGGGTAGAAACACCCTGACCCCCTAGGCCTGCTCGGGGTCCCACAAGGACCCCCAAAGGCCCAAAGAAGCATTTTTGTTTTAAATAATCGGCCGAATTCATACTGGGTGCACGAAACTGGCAGAGAAAATGTTAAAAAATGAAGCGCCGGCTCCTGTGCTTCATTTAATTGAGGCCGCCGGGTGGGTCAGGTCCCAGGGGCAGTAAAAAAATGTGTTGGGTGGCCCCAATCCCCCCACACTGCCCCGGGGACCGCCACCCCGGGACTTTTCATAAATATTTGCGGGGGGCACATGGCACCCCTGCAGCCCCAAGGACCATCACCCCCCAGGGCTTTCATTAATTATAATCGCGGGGAAACACTGCCCCCCACATCCCAGGGGACCGCCACCCCGGGGCTACTTTTAAAATATATATATATATATACCTGTCTGGGGGGGCCTCAAGCCCCCCCCACATGCCCGGGGAACAACTACCTCCCCGGGGCTGTTCAGATGTTGGGAGGGAGGCTGTACCCCCCTCCTGGAGCCTGTGATGTCCCTGGGGACCGCCACCCCCCAGGGCCGGCTCCTGCAGTGTCCTGAGGTGCCTACTCCCGGGACACTGCAGTTTGCTGTAGCCATAGCAAACTGTGGTTTGGATTTTGGAATAGAGAGCAGGAAACATGCTCTCTCTTCCAAAATTCAAACCAGATTGCTTTTTGACACAGGGAGCTGCATCTTAGCAGCTCCCCGTGTGGAAAAGCAATGCCCGCTCCCGCAGGAGGCGAGGAGCTAGCTGGGACCGTTGGGGCATTGGGGCTCTGCACACTGTCCCCAAGGAGAGGCCAGGCCCCGGGGGATGGGGTCCCTGGGGCAAGGAGTGGCCCAGGAGGGCGGCAACACGGCCCCCTCCCAAATGATAATTTAAAAAAAATAATAAAATCACACAAAGGCCGGCCCCGGGGGATGGGGACCCCGGGGCCGTAAATGGCCTTAGGGGGGGGGCAAAGTAAGCCCCCTCCATAATAATATGTAAAAAGTTTGCCCATGCCCGGGGTATGGCGTTCCCGGGGCCCGAAATTGGCCACTGGAGGGGGACCCAGACAGCCCTCTCCCCATTAATATATATATATATTTTTTTTAAAGGGGGGTTAGGCCTGGGGGATGGGTTCCCCAGGGCACAAAAACAGTAAAAAGAAGGGGGGCCACACAGCCTCCCTTCCCCCAAAAATCTTTTTTTTAAACTTGCGATCGTGCCGGATGCCCTGCCCCCTCCAGCAACACTCTGCAAACGCGCCCTGTGGTGCGTTTTAAGTTGGGGAATTAATTCCCCTTCAATACTGGGGGTCCCTGGGCCCCACCTAGCCCACCAGGTACCTCCAGTAAGCGCCACATGGCTGCGTTGCAGCTCTGTGGCACTTACTGGAGGTACTGGTGGGCTAATTGTACCCCAGGGACCCTGAAGATTCAAGGGGACGTAATCCCCCAACTTAAAACACGCCACAGAGCACGTTTGCACAGTGGTAAAGGGAGGGGGCGGGACCTGAGGTGACATGTGTGCAACCACGCCCCTTGGTACCTTTTAAGTTGAGGAATTAATTCCCCTTCAATCCTGAGGGCCCCTGCAGGCCAAATAGTCCACCAGGTACCTCCAGTAAGTGTCACAGACCTGCGTTGCAGAGAGGTGGCTCAGGCAAATCCCCTTTTTACACCTCTCTGCAACGCAGCTCTGTGGCGCTTACTGGAGGTACCTGGAGGGCTAGTTGGACTCCAGGGACCCTCAGGATTCAAGGGGAAAGCCAGGATGGGTTCCACAGCGGTATTCGTACAAGCACCTTGAGACCCTTGCAGGTAAGTAGTGCGCTATACAAGTATCAATTTTACAGTGGTGAAGGGAGGGGGCGGGCCCGAGGTGACGTGTGCAAACACGCCCTGGGACACTACACTACCCAAACACCACTGTGCTACCCCAACCCCTAAAACACTACCCCAACTGCATTACCTTAAACCCTAAATCTACCCCCAGCATGACCCCCTACACTACACAAACACCACGGTACTACCCTAAACCCTAAAACACTACCACCAGCACAACCCCCTACACTACCTAAACACCACTGCACTACCCTAAAACACTACCCCCAGCACAACCCCTACACGACCCAAACAAAACTGCACTACCCTAAACCCTAAAACACGACCCCCTACACAAACACCACTGTAATACAGCAAACCCTAAAACACTACCCCCAGCATGACCCCCTACACTACACAAACACCACTGGACTACGCTAAACCCTAAAACACTACCCCTACACTACACAAACACCGCTGCACTGCCCCAAACCCTAAAATACTACCACCAGCTTGACCCCCTAACACCACTGCACTACCCTAAACCCTCAAACACAACCCCCTACACTACCCAAATACAACTGCACTACTCTAAACCCTAAAACATGACGCCCTAAATTACAAAAACACCACTGCACTACCCTAAAATCTAAAACACTACCCCCAGCATGATCCCCTACACTACACAAACACCACTGCACTACCCTAAACCCTAAAACGCCACCCCCTACACTACACAAACACCACCGTACTACACTAAACCCTAAAACACTACCCCCCGCACAAACCCCTACATTACACAAACACAACTGCACTACCCTAAACCCTAAAACACTACCCCCAGCACGACCCCCTACACTACCTAAAAAACACTGCACAGCCCTAAACCCTAAATCTACCCCAGAACGACCCAAACACCACTGCACTACCCTAAACCCTCAAACACAACCCCCTACACTACCCAAATACAACTGCACTACTCTGAACCCTAAAACATGACCCCCTAAATTACAAAAACACCACTGCACTTCCCTAAAATCTAAAACACTACACCCAGCATGATCCCCTACACTACACAAACACCACTGCACTACCCTAAACCCTAAAACACTACCCCCTACACTACACAAACACCACCGTACTACACTAAACCCTAAAACACTACCCCCAGCACAAACCCCTACATTACACAAACACAACTGCACTACCCTAAACCCTAAAACACTACCCCCAGCACGACCCCCTACACTACCTAAAAAACACTGCACAACCCTAAACCCTAAATCTACCCCCAGAACGACCCAAACACCACTGCACTACGCTAAACCCTAAAACATTACCCCTAGTATGACCCTCTATACTACACAAACACCACTGCTCTACCCTAAACCCTATAACACGACCCCCAGCACTACCCCTACATACACAAACACCACTGCGCTACCCTAAACCCCAAAACACTACTCCCAGCACTACCTCCGAAACTACCCAAACACCACTGCGCTACCCTAAACCCTAAACATACCCCCGCACGACCCCCTAAACTACCCAAACACCACTGCGCTAAAGCTCGAACTGCTTAACGGAATTATACCAAATTTGGCAAAAAGGTAGTGCTTGGTTCGGAAGGCGTCCTTTTTTTAAATGGTGTAAATCCGTTCAGTAGTTTTTGAGATATTAAAGGAAAAAAATGTTTATATATCTGAGCGGGACCTAACTACACAAGCACAAGCTTGGCTCTAATTGGCTACCAACACTTCAATCCAGGAAGTGTTGGCAGCCATCTTGGTGCAATGCTTTTTAGGTCTCGCTTAGCGACATAGAGCATGGGCTGCCCACTACACAAACACCACTGCCTTACCCTAAACACTAAATCAACACCCTAGCATGACCCCCCACACTACCCAAACATCACTGCACTACCCTAAACACAAAAACATTATCCCCAGCACGACGATCCCCTACACTACCCAAACACCACTGCACTACCCTAAACCCTAAAACACTACCCCCAGCATGACCCCCTACACTACCCAAACAAAACTGCATGACCCTTAACCTTAAATATACCCCCAGCATTACCCCCTACACTACAAAAACACCACTGCACTACCCTAAACCGTAAAACACTACCAGCACTATGCTAAACCCTAAAGCAAGACCCCCTACACTACCCAAACACCACTGCACTACCCTAAACCCTAAATAACTACTCCAGCACTACTCCCTACACTACACAAACACCACTGTCTTACCCTAAACCCTAAATCTACCCCTAGCACAACCTCCTACACTATCCAAACACCACTGCACTAACCTAAACGCTAAAACACCACCCCAGCACGACCCCCTACACTACCCAAACTCTACTGCACTATGCTAAACCCAAAAGCAGGACCCACTACACTACCCAAACACCACTGCACTACCCTAAACCCTAAAACACTACCCCCAGCACGACCCCCTACACTACCCAAACTCCACTGCACTACCCTTAGCCCTAAAACACTACCACCAGCACGACCCCCTACACTACACAAACACCACTACACTACCCTACACTTGGAAACACTAACCCAGCATGAACCCCCAAACACTACCCAAACACCACTGCACTACCCTAAATCTACCCCAGCACGACACCCTACACTACCCAAACACCACTGACCTACCCTAAACCCCACTTCTACCCCCAACACGACCACCTACACTACCTAAACACCACTGCGCATCCCTAAACCCTAAAACACTACCCCCAGCATGACACCCTATACTACCCAAATACAGGTGGGCTACCTTAAACCCTTAAACACTACCCCCCATCATGACCACCTACACTACCCAAACACCACTGCACTACCCTAAACCCTAAAACACTACCCCGAGCACAACCCCGTACACTAACCAAACACCCCTGCACTACCCTAAACCCTAAAATATTACCCCCAGCATGACCCCCTACACTACCAAAATACCACTGCACTACCCTAAACCCTAAAACACTACCCCCAGCACGACTCCCTACACTACCCAAACACAACTGCTCTACCCTAACTCCTAAAACACCACCCCCTATACTACACAAACACCACTGCACTATACCAAACCCGAAAACACTACCCCTGCATGATCCCCTACACTACACAAACACCACTGCGCTACCCTAAACCCTAAAACACTACCCCCTACACTACACAAACACCACTGCACTACCCTAAACCCTAAAACACTACAGCCAGCATGACCCCTACACTACCCAAACACCACTACCCTAAACCCTAAAACAGAACCCTGTACACTACACAAACACCAACGCACTATCCTACACCCTAAAACACTACCCCCAGCACGAACCCATACACTACTCAAACATCACTGAACTACCCTAAACCCTGAAACACTACCCCAGCATGACCTCTTACACTACCCAAACACCACTGCGCTAACTCAAAACCTAAAACACAACCCCTACACTACCCAAACACCACTGTGCTACCCCAACCCTAAAACACTACCCCAACTGTATTACCCCCTCCTCTAACCAAACACAACTGCACTACCCTAAACTCTAAAACATTACCCCCAGCATGACCCCATGCTCTACCAAAACACCACTGCAGTACCCTAAACCCTAAAACACAACCCCTAAACAACCACCACTGCACTACCCTAAACCCTAAAACACTACCCCAGCACGACCCCCTACACTACACAAACACCACTGCACTACTCTAAACCCTAAAACACTACCCCCACACTACACAAACATCACTGCACTACGCTAAACCCTAAAACACTACCCCTAGTATGACCCCCTACACTACACAAACACCACTGCGCTACCCTAAATGCTAAAACACTACCCCCAGCACTACCCCCTACACAACACAAACACCAATGCGCTACCCTAAATCCTAAAACACTACCCCCAGCACTACCCCCTACACCACCCAAACACCACTGCGCTACAGCTCGAACTGCTGAACAGAATGACACCAAATTTGGCAAAAAGGTAGTGCTTGGTTCAGTAAGCGTCCTGTTTTTTTAAATGGTGTAAATCCGTTCAGTTGTTTTTTTTAGATATTAAAAGAAAAAAATCTTTATATATCTGGGCAGGTCCTAACTACACAAGCACAAGCTTGGCTCTAATTGGCTGCCAACACCTCAATCCAGGACGTTTTGGCAGCCATCTTGGTGCAATGCTTTTTAGGTCTCGCCTAGCGATGCAGTGCATGTGCTGACACTACACAAACACCACTTCCCTACCCTAAACACTAAAACAATACCCCAGCATGACCCTCTACACTACCCAAACACTACTGTACTATCCTAAACCCTAAAACACTACCCCAAACACGACCCCCTAAACTACCCAAACACCTCTGCACTACCCTAAACCCTTAAAGACTACCCCCAGCATGACCCCTAACACTACTCAAACACCACTGACCAACCCTAAACCCTAAAACACTACCCCGAGCACAACCCCCTACACTGACCAAACACTACTGCACTACCCTAAACAGTAAAACATTACCCCCAGCATGACCCCCTACACTTCCAAAACACCACAGCACTACCCTGAACCCTAAAACACAACCCCCTACACTACACAACCACCATTGCACTACCCTAAAACCTAAAACTCTACCCCCAGCATGACCCCCTACACTACACAAACACCACTGCACTACCCTAAACCCTAAAACACTACCCCTACACTATACAAACATCACTGCACTACTACTACTAAGAAACAGGAATGGCAATGGACACCTACCATAGATGACATCCTGGCTGATCTAATGGGTCCCGCTGGTTCTCCATGCTTGACCTCAAAGCAGGATAACAGCAGTTGAAGCTAGCCAAAGAGAGCCAATACATCACAACTTTTCGACCCACATAGGCTTATGCTGCAACAAGCGATTGAATTTCGGGATCTCGTCAGCAGCAGACATCATTCAGAACGCTGTCTGTGAGGTGCTATCAGGACTCCAGGGAGTGCTAAATGACCGCGATGACATCCTGATACACTCAGCAACCATAGAAGAACATCATCCCGATCTCAGTGCCACCCTCCAGCGTCTTGCTGAGCATGGAGTCACCCTTCACAAGTGTTCGTTCTTCCAGAAGTCTATAGATTTCTTCGCTATGTATTCAGCCAGGACGGATTCAGAGTATATCCAATCTTTTTGAGATTGAATATAATTAATTCTGTATATTATCAATGTGACTGTAATTGAGATTTTGTATCTATCTAGTAATGATATGTTGTATATAAAATATGGAATGAAAATTGGATAATGACGAATAATATCTATAAGGTTGATAATTAGAATCAAGACAAAACTAGATGTGTACATTTTTATGGAAAAAGTAGAAAAAATATATCTATACAGAAAGAATCTAATAAACAGAAAATATTTTTCCAATAACCTATCTTGTCCGTATAATATATCACTAAGTGATCAACGTGTTTCTATATTGTTGTGACATACATGCCCAGAACCGGTGCTGTTCCTTTGTTTTCAAAAACTTGTTATTCCTTGCTAGGGTTCATCCTATTAGGCAGGGGCCCCATAGTCTTTACTAAACATAGGAGCTCTCTTGACCCAGGAGACGGAACCAGGAAGGTGGACTCCACTCGCATTCGCAAGCAAGGCCCTCACACCCACAGAAGCCAGGTATTCTCAGATTGATTGGGAAGCTTTAGCCATCAAGTGAGCTTGCAACCACTTCCACCTGTATATCAGTGGGCATCCGTTCCGAGTGGTGACCGACCACCATCCACTGATCCTGCAATTCGGACGCTCAGCACCACACCCTCCCCCAACGATTGAACGATGGCCGATACAGCTACAACATTATCAAATGAATCTAGTATACCGTACCGGGCGAAGAATCCGGCAGACTTTTTGTCACAACACCCGCCAGAAGCAGCTTAGGACAGAGGCGATTAAGAGCTCAAGATGGAAGTATACATAGTTATGATATCCCAGTAGGCCTTGTCTCTGAGCCCCTACCCTGGACGAGATAAAAGCCGAAACTGGGACAGACGCTGTACTAGTGAAGGTGCTTAAATCACTCCAAAGAGGGTCCTGGGAAGACTTTCTGCAAGGGGCAAACGAATGGAACTAAGCTGACAGAGACTGGCTAGGAAAGTTCTGGAAGGTGCAAGATGAGCTAAGAGCCACAGCAGATAGCGTGATACTAAGAGGCTCTCTCATAGTCATCCCTGCGAGTCTGCAAGAACGAGTCCCCCACCTAGCTCATGTAGGACACCAAGGGAGGATGAGGATGAAGTCTAGCATGAGAGAAAAAGTGTGGTTCCCTGGGCTTGAAGCTGCCGTGGGGGCCCTGGTAAGGAACTGCATGTCAACTCACGAGTAGCCAGGAAAACCTTGCTCCAGTTAACAGAAGACCCAGCAACGTGGTTAAAAGTATTTAATACCTCTTATTAGTAACTGTTTACATGTGTTTACAACCGAATAAATATTAAGCGCTGATCCACCATACAAGATTTGTGTAATTTGCCATATTTTTGACGCTGAAATGTTGAACTATGATGGGATGATGGTATGTAGTTATAATAAATCATGTTTCATAACAAATGAAAAGATCAATCAGCTATCAGTTGTTCTCTTTCGGTGCAGAAAAAACGATGAATGTACTGACACTTGTAAATATGGATGGATGCAATCATGTTTCTATTGTTCAAAGTAAAATGATGCTTTAAACTACTATGTTATGTTTATCAGTGCTCTATCACATAAAATGGTTTATTGGTACTTTGTTGATTAAGCCTAAAATACTACTATGATTTAAAGACTTAAGAGCCAGACTAGTCATTCATATATGTTGGGATCTGGGTGGCACTCCTTCCTGAATTGATCTGGTCCCTCAATCTCATCCCGCTCCTCAAACGCGTGAAGGAGGACCTCCGTCACTGGCAGACCCTCCCGTTGAAGGAAAGGTGGCACTTTTTAAGATGATGGTTCTCCCCCGTCTTCTCTACATTATTCAAAACCTTCCACTCCATCTCCCTTGCAGCTGGTTCCATGAACTGGATGGCCTAATTGCGACATTCCTTTGGGGTGGGGTGAGGTCGCAGCTAGCTCTCACATCATGTCAACAGCCCACTTATGACGGGGGGATGGGGATGAAAAGTCCATATCTGTACTACCTGGCCACGCGCCTGTGGTGATTAATGACGGGTACAATGGGGGGTGGTCGGACCCCACTTATTGATTGGATATAGAAAGCCTCAGATTCCCCCACGTTCAGGCCATGCTATACGGGGCCCCAATGCCATGCACCCTGCCACCAGTTACCGGCACAGTACTCCTGGCATGGTATTCTGCACTGCGACATATCCAATGGGACAATTAACTCTCACTACAAAGGCCACTATAGCATGGCACACGGCTGCAGAAGTTGCGACTTTGTCAGGGTTTCATAAATGGGACCTTATTGGCATGACCTGTTTGCGAGACATATGGAGGGGGGAGAACATATACTCATTGTGGCGCCGCGGCCAGGGCGACTGACTCCGGAATCTGGAGATCAAGGTTCGATCCCCGGCACCGGTGGCAGATTAGCCCAGCACCATGCGACTCTGGGCAATAGCTTTTCTTAATCTTCCCGACTGCCCCCAGCGCCTAGAGACCCTAACGGGTGATTGTGCGCTTTAGAAATGTGGGTTATTATTATTCAAAGACTTTCAAAAAACATATTCCTTGCACTCAAACCAATTTTTTCCATATCTCCAGCTGCTGCAAGCCCTGACCTTTCATGTCCCTGATCACACAACCCTCGCTGAATACACCCCTTAGAGGCCAAAATACCTATGGGGAGCTTACGAAGGAGGGGGTATACCAGATTTACAGTTCCCTGATTAATAACACCCCATCAACAATAGAGCCTCTCAGGGCCCGATGGGATGAATGGATTGTCCCTCTTGAGGAAGAGGACTGGCGGGACGCCCTGATGGTCCCAAGGATGCTCACAATCTCATCTAAGCTTCGACTCATTCAGATATGCTATCTTCACTGTGCGCATCTTACCCCGGTGTGACTCCACAAGGCCGTTTTCCTGCTGGCCCCACACTGCCGGTGCTGCAAAGCAGACACAGCAGATTTCTATCATATGGTTTGTTCTTGTGATGTTCTCACCAAATACTGGGCTTCCATTGTATCTGAGTTGAGTGAGGTGCTGGGGTGGGAAATTCCCCTTAGTCCCCGTGTCCTTCTCCTGGGGGTGATGGAGGGTCTGGATGGCTCATAGGCTGTTGCTAGGGACCACCGCTCTCTTAGCCAAGAGAGATGTAGCAGCAGCCTGGAAAGATTCAGCGCCTTCCTCCATAACTAAATGGAGCAGAGGCGTGGATTGGTGCACCACCCAGGGCAAGGCTGTCTACGAGGTAAGAGGGTGCCCCACTAAGTATCAACGTGTATGGGGCAAAGGCTGGGACATTTGGATTGACTGTCCGCGGTTTGGGTGGAAACAGATCCCATAGGAACAGACTGGGAGAATCTCTTGTAACTCTGTTGCAGTATTCAACGTGTCTGAATGGTGCTACTTCTATGTTGTTGCTGCAGTTTTTTTCCAAAAATGTCAATAAAATTGTTTATCAAAAAAAAGAGACAGACTAGTGTTAACAGTTTTATATAAAAAAAACAAGCAGATCCTGAATTCTGAGTGGGAGGGGGTCCAAATCAATGTCGAGATTTCCTAAATTTAGGGGCCCCAACAGCAGAGCCAAGTTTAAGAATGTGTTTCAAAATAAAGAAAGGGGCTTCCCATGAAAATTCAAGTGAAAAATGCACAGGAATTTAAAAATAGTCTAATCACTGGTTGGAAGCTCAGAAGATAGAATTAGTGTAATTTAACACGGAGTCAAAACCAACTCAGATAGCAAGTCCCTTGGTGTTGGCATTTGAATTAGGGAAACACCTTTTTCAGATGCTGAGGTTAAAGAGAAATTTAAGAATTGGTGGTAAGGCCAGATTCCAACCTGGCCACAAGATTACAAACCTTAGTAACAAGTTTTCCTACCACCAAAACCTAAGTGTTGCTTGAATCTAGTTTAAACCAGTAGCCATTGTCAAACCCACCTCATACAATGTTGGAAAATTACACTGGAATGATATTAGTTCACAAACTAACCTTTTTCTGTTTTTCCTGCTTTTCGTCTGATCAGGGAGAGAGGAGAGGATCCTTGGCATTCATTCGTTCCCCAAGTACAGAAAACATTGTCAATGTCGACTTTAGCAGTCATCGTTCATGTGCTCTCGAACCCTCTGTTTCCTATTTACTGTAAGTTGTTACAAATAATATCATGGTGTTTGTGTGTGGTTTTTATATATACATCTCACAATTTCTTATGTTTATATAGTCTAGTTCAAATGCAAACCTGTACAAAGAGAAAAAATTGTATAGAGTTGTGACTGCAGTATCTCGTAAGTGCTTTGTGACAAATGTTTTTATTAGTACAATAATATGTCATAGATTTCAAGGATGACCAATCTTTGCAGCTGCATATATAATATATCTTATTCAGATTTTGATGAGTAAGCCCAACCTATACCAAAACCCAAAAATTTCTAGCAACCTTAATACAATTCCACGGCTTAGTAGTCAATTTCATATCTAAAAGCTCTTTTATTTGAAACTTTACCATTATTACGTAGTCATGAGAGCAAAACAATGCTTGATGTTTTCCACCAATACACCTCAGGAAGCTTGAGTTTAATTTTATTTTATCAGTGTTCATATTGCATGCACTTGGCTGTGAGGGCAGCAGAGAGCCTTACTTTAACACAGAGATACCTGCCAGCTATGCGTGATTACTGAGCGCGCTCATCAAAGCTTAAAATGTCCCATAGTTCATTTATTGGTATTGAAGAAAGGCATGTATAGAAAAAAAGGCATTCAAAGCACATCGCATCTTGCCAGTCAGCGACCCTGGTAGTTCGTTAACACCATTGCAGGTTTTCTGGCAGTGCCGGAAAAGTCCATGCTTTATTTGCACTGGGTACTTGTACTAGGAGACAAAGGCAAGAAGAGATAAGAAAGCCATCTAATAAAAATTAAGCATAGGAGAGTGACAAGGAAGACAACCAAAAAGTTGTAATGCACTGACTATTATCTGGTCTTTCAACAACAGATATCCAAAACGGTCTGCAGGTAAGATCTAAAAAACATTAAGAAGTGGACTTATCTTGCTGAAACCAAAGCCTTTTAAAGAAAAAAAAGACTACGAAGCGGCCTATGTTAGCTCAAAGTATACAATGACAGTTCCATAATCATTAGAACATGGCTATTCAACATCTAATTCCTGTAACCGCATTGACACAGGGATCTGTCGCGCCGGGAAACCCTTTGTTGGGTAGCTGTGCGCCATATAAATGCAAACAAATAAAATAAATAAATAAATTAGGGTGGGGCATAACTTGCGTAATTTGCTGTAGCATAATTATGCGAAATGATGGCAACATTTTGCGAACTATGCAAAATTACACGAGGAGCTTAACCCAGGTTTAGCTTTGTTTTCTTAGCACAAAATGCACCCTTGTGTCATGACCAGAGGATGCATGTATTCCGTGCTAAGAAAATAAAGCTAAATGCAACAAAACAAGAGCAGCAGCCAGCAGCCACTCGGACTTGCTAAATGTGCTGTTCTGGTGCTCCTGTGGTAGGATTTATGTGGCAGGTTATTAATAATTAAGCAAATATTATAAACACCATTACATTTTCAATAAATTTGTCTCAAAAGAGTAAAGCTAAATTACCAGCATTACTCCGTCACAATTAAAATTTCACTCAGGCCTACTAGTCATTCACTTTTCAAATAGGGAACAAAGTATCTCAGCCTAGCCCTGCTAGTTGATGCTTCCTTAAGTTTTATTTATGACCAACTTGGCACACTTAAGTGCTGTCTGTTCCTGTTATTGCTTTATCATTTTCACTCTCTTTTGCTTTTATACATTTTCACACCTACTATTTTACTGTCTGGCTGTTGGATGGTGTACATTTTAATTTTATTTCTGTTTTTAAACTGTTACTTTATTTTATAGCTATCTGGCCCCTCTTTTGATTGACCCCCTATTGCTGCTTATTTTGTGCTTTGTTTTATATATCGTTCATTTTATTTCATATTCTAAATTCTATTTCATAATTGTTCCCTCTGCTGCTTGATGTATATGTAATTGTATATGATGTTGACCTCATTTTATATTCTAGTTAACTGTTCTAATTAGTTTTTATAGTTACCCTATTGTTGATTCTCTCTTTTGCCTCACTCAAGATAGCAAATTATCGTCAATTTGACTATGGATCATTATGATTACGCTTATGTTACTAAAAGGCATATTTATGAGAAAAATCACACAGCGCAGCAAGTCACCTTGCTGAGCTGCACTGAGTGATAGGAAAAGGGCAGCAATGTGCCATATTTAACATTATACAGTATATTCCTGTCTTTTTTCTGCACTGCTCACATTTTACTGCCTAGTGCCAATAAAGGCAAAGATGCCAGCGTTGTAAGCAGGGTTGTTATGTGTAGGAACGGACACCTTCCTCCAAAAAACAATCCCCTGAGGCAGTTTCCTCTTTCTATGTGTACCGCAAATGCAGCACAGATAAAATATTTCTCCTCATTATGCCTCCCCGGCGATGCGTACTATTTTGATGCATTCCCGGGTCTACCAGTGGTGGTAAATCTGGAAATGTGCCAAAATCCATGGGTTGATGCAAGTGAACACCCCCCCTCTACCTATGGAACGCCTCTCTGGGGCATAGTAACGCAACGCAGTGATTAGCGCTGCTTTGCATTACTCTAAGTTTATCATGCCACTCAGGGCCATGCAAGGTGTCCTTGCATGGCTTCATAAATCTAACTAAGAGTTGCATCGCTCTTGCGACCTATTGCGATGCAACTCTTTAATAAATCAACACGCAGTGAGAGGTAAAGTGTCCATGTAAAATATGGCCACCAGAGAAGCGTATAGGCCATAATCCCTTCATCAACTGCCTTTGACAAGATTCTAGATTTCATCCTAGAATCCAGTGTGGCTGGATTCCATGCTCAATGCTCTATCATTGCAAATAAAGTACTACATGGGTTTCCCTTTACATAGCACGACACAGTATAAAGAAATATTCACACTAATAAAACACACAACTATAATGCAGAAGAGAAAATACCACAAATCCATATACAATGAACATAATTACAGACATCCTAATGGATATAAGAGAATGACTTTTGAACAATTTGGAAAATGTGTAATAAGAGGGGAGAACATTAGAGAGCATAGGAAATAAAAGGTAATGATAAACCGAACAGATAATGAATACTACCTGCAAAAGTAACCTAAAGAAAAAACAAGACACTCCAAAACACCCACACAAGTATCATTATCATAAACGTGCAGGAAGCTTCCTAGGTCTGATACTGCAACCCACACCGAACCCTCACTTCCCTTCATCCACTCCATTTGCAAATTAAACAACCTAATCACACCCAAATTGTTTCCCATTGATCACTCTAACCACATTGCAGCTGTTCCACCACTGACCTCCTTCTATCCGCACACTATTCCCTTTTAATTCCACCACTTTAACAGGCAGTCCAAACTTAGATCCACCTTTTCTCACATGTCCAGCTTTCTTTACACGTACAGTATCTCCAACCTTAATTACTTATTCTTTTATTTTGTTTCTAGCATCGAAATACTCTTACTTTTTTTCCTGCCAACCTCCACATGCCTGCTTCACCCATTTATTCATCCAAACCGGGCAAAAACTTGTAATTGCTCTGCGCCCGTGTAATAACTCAAAAGGTGAGACCGCAGTAGAAGTGCGTGGAGTTGTACGATAAAACAACAGCATCATCCTTACTGCATTGGAGACCACAGACTTATTACTCACAGCCCACTGTATACACTCTTCCAACACCCTATTCATCCTTTCCACCAAGCCATTGGTTTGAGGATGGTACAGCAAGCTTTTGAAATGCTTAATACCACTAGTTTTCAAGAAACTCTCCACTTCACCTGACACAAACTGTATCCCATCGTCAAAAACCAAGGTGGTCTGAAAACCTTCTTTTAAAAATACATCTTTGAAAAATTCAACAACCACTCCAGATGTAACCTCTTTCACAAACTTAACTTCTGGCCACTTTGTGCAATTATTCGTTAAGACTAATGCAACCTTGGGAAAAGGTCCCAGTACTTGAAAAGGACCCACAATATCAATTCGTAACTTTTCCCAGGGTGCAGCTGGCAAACTAATAGGATTGAGAGGGGAGTATGCAACTTCATGGTTTTGTCACAACCGACACATATCACACATTCTTTGATCACCTTATCAATCTCTCTATCCATAGCAGACCACCAAAAAGATAACCTCACCCATTTCTTTGTCATGGTTACCCCTGTATGACCTTCATGGGCACGCATTATGACGGGCTTCCTTAACACAACAGGCAGAACCAACTTATCCACCCGCAACAACAAACCGTCCTACACCAAACCATCCTCCATGGATAGTTCTTCAACCACTTTTACAAACGTCTTAAAATCAAAGTCAAGATTCCTCTCACAAGCCTACACTGATTCCACATATTTCATGACACTTTGCAAGACAGAATCTTCTTCAGTTGCCTTCCGCTATTCCATTTCAATAATGGCACACATATCCAGTATGTCAACAGCAGTCACCAAACAGTCCACATAGTCCTCATCTACTGCACTACTTTCTTCTTCACAGCACTCTGACGTACGTGATAGATAGTCTGAACAGCCTTTCTTACGACCAGAAATATATTCTGGCGTGAAGTTTGGACGAAATACGTGTATTACTTGGGGTAAATCCTCTAGCATTCCTCCAGCTAAAAATAAAAAACAAAGGTTTGTGATCTTGTTGTAATCTAAACTTCCCGCCAGTAGGAGAGTAGGGTCTGCTATCCTATGGTCACCCCAATTTTTGCTTTTTGCTTCACTGGTTTTCGACTTAATGTGGCTGTGGGCCTGCTAATCAGACCCACAGCCTGCTGTTCTCTCTCTAAATTCACAGACATGTACTATAGCTACATAACCAAATTGGTACTGGACACCTTGTCAGCCCCTATACAGTGTACCATAGGTGCCAAGGGCATAGGTGCATCCAAGGCCTACCAGGGGCTGCAGCATAGCTTTTGCCACCCCAGGCTGGTTCTTAAATTGACACAACTGGCTGATCACTCAGCTGGGGCAAGTTGGTGTAATCACCCCTTGCTTAGATATATTATACCTATATCTAAACCTATATCTGGACACATATAAACCTATAAGTCACTCATATGGCAGGCCTTATCAATCCTGGAGGCAGACTGCTTGGTTTTACGTGAGATGGTGCTCGAGCAGGAGCTGAGCCTGTCTGCAGCTGTCGGGAACAACTCCCTAAGCTGTTCCGGGATAATGCCATACCATATACTCTTAAGTGCATTATAATCCATCGCGGTTATGTGCTAACTTTGGTTTGGCTTTATCAAAACATGTTGTGTAAGGTGTCATACGATTTGGATTACTATCCCCTCGACAGTCCTGTTGACGGGGATAGCATTCCACCCTTCTAGAGGGAGAAGACATGTTACTTTACTAAAACGCGGTTAATCCTAACCAGAGCCTCAGCATCACAAAATGGATTTATTTTATTTATTTATTTTATTTTAGGAAATTTGTTAAGCGCACAAATACCCGAGGGTGTCTCAGCGCTGCTGCTGCCACCAACACAAGTCTGACCTCCTGCTGCTGACCAAAACTTGGCAGAGGAGGCCTGGACAGAGGGTTTCCTGTCGCAGGGAGGTGCTACACCTCCCCAGACAGGAGATAGTGTATTGGGGCAGGGTGGGTTGAAAGAAACTAGACAGTGCCTGGGGCGCACAAGGCTTCCCCTTGCATAATCCGGTTTAACCGGTTCTGGGGCACATCAGCCCCAGTCCCAGCGTGGCCCTGGACAAAGGGAAAGGGGTGTAACCACCCCCTTCCTGGGTCCCACCCATAGGAGGGACCTAGCAGGTAATCCAGCCCCCAAGATTGGTATAAGAATGGGAGCAGTGCCAACGCACTCAGATTATCCTGACTGAAACTTATGAAACAAAACTCTGGACCCTTCGACATCCTACTCGACGTAGAAGACTGAAGAATCTCCCTTGTGGTCAAGGAGTGACCACCCTGTGCAAACAGGCACCATCCAGCACCTCGACGTTTGCTTTGTTGCAGTTCCCACCGGAACTCGAGTGACAGAGATCGACAAGACTCAGCGTGCCTGCCTTCTAACAGCCCGATCCACAGTCCCTGCAGAGCTGAGACCCGCGGAGGCGACCTGAAGCGTGGGGCCCGCCATCTTGGAAAGACCACGAGGCGCTGACCGTGCAGCTCCCGAGGCACCCTCAAAGCTGTGCATTGGGGTTTAAGAAGCCCCAGCCCTGAGCCTCTTTTGCACCGAAGCTCACCCCTCTACACTCACCGAGTGCTGCATGGGGCCCTTCTGCTTCTTTTGGCTCAACGCGTTGGTCCAGTCGCTTGCCCGTTGGCTAGTGGCCCCAGTACCGATGAACCGTTGAATTTGACTCATGAGTCTGGCTGCTCCAGACTTGCCCTCGCTCCCCTGAAAAGGAGCACCTGCTCTGACCCTCCTGGTCCGAGTAAGAAGCGATCTTTGAATCCTGCGTGGGTTTCGCTTGCCAAGGTTTGTTTGCTCCAATCCGGAAGCCAATACGGCTGACAGCGGGAGCTTGCGTGGGACAGCTCGTGATCCACTCCTGGACATCCTCGGTGCCCCAGAGTCCACGTGGCAGCGGAGACAAGCTTCACAATATCGGCCTGATTGCGCCTGACATTGCCTGGTTCCTTCCTGGTTCCACCCTGGTCACTGCTGAGTGACCCAAACTCTGTCCCCTCTGCTTTCAGATCATCTATATCTTTGATCCACCCTTGGATCACACCGGACACTTCTCTTCTCGACGCCTGCAGCATCTTCATCCTCAGGCACCATCAACCTGCGCGACGAAACCCAACACTACTTCGCACCAGTGCACCCGCTTCCTGTGGGTGAGGTAACTCAGCAACGCCGGTGCTCCTGTACTGGTACACACCTCTAGTATATGTGTCTAAAGTTTCGTCCTTCTAGGTTAAGCGGAAGTCTCCTTTTACAGTAACTTTGTAACTTTTATGCACCATTGACTTTACATTGGTGCATGCCTGTGCTTTAAGCACTGCACCCGAATCCCGCGGGCTTTTCCCGACTTCAGCATTCCTAGTGCTGACTGCTCCCAGCGATTCCCCAGGCCCTAGGCCTGACCACTGTTTGATTAGTGATACTTATACCACTATTTTAGTATATGGTTTGAGTGGCCCCCGGGCCTCATCCATAATTGTGCAACTTGTATATGTTTAACTGTGCTTTTGTTTAAACGCTTGTGCTTCTAGACTCAAAAAGAGTATAGAGGATTATTCTAGTAATAAATACATATATTTTTATAATATATAACTTGTGTGGTGTCCTTTCATTTGATATTACAGGATTGTGATTGGGTAAAACAGCTCGCTTAACACGACCTCTTGAGTTAAGCCTTTAAGGCTGCTTGGTCTATGCTAACCTTAGGATAGCTTGTCTATAAGGTTGACTTACAACCAAACACCATAAGGGATTGTTTGGACTGATACAAGGTGCCCCCAGAATTGGAGACATCATATATCAGGCCAACTTCTCATACCGCCCCACACATAATTCCTGAACCTCTAAATTGCCCACCAACAGGCTAACAATTTGTTTTCAATCACTGACAACTGCTTCTCAGCACCAGTTAACAACTTTGAAGCATACCCATAGTTCTCCTTCCATCACCATCCTCTTGCCTGAGCACTGCACCCACATCAACATTGCTGGCACCGACTGTCAAGACCCACTGTAGATCAGGATCATAATGCTTCAGCACTTTAGCTGAAAATAGCGACCTTTCACCCACTCATCTTCCTCTTGACATTCCGCATCCCAAACAAAGTCAACTCCCTTTGTAAGCATGTGTGACAACGGTCTTAACTTGCTGGCAAAATCCTGAATAAATCTCGAACACAATTCAAAGAGCCCTAGGAAAGATTTCAGTCCAACTTTGTCTACACATGTCTTTTTTTCTGGATAATTTAGTCAACCATTCTTGTTTTTGGGGTAATACCATCACTTGAAACTAGATGCCCCACATATTCAAACTTATTGGTGAGGAAAACACACTCATCTCTCCTCAACACCACACCTCTCTCCTGGAACCTCTTGAAGACTTCATCCAGGATTACATAATGCGTTTGCCTATCTGGTCCAAAAATCATAATATTATTGTGGAAAACTGACAATCCTTCAATACCTTTCAGTATGTCTGCGATAGTATGTGGAAAGATTGAGGCCACTAAGGCAAGACCAAAATGTATGCAGCAATACTGAAAAGTACCAAAAGAGCAGGCAAACGCTGTCAGATGTCTTGATTCCAATTCCAGCTCAATCCGGTGGTAACCCGAAGCTAAGTCAAGTTTTGTGAACAGTTTTGCTCCTTTTAAGCTAGCTAACAGTTTGTTAATATTGGGTAAATGATGCAAATCCATTCAAACATCTTTATTTAAGCAGCACAAGTCTACACAAATTCCCAGTTTCCCATTTTGCTTGCGAACCATCACTAATGGAGACAACCACAGTGCTGAATCAACTGGTTCAATAATCCTAGTTCTCACTAAAGTTACAACTCCTTTTCAAAGTCTTTCCATATACTAAAAGGTACATTTCAGAGTTTGTGTTTAACTGGTTGTGCCCCTTCCTTCACTATTATCTTATGGGTGTACCCCCGAATTTTTCCTAATTCTTCTGAGAATACAAGGGGATATTTATTCATAAATTCTACCAATCCTACATAATCCCTCACAACCAATACTTTCCCCTGGTTCCAAACAGACCCTGGTGCAACCATCCTAAAATATTCAAATCTTTGTGAGCAACATAAACCTTCTCAGCTATTTTACGTCCCTTGAATTTCAGAATATCCTCGATGTAACCACATACATTTATATCACGGCCTTCAGAAGACACTGCCTTGCGATCTGGTGGTAAAACCTGCCTAGTGGGCCATACATCATTAAATCACTTTTGAGTGATCATAGTGATCCATGCCCCTGAATCTACCAACAGCTTCAACTTTTCTTCACACACTATAATTTCAACATACAGATCAACGCACAATTCAGGCCTCCCCACCTTTATCTCATCGCTTTTGTACCACCAAGTCCATATCCTTTAGAACTTTGGTTAGACACATTTCATCTTCATTTTGAATGTCACTATTCAACACACATTTGACAGTTGACTGTTGTTTACTCTTCAACGATTGTGCAACAGACAGGGGCATTTTGCAAAAGTATGTCAATCTACAGGTGACAAATTTTGCTGGGCACTTTTCCCCTTTCACACATGTGCAATACCCACACCGGAAACAAATATTCTGTTGTAACAAAAATTACTTAGATCTGTCACCATATGTTGCTAGTAATTTTTCTCCTGGCCCAGTGTCTCTCATATTTTTTCAACTCTTCACTTTGATAGCTGCCACAGAATCATTATTTTTCCCTACTAATTCTTTTGCTGCTATTAGAGATGTTTCCACAAACTTTGCTACCTTGATCGTCTCATCCAATGTAGTGTTTCCCATGGACAATAAAACAAAGAAATTCCTTTCTGTGTTATTCAATCTAGTTTTGACATATCAGCCTACATTAAAGAAATTTTGACCTTCTGACCACTATAGGGACACCATTCGTTATGGATACACAGACAGTTTAGAGTAATAGTTTTACTCAAGACTTTTTATTCTGAAAAATAATTCTTTAGTTAAAAATTGATTAGTACACACTTCATAAAACTTAATACATTTGAATACTCAGCTATAGGTTTGTTTTAACAATTTTTGTTTAAACAGCATTTCATTATCATACAAATCTCTGAGTAACCACTCAGTGTGGAGTTAAAAACAAAGAATATACAGTTTACAAAAATTTCATAAAATTAGGTCCATATGTCGACGCGTTTCGGTGCTTTATTCGTTATTGTGTAAACACCTTCCTCAGGACAGAACTTTTAAAAACAAGACTTCTTCATTCTAAAAAATGAATACATAAAATGAGTATTAATAATCCCTGCTTGAGAAAAATTAACTATCTATTCATACAATTTACTAGTCTGTGTATCGCAAGTCTATGATAGTCATATATATTTCTTACATGAATAGCTTAACTTTGAATTCTTTTTATGTACTGGTGGACCTTTCAGTTATTGTCTTGGTCCTCCTCGTGAGATTTTTTTCTGAATTCTGTACGCAAGTCCTCTGCTATTGGGAACATAGTTTCAGTATTAATATCTGTGTTAAGTCATTATCTAATTATTGACTCTATGCTCACAAAGTGTAAATCACTTACTTCACACTTTGCGAGCATAAAGTCAATAGAGTCAATTCAATAAGTCAATAATTAGATAATGACTTAACACAGAGATTAATACTGAAACTATGTTCCCAATAGCAGAGGACTTGCGTGTTTGGGCTGGACTGTTCCCATGAGGCACAGGGTCAGACTGATTTGCATATAGCCATGTCTGAACTGGGGTGGCAGAGTGGGCTAAAGAACGGTGATGGATCTAACCCAGATCTTTTGACTGGGTGTGAATGTTTGATTGGTTCAGATGCTCCGTCCATCACCACCCCCTTTGTTACCGCTTTTGGCCGCTATAAGTGTGGCAGGGTATCCTCAGACGTGAGTCCCTTGCTCACTTTGCCACTGGATTCAAGCAAGCCGGGCTGAAGACGGCTGGAATACCAGAAACCGGTCCTCGGAAGCTTGTTTCCGGTCCAGGGAAGGCATGGCTTGGCAATTCGGGCTAGACTGTTCCCATGAGGCACAGGGTCAGACTGATTTGCATATAGCCATGTCTGAACTGGGGTGGCAGAGTGGGCTAAAGAACGGTGATGGATCAAACCCAGATCTTTTGACTGGGTGTGAGTGTTTGATTGGTTCAGATGCTTCGTCCAAACCACCCCCTTCTGTACCGCACGAAAGTACCACAGCATATTCTTTACAGCCCCTGCTCTTTTTTGCGGTAGATATTGTGAGCGCTCGTGTCTCCCATCTGTTGTTAGATTAGGAAGTAACACAGATGCTTTCCCCGCACTGGAATTGGCGGTACATTGCTTCTCTGTGCTCAACAGAATTATAACCGAAAAGCATAGAGTGCTCTATATGGGCAACTGAATAAAATAAAAGAAGGCACTGGCAGCAGTTTGGGAATATTCGTTTTTTGACGCACACTACAAAATGAGCACAATTGCCAGGTTAGGCTCCATTTGTATAGAGTCCGTCATTCTGAGAGCTCTCTTGGTGCTTTTATTTGGCAAGTCTGATATTTTGCGGAGTTAATTTGCATTATTTGACCTAAAATGTTTCTACATACTAAAGTATCGTTCTGTTGCCATTCAGATTGGGCATCTCCGTTGGGAACGGTCAATATACATTCATGTAATACCTCATTCATCATAAATTCTGTAGACTTGAAGTATTTTTAACTTTTCGTATTAAATGGCCATGTACGAACATTCAGTTGATGTGACTTGTATTTGCACCGTTAATATTTTATAGATGCACAAGATGTGCTTTTCCGCCATCTAGTGGTTTCAATTAAACCTCGTGTATTTTCTAATTGGTTTTATGTTGCCTTTGAGTATGTGTCTCCTCTGACTCCCTCATTTACATATAAAAGACAACACGCATGCCTTCTTCCTTCTAAGCACGTGGGAAACAATACTTACATACTTAACTATGGCTTGATCTGCTATTATACTCTGCGTGACCTGCCTTCTCCTCCTCTACACGCCTCCCCTATTGCATGCCTGTCATCTGCATAGTTCAGATCACTGCCTTAGCGTCGCCATGGAAACAGAATGCAACAGCAGAGCGGCCCAGGCGCGCGCAGCCAGTCCCGCGATCACTGCTGACGTGTCCTGTTGTGAGGAGGTGACTGCCCTAGGGATTGTGATCTGGGGCCTACACTCCGGGGCATCTGGGATTAGCTAGGCCTGACACGTGGCCCTATAAATAACAGAGTCGGACACTGGGAATAACTTGGTTGCTCGGTCTGCGCGCTTCTGAATACGTGCGTGCGTGCGAGACCTCTTTATATTATAGGGAGTCACATGACTTCAACGCTGGACGCTCCGGGCGTCAGGGGCGTGCCCCCAGGAACATAACATTCCTCCTAAAACAAGGAAAAACCAAACATAGCAAAAACCCAACTCAAACGTCTTCATCAGTCTCGTATAACATTTATCTGGAGATGCTTTCGGCGTTACCATGTGGTGGCACCCTTACAAACACTGCTTCTACACAAATAGTTATTAGGAACGGTCTTACGTGAAATAGTCGCGGAGACGGCAGGAGGGGGTGGGGTTATTTCTCAGCCGGTGCTGCAACCCCCTTTGACTCAGCATTTCCGCTCTGGCACCTGAGGCAGGACCTGGCGCCTCTCTGTCGGCCCCCTCCGGATCTGGTGCCTCCTCGAGGGCCTCAGCGTCTCCTCCCACCTCTTCACTCGCTGCTCTCAGATCGCTACTCGGAATGACCTCGTGATTGGGTGTTGATTCAACTCCGGATGTGTTAGTTGCAGTTTCAGTTTTGTCAGCACTCCGCAGAGGGCCAGATTCGGTGGTTGCTGAATGGAAATGTTTGAAGTGGGATACATTGCCGGTTACTGTCTCTCGTCCTCGGATCACAGTGAGACGGGTGCCTTTCACTCCAATCACTCGCCACGGTGCTTTTTCGTAGGTGAGCCTGAACTTGCCACTGGTTGTTCGGTTGCGAAGAAGCACCACATCTCCTTGGTTAAATCGGGGTATCGCCGCTCTTCTTTTCTGGCTGATCTTGGCGAACGTGGCTTTTCTTTTCCTTGCAATGACCTCCTCATTCGCCACCTCAGGCAACCATTGGGGATGATGAGGAATGGAGTCAGTCACCACTCGCCCTAGGAGGAGATGGGCCGGGGCCACCCCCGTGGTGGAGTGCGGGGTCTGGCGGTAACTTCGGAGGAACGTGAAGATGGCCATCTCCACTGACTGTCCTTTATCATGGGCGATGCGGATGACCTTGTTCAGGGTCCTCATGAACCTCTCAGCTTCTCCATTGGCTTGGGGCCACCTGGGTGTTATGCGTCGGTGACGTGTTCCAAGAGAGGACAGATATGCAGCCAGATCCTGCCCTTGCAATGGGGGTCCATTGTCCGTTCGGAGCTCCCTCATGGCTCCGTGAGTGGCGACAATTTTCTCCATTTTTGGTATTACACACTCTGCACTTGTGCTCTCCACGATCTCTACTTCCGGGTACTTTGAGTGGTCGTCTATCATCACCAGTGTGTGTCTTCCATCCGGGAGACTGCCAAAGTCCATGCTGACCCGCTCCCACGGCCTCTGGGGTCGGGGCTCCACTATGATGGGGGCCTCCCGGGGAACGTCCCCCGTAACTTGGCAGGCAGAGCACGACCTTACCATGTTCTCCACCATGTCGTCCATGAGGGGGAACCATACCTTGGTTCGCAGCCGGGCTTTGGTCTTGACCATCCCCTGGTGACCCACGTGTGCTAGTTGTATTACCTGACCCGTGAGGGCCGAGGGTATCACTAGGCGATGCCCTCGAAGCAGACATCCCGCATCGTCCTCATTGAGCTCTTCCCTGACATGGTACAGGCTCTCCATGATCCTCTGAGCCTCTGGGGTGAGCGCCTTCCAACTCTCTTTGGCTTTGTGCCAATTCGCTGTTCGAAGGATTTCTTTAGCTCTCTGTATGCAGGCATCTTGTGCTGTGGCACTCACAACATCCTCGAGAGATATGGGGCACGGGCAGGATCGCGCAACTACCCACTTTACATACGCTTCCGTCTCTTCCGCTTCATCCATTTCCTCTGGAGTAGCTGGCCTGGGATGGCGCGAGAGATAGTCTGCCGGGTTTTTCGCTCCAGGTTGATACTCGATGTTGCAGTTATATTCCTGCAGTTGTAATAGCCACTTCTCAATTCGCTGGGGCGGCTTCAATGAAGTCCCTGAAAACAGAGCCACAAGTGGTTTGTGGTCAGTTACCACTGTGAATGGCTTGCCATAGACATATAAGTGAAAGTGTCGGCACCCCCAATGTATGGCAATTGCTTCCTTCTCAATTTGTGAGTATCTCTGTTCTGTATCCGTGAGAGATCGACTGGCAAAGGTGACTGGGGTCCAGTCTATTTCATCCCTCGACCTCTGCATCAGCACAGCGCCCAACCCTGCGGGTCCGGCATCCACTGCAATGAGTGTAGCATTTCCGGGGTCAAAAAACGCCAGCGTGGCGTCGCTGGAGAGGGAGGCCTTGATGTCTTGGAAGGCTTTCTCCTGCTCCGGTCCCCAGGTCCACGGGCTGGAGTCCTTTGTGAGCTCACGCAGGTGGAGAGTCAGGTTGGCCAGGTCTTTGATGAAACGACCGCAGTAGTTCACCATACCAAGGAAGCTCCTGACTTCTGTGACTGCCGTAGGTGGTGGCGCGTCCTTGACGTCTTTTACTTTGTCAGGGTCTGGATGGATACCATCGGCTGAGAAGACGTATCCGAAAAACCCTATTTTTGTTCGCAGGAATTCACACTTGTCCTGATGAAGTGTGAGCCCAGCACTTCGGAGCTTGCGAAACACTTGCACCAGCCGGTGGTTGTGCTCTGTGATGGTGCGAGCATGAACCATTATGTCATCGCTGACATTTATCACCCCAGGTATGTCAGCAATCAGTTCCTGAATGACGTTTTGAAACACTTCTGCCGCACTGGAGACCCCAAAACTGAGTCTGGTGTACCTGCGAAGCCCAATGTGTGTAGAAAAGGTGGTGATGTTTCTAGATTCTTTGTCTAGCACCAGCTGATGGTATCCCGCTCGGAGATCTAACTTTGAGAACCAGCAGGCCCCGGCCATTTCCCCAATCAGGTCATCAATCGTAGGGGTGATGTGGCGCTCCCGCTTGATGGCGGCATTGGGGAGGCGCATATCCACGCAGATCCGAACCGCCCCAGGCTGTTTCGGTTTCCGTGTGACTACAATGGGCGAGACCCAGGGGGTGGGGCCTGAGACCTTCTCGATGATTCTGGCCGCTTCCAGTTTGTGTAGTTCTTCTTCCACCAGCAGCCGAAGATGGAAGGCAATGCGACGGTGTCGCAAAGCTACTGGCTGCACAGTGGGGTCTATGTGTAAATGTATCTCACGCCCTTTGAAACACCCAATGCCCTCGAACAGGTCCGGAAAGTCCCTGAGTAATTGTTGCACAGATTCTTCATGGACTCCGAAAGCAAATGTAACCACTCCCAGGTCCTCGGCTGTTCTGCAGCTCAATAGCATGCCTTGTCCTTCTTACGACACGAAGATATTTGCTCTTGTGACTTTGTCTCCATGGCGGACTGCCGCTCGAAACTTACCCCTGATTCGGAGTGGAATGTCTTGTCCATAGGCGAAGACAGTGATGGGAGTGGGGCTGAGGATAGGAGGCGTGGACATGTTTCTATAGAGGGAAGCGCTCATGAGATTTATAGACGCTCCCGTGTCCACTACCGGCATGATCTCCTGGTCCGCTACTTGTATAGAGCACTGAGGCAGAGTTCTGGTGCGCCGAGTGGCGGTGCCGATCATGTGCACTTTGTGCACGGACCGCTCCTCCTCTTCGTCGTCATCCATGTCGCTATTGCTTGGTTCACCTTCCATGATGGTCTGTACGGCTTGACGGGGTTTGCGGAACCTCTTCGATCGGCACACCTTCTCAAAATGGTTCATTTTACCACATCCAGAACATCGTTTGCCCCGTGCTGGGCATTCTGGTGCCGGGTGGCGCGGACCTCCGCAGTATCCACATGATTGTCCGGATGCCCCACCTTGGGTGGGTGCTGTTCTTTTGTGCCACTTGGAGGGTGACTGGACCTGTATCTTGTTAACCGGCTCCATCTTCACCGTAGCTTGCAGTGCGGCTTCCATGTGTGCCGCTCTGGCTTTGGAGAGCTCCTTCGTGCGGCCAAGTGTGAGGATATCGGCCAATGGCTTCCCCGACTCTTCTAGTATCCTCTCTCTTAGTTTGGCTGAGGCACAACCCTGGATGATCTGTCTCCTGATTTCCTCCGTTATATCTTGGAACCCACACGTTAGTGCCAGTTTCTTTAGTCTGGTGTGGTATGCATCCAGGGACTCTTCCGGTAGTTGCCGTGCTTGTCGGAAGACAAAACGTTCGTAATCCTGGTCAGGCTGTGGCAGGCACCTCAGCGAGGGTGTGAGAGCGCGTGCGACCGGCGCTATCGCCACGAGCGGGACAGGTCCGTTGCGGGATGGGCAGGTGCCACGTCCACTCGAACTGCCAGCCGACACTAGGCGCCTCCCTGATCGCCGTGCTAGGCGGGCCGAAGCGCGCTTCACGCACGTGCCACTGGGCCCGGTGCGGCGCCGGACGGGGATGCCTTGTGGGAGAAGTTCGGCACACGGCCACTCGTGCCACGATGCGCTGCAGGTCGACACTGGGCGGCACGGCTCACCTGCAAATTCCCAAGGGCGGCAGTTTTCTTCTCTCCAGGCGCTGAGTGCGGGGGCGTGTGAGACAGCAAGGCACAAGCACCGCGAGCCACAGGCAAGGCTCGCAGCCGCCTCACAAGAAAATGGGCACACACACACCCTGAGCGGGGAGTCGACAACCACCCTCGTCGCCAATTGTTGTGTCCTGTTGTGAGGAGGTGACTGCCCTAGGGATTGTGATCTGGGGCCTACACTGAAAAACGTGCTGCCCCAGTGTTATTCCATATATTTGAGTTTGCCACACTCACTGCATAATGGCATCTTCTGCATAACCTATTTCTATCTCCAGCGGATAAAAAGTGAGAAAATTGCTCTGCATGGTGTGAGGTGATCAGTGCTGCAACACTTTACCACCAAAGATAACTGGTCACCCTCGGTTGTTGTTTGCAGCCATCAGACATACCTGTTGCATTGTTCGCCCCGTGTAATTTAGTCAACCTACCTTATTAATTTGACACTCCACTGTTAATATTTCCAGGGGGCTTGCTTACCTTTCAGAAAGCTTTGTGACCAAGCGAGACCCAGAGTAGCATAGCGCCAAAATTCACCTTATAGCGTCACTCTCTGCGCTAAAGTAAGTGCCCATAACATAACAATGTTAAAAATAAAACTGCAAGTCCCACAATGCCTAGTGCGAATGACTTAAAAGCCATGAAGGGCTTGTTTCATTCACGAGTCAGGCAACTCGGTAGAGCGCTTTAGGAACTCACGGTGTGTACCTCTGCTGGGGAATCGGATGGAGCTGCAGAAAACCAACAAAGTAAATGCTTTGCTTCGTTTTCACTGCTGGCTGCATTTTATAGACCATACTAGGTCTGTCGTTGGCTGGCAGCCCTTTGGCTTTTCAGGGCCTGTTCATGTTTTGTCGTTGCTTTAAACTGTTATTACAGGGAAACTGCTCGCCACTTAAAAAATATAACAAGCATTGGCATAGCCAATAGGTTTCGCCTTTGGGACCCTATAAGTTTTTCGCCATGCAACAGTTGATGTTGTTACACCAAGGATATTGTGCTGCATAAATAAATACTTATAAGGTCCAAAAAGCGAGACCTTTTGGCTATGCCAATGCTTGTTCCACATGGAGCCGACAGCCGATCTTCATACTGGAAGAGATGGACAATCCAGGTCTTTCTCCCATGAAAGAATTAACTTTGTCAAATACACACCTTGTCCCTCCAAATCGAGCATTCTCCATCACTCCAGAAGTAGATGGCCTCCGTGGTAGGGTTCGTGTTGATGGCTCACACAATCGTCACCAAAAACAATGTGATAATTGAAAATGCAGTGAGAGGTACGTGTCCATGTAAAATATGTTTATTCCATTAACAGTGAGCCACCAGAGAATCGTCCAGGCCGGAATCCCAGCATCAACTGCCATTTACAAGATTCTCGCTGTGAGCCTGGAATCCGGTGTGGCTGGATCCCATGCTCAACTCCATCAATGCAACTAAAGTACTGCACTCTCTTTAATAAATTTGGCCCTACGTGGCTGATTAACATTGACCTAGATTCCTTAAACTTCTCTACCCCCTAATCACTCGAAATATTCAGCAAAAACATATAAGCTTTTAAGAAAGTTCATTGACACACTCATTAAAGACCAAAGCCACTGTGCATGAAAGGGACATTTAAAAACGAACTCACTTTCCTACTCACGTAAAACAGTTCTATACGTGGAAATGCTTTCTAAGGACTCCCATATTCTCAACAGTCCCTACATGAGAAAGCTGGTTATCTCTTCTGCCTTGCTCAATGGGAACATTTGAGTCTCTGTATTCAATAATGGCAGGATTACCATTAAAGCAATCAATGCAAACCTAGAAAAACGTTATCTTCATTTACACAACGTTCTTCATTTCTATGTCAAAGCTTATTGTTTGATCTCTAAGTCGGATACCCTCTATTTCATTTTCTTCTCCATTAAATTTGCTTTCCGCTATCTCCATCCCTCCAGTAGATGTAAGATGATGTGAGTTTCCACCTTCTCCTTCAGAGAGTGGTCACATAGGCCATTCATTGTTTTGTGTCATGCCCATACATCCCTTCATTGAACTCAAGCTCCTTCCTCATGCTAAGTTCTTCTATCGCTCTAACCCTAAGTCCACTCAATGAGGAGTTTACAGTTGAATAGAAGGAGCATTACTAAAGGTAAGTAACTTGTTCTTCTGATGATACTTCTACCACAGATTACTCACCCTACAATCATACCAAAGCTGTACCTCCCTAGGATGGAGGGTCTTGGCATGGCCTCAGACCAAAAAGTCTTGTAGGATCAAATGGGTAAAATACACTTCCGCCAGAACTGTCTGATACTGCTGTATTGTTTTGTCAACATTTGCACTGATGCCCATGTCACATCCTGGTAGATGTCAAGCACAGGCATTCTGTGTCAAAACACAGTGGGAGCAGCCTTCGCGCCCTGGTGGAATGGGCTCTCAAATCTTCTAGAAGATGCTTCTTGGGAGTGAATAGCATGTCTTAATTAAAGGACTATCCACCTTAATAGAGTGCTCCTCTGCAGAGCCTTTCCTTCCATCGTACCAGAGAACCCCGCAAAACATTGATCGTCCACTCAATGGTCCTTAGTATGATCAATCTAAACGATAGAAAGCCTTTTAGTGTCCTGCTACTCCTTTTCAGAGGGGGGAGCAAAGAACTCAGGCAGTGTTGGATTTTCCAACGTGAAAGGGAATCATGACTTTTGGCAAGATTAGGGCTCGAGTTCTCAGCACCAACTTAACGGTTTGGAAGGAGACTGGCAGCAAGGGTGACATCCAGCCTGTCAAACACAGTCAGTCGCTGTCACTCATCTCAATGGAGGTGTAAATAGAGCAGATTCAGGTGGAGAATCCTGCCCTGTTGCTGAGACAGATAGTCCTTGTGAAGCAGTGCCCGATCAGAGAACAGATGCTCATATCTAGAAGGTCCTGTTACCACACTCTCCTGGCCCAATCTGGAGCCACAAGAATGCCTTGAGCTGGTCGTTCTTGATCATTTTTAAAACTCAGGGCAGGAGAGGCAGGGGCAGGAAGGTGCACTGGAGTCCATTTTCCATTCCATCCAGAATGTATCTCCATACCAGTATTCTTCTAAAAGCTTCAGAGCACAAACGTTTAGACACTGTGTGTTCTTGACAGTGGGAAAAGATATGCCCTACCTCAGTATGTAGGCACCACATGCGATCTGTCAGACAGCACTTGGTTAGTTCATCTTTTCTCTCATTCCTGGATACTGCCAAGTAGTTTGCAAACAGGAAAATGTCCCCTGACTCAGGACCCAGGACAACATGCCATCCTGTTTGTTCCTGTGGCACACAGCAGTGGTGTTATCTTTGAAAATCTTCACCAACCTTCCTTTGATGGACTGCAGGAAGGCCTTCAATGCCACACTAATGACCCACAGCTCCAGCAGAAGACCAGAGTCCCGTTTTCTCCACCTCTCTCACATGACCTCCGCAGGCTAGCATGGATGTGTGCATCAGCACCATCCGTTCTGAGTCTAAAAGGTAGAGGGATTTGTCACTGGACCATTTGTATTTGAGCCGCAACCGCAGCATATCTCAAACCATCTCTTCAGAGACCTGAACTGTATCTATCAGATTTCCTTGATTCTGGCCCCATTGGTACTTCATTTTCCATTGTAGAGCCCACATATGCCACTTGGAAAAACAAACAAGGATGCAGGAGGCCAAGAAACCTCACAGTAGTTCTCGCTGTGATCCAGGATCAAATATGAAACATTGTGATCATTACCCTAATATTCTGTACTCATCACAGTAGAGGGAAGGCCCTGAACTCCACTGTGTTCAAGTTTACGCCAATGAATGGAAGTGTCTGTGAAGGAGTCAGGTGGGAATTCGACTTGTGAAACCCCAACAATGTGGAGAGGATTACTGTCGTCCAGAGGTGGTCCACTACTGACTACAAAGAGACCACCTTTAACAGTCAGTCATTGATGCACAGGAATCCTCGTATCCCTGACCTCTGAAGATGGGCAGTGACTACCACAATTCCTATTGGAAACACGAGTGGAACTTGTGAGTACAGCAAACTGAAAATACTCCCAGCCTACTTTGAACTCCAAATAATGCCTGTGGGACTGTTAGACAGCTGTATGAAAATACACATCCTACAGGCTCAAGGACACCATCCAGGTCCAAAGCAGAGAAGATCTGGGCCAGTGTGAGTAGTTTGACTTTGTCCTTCCACGGGAAGGCTTTCAGAAGCTGAAGGTCAAGAATAGACCTGAAGGCCCCATCCTTTTCGGAATGAGGAAAAATCAAGAGTAACAATCTACTCCTCTTTACGGGTCCAGAACCTTTTCAATGTCACATTTGGAGAGCAACAGCCATACCTCATGTAACAAGATGGTCAGGTGCTTGTCCGAAATCCACTCTGGTGTGGGAGGAGTAGTGGGCTGGGCAGAAGGAAATGGTATAGCATAGCCATTTTAAATGGTCTGTAAACCCCATCTTTAGAATCTGATCCATCGTTAACTTGGAAGGAAATGTTGAATCCTGTCCCCCCTCACTGGTTGGGAATGTTCCACCAAGGATAAACTAGAGTGGTTTGGTGGTTATTGGAGCAGGAGAAGAGGGATTGAACCTGCCAGACACGCGTCCACAGTCTCAAAAGGGCTAGGGTGCATGGTGCACGTGTTGGGAAAGCTGTCTCTGTCAACAATCCACCCCTTTGGAATAACTGCTGTACTTCCTGAACTGATGCTGAAACTTGGGGAAAACAGTCCCACTGAGCACGACATATCTCTACTGTTCTAAAGGCACTCCTACGCAGAATCTGCCTTTTTGCCAAGGAGGCGGGGCTCAACAAACAACAGATCCAGAAGAAAGTCCTGAACATTGCCGGTGAAACCTGTGGAACTAATACACCTATGTCTATGAAGTCTATGAAGTACAACGCCAGGCCTGGCAGATCTGCATTGGCTGCCGATAGCCCAGAGGGCAGCTTTTAAAACCGGCTGCATTATCTTCAGGGCACTACAAGGTAAGGGCCCCAAATTTATCATCAACTTGCTTGCCAGATATGTCCCCTCTCGCAACCTTCGTTCCAGTCACAAAAGCCTGCTCACGGTGCCTGTTGTTAGGAAACAACGTCAGGGCGGCAGCTCTTTTCACTTTCTTGCTGCCTCCCTTTGGAACTCCCTGCCAGCTTCTTTAACCCCTTCGCTGCTGGGCCTTTTCCCCTCCTGTGCTGAGCCCTTTTTTGGCTATTTGGGGTAGTGCGCGCTTAGGCCCCTGTAACTTTTTGACCACATAAGCTATCCACGCCAAATTTGCGTCCTTTTCTTCCAACATCATGTGGATTCCAAAGGCGCCCAGGGTTTGTGGATTCCCTTGGAGGGGTCCTAGAAATTAACCAAAATATAGTGATTTTTTTGTTTTTTTCAGAAAAATGGGAAAAACGGGCTGCAAATGAAAGCCTCTGGGTTTTTCCCTGAAAATGGTATAAAAAAAGGGTTTGTGGGGCTGAAATCTCCGTTTTCTCAGCTTTCAGGGAATGACAGTCTTTTGTCAGGGAACCAACATTTTTCACACAGTTTTGGCATTTTTCTGGGACATAGCCTATTTTTGCTATTTTTAGAGCTTTCCACCTCCTTCCAATTAATGGTAGAAAAGAGTTTGAAAGCAATAATGGATCCTAGAAAACTGTACATTTTCGGAAAGTAAACAAAATTCTGAATTCAGAAAGGGGTCATTTGTCTAAATCCATGAAGGATTCTTTATCGAAAGTAACAGTTAAATCTTGGAATAATAGAAAATTTGTTGAAAAAAACAGCCTTTTGTCTCAACGTTTTCACCTATAACTTTTTCTAATCTTGGCAGCTCTTGGAAAGCAATATACTGTTACATCCGTTAGACCTTCCTGGTTGTGGGGATATATAGGAGTTGTAGTTTCACCAAGAACCCAACGAACCCAGATCCAAAAACTGAGCAGCAACTTGCAATGTTTTTTTTTCTTTTACTGGGTATAGAGCACTTTGTCTTAGAAAATGTATACATGGAAAAATCTGTATGAAAGACACCTATGTATTTCTGATTTGGGTACAAAATATAGAGTTCAGAAACAGTATATAATTGCACATTTTCAAAATTGGGAATACCCATACTAGCTTGAGAATTATTGGTCATTTTTCAAAAACATTTTTTTTTTACACAATGTCTGTCATTGAAAGGGAGAAATGCTAGAAAGCTCATTAGGTAATAACAGTTGATTTACAAATCTGAATTACCCGAAGTCTCCCGATAAAAACGGTACCTTACTTGTGTGGGTCGGCCTTGTGCCTGCGATAGGAAACGGCGCAAAATGCAACGTGGTCACACCTCAATTTTGCAGTTACAAATTGACCCTTTTATGGCAAAGTGCCTACCTGTAGTTTTTGCACCCTAGCTCTGCCGGCACCTAGGGAAACCTAGCAAACCTATACATTTTTGGAAAGTAGACACCCTGGGGAATTCAGGATGGGGTGACTCGACTGCCTACCACCAGGCTTTGTTACCCAGAATCCCTTGCAAAGCTAAAATTATGACAAAAAAAACACATTTTCCTCACATTTCTGTGGTGGAAAGTGCTGGAATCTGCGTGGATCAACAAACTTCCACCCACCCAGCGTTCCCCCAGGTCTCCCGAGAAAAATGGTACCTCACTTGCGTGGGTAGGCATAGTGGCTGCAACACGAAACAGCGCAAAACGCAACGCGGTTGCACCTCAATTTCCCAGTGAAATCTTGTGCTATTTGGACAAAGAGACTACCTTTTGTTTTTGAGTCCTAGCTCTGCCAGCACATAGGGAAACCTAGCAAACCTATACATTTTTGAAAACTAGACACCCAGGGGAATTCAGGATGGGGTGACTCGTCTGCCTACCCCCAGGTTTTGTTACCCAGAATCCCTTGCAAAGCTAAAATTATGACAAAAAAACACATTTTCCTCACATTTCTGTGGTGGAAAGTGCTGGAATCTGCGTGGATCAACAAACTTCCACCCACCCAGCGTTCCCCCAGGTCTCCCGAGAAAAATGGTACCTCACTTGCGTGGGTAGGCATAGTGGCTGCGACACGAAACAGCTCAAAATGCAACGTGGTTGCACTTCAATTTCCCAGTGAAATCTTGTGCTATTTGGACAAAGAGACTACCTTTTGTTTTTGAGTCCTAGCTCTGCCAGCACATAGGGAAACCTAGCAAACCTATACATTTTTGAAAACTAGACACCCAGGGGAATTCAGGATGGGGTGACTCGTCTGCCTACCCCCAGGTTTTGTTACCCAGAATCCCTTGCAAAGCTAAAATTATGACAAAAAAAACACATTTTCCTCACATTTCTGTGGTGGAAAGTTCTGGAATCTGCGTGGATTAACAAATTTCCACCCACCCAGCGTTCCCCCAGGTCTCCCAAGAAAAATGGTACCTCACTTGCGTGGGTAGGCATAGTGGCTGTGACACGAAACAGCTCAAAACGCAACGTGGTTGCACTTCAATTTCCCAGTGAAATCTTGTGCTATTTGGACAAAGAGACTACCTTTTGTTTTTGCGTCCTAGCTCTGCCAGCACATAGGGAAACCTAGCAAACCTATACATTTTTGAAAACTAGACACCCAGGGAAATTCAGGATGGGGTGACTCGTCTGCCTACCCCCAGGTTTTGTTACCCAGAATCCCTTGCAAAGCTAAAATTATGACAAAAAAAACACATTTTCCTCACATTTCTGTGGTGGAAAGTGCTGGAATCTGCATGGATCAACAAACTTCCACCCACCCAGCGTTCCCCCAGGTCTCCCGAGAAAAATGGTACCTCACTTGCGTGGGTAGGCATAGTGGCTGCGACACGAAACAGCTCAAAATGCAACATGGTTGCACTTCAATTTCCCAGTGAAATCTTGTGCTATTTGGACAAAGAGACTACCTTTTGTTTTTGAGTCCTAGCTCTGCCAGCACATAGGGAAACCTAGCAAACCTATACATTTTTGAAAACTAGACACCCAGGGGAATTCAGGATGGGGTGACTCGTCTGCCTACCCCCAGGTTTTGTTACCCAGAATCCCTTGCAAAGCTAAAATTATGACAAAAAAACACATTTTCCTCACATTTCTGTGGTGGAAAGTTCTGGAATCTGCGTGGATTAACAAATTTCCACCCACCCAGCGTTCCCCCAGGTCTCCTGAGAAAAATGATACCTCACTTGCGTGGGTAGGCATAGTGGCTGCAACACGAAACAGCGCAAAACGCAACGCGGTTGCACCTCAATTTCCCAGTGAAATCTTGTGCTATTTGGACAAAGAGACTACCTTTTGTTTTTGAGTCCTAGCTCTGCCAGCACATAGGGAAACCTAGCAAACCTATACATTTTTCAAAACTAGACACCCAGGGGAATTCAGGATGGGGTGACTCGTCTGCCTACCCCCAGGTTTTGTTACCCAGAATCCCTTGCAAAGCTAAAATTATGACAAAAAAAACACATTTTCCTCACATTTCTGTGGTGGAAAGTGCTGGAATCTGCGTGGATCAACAAACTTCCACCCACCCAGCGTTCCCCCAGGTCTCCTGAGAAAAATGGTACCTCACTTGCGTGGGTAGGCATAGTGGCTGCGACACGAAACAGCTCAAAATGCAACGTGGTTGCACTTCAATTTCCCAGTGAAATCTTGTGCTATTTGGACAAAGAGACTACCTTTTGTTTTTGAGTCCTAGCTCTGCCAGCACATAGGGAAACCTAGCAAACCTATACATTTTTGAAAACTAGACACCCAGGGGAATTCAGGATGGGGTGACTCGTCTGCCTACCCCCAGGTTTTGTTACCCAGAATCCCTTGCAAAGCTAAAATTATGACAAAAAAACACATTTTCCTCACATTTCTGTGGTGGAAAGTTCTGGAATCTGCGTGGATTAACAAATTTCCACCCACCCAGCGTTCCCCCAGGTCTCCCGAGAAAAATGGTACCTCACTTGCGTGGGTAGGCATAGTGGCTGCGACACGAAACAGCTCAAAACGCAACGTGGTTGCACTTCAATTTCCCAATGAAATCTTGTGCTATTTGGACAAAGAGACTACCTTTTGTTTTTGCGTCCTAGCTCTGCCAGCACATAGGGAAACCTAGCAAACCTATACATTTTTGAAAACTAGACACCCAGGGGAATTCAGGATGGGGTGACTCGTCTGCCTACCCCCAGGTTTTGTTACCCAGAATCCCTTGCAAAGCTAAAATTATGACAAAAAAAACACATTTTCCTCACATTTCTGTGGTGGAAAGTTCCGGAATCTGCGTGGATCAACAAATTTCCACCCACCCAGCGTTCCCCCAGGTCTCCCGAGAAAAATGGTATCTCACTTGCGTGGGTAGGCATAGTGGCTGCGACAGGAAACAGCGCAAAACGCAACGTGGTCACAACTCAATTTTTCTGTGAAATTGTGGCCTTTTTGGGCAAAGAGACTATCTTTTGTTTTTGAACCCTAGCTCTGCCGGCACCCAGGGAAACCTAGCAAACCTATATATTTTTGAAAAGTAGACACCCAGGGAAATTCAGGATGGGGTGACTCGACTGCCTACCCCCAGGTTCTCTTACCCAGAATCCCTTGCAAAGCTAAGAAATTGGAAAAAAAAACGCATTTTCCTCACATTTTTGTGGTGGAAAGTTCCGGAATCTGCGTGGATCAACAAATTTCCACCCACCAAGCCTTCCCCCAGGTCTCCCGAGAAAAATGGTACCTCACTTGCCTGGGTAGGCATAGTGGCTGCGACAGGAAACAGTGCAAAACGCAACGTGGTCACAACTCAATTTTTCAGTGAAATTGTGGCCTTTTTGGGGCAAACAGACTACCTTTTGTTTTTGAACCCTAGCTCTGCCGGCACCCAGGGAAACCTAGCAAACCTATATATTTTTGAAAAGTAGACACCCAGGGGAATTCAGGATGGGGTGACTCGACTGCCTACCCCCAGGTTCTCTTACCCAGAATCCCTTGCAAAGCTAAGAAATTGGAAAAAAAAACGCATTTTCCTCACATTTCTGTGGTGGAAAGTTCCGGAATCTGCGTGGATCAACAAATTTCCACCCACCCAGCGTTCCCCCAGGTCTCCCGAGAAAAATGGTACCTCACTTGCCTGGGTAGGCATAGTGGCTGCGACAGGAAACAGTGCAAAACGCAACGTGGTCACAACTCAATTTTTCAGTGAAATTGTGGCCTTTTTGGGCAAACAGACTACCTTTTGTTTTTGAACCCTAGCTCTGCCCGCACCCAGGGAAACCTAGCAAACCTATATATTTTTGAAAAGTAGACACCCAGGGGAATTCAGGATGGGGTGACTCGACAGACCTACCCCCAGGTTCTCTTACCCAGAATCCCTTGCAAAGCTAAGAAATTGGAAAAAAAAACGCATTTTCCTCACATTTCTGTGGTGGAAAGTTCCGGAATCTGCGTGGATCAACAAATTTCCACCCACCCAGCGTTCCCCCAGGTCTCCCGAGAAAAATGGTACCTCACTTGCCTGGGTAGGCATAGTGGCTGCGACAGGAAACAGTGCAAAACGCAACGTGGTCACAACTCAATTTTTCAGTGAAATTGTGGCCTTTTTGGGCAAACAGACTACCTTTTGTTTTTGAACCCTAGCTCTGCCGGCACCCAGGGAAACCTAGCAAACCTATATATTTTTGAAAAGTAGACACCCAGGGGAATTCAGGATGGGGTGACTCGACTGCCTACCCCCAGGTTCTCTTACCCAGAATCCCTTGCAAAGCTAAGAAATTGGAAAAAAAAACGCATTTTCCTCACATTTCTGTGGTGGAAAGTTCCGGAATCTGCGTGGATCAACAAATTTCCACCCACCCAGCGTTCCCCCAGGTCTCCCGAGAAAAATGGTACCTCACTTGCGTGGGTAGGCATAGTGGCTGCGACTGGAAACAGTGCAAAACGCAACGTGGTCACAACTCAATTTTTCTGTGAAATTGTGCACGTTTTGGGCAAAGAGACTACCTTTTGTTTTTGAACCCTAGCTCTGCCGGCACCTAGGGAAACCTAGCAAACTTATACATTTTTGAAAAGTAGACACCCAGGGGAATTCAGGATGGGGTGACTCGACTGCCTACCCCCAGGTTCTCTTACCCAGAATCCCTTGCAAAGCTAAGAAATTGGAAATAAAAACGCATTTTCCTCACATTTCTGTGGTGGAAAGTTCCGGAATCTGCGTGGATCAACAAATTTCCACCCACCCAGCGTTCCCCCAGGTCTCCCGAGAAAAATGGTACCTCACTTGCGTGGGTAGGCATAGTGGCTGCGACTGGAAACAGTGCAAAACGCAACGTGGTCACAACTCAATTTTTCAGTGGAATTGTGCACGTTTTGGGCAAAGAGACTACCTTTTGTTTTTGAATCCTAGCTCTGCCGGCACCTAGGGAAACCTAGCAAACCTATACATTTTTGAAAAGTAGACACCAAGGGGAATTCAGGATGGGGTGACTCGACTGCCTACCCCCAGGTTCTCTTACCCAGAATCCCTTGCAAAGCTAAGAAATTGGAAATAAAAACGCATTTTCCTCACATTTCTGTGGTGGAAAGTTCCGGAATCTGCGTGGATCAACAAATTTCCACCCACCCAGCGTTCCCCCAGGTCTCCCGAGAAAAATGGTATCTCACTTGCGTGGGTAGGCATAGTGGCTGCGACAGGAAACAGCGCAAAACGCAACGTGGTCACAACTCAATTTTTCTGTGAAATTGTGGCCTTTTTGGGCAAAGAGACTATCTTTTGTTTTTGAACCCTAGCTCTGCCGGCACCCAGGGAAACCTAGCAAACCTATATATTTTTGAAAAGTAAACACCCAGGGAAATTCAGGATGGGGTGACTCGACTGCCTACCCCCAGGTTCTCTTACCCAGAATCCCTTGCAAAGCTAAGAAATTGAAAAAAAAAACACATTTTCCACACATTTTTGTGGTGGAAAGTTCCGGAATCTGCGTGGATCAACAAATTTCCACCCACCAAGCCTTCCCCCAGGTCTCCCGAGAAAAATGGTACCTCACTTGCCTGGGTAGGCATAGTGGCTGCGACAGGAAACAGTGCAAAACGCAACGTGGTCACAACTCAATTTTTCAGTGAAATTGTGGCCTTTTTGGGCAAACAGACTACCTTTTGTTTTTGAACCCTAGCTCTGCCGGCACCCAGGGAAACCTAGCAAACCTATATATTTTTGAAAAGTAGACACCCAGGGGAATTCAGGATGGGGTGACTCGACTGCCTACCCCCAGGTTCTCTTACCCAGAATCCCTTGCAAAGCTAAGAAATTGGAAAAAAAAACGCATTTTCCTCACATTTCTGTGGTGGAAAGTTCCGGAATCTGCGTGGATCAACAAATTTCCACCCACCCAGCGTTCCCCCAGGTCTCCCGAGAAAAATGGTACCTCACTTGCCTGGGTAGGCATAGTGGCTGCGACAGGAAACAGTGCAAAACGCAACGTGGTCACAACTCAATTTTTCAGTGAAATTGTGGCCTTTTTGGGCAAACAGACTACCTTTTGTTTTTGAACCCTAGCTCTGCCCGCACCCAGGGAAACCTAGCAAACCTATATATTTTTGAAAAGTAGACACCCAGGGGAATTCAGGATGGGGTGACTCGACAGACCTACCCCCAGGTTCTCTTACCCAGAATCCCTTGCAAAGCTAAGAAATTGGAAAAAAAAACGCATTTTCCTCACATTTCTGTGGTGGAAAGTTCCGGAATCTGCGTGGATCAACAAATTTCCACCCACCCAGCGTTCCCCCAGGTCTCCCGAGAAAAATGGTACCTCACTTGCCTGGGTAGGCATAGTGGCTGCGACAGGAAACAGTGCAAAACGCAACGTGGTCACAACTCAATTTTTCAGTGAAATTGTGGCCTTTTTGGGCAAACAGACTACCTTTTGTTTTTGAACCCTAGCTCTGCCCGCACCCAGGGAAACCTAGCAAACCTATATATTTTTGAAAAGTAGACACCCAGGGGAATTCAGGATGGGGTGACTCGACAGACCTACCCCCAGGTTCTCTTACCCAGAATCCCTTGCAAAGCTAAGAAATTGGAAAAAAAAACGCATTTTCCTCACATTTCTGTGGTGGAAAGTTCCGGAATCTGCGTGGATCAACAAATTTCCACCCACCCAGCGTTCCCCCAGGTCTCCCGAGAAAAATGGTACCTCACTTGCCTGGGTAGGCATAGTGGCTGCGACAGGAAACAGTGCAAAACGCAACGTGGTCACAACTCAATTTTTCAGTGAAATTGTGGCCTTTTTGGGCAAACAGACTACCTTTTGTTTTTGAACCCTAGCTCTGCCGGCACCCAGGGAAACCTAGCAAACCTATATATTTTTGAAAAGTAGACACCCAGGGAAATTCAGGATGGGGTGACTCGACTGCCTACCCCCAGGTTCTCTTACCCAGAATCCCTTGCAAAGCTAAGAAATTGGAAAAAAAAACGCATTTTCCTCACATTTCTGTGGTGGAAAGTTCCGGAATCTGCGTGGATCAACAAATGTCCACCCACCCAGCGTTCCCCCAGGTCTCCCGAGAAAAATGGTACCTCACTTGCGTGGGTAGGCATAGTGGCTGCGACTGGAAACAGTGCAAAACGCAACGTGGTCACAACTCAATTTTTCTGTGAAATTGTGCACGTTTTGGGCAAAGAGACTACCTTTTGTTTTTGAACCCTAGCTCTGCCGGCACCTAGGGAAACCTAGCAAACTTATACATTTTTGAAAAGTAGACACCCAGGGGAATTCAGGATGGGGTGACTCGACTGCCTACCCCCAGGTTCTCTTACCCAGAATCCCTTGCAAAGCTAAGAAATTGGAAATAAAAACGCATTTTCCTCACATTTCTGTGGTGGAAAGTTCCGGAATCTGCGTGGATCAACAAATTTCCACCCACCCAGCGTTCCCCCAGGTCTCCCGAGAAAAATGGTACCTCACTTGCGTGGGTAGGCATAGTGGCTGCGACTGGAAACAGTGCAAAACGCAACGTGGTCACAACTCAATTTTTCAGTGGAATTGTGCACGTTTTGGGCAAAGAGACTACCTTTTGTTTTTGAATCCTAGCTCTGCCGGCACCTAGGGAAACCTAGCAAACCTATACATTTTTGAAAAGTAGACACCAAGGGGAATTCAGGATGGGGTGACTCGACTGCCTACCCCCAGGTTCTCTTACCCAGAATCCCTTGCAAATCTAAAAAATTGGGAAAAAAAACGCATTTTCCTCACATTTCTGTGGTGGAAAGTTCCGGAATCTGCGTGGATCAACAAATTTCCACCCACCCAGCGTTCCCCCAGGTCTCCCGATAAAAATGGTACCTCACTTGCGTGGGTAGGCATAGTGGCTGCGAAAGGAAATGGTTCAAATTGTACGGTGGTGAATTTACAATACCAAATTGCTAAACAACCTTCATTTTTGGGGGGGGGCACCTGAGTTTTTGGCCCGGGGCTCGGTGGTATTCTTTGGAAAGTACCAAACCCAAACAGATCTGAAAAGTAGACCCCCGGGGGAGTCCAGGGAGGTATGGCATGCGTGGGTCCCCGAACGTTTTCCTACCCAGACCACCTTGCAAACCTTAAAATTAGGTAAAATAATCACTTTTCCAAACTTTTTGGCGTGGGATCACCGTGCCGGCAAAAATGTCCTACCACCCAGCGCTCCCCCTGTTCTCCCGAGTAAAAGGATACCTCACTTGTGTGGGTGCCCCAAAGCAGAACAGGCCAAAAATGAATGTTGAAAAAAGTAGTATTTCAGTGTTGCAAATTAAGCCCCCCTGCCTTAGTCACAGGCCTTTGGCCCACCCACACAAGTGAGGTATCATTTTACTCGGGAGAACAAGGGAAACGCAGGGTGGTAGGACATTTGTGCCGACACGGCGATCCCACGCAAAAATGTATGGAAAACTGTTTTTTTAACCTAAATTTATGGTTTGCAGGGATTTCTGGGTAGGAAAACATTGGGGGACCCACGCATGCCATACCTCCCCAGACTCCCCCGGGTGTCTAGTTTTCAGAAATGTTTGGGTTTGGTAGTTACCAAAGATGGCCGCCGAGCCCCGGTCCAATAACTCAGTCCCCCCCCCTAAAAAAAGAAGGTAATCTTGCTATTGGTTATTGTAATGTCTTCACCGTACGATTTGGACCTTTTCCTGTTGCCGCCACTATGCCTACCCACGCAAGTGAGGTACCATTTTTATCGGGAGACCTGGGGGAACGCAGGGTGGGAGGAAATTTGTGTGAGCCCAGTGACGCCACGCTTTCCCACGCAAACAAAGTGTGTAAAAAATGATCTTTCCAGCAAAAATTGAGGTTTGCAAGGGATTCTGGGTAAAGGAACGTTGGAGGATCCACGCAAGCCATACCTCCTTGGAAGCCCCCGGGTGTCTACTTGTCAGAAATGTGTGGGTTTGGTAGGTTTCCCTACATGGCCGCCTCGCACGGGGCCAAAAACCCAGGTAACCCCTCTTGCAAAAGCTGGTGGTATTCACATTGAATACCACCAGCTTTTGAAAGAGAGGTTACCTGGGTTTTTGGCCCCGTGCGAGACGGCCATGTAGGGAAACCTACTAAACCCACACATTTCTGAAAAGTAGACACCCAGGGGCTTCCAAGGAGGTATGGCTTGCGTGGATCCTCCAACGTTTCTTTACCCAGAATCCCTTGCAAACCACAATTTTTGCTGGAAAAATCAGTTTTTACACACTTTTTTTGCGTGGGAAAGCGTGGCGTCACTGGGCTCACACAAATTTCCTCCCACCCAGCGTTCCCCCAGGTCTCCCGATAAAAATGGTACCTCACTTGCGTGGGTAGGCATAGTGGCTGCGAAAGGAAATGGTTCAAATTGTACGGTGGTGAATTTATAATACCAAATTGCTAAACAACCTTCATTTTTGGGGGGGGGCACCTGAGTTTTTGGCCCGGGGCTCGGTGGTATTCTTTGGAAAGTACCAAACCCAAACAGATCTGAAAAGTAGACCCCCGGGGGAGTCCAGGGAGGTATGGCATGCGTGGGTCCCCGAACGTTTTCCTACCCAGACCACCTTGCAAACCTTAAAATTAGGTAAAAAAATCACTTTTCCAAACTTTTTGGCGTGGGATCACCGTGCCGGCAAAAATGTCCTACCACCCAGCGCTCCCCCTGTTCTCCCGAGTAAAAGGATACCTCACTTGTGTGGGTGCCCCAAAGCAGAACAGGCCAAAAATGAATGTTGAAAAAAGTAGTATTTCAGTGTTGCAAATTAAGCCCCCCTGCCTTAGTCACAGGCCTTTGGCCCACCCACACAAGTGAGGTATCATTTTACTCGGGAGAACAAGGGGAACGCAGGGTGGTAGGACATTTGTGCCGACACGGCGATCCCACGCAAAAATGTATGGAAAACTGTTTTTTTAACCTAAATTTATGGTTTGCAGGGATTTCTGGGTAGGAAAACATTGGGGGACCCACGCATGCCATACCTCCTCAGACTCCCCCGGGTGTCTAGTTTTCAGAAATGTTTGGGTTTGGTAGTTACCAAAGATGGCCGCCGAGCCCCGGTCCAATAACTCAGTCCCCCCCCTAAAAAAAGAAGGTAATCTTGCTATTGGTTATTGTAATGTCTCCACCGTACGATTTGGACCTTTTCCTGTTGCCGCCACTATGCCTACCCACGCAAGTGAGGTACCATTTTTATCGGGAGACCTGGGGGAACGCAGGGTGGGAGGAAATTTGTGTGAGCCCAGTGACGCCACGCTTTCCCACGCAAAAAAAGTGTGTAAAAAATGATCTTTCCAGCAAAAATTGAGGTTTGCAAGGGATTCTGGGTAAAGGAACGTTGGAGGATCCACGCAAGCCATACCTCCTTGGAAGCCCCCGGGTGTCTACTTGTCAGAAATGTGTGGGTTTGGTAGGTTTCCCTACATGGCCGCCTCGCACGGGGCCAAAAACCCAGGTTACCCCTCTTGCAAAAGCTGGTGGTATTCACATTGAATACCACCAGCTTTTGAAAGAGAGGTTACCTGGGTTTTTGGCCCTGTGCGAGACGGCCATGTAGAGAAACCTACTAAACCCACACATTTCTGAAAAGTAGACACCCAGGGGCTTCCAAGGAGGTATGGCTTGCGTGGATCCTCCAACGTTCCTTTACCCAGAATCCCTTGTAAATCTCAATTTTTGCTGGAAAAATCAGTGTTTACATACTTTTTTTGCGTGGGAAAGCGTGGCGTCACTGGGCTCACACAAATTTCCTCCCACCCAGCGTTCCCCCAGGTCTCCCGATAAAAATGGTACCTCACTTGCGTGGGTAGGCATAGTGGCTGCAAAAGGAAACGGTCCAAATTGTACGGTGGCGAATTGAGTTTTCAATTTGAGAGCGTGTGATTCAAGGAAATTTTGACCGACAATTTCAAGTTTGCAGGAGATTGTGGAAAAAAATCAATAAAATTCACCAGAAAGACATGACCATATACTTCCATGGTTTAACAATAAAATCTAAATTTAGTAAGTTATTTATAGCTATAATGTACACCGTAACAGAGTTACTCAAAAGTCAAACATTCAAGCACGGCTAACTATTCCTCAAAGACACACACATACAGGTTGGATTTGGCACGAGGGCGAGTGATGGTTCAGTACATAAAATTTTATTAACAAGATATTTCAAAAAATGAAATGCTCTGTCAATAAATAAATGCATAAAAACCAAACCAGTGACTCCCAACTCGTGAGCTGTAAAGCCACGACAAGGCACCAACCGTTTTACAGGCCATTCACGCACCTTTCATACCTGTTACACACCAGACCATTGACACCATCCGGAAGGAAAAGCAACACATTACAACATTCACAAAAAGGGACAAGGTACACCCTACTTCTTAAAAGGGAAAACAAAAACAAATATTACTGGACAGCCATCTAAACCGCAAACACACACACATACTGGTTGGATTTGGCACGAGGATGAGTGATGATTCAGTACATACAATTTTATTTGCAAGTAATTTCACAAAAATGAAATACACTGCGTATAATTAAAAGTATGATAAACTGAACCACTGACTCACAGCTCGTGAGCTGTAAAGCCACGTCAAGGCACCAACCTCTTTACAGGCCATTCATACACCTTTCGCACGTGTGACACATACAAAACATTCACGCCGCCAGCCGCGGACCCATCACATTACAACACTCACACCAGCAGACAGCGCCATTCAAGGGCCCATCACTTTCACACGCCCATATATCTGCCACAGCAACTACACAAAATGATGGACTGCGTAGAGTGTCACTCAACTAGCAGTGTATGTAGTGACCAACAGAAAGTTAGTACTCACACACCGCCAGCCGAGCGCCAGACCACCCACACCACCATCCAAGCACCAAACCATGCACACAGCCAGCCAAACATCACTCAGCGCACACAGACAGCCAAGTACCACACCACGCACACCGCCAGCCAAGTACCACTCCACGCACACCGCCAGCCAAGAACCACTCCAAGCACACCGCAAGCAAAGCGCCACTCCACGCACACCGCCAGCCAAGCACCACTCCGTGCACAGACAGCCAAGTACCACTCCACGCTCACCATCCAGCCAAGCGCCACTCCACACACACCGCCAGCCAAACACCACTCGACACACACCGCCAGCCAAGCAGTACTCCATGCACAGACAGCCAAGTACCACTCCATGCACACCATCCAGCCATGCGCCACTCCACACACACCGCCAGCCAAGCACCACACCGCAAGCCAAGCACCACTCCGCGCACACCGCAAGCCAAGCACCACTCCACGCACACCATCCAGCCAAGCGCCACTCCACGCACACCATCCAGCCAAGCGCCACTCCACACACACCGCCAACCAAACACCATTCCTTGCACTCCACCAGCCAAGCACCATACACTCACACTGCCAGCCAAGCACCTAACCATGCACTCCGCCTGCCACACAAAAATCCACACACACCACCCGCAAAACACCAAACCATGCACTCTGCCAGGGAGGCACCAATCCACACACACCTCCAGCCAAGCGCCAGTCTACGCACACCGCCATCCAAGCGCCAGCCTGCACACACCACAATCACATTTAGAATTATTCTTTTCAAAAAAACACTAAACAAATGGAAATACCTACAAATCAACTTACACAAATTCTAAAACCAAACACATTGCACTAAAGCCAAACCTTGAAACAAACCAATTTTTTTTACAGAATACAGACCAGGCAATTCACTTCACAGCTCATTAAAACTCCCAATACTTCTTTTTCGTGTGGTATGATTTAAAACAAGCTGACAGACACAATCCAGGCTTAGAAGGACAGTCAGGGCAGTACATATGAGACTCCTTCCGCACGCCTCTACGCCAACAGACTCTGCATCTTCTAGTCGGAAAGTCTTTTGCGGTAGTGGGAGGAATGAATTCAGCAAAGTGGCGATCTTTCAATCTAGCCACCTCCTCCACCACTCCAAATCTAGGAACACTTGCCTGCTCCACTAGTACAAGGCTGGCTATTACAGACTCCTGAAACTTAACAAAAGGCATCTTCGACTCAGGACAAGACTTCTGGAACACAACAAAAGCATTGAAGGATGCCAAATGGAAAAGATGAATAGCCAATTTCTTGTACCAAACGTAAGCCTTTCGAATAGCATCATAAGGTTCCAACCTCTGATCTACTCGGTCAACACCACCCATGTACTTATTGTAATCTAGAATGCACACAGGTTTGCGCACTTCAGCAACCTGACCCCAAACAGGCTGAGGTACAGTACTTTCGTCATGGATAGTAGTCAGCATGTACACATCTCTCTTGTCTGAAAACTTCACAGCCAGAAGCTCCCCACATCGCAATGCAGTAGACTGTCCCCTCACAAGCCTTTTGCAAACAAGTTCCTTTGGGAAACCTTTCCGGTTACTGCGCATTGTGCCACAAGCAACAGTGCCCACTTTGGCCAACTCCTTGAACAACCGCACACCAGTGTAGAAGTTATCTACATACAAATGGTGGCCTTTGTGAAATAATCCTCTACCTAGTTCCCATACAATCTTCTCAGTCACTCCAAAAGTGGAAGGACAACCAGGAGGGTTAATGCTGGACTCCTTACCAGTGTACACCCTGAAATTGTAGACATATCCAGTCTCACTGTCACACAACATATACAGTTTGATTCCATAGCGTGCCCTCTTACTAGGAATGTACTGCCTAAAAACCAAGCGGCCCTTGAACAATAGCAAAGACTCATCCACTGCAATTTCTTTTCCAGGAGCAAAGATCTCAGAAAAACGATCAACAAAGTGATCAAGGACAGGCCGAATTTTAAACAGACGGTCACAATCAGGGTGATCGCGTGCCAAGGCTAAACCATTATCAACAAAATGCATCATCCGAAGAAGAAGCAAAAACCGATCACGACTTATGACTGCTGGATATATAGCTGTTGTCATCAAGGGACTAGTGGACCAATATGAAGACATTGATGGCTTCCTTAGCAAGCCCATCAAAAAAGTTAAACCCAAAAACTTCTTCATCTCTTCAACATTTGTGGGAGTCCACAGAGTAGCTCTAGAATGGGGCTTAAGCCTGGCACTATTGTCCCTCAAAAACTGTTCTGCATACAAATTGGTTTGGTCAACAATATTTTGCAAAAACACATCGTCCATAAACAACTGAAAAAAATGTATTGGCTGAAAATTCTCAGTATTCACTCTACACCCAGGAACACCAGTGAACTCTGGCAATGCCGGCTGCACCATGCCAGGGGGAACCCAGAGGCCATCCCCATGAACGGGGGGAGCAGCCACCTCAGCCTGCAGACCAGAAGCCACTTGTTGCTGTACACGTACGGGAAGCCTAACATCCACAGATACTTCTGGCTGCACATCACCAACAGAAAACATAGCATCCCCAGAAGACTCTTGCTGCACTACACCACCGGGAAACAAAGCAGGTCCAGATGCATCTTGCTGCTCTACAACAATGGGAAGCCTACCAGCCCCAGATGCCTCTTGCAGCACTTCACCAACGGGAAGCCCAGCAGCCTGAGAAGCTTCTTGCTGCACTACACCACCGGAAAACAAATCAGACCCTGATGCACCTTGCCGCTCTACAACAATAGGAGGCCTAACAGCACCAGATGCCGCTTGGCGCACCACAGCAATGTGAAGCCTTTTGGGCGCAGGCTGTAGCCCACCTGCCTCATGCCGACGTAAAAAGAAAGGATACCTTGCAGCTCTAGGAAGTAGCACAGCTGCCTCTTGTTCCACTACCGGCGCAACAATGTCCTCCGCTACCATAGACACTTCATCAGCACTAGAAGAAGATTCTTCATCCGATGATGATGAATGCAGGCAAAGAGAAAACTCACTGCCTGAATCTTCTCCACCAACCTCCAAATCCGAATCAGAGTCAGTCTCTAAACCATGGTCAGAGGAAGACTCAAAAAGCAAACTAAGAACCTGCTGAGCAGTAATCCTGCGACTAGCCATTATCCTTACAAAGAAAGACAGCACACACAAGTGAACAACAACCTACACTGTGCAAAGTAAGAAGTAAACAAGGTAAGGCTTTCACACAAAGATCAATACAATCCAAAACAATTTCACTCTTACCAAATACAGCTACACTCACCAGCACCTACTCTGCTGAGACACAGCAAAAAGAAATGATATCCCACTAGAAAGAAAAGAAAAAAAACAAATTAGAAATCAAAGTGCACATAAAACACTAATGCTGAAGAAAAAAAGAAACAGAGCCACACAAAGTGATATAAGTACAACCTTTTTCAAAAAGACAAAAAACAAGGGAAAGTAGTACAAAATACATTCACTTACCAAGCACAAGCAACTACACAAGCTGCAAAACCAACAGTAACGGACCCGCAACCTACAACAATCCAAACAGCAAAAGCCTGGAACAAGGCAAAAATGGAGAAGATAAAAAAATTACTACCACATTTCACAAACAATATAACAATTGAAAAAACCACACACAAATTTGCCCCCCAAATTTACATTTGCACAGAGGGGCCATCAAATAGGGCAAAGACCAATTGGGATTAGATGAGGTTTAACATCAAGACACTGGTTAATTTTTTGAATTTATTTTACTGCCTAACCCCTTTGGTGCCAGTCGGTCTTCTGCTCCTACCAGTACCCCCATCACACGGGGGCAGTAAGGACATTCATACACCTTTCGTACGTGTGACACATACAAAACATTCACACCACCAGCCGCAGACCCATCACATTACAACACTCACACCAGCAGACAGCGCCATTCAAGGGCCCATCACTTTCACACACCCAAATATCTGCCACAGCAACTACACAAAATGATGGACTGAGTACAGTGTCACTCAACTAGCAGTGTGTGTAGTGACCAACAGAAAGTAGGTACTCACACACCGCCAGCCGAGCGCCAGTCCACCCACACCACCATCCAAGCGACACACCATGCACACTGCCAGCCAAACACCACTCCACGCACACCGCAAGCCAAGCACCACTCCACGCACACCGCAATACACAGCGCCACTCCACGCACACCGCAAGCCAAGCACCACTCCGTGCACAGACAGCCAAGTACTACTCCACGCACACCATCCAGCCATGCGCCACTCCACACACACCGCCAGCCAAGCACCACACCGCAAGCCAAGCGCCACTCCGTGCACACCGCAAGCCAAGCACCACTCCACGCACACCGCAAGCCAAGCACCACTCCACGCACACCGCAAGCCAAGCGCCACTCCACGCACACCGCAAGCCAAGCACCACTCCACGCACACCATCCAGCCAAGCGCCACTCCACACACACCACCAGCCAAGCACCACTCCGTGCACAGACAGCCAAGTACTACTCCACGCACACCATCCAGCCATGCGCCACTCCACACACACCGCCAGCCAAGCACCACACCGCAAGCCAAGCGCCACTCCACGCACACCGCAAGCCAAGCACCACTCCACGCACACCATCCAGCCAAGCGCCACTCCACACACACCACCAGTCAAGCACCACTCCGTGCACAGACAGCCAAGTACTACTCCACGCACACCATCCAGCCATGCGCCACTCCACACACACCGCCAGCCAAGCACCACACCGCCAGCCAAGCACCACACCGCCAGCCAAGCGCCACTCCACGCACACCGCAAGCCAAGCGCCACTCCATGCACACCGCAAGCCAAGCGCCACTCCACGCACACCGCAAGCCAAGCACCACTCCACGCACACCGCAAGCCAAGCACCACGCCACGCACACCATCCAGCCAAGCGCCACTCCACGCACACCATCCAGCCAAGCGCCACTCCACGCACACCATCCAGCCAAAGTCCACTCCACACACACCACCAGCCAAGCACCACTCCGTGCACAGACAGCCAAGTACTACTCCACGCACACCATCCAGCCATGCGCCACTCCACACACACCGGCAGCCAAGCACCACACCGCCAGCCAAGCACCACACCGCCAGCCAAGCACCACACCACCAGCCAAGCGCCACACAGCCAGCCAAGCGCCACACCGCCAGCCAAGCGCCACACCGCCAGCCAAGCGCCACACCGCCAGCCAAGCGCCACACCGCCAGCCAAGCGCCACACCGCCAGCCAAGCGCCACTCCACGCACACCGCAAGCCAAGCGCCACTCCACGCACACCATCCAGCCAAGCGCCACTCCACGCACACCATCCAGCCAAGCGCCACTCCACGCACACCATCCAGCCAAAGTCCACTCCACACACACCGCCAGCCAAGCAGCACTCCGTGCACATACAGCCAAGTACCACTCCACGCACACCATCCAGCCAAGCACCACTACACACACCGCCAGGCAAACACCACTCCGATTTGCCCCAAGGGGGGGCAGAAATTCAAAAACAATTACTTGCCACCAGGAAGAGACCCTTGCCCAAGGGGTCGCCTCCAAAACATATACATTGCCTCAAAACAGTTCCCTGGTGCCAGTGGGGAATTTCTGCCCCCACCTGGGGGCAAAGCAACTAAAAAAACGGGCTGATTTGCCCCCCGGGGGGGCAGAAAAACAAAAATATTATCACAGCCCACCTGGAAGCGACCCTTGCCCAAGGGGTCGCTTCCTAAAAGCTAATTTCAAGATCCCTGGTGCTAGTGGGCATTTTCTGCCCCCCCCCCCCCGGGCAAAACGGCAAAAAAAGGCCCTATTTGCCCCAAGGGGGGGGGGGACAGAAAATAAACAACAAAATCAAGGCCCCCTGGAAGCGACCCTTACCCAAGGGGTCGCTTCCCAAAACAAACATGCACTAATAAAAAATCCCTGGTGCCAGTGGTTTATTTCTGCCCCCCCCGGGGGCAAAACGGCCGAAATAACGGCCCGATTTGCCCCCAGGGTCAGCAGAAAATCGAAAATAAAATGGCTGCCCACCTGGAAGCGACCCTTGCCCAAGGGGTCGCTTCCTAAAAGCTAATTTCACGATCCCTGGTGCTAGTGGGCATTTTCGGACCCCCCCGGGGGCAAAACGGCAAAAAAACCGGGCCGATTTGCCCCCAGGGGGGACAGAAAATAATCGACAAAATAATGGCCCCCAGGAAGCGACCCTTACCCAAGGGGTCGCTTCCCAAAACAAACATTGCCAAAACAAATAATCCCTGGTGCCAGTGGTTTATTTCTGCCCCCCCTGGGGGCAAAACGGCCGAAATAACGGGCCGATTTGCCCCCAGGGGGGGCAGAAAATCGTCGAGAAAATGTCTGCCCACCTGGAAGCGACCCTTGCCCAAGGGGTCGCTTCCGAAACGCTAAATTTACAATCCCTGGTGCTAGTGGGGGCATTTCCGCCGCACGATCGCGACGCTGTGCGCGATCGTGAGGCAGAAATGCCCTGCAAAGAGACTTCAGGGGAAAGGAAAATCTCTTTCCTCTCCCCTGATGCCTCTTTGCGGCCCCAAACCCCCGCCGGACACCAGAAACTCACCTTCTCTCCAGACGCGCAGGAAGCAAATGGCTTCCCGAGCGCAGGGAATCCCTGATGATGTCAGCGCGCGCTGTGCGCGCTGACGTCATCAGGGATTCCCGGGGGGGGGGGGCGGGGGCGGCAGCGGAAGCTCTTCCGCTGCCGCCCCGAGCAAAACAACGAGGATCAGAGAACCTCGGGGGGAGCGCCAGCGCTTCCCCCGAGGGTGGGGCTCATGACGAGCTGGGCTCGTCATCAGCACACGACCACCGTGCACCATGACGAGCCCAGCTCGTCATCAGCATCGAAAGGGTTAAGGTCACACGAGGATATTCTGGCCTTTAGACAAGACTTTAAGACCTGGCTCTTTAGGGAAGCCTATCCTTAGATGTTCCAAGCTGTCCTCCTGTTGTTGTGTTGTGTTTCTGAAAACTTCCTATAGCGCCATGAAGCCTACGGGCGTACGTGCGCTCTACAAGTCAAATTTAACATAACATAACATAACATCTACTGCCCTCCTCTAGCAATCCTTAGTATTCGCACCTCTGCAAATAACATATTTGCTGTGTACTGTTCATCATGAATTGTCTTCACCCCTGAGGTCCCAATGTCTTCCAGGACTGTCAGCAAGACCTTGCTAGCCATGTTCTACAGGATATGTATGTAACATTTGAGCAAACAAACACTGTTGAGTGATCGCAATACTAGGCTGACAGAACAAACATGTTTGCAAAAAGCTTCAATCCTCTTGGATTCTCCATCTGGAGTAGTGGTCAGAAGAGAGTTAGGATTCACCTTAATGGTCAAAGCTTGCGCACTAAGACTCATTTGGATGGCGTGATTCGTGAGAAAATGTGGGTCACCGGGTATGGGAGCAGCAAGGGCTCACTCATACCTGGCCCAAGCTATAAAATGTCCATTAGAATATTTCTTTTGGTATCAATGGAGCAGAACTGCAATTTAAGTACTTCAGCGACACTCCAGACCACCACCGCAAATGAGGCACTCTCTTCCATTGTTGACCCCAGTTCAAAATCAAGCTCTGTCTGGAGCAAGGTGTCAAGTCCATTGGAATTAATTCTGTAAATTCATGTAAAAGGCGTACTCAGTAAAATGGGGGTCAGCAAGCCATGCCTATCATCATCATCAGCATCCTACTTTGTATACTTTAGTGTGTCAACCTAAGTGGGACAAGTATGCCCTCACATGTGTCCCATGCACACTGTGTCACTGGAACCAGGCTGTACCTGATTGATGAGCCCCAGTTAGGGGGAAACTGGTCATGAGTTGCTTGTGTTATAACTCTAAGAGGACCTGGCCTGGCAGTTAGGGCTGAACTGTTCCATTTGGAGCATGGTCAAGACTGATTTGCACATGGCTTGGTCCAAACTGATGTGGCATGGTGTACATAATAACGATGGACTGGGATTTGGCCTTGGGTAAATACCAGTGGCTGAGATTAATTCAAGCATTCCCTTTATCACTTTTTAACATAATTTAGTGTGTCACCCTAAGTGGGTTGGGTATGTCCAGATGTGGGTCACATGCACACTGTGTCAGTAGAACCAAGCTATACCTACCTGGCTGACGAGCCCTATGGAGGGCAATGTTGGTCCTGGGTTGCTAGTGTTCCGGTACAGGGAGGACCTGGTCTGGCAGTTCAGTTTGGACTTTTCCCTGTGGAGCGTGGTCAAGATTGAATTGCCTGTCGAACCTGAGGGAGCATGGTGTGTAAAATAATAATGATGGACTGGGATGCAGATCCAACTAATTACAAGTGGCTAAGATTCATTCAAGCATTCCATCCATCCATTTCTTTGTATATTTTAGTGCATGCCTTGCTTTGGCATAGCATCAGGAAAAGAACCAGAAATATAATGAAGCCCCTGCTGGTAGGTGTGGCAGGGCCACCAGGTTTAAGTCAGGCTGCATCACGATTGGTTGCACTTTTGTTATTTCATAGCATGACATCAGTCAGGCTCAAGCTGAAGTAGGTTCGAGGTCTCACACTGGCATTAGCAATGGATCCAAGTCTGGCACTTATGAGGCCTGGACAGACGTGGATGAGCCCAGAGTATTAAAGGTCTGTACTGGAGTCAGTACAGGCCCAGTAATGGGTCCCAGGAGGAGAGATGACACAGGGGATGGTTTGTGTGCTATAACCTAACTGGAAGTCCTGCCGATCCATGGGCCCCTGCAGTTCCATGGGGTTCTGATGTGCACCAGAAGAAGCTGGTAGCACGCTAGAAATTTTCAGCCTGTAGTTCTTGAAGGCCTCGATTTACTACATGGTTAATGAAGGCCTGGAAAACTCAGAATTTGTCAATCGAAGAATTGGCTCTGTGTCCGCAGACTTCAAAGGGGTGTGTTAGAAAAGGGGCTTCTCGTTGGCAAGGCTATGCACCTAAGCCAAGCACAACCCAACACTCAAATCAGGGAATCTAGATACATACCTGGGATAATCTGTGCACACCCTCTGGTATTACTGTAAAACATCTGCTAGGCAATGATCTCAAGTCCTCAGCACGGTCTGAGGTCGAAAGAAAAACCCATGTAGCTATGATGGGTATACCTGAAAGGGCGTGTATGAAAACCCTAGCACAGTGCAATGTCCAGGATGAGGCAAAGGAGTTGGAGTCTGGACTAATGGCCCAACCTCCCAGAGAAAAGGCAAGAGGTCTGGGAAACAGCTTTTGAACTGACCCAAGCTCAGGTACCCTCTTCTCAGGGAGAAGACCTGTCAGCATAAGGGAACAGAGCCCTGGGAACTTGGGCCTTACACGGTAGAGCTCCTGGGCCCAGGGGTACCCTCTAGGGAAATTCTATGTCAGGGACAGAGGACATGCCCTACTCTTGAAAGCCTGAGCCAGCAAGTGGCTGAACGGTAAACAGGTTATGTCAGTGGCTCTCACTGAACCTATTGGTAGGATGGACTCCTCTACACTGCGGCCAGAGATTCCAAATTGGTACCACTAGGAGAGTGGTAGTGCCTCAGATGTATAGAGAGTTCTTTCTCACTTTGGCTCATGACATCCCCTTAGCTGGGCATCTTGACCAGGCCAAAACTTGGAGTATGTTAGTAATCCACTTCTGCTGGCCAGTTAAGTCCAAAAGGAGAAGGAGTTTTGCAACTCCTATGCCACCTGCCAAGCCAGTGGCAAACCAGGTGCCCACCTAAAGGCCCCCTTAGTCCCACTTCCAGTCGTCAAGGTTTTCTTTGAAAGGGTAGGAGTTGACATTGTTTCCCCCCTCGTCTCACCAACAGCCTAAGGAAAAAGTTGTATATTGGTGGTGGTGGATCATGACACCAGATACCCTGAAGCACTACCCTTTAGGACTACTAATGCTCCTGCAGTGACTCAGACCCTCATTGATAGTTTTACCAGGGCGGGTTTCCGTAAGGAAGGGGTGTCAGACAGAGGTACGAGCTTCATGTCTGGCCACTTGAAACACATGTGGGCTGAATATGGAGTGACTTACAAGTTTACCACCTCATATCACCCACAAACTGTTGATTTGTGAGATTTAACAAAACCATTAATGGCATGATCATGGGACTCCATGAAAAACTCAGAAGGTGATGGGATGTCTTACTGCCATGCTTGCTTTTTGTCTACAGAGAAGTGCCACAGAAAGGTGTATGGTTTTCCCCCTTTGAACTTCTATTTGGTCACCCTGTAAGGGGACCGCTGTGTCTGTTGAAGGAAAGCTGGGCGAGACCTCTCAAAGAGCCTAAGCAAGACATGGTGGACTATGTGCTCGGCCTTTATTTCAGAATGGCTGGATACATGGAAAAGGCATCCAAAAAACTTGAAACCAGTCAAGAGCTTCAGAAGCTCTGATATTACCAAGAGTCTCCACTGGTGGAGCACCAACCAGGGCAGAAGGTGTGGGTTTTGGAGCCAGTGGTTCCCAGGGCCCTCCACAATAAGTGGAGTCGGTCCTTCCCTATCCTAAGAAGAAGAAAGGAGGTCACCTATCTGGTGCACCTTGGCACTTGCAGGTTCCCCAAATGGGGAATTCATGTAAAACGCTTTAAACCCTATCACGACAGATGAGGTGCCCATGCTGATGGTCACTGATGAGGATCAGGGGGATGGGACCAAACTTCTTCCCGACCTCCTCTCCCAAAACCCTAAAGATGGGTCAGTGGAAGGAGTTGTCTTTTCAGACACCCTCTCTGCCCAACAGCAGACTGACTGCAGGCAGGTCCTGCGCTGGTATGCCTGAAGAAATATAAACCTCCTAAGGGGTTCACTGATACATCTGGTTCTTTTAACCAACAAAGAAGAAATTGGCACAGAAGCTGTAATATAAAATAACAGTTTATTAACCTCAGATGAGGTAGATTGCGTCGCACAGTGCCCTCGGGCCACTGTAGGAGGCATTCTAGGGAGTACAGAGAACAAGGGCCTTATATATGCACAGGTTACATTAGTCAGCATAAAACCAAGGGGAGGCCCTGGCACATACCAGCATGCAAAATTACTAATATGTGTATACATAATTTGCTTGCTCAACAAAGTGGAAGCAGAGACATTTCTCCTTACATCAGCAAGAATAGCCTGACAGTTCTACACTAGGAGCAGGTGCATTCTAATAGCTAGGCCTTTCTGAGCATGTGCAAGGCTCTGGAAGACGGAGAAAGCACATGGCAAGCACATTGCTAACTATGGTGGCTTTCAGCTCATGCTAACAGATACCTGCAGTCTTTAACAGATGGTCCTATTATGATGAGTAAATACATTCCTATGATCTAGTAGAAAGATAGAAAATACTTTGCACATTTATTTTCATAAATTTATCAATATCCTTATTCATTGCTAAGTGGGCATTTTCCACCTAAACATTTCATTAAGCTGGTATATATAAAATATATGCAGGAGTACAAAGGGACCAGAGCATTGGGTCATAATTATCATACAGATAGCAGGAGAGCGTAATGACTATTATCACAAACAGAATTATCAATATTTTTACAGCCCTAAGCAAAAAGCAAATCCTAGAACCATCTAGTCCAATTCTATGTAAAAAACAACTCAATAGACTTTTCCAGTGTTCCTTTTATGAGGGCTAGAGTGTCAATTAATATATTCAAAAATAATCCTGGCTTCAGGGGACTAGGAGGACCACACAAGGCCATAGGAATTAGGATGAGGAGTCTCAAAGGGCTGCTCCTCCTCAAAAATGGGACGTCCAAAGGGGTACATTACTAACAAAAAAATATGTCTTTGGGGAAATTGAAGCCGCTGTACAACCAGCCAGAGGGCAGTCTTCTCCCTGTGTTCATTTGAGCCTCACAGGCAGGCTCTTGTTGTTCCCACGGTGGATCTGCACAACTCGCAAATCAGGAATCACTGCCCAGTTTGAGAAGAAAAAGACTTTCAAAGTTCCTGTCCAGTGTCTCAGGCAGTGCACCAGTTTTCTTCATTTCAATCTAACAGGCACCAGAGACACAGCACCTATGCCCTAAACTCAAGTCCTTCCCTAACTCCTGTATTACTCTGCTGGCACACTGCTCTTTTGTTGGGACCATAAATTGCAACCAGTGTGCTCAGGTATCTCTTGATCAACAAACAAAGGTGCAAACTTGCATTCACTTTGGGACCAGGATTCAGAGGCCTGATGCTAGGATCTCTGAAGCAAAAGGGATCTTGTTTCAAAAGGGGTCACCTCAAGCCAAAAAAAACTCTTCGCCGTGATGGTCGGTCTGTGACTCTCTCAGCTGGGTATCAAAAACTTGATCCACGATTTCTCTTTCTGATTTGTGACCCTATCTTTCTCCAAGACAGTGGCAGGGGTACACACTTCACATCCCAGTGCTTCCGCCTTCACTTAGATCCTAGTTGCCAGCAACACCTGTGCTGGTTGTAGGAGAGTAGGGTCTGCTATCCTATGGTCACCCCAAATTTTTGCTTTTTGCTTCACTGGTTTATGACTTAATGTGGCTGTGGGCCTTCTAATCAGACCCACAGCCTGCTGTTCTCTCTCTAAATTACTGCCAATGCACTTTAGGTGCATTACGAATTGGAACTGGTTCACCTTATTAGCCCCTGTAGTAGTGTACCCTAGGTACCCAGGGCATAGGTGTTTCCAAGGCCTACCAGGGGCTGCAGCATGTATTGTGCCACCCCTGGCCTGGCCTCCATATTTGACACAACTGGCTGATCACTCAGCTGGGGTAAGTTGGTGTAATCACCTCTTACTTAGGTACAGTATGCCTGTGCCTAACCCTAAACTGGACACATATGTTCCTATCAGCCACTCCTATGGAAGGCCTCATCAATCCTGGAGGCAGAGTGCTTGGAAATATGTGAGATGGTGCTCTAGCATGAGCTGAGCCTGTCTGCAGCTGTCGGGAACCACTCCCTAAGCTGTTCCGGGATATTGCCATACCATATACTCTTAAGTGCATTATAATCCTCGCGGTTAAATGATATCTTTGGTTTGGCTTTATCAAAACATGTCGAATAAGGTGTCATACGAATTGGAATACTATCCCCTCGACAGTTCTGTCGACGGGGATAGCATTCCACCCTTCTAGAGGGACACGACATGTGTGTAGCCTTAACCCCGGTTAAAGTTAACCCGAGCCTCAGCATCACAAAATGATGCTGCCACCACAGACATGAGTCTGGCCTCCTGCTGCTGACCGAAACTCAGCAGATGGTGGCCTGGACAAAGGGTTTCCTGCCTTGGGAGGTGCAAGCACCACCCCAGACAGGGTTTTGTGTATTGGGTAGGACAGGGCTGAATAGAATCAGACATGCCCAGGGCACACAAGGTGCCCCCGTGCATAGGCCAGTCCAAACCGGTCCTGGGACTTTCCAGACCCAGGGCTGGCGAGGAGCTGGACAAAGGAAAGGGGGTGTAACCACCCCCCTTCCTGGTTCCTCCCAGAGGAGGGACCTAGTAGGTGATCCACCCCTCAGATTGGGAATAAGAGTGGGAGCAGTGCCATTGCACAGCAGATCATCCTGAATCAACTTTACACGAAGAAGAAGACTGGACTTCGACATTCTGCTGCTCAGAAGACTGAAGAGAATCTCCCTTGTGGCCTAGGAGTGGCCACCCTCTGAAAGTAGGTACCAACCAGCGAATTGACGTCTGCTTTGCCGCCACCTCCCTCCGGAGCCCGAGCCCAGAGCCCGACAAGAACCAGACTCCCAGACCTCTCAGAGCCCGATCCAATATCTCTGCAAAGAAGGGACCCGTGGAGGCACCGAGTGACGTGGGACCGGACCTCTTGGAAGACACTCGAAAAGCTGACTGCGCAGCTTCTGAGGTATCCTCGACGTTGTGCTTTCGGGACTGAGAACCCCCACCACTGAGCAGCCCTTGCACCGAAGATCAGCCCTCCAGCATTTCCACGATCTGCGTGGGGCCCTTTTGCATTGTGCCACTCGATGCGCCATCCCGGCCACTAGCCACGTGGTCAGCGGCCATCTTGGCGACGAAATCGACAATTTACACAGCAGGTCTGGTTGCGCTAGACCTACCCAAGCTCCTGTAAAAAGGAGCACTCACTCCGACCTTGCGGGTCCGAGTGTTAAGCATCTTTCGATTCCTGCATAGCTTGCATTAGCCAAGGCCTATTTGCTCCGATCAAGTTGCCGACACCGCCAACAGCGAGAAGCCTGCGTGAGACAGCTCGTGGCCGACTCCTGGATGTCCTCGACCCCCGGTGTCCACGTGGCTGCAGAGAGAAGCTACCCAACAGCGCCTGTTTGCACCCGACATCGCCTGGTTCCAATCTGGTTTCACGGTAGTCACTGGCTAGTGACTTTGAACATTGTCCCCTCTGCTTTCAGGTCTTCACATCTTCAGATCCACCCTTGGATCCACCGGAACTCTTCACATCGAGCCGGCTGCAGCATCTTCAGCTCCAAGCACCATCGACCAGCGTGACGAAACCCGACACTACTTCGACCCTGTGCACCCGCTTCCTGTGGGTGAGGTAACTCAGCTCCGCCGGTGTTCCTACACTAGTACACATCTCAAGGGCCTGTGTCTTAAGTTTCAGCTCCATAGGTCACTCGGAAGGTTCCTAACTTTCTAACTTTGTACTTTTTACGCACCATAGACTTTGCATTGGAAAGTGCGTGCACTTTGAACACTGCACCTGAGTCCCGCGGGCCTTTCCCGACTTAGTCACTGCTAGTCTCGAATAGCTCCAGCGATTCCCAAGGCCCTAGGCCTGTTCCCTTTCCTATTGGTATCTCTTATACCACTTTCTTAGTATATGGTTTAGGTGGCCCCTAGGGCTCATCCATATTGTGCAACTTTTGTGTTTTTTAAACTGTCTTGTGATTTAACGCTTGTGCTTCTGTGCTCATAAAGAGTCCAGGGGATTTTGTAGTTAATAAATCTAAATATATATTTTCAATATATATCTGTGTGGTGTCCCTTTCATTTGGTATTCAAGGGGGTTGTGTATGGTAATACAGCTGGCTTCACATGCCTTTCAGAGTTTAGCCTAAGACTGCTTTGTCCACGTTACCACTAGGATAACTGGTCTACAAGGTTGAATTACAACCATCATCATAAGGGCTGCTTGGCATGGTACAAAGTGATCACTAAGAATTAGTGAGCATTATATACCAGGCCAACTTCTCACATTGGTGGCAGCGGTGGGATCTGAGCTTGCTGTTGTTTTAGCATTACAATCTTTGAGATTATCATTTGAAAGATCACACAGGTACCTGCTAGGTCCATATAAAACAAGACTAGTATACTTAAGTTCTACTGAACTTAGTTGTTGTAGAGCAAAGAGAGTAGCACACCCTGACTACAACTACTAGATAGGTTTAGTAGGTAAACACCAGTGTAGGTAGATTGCAACACATCCACCCACACTAGAGTAATGTCTGGAGCAGAGGGTTCCACTGGGAACATCCCTGTTGAGAGTGACCCTCCAAGGGCACCATCCAAATTTGCTATATTTTCCTTTAAGGAACTAAGGCAGCTTTGTGCCTTAAGGGGTCTGAGGACAGGGCCTACCCCTACCACAGACCACCTTAGAGAGATCTTGGATCAGTCTGAGGCTCTAAAGACCTCTAAGGCAAACCCCACAGGGGATGCTGAAGGAGGCCATCCTTCAGAGGATGACACTGTAGACACCCATGCCCCATTCATCCTGGTAGATGAGGAAGCCCCCATCACTGGAGCTCCTCAGGTAGATGAGGAGGAAGAGGACGAGGAAGAAGAGACAGAGGGGGAAGGCAGTGAGTCAGATGATGACAGAAATAGTCAGGTGCTGGTCAGTAGACTGAACCAGGCTAACTTAAGCCTATTTGGGACTGAATCAGGTAACAACCCATTCAGACCCCCAGGTGGACTTAACCAGAAGCCTAGGAGGAGAAGGACTCGCTCAGGTGACTCTGACAACTCCCATGCTTCTAGAGGCTCTCACGGTCACTCCAGGAAGGAGATGACTAGCCCTCAGAGAAGGGAACATGAGGCCAAGATGAGAGAGGCTGGGCTTAGGATTCAGAGGCAAGAGTTAGAGGTTGCCCTGGCCCAGGAGAAACTTGCTAGAGCAAGACAGCCTAGAGAGAGTGGGGTAATAGAACCCACTGGTGGCAGCAATATCCACAAGGATAAAGACAGGTCTTTTGATAACAGAAACCTGAGTAAGATTGTGCCCCCCTACAAAGCTGGGGATGACATCCATAAGTGGATAACTGCAATGGAGAGAGCCTGCAGAGTACAGCAGATCCCTCAGGAGCAGTGGGCAGCAATCTTGTGGCTCTCCTTTGAAGGTAGAGGCCGAGACAGACTCCTCACAGTTAGTGATGGGGATTCTAGAAACTACTTGGTCCTGAAGAGTGCTCTGATTGATGGGTTAGGCTTAACCACTGAACAGTACAGGTTAATGTTCAGAGATACCCAGAAGACACAGACTCAGGACTGGTCTGAATTTGTTGAGTGTGCCTCTCTGAACCTCAGGTCTTGGATCCTGGAACAAAGGACCAAGCACCTTCCAAGAAGAAGAACAGGGGGGTAAAGGCTGTGCCTTCCCAACTGCCTGCAAGTGAGGATCAGGCTTCACAGGAAACTGATCTTGAGACCCCTGAAGGAACTGTCTCTGAAGAACTTGAACCTGATCAGGTTGAGTTTCTGGGGACAGGGGGACCTTCTAGGGCAGACTTTGGGCAGGCTCAGTTAACCTGTCCTTCTCTTGAACCCCTCAGACAGCAGGCTGCTGCTGAGGCTGCTGGGAATGCTCAAGGGGCCCATAAAGTTTATTGGGATGAAGGACTCCTTTACACAGAGGGTAGAGGCCCCAAGCCTGGTGCAACCAGGAGGTTGGTTATACCTCTGCAATTTAGGGGTTTCCTTCTCACCTTGGCCCATGATATTCCTTTAGCAGGACACTTAGACCAGAACAAGACCAGGGACAGGCTTGTCCCTCACTTTCACTGGCCTCACATGTCTGAAGACACCAAGGAGTTTTGTCGCTCCTGTGAAACCTGCCAAGCCAGTGGTAAAGCAGGTGGAACAACAAAGGCCCCCCTGATACCACTACCTGTGGTAGGGGTTCCCTTTGAAAGAGTGGGGATTGATATTGTAGGTCCAATGGATCCCCCTACAGCATTTGGGCACAGATTCATACTGGTGGTAGTGGATCATGCCACCAGGTACCCAGAGGCAATTCCACTTAGGACCACAACAGCTCCTGTTGTGGCCAGGGCCTTACTTGGAGTTTTCTCCAGAGTGGGGTTTCCTAAGGAGGTAATATCTGATAGAGATGCCAACTTCATGTCAGGATATTTGACAGCTATGTGGAAGGAATGTGGTGTCAACTACAAGTTCACCACTCCTTATCATCCACAATGCAATGGGCTTGTTGAGAGATTTAACAAGACCCTAAAGGGCATGATTAAAGGATTACCTGAAAAGCTCAGGCGAAGATGGGATATCCTACTGCCCTGCCTTTTGTTTGCTTACAGAGAGGTCCCTCAAAAGGGGGTTGGCTTCAGCCCCTTTGAATTGTTGTTTGGGCACCCTGTAAGAGGACCCCTGTGTCTGGTGAAGGAAGGATGGGAGTTACCTCTCAAAAAGCCTAAGCAAGACATAGTGGACTATGTACTTGGTCTCCGCTCCAGGATGGTAGAGTACATGGAAAAGGCATCCAAAAACCTTGAGGCTAGCCAAGAATTACAGAAAGCTTGGCATGACCAAAAGGCTGTCCTTGTTGAGTTTCAGCCTGGACAGAAGGTATGGGTGTTGGAGCCAGTGGCCCCAGCAGCACTCCAAGACAAATGGTCTGGACCCCATACAATTCTGGAGAAGAAGGGAGAGGTTACCTACTTGGTGGACCTAGGAACTCCCAGGAGCCCCCACAGGGTGCTCAATGTAAACCGATTGAAGGCAGTCAGCAGGGAAGACATGGGCTTGCTCATGGCTACAGATGAGGGACAAGAGGAAGAGAGTGACCCTCTCCCAGACCTGCTCACTCAGAACCCTGAGGATGGTTCAGTTGATGGTGTGGCCTTAGGTGGCAGCCTCACTGAGCATCAGCAACATGACTGCAGACAAGTTCTACAGGCATACAGACATATGTTCTCCTTGACACCCAGTCAGACTAACTGGTGTACCCATGTGGTGGACACTGGTGACAGTCTTCCTGTAAAGAGCAAGATTTACAGGCAACCTGACCACGTCAGGGACTGTATCAAGACTGAGGTGCAAAAGATGCTGGAATTAGGTGTCATTGAGCCTTCAGAGAGCCCCTGGGCTAGCCCAGTGATTCTGGTCCCCAAACCTCACACCAAAGATGGCAAGAGAGAGATCAGGTCCTGTGTGGATTACAGAGGACTCAATGCTGTCACCAGGACAGATGCACACCCTATTCCAAGGGCAGATGAGCTCATTGACAAGTTGGCTTCTGCCAGATATTTGAGCACATTTGACTTTACAGCTGGCTACTGGCAAATCAGGTTAGCTGAGGAGTCTAAAGCTAAGACAGCATTTTCTACCCCTAGTGGGCATTATCAGTTTGTGGTGATGCCCTTTGGTTTGAAAAATGCACCTGCCACCTTCCAAAGGTTGGTGAATCAAGTCCTCACTGGGTTGGATGACTTTTGTGCAGCTTATCTGGATGATATTGCTGTCTTTAGCTCCACCTGGGAGGATCACCTGGTCCACCTGAAGGAAGTGCTTGAGGCTCTGCAGAAGGCAGGCCTCACTATCAAGGCAACAAAGTGCCAGATAGGGCAGAGTAAGGTTGTATACCTGGGCCACCTTGTAGGTGGAGGCCAAGTTCAACCACTGGAGAGTAAGATCCAAACCATAAAGGACTGGTCCCCTCCAACTACCCAGACTCAGGTCAGAGCTTTCTTGGGCCTGACTGGGTACTACAGGAAGTTTGTTAAGAACTATGGGTCCATTGTGACTCCTCTTAATGATCTGACATCTAAAAAGATGCCCAAAAAGGTTCAGTGGACAGAAATCTGTCAAAAGGCATTTGATGACCTGAAGAAGGTCATGTGCTCTGCACCTATCCTGAAGAGTCCTGACTACTCAAGAGAGTTCATTGTCCAAACAGATGCTTCTGAGTTGGGAGTGGGAGCAGTGCTTTCACAGCTTAATGTAGATGGCCAGGACCAGCCCATTGCTTTTATTAGCAGAAGGCTGACCCCCAGAGAGAAACGTTGGTCAGCTATAGAGAGGGAGGCCTTTGCTGTGGTGTGGGCCCTGAAGAAGCTGAGACCATACTTATTTGGCACTCACTTCAAGATTCAGACCGACCATAAGCCCCTCCTATGGCTTAATCAGATGTAGGGTGAAAACCCCAAACTACTCAGGTGGTCCATTTCCCTACAGGGGATGGACTTTACAGTGGAGCACCGCCCAGGGACTGACCATGGCAACGCAGATGGTCTCTCCAGGTACTTCCACTTAGAACATGAAGACACAACTGGTCAAGGGTAGTCTAATGTCCCTGGGTTTGGGGGGGTTATGTAGGAGAGTAGGGTCTGCTATCCTATGGTCACCCCAAATTTTTGCTTTTTGCTTCACTGGTTTATGACTTAATGTGGCTGTGGGCCTGCTAATCAGACCCACAGCCTGCTGTTCTCTCTCTAAATTACTGCCAATGCACTTTAGGTGCATTACGAATTGGAACTGGTTCACCTTATTAGCCCCTGTAGTAGTGTACCCTAGGTACCCAGGGCATAGGTGTTTCCAAGGCCTACCAGGGGCTGCAGCATGTATTGTGCCACCCCTGGCCTGGCCTCCATATTTGACACAACTGGCTGATCACTCAGCTGGGGTAAGTTGGTGTAATCACCTCTTACTTAGGTACAGTATGCCTGTGCCTAACCCTAAACTGGACACATATGTTCCTATCAGCCACTCCTATGGAAGGCCTCATCAATCCTGGAGGCAGAGTGCTTGGAAATATGTGAGATGGTGCTCTAGCATGAGCTGAGCCTGTCTGCAGCTGTCGGGAACCACTCCCTAAGCTGTTCCGGGATATTGCCATACCATATACTCTTAAGTGCATTATAATCCTCACGGTTAAATGCTATCTTTGGTTTGGCTTTATCAAAACATGTCGAGTAAGGTGTCATACGAATTGGAATACTATCCCCTCGACAGTTCTGTCGACGGGGATAGCATTCCACCCTTCTAGAGGGACACGACATGTGTGTAGCCTTAACCCCGGTTAAAGTTAACCCGAGCCTCAGCATCACAAAATGGATGCTGCCACCACAGACACGAGTCTGGCCTCCTGCTGCTGACCGAAACTCGGCAGATGGTGGCCTGGACAAAGGGTTTCCTGCCTTGGGAGGTGCGAACACCACCCCAGACAGGGTTTTGTATATTGGGTAGGACAGGGCTGAATAGAATCAGACATGCCCGGGGCACACAAGGTGCCCCCGTGCATAGGCCAGTCCAAACCGGTCCTGGGACTTTCCAGACCCAGGGCTGGCGAGGAGCTGGACAAAGGAAAGGGGGTGTAACCGCCCCCCTTCCTGGTTCCTCCCAGAGGAGGGACCTAGTAGGTGATCCACCCCTCAGATTGGGAATAAGAGTGGGAGCAGTGTCATTGCACAGCAGATCATCCTGAATCAACTTTACACGAAGAAGAAGACTGGACTTCGACATTCTGCCGCTCAGAAGACTGAAGAGAATCTCCCTTGTGGCCTAGGAGTGGCCACCCTGTGAAAGTAGGTACCAACCAGCGAATCGACGTCTGCTTTGCTGCCGCCGGAGCCCGAGCCCAGAGCCCAACAAGAACCAGACTCCCAGACCTCTCAGAGCCCGATCCACAGTCCCTGCAAAGAAGGGACCCGTGGAGGCACCGAGTGACGTGGGACTGGACCTCTTGGGAAACACTCGAAAAGCTGACTGCGCAGCTTCTGAGGTATCCTCGACGTTGTGCTTTGGGGACTGAGATCCCCCACCACCGAGCAGCCCTTGCACCGAAGATCAGCCCTCCAGCATCTCCACGATCTGCGTGGGGCCCTTTTGCATTGTGCCACTCGACGCGCCATCCCGGCCACTAGCCATGTGGTCAGCGGCCATCTTGGCGACGAAATCGACAATTTACACAGCAGGTCTGGTTGCTCCAGACCTACCCAAGCTCCTGTAAAAAGGAGCACTCACTCTGACCTTGCGGGTCCGAGTGTTAAGCATCTTTCGATTCCTGCGTGGCTTGCATTAGCCAAGGCCTGTTTGCTCCGATCAAGTTGCCGACACCGCCAACAGCGAGAAACCTGCATGGGACAGCTCGTGACCGACTCCTGGACGTCCTCGACCCCTGGTGTCCACGTGGCTGCAGAGAGAAGCTACCCAACAGCGCCTGTTTGCACCCGACATCGCCTGGTTCTAATCTGGTTTCACGGTAGTCACTGGCTAGTGACTTTGAACATTGTCCCCTCTGCTTTCAGGTCTTCACATCTTCAGATCCACCCTTGGATCCACCGGAACTCTTCACATCGAGCCGCCTGCAGCATCTTCAGCTCCAAGCACCATCGACCAGCGTGACGAAACCCGACACTACTTCGACCCTGTGAACCCGCTTCCTGTGGGTGAGGTAACTCAGCTCCGTTGGTGTTCCTACACTGGTACACATCTCAAGGGCCTGTGTCTTAAGTTTCAGCTCCATAGGTCACTCAGAAGGTTCCTAACTTTCTAACTTTGTACTTTTTACGCACCATAGACTTTGCATTGGAAAGTGCGTGCACTTTGAACACTGCACCCGAGTCCCGCGGGCCTTTCCCGACGTAGTCACTGCTAGTCTCGAATAGCTCCAGTGATTCTCAAGGCCCTAGGCCTGTTCCCTTTCCTATTGGTATCTCTTATACCACTTTCTTAGTATATGGTTTAGGTGGCCCCTAGGGCTCATCCATATTGTGCAACTTTTGTGTATTTTAAACTGTCTTGTGATTTAATGCTTGTGCTTCTGTGCTCATAAAGAGTCCAGGGGATTTTGTAGTTAATAAATCTAAATATATATTTTCAATATATATCTGTGTGGTGTCCCTTTCATTTGGTATTCAAGGGGGTTGTGTATGGTAATACAGCTGGCTTCACATGCCTTTCAGAGTTTAGCCTAAGACTGCTTTGTCCACGTTACCACTAGGATAACTGGTCTACAAGGTTGAATTACAACCATCATCATAAGGGTTGCTTGGCATGGTAGAAAGTGATCACTAAGAATTAGTGAGCATTATATACCAGGCCAACTTCTCACATTGGTGGCAGCGGTGGGATCTGAGCTTGCTGTTGTTTTACCATTACAATCTTTGAGATTATCATTTGAAAGATCACACAGGTACCTGCTAGGTCCATATAAAACAAGACTAGTATACTTAAGTTCTAGGATGGATCTGATGTCCAGGCCCCTCTGGCAATGGTTGTAAGACAGCAAATATCTATTGGTGGACAGAACAAAAGGTCTTTAGACAAGGCACAAAAATAATCCATCAACAGAGAGGATAGTCTCAGAATACTTCCTAGTCTTGGGACACCCCAAATATTAGCAAGGCACCCAAGAACCACTTCATCTGTCTGAGAGTAAAAAACCCTGGACCTATTACACTATTTAAAGCAGCTAAGGAAGTCTGTGTTCATTTACTAAATTCTGAGGAAAAGAGAAAAACTATACAGACACACTCCAAATCCTTACATTTGTGTATTCCTATATTATTCATCTGAAGACCCTCAAGAAAAAAGGAAATGTTCTACACTTTTACTCATAGACTTTATATTACTTGTCCAGGACTGCAGACACTTTTAAAGTGATTTTTCTTTCATAAAAACACCTACATTGTACGCTTAGGACCATGCTCTCATGTTATAGGTGCAGCAGGAAAATCTAAAGCTGCTAAGTTAACAGGGATTCTTATTACACAAAGAACTAAAAACTACAACATAGTGGGTACATACCTTTCTCCAGCAGAACATGTTGTGACAAACAAAGTCCTATAGAACAATATTTTCTTCAAAAATGTTTGCTAATGATCACATTGGAATTGTTCCTGCATTCTACTTAACACAATCCAAACTATGCAACCTCAGCTCTAATAAGGACTGTCAGCTTATTTACACAGACTAGATAACAATAATGGTGTTATCACCTGAGAATTTTAGAACAACAACTACCCACATCTAGTTCCCCTTAAAGGTCAAATAAGGAAACAGCAATCTAGACTACTCATCCTTTCATTATTTCATCAGACAGGATGGGCAGTAACATAGCATATATATTCATTTTATTAATGCTAACAATTTTAAAACAATATTACTGAATAGCCAATTAAATGTATCATGGCTATTTCCTAGACAATTTAGACAGGCTCAAAAGAGAGTGAGAAAAAGAGAGAGAAAACATAAATTTGCCTACCCTTAATTTGTAGAGGAGCGAGCCTCCTTCCCCTATTTGGACAGTAGGAAACCTGAAACAGGTATCACTTCTGTTGACACTATCTACTTCTATTTGTGGCTGCTGGGCACAAATACACTTGTAGGAGGTAAATAGCACATGTAGCTAGCTAGACAACATTAATAACCAACCACCAATTCCTTTAGAAAGTATACTAGTTGTAACATGAGGGCACATGAATTCAAACTAAATCCCATTGCCTCCTTTTCTCAGCCCTTGCACAGTAATATTCAAACTAAAAGCATTAGTGCTATATAAATGGCAGAGCTATTCCCTTAATCAGAGCTCACATATACCATTATATTTCCTTCTGTTCATATGAATGCACAAAAACTTGCTTTTGCCAAAAATAGTAAGCAAAACTTCTCTTTCTCTCCCTGCACTGTGATCTCATCTTTCAAAAAGTGTCAGAGGTCGAAGTGTCAAAGCAAACCTTGCTCTGAGCCCTGCTAGGGTGCTAAATGCAGAACTCAACCTTTAACCCTTACCAGCTATTTTGTGCAAGGCTTTCCATGCGGTTTTCCAATTCAAAGTGTGACATGGAGACTCACAGCTGAAAAGCAGCTCCGTTCATTCGTGTTTGCCAGTAATTTAGAGGTACGCTTAATAACTTCTGCTGTTTTTTTAATATTTAGTTTCATTTGTGTGCAGTGTGTGGTGTGCTTTTCTAGCAGTATAGAGGTCAGCTATTTGTGCTAAACTTAAATGTGTGCATTTACTTAAGCCTAAGAGCAGTATTAAAGCTGCTCTGAGTGGCAGAACTGCTTTTAAACAGTGAATTTTGCCCAATTTTGACTTTGGTGTTACAGGCACTTAAAAATGACTAATCTACAATCTTTTGGCACATTAGTCATCCCCAGAATGTCCTCTACATATCCCAGAGATGAGGGATCATCAGAAATGTATAAGGTACACCCTTAAAAAATGAGGTTTGTACGCCTGGGTAAAGTGACATTTCACATTTTAGTGTCCCCCATTGCGGTAAAGCACTGCTTAAATTCAACTTTGATGCTAGGAGTTCAAAGTATGATGATTAGGCAGCATAGAGGTTGAAAAACGAATGTAATGCACTTATTTTTAATACATTTTCTTTCATATAATCCAAAAAGTTTTTTTTAATAACACCAGTCATTTTGATAGTTTCACTTATGAAAAGCAAGCTTTATTCCTTTCCTATCATATTTAAACACATTCATTTATAACCCTAAGCACAGAAGCCTTACTTGAAATATGAAAATTCTGCACCACTTTTTAAAGGACAGTTATTATTTAACATCAGATCCACGGATGTGCTTATGTAAAAAGGCGTTAAGAAAGGAAAATCCCTACTTTTAATTTTTTTCTCTGTTATCCTAAAAAAACAAACTGTTTTTTGTAATTTTTAAGATTAGTCTGTAATGCAGGCTTTTATACCAGGTTTACACTGACTTAAAATCTAGTTGACTCAGCAGTTTCCTTGTGGCTTGCGGTCAGGAATAGCCATGTGCTATTGACGCAGCTGTTTCTGTGACCAGCAGGCGTCACATTCTCACACCTTTCAAGCCAGCACAATCTATCATTCTGTAATGTCGTGTTTATTTCAGCAACAACCAATTGACTCAGATGATGTGAATGCCTTTTAATATCTAATACAATGTATCTAAGGCAAATGCTGTAACATTTTGTATTTTAGTCATAGTCATTGCAAAGCACACAATTTCGTTTTTCTTCCTCTGTATGAGGCATATTTTAATCCTATTGAATGTGAATTCTAATGTTATCTGTAGCATTATGGCAATTTGCACATATCTATAGTGTCTAATTTTATCAATTTTAATGGTAGCGTGCAGCTGTTTAGCATATGTTACATAATTTATTTCTGGATTTTTATTTAATATGTAGTTAATTAAATGACATTTTGCATAACAGATTTATGACAAAAAACACATTGAGCTCCTTCCAGACATTTACAGAAGGGGTCATACAGTCAGAACACACAATATAGTGCTTAAGGCTAGCCATTCTTACACAAAAAGCGGAATCGCTACTTACTCACACAAGTACCACCAATGTCAAATCGCAAACCACATAGACATTTAAACAAATATTTAACCCACAAATCAACACTTAGGACAGAACCAAGAGACAGCCCACAGACTGTACTGAAACCAAACCATTTGTAAATATTAGTTGTAAGTCATATTTACAAGAAAAGCCCAAAAAACTGCACAAAACAGCCCAAAGACTGTTCCATGTTCAAGAAGCCAAAATACACCAAATTCGCTAGTTTTGGCTGGCACAACGCCCCAAAAAAACGCTCTGCATTTCACCACTTACAAAAGTGCGCAGATTAGGATCCTTTTTATGTACATATTTTAATTCCATGGGGTACTTAGTCACCAAGGAAGAAATACGTTTTTATACCTAAACCTATTTAGGTATCCCCTCTAGGGGAGCTGGCTGATTCCATTCAAGTTCCATAATGGTACCTCCAAAAAAGTAACACATTCTACGATGTGTGCTAGAACAGGCATGCCAAAAATATTGTAGCATATACAACATTCTTTGACAGTGAGAGTACACTATTGGATTCTCGTCTGCCACTCCTACTGCTCCCAAGAGGCTACGATTCAAGTCCTACATGACCCCCGTTACCCACTGGCAACTGCCTTTGGTGCTCAATGCATCTGAAATGTTACTTCTTATTCAAATTCCTACTAAGATCGCCCGACTACACCCATTCCATATCCCATGCTTGCCTCTTTTTCTCAGTATACTGTAATTTAATACAAACAGACCTTTTCTTTCTTCTCAAGACCTCATCTCCAGCTTTCTTCTCGTTAGCCCTTTGGTTATTTAACTCCTTACACAGCTCTTTACCCTTTGCTTTCTATGTTGATCTAAGTCCCCTCTGCCATTATCTCAGCTAGTTGTTCTGTCCCTCTTGTATATTATTAACCTGTTTTTAATTGGTGGCCTTATGGTGGCTATATTGGTGGCCTCTAAGCATGGGCGAATTTTGAGAATTCGCGATTCGCGAATTTGCGGATTTGCGAATTCGCGATTCGCAAAATTTGCGAATTTGTGTGAATTTGCGGATTTTTGTTTTTTTGCGTGTTCGCGGGGTTTTTTGCGTGTTCGCGGGGTTTTTTGCGTGTTCGCCGGGATTTTTGCGTCTCCGCGAGCCGCTTGCATAGCGAAGTTACCCATGCAGTCGTTTATGGGAGAGGGAGAGAGAGATAGATAGATAGATAGATAGATAGATAGATAGATAGATAGATAGATAGATAGAAAGAGAGAGAAAGAAAGAGAGGAAAAGAGAGAGGGAGAGAGAGAACGAGAGAAAGAAAGAGAGGCCGGATCTCTGAAGGGCCAGATTCCTGAGTTGCCCCTACAGAACATACTATATATTTACAAGAAGGGGTGGTGAGGGACAGAGTCTCTGAATTAAGCAGAAAGCTCTCACCCAGTCAAGAGATCAGGGCTAGATCCAACACCGTTTTTTAGCTCACTGCACCATCCCAGTTTCAGAACCTGGCTGTATGCAAATTAGTCTGTTCCTGTCCCAGTGCATGATGGGAACAGGGCAAACCAAACTACAAAAGCCAATTCTTACACTGGGAAGGAAACAAGCTCCCGGGGACCGGTTTCTGGCATTACAGCCGTCTTCGGCCCGGTTTGCTTGAATCCTGATGGTGCAATGAGCAAGGGTCTCACATCTGAGAATACCCTTCCACGCTTAGGGTGGACAAAAATATTTACAACAAGGGGTGGTGAGGGACAGAGTCTCTGAATTAAGCAGAAAGCTCTCACCCAGTCAAGAGATCAGGGCTAGATCCAACACCGTTTTTTAGCTCACTGCACCATCCCAGTTTCAGAACCTGGCTGTATGCAAATTAGTCTGTTCCTGTCCCAGTGCATGATGGGAACAGGGCAAACCAAACTACAAAAGCCAATTCTTACACTGGGAAGGAAACAAGCTCCCGGGGACCGGTTTCTGGCATTACAGCCGTCTTCGGCCCGGTTTGCTTGAATCCTGATGGTGCAATGAGCAAGGGTCTCACATCTGAGAATACCCTTCCACGCTTAGGGTGGACAAAAATGTTTACAACAAGGGGTGGTGAGGGACAGAGTCTCTGAATTAAGCAGAAAGCTCTCACCCAGTCAAGAGATCAGGGCTAGATCCAACACCGTTTTTTAGCTCACTGCACCATCCCAGTATCAGAACCTGGCTGTATGCAAATAAGTCTGTTCCTGTCCCAGTGCATGATGGGAACAGGGCAAACCAAACTACAAAAGCCAATTCTTACACTGGGAAGGAAACAAGCTCCCGGGGACCGGTTTCTGGCATTACAGCCGTCTTCGGCCCGGTTTGCTTGAATCCTGATGGTGCAATGAGCAAGGGTCTCACATCTGAGAATACCCTTCCACGCTTAGGGTGGACAAAAATATTTACAACAAGGGGTGGTGAGGGACAGAGTCTCTGAATCACAGTGGTCTGCTTAATTCAGACACTCTGTTCATCACCACCCCCTTTTCTGAATCGTTTTTGGCCACTATAGGTGTGGCAGGGTATACTCAGACATGAGTCCCTTTCTCACTGCTCCATCAGGTCCCCGGTAGCTTGTCTCCTTTCTGGTGAAGAATTGGCTTGGTAGTTTAGTCTGCCCTGTTCCCATGATGCACTGGGCCAGGGACAGACTGATTTGCATATAGCCAGGTTCTGAGCTGGGATGGGGCAGTGAGATAAATAACGGTGATGGATCAAGCCCTGATCTTTGGACTGGGTAAGAGTGGTCTGTTTAACTCAGACACTCTGTTCATCACCACCCCCTTTTCTAAATCGTTTTTGGCCACTATAGGTGTGGCAGGGTATACTCAGACATGAGTCCCTTTCTCACTGCTCCATCAGGATTCAAGCAAGCCGGGCCGAAGAAGGCTGAAATGCCAGAAACCGGTCCCCGGTAGCTTGTCTCCTTTCTGGTGAAGAATTGGCTTGGTAGTTTAGTCTGCCCTGTTCCCATGATGCACTGGGCCAGGGACAGACTGATTTGCATATAGCCAGGTTCTGAGCTGGGATGGGGCAGTGAGATAAATAACGGTGATGGATCAAGCCCTGATCTTTGGACTGGGTAAGAGTGGTCTGTTTAACTCAGACACTCTGTTCATCACCACCCCCTTTTCTAAATCCTACAGAACATACAGCTTTTTTTTAGCAAAATGCATATGAAAATTGTGCTGTAAAGGTCTCTTTTAGTTTAACCCCTCCTGACAACTCAAAATGGGTGTATTTGCCATCCTCTCCCTTCTTCCTGTTTTTTTTATATCTGTAAGTGCTTCCTGATGAGGTTTAATTCCTTGGACAGGTGCCTCTTTGCCTACTTGTAACTATTCTCTGACCCTGCTTCAAGGGTCAGAGCAGGTCAGAGAATAGTTGCAAGTAGGCAACGAGGCACCAGGAAGCAATTAGCAGCAGGTGTCCAAGTTGAAGTTAATTTGTTTGTAACCCTTTTGTAAAAGGTTACAAAGAAATTAGGTTCAACTTTTGCACCTGCTGCTGTAACCCTTGCTTGGCTGAAAATTCGTCCCCGCTGATTCGCGGATTTTACCGCGATTTTGCGAGATTCGCGGATCGCGAAATCACGGAAAATCCGCAAATTCGCCCACAAAACAGATTTTACGCCCACCCTTAGTGGCCTCCTACTTCACCTGCAGGGACACATGGGTATTGTTTTGTTAATGTATTTATTTAGTTGTTATCCATTGGATAGGACTGTTACCTGACTTCTTCACTGCCCTAACGATCTAGGGGCATGGTTGAACTATATAGAATTAAATAAATAAATAAACAATGCAGCCAAACAAGTGGCAAGCCTATTAAACTTTAATTATGAATTCAGATTATGTACTGGGTAGACACCAAACTAGACTGTGGCTGTAAAGTAAAGCTTAATTTTATTCTAACAAATGCATGTTTTTATGAATTAAAAGTTGTTAAGGGAAATGAAAAGACGATGTATACATTTATCAAAAGAGGGTAATACTGATGTCCTATTTTATTATCTTTCCACCTGCAATGATTTCTTTAATACCTTAAGTGTGCTTCTGGAATTAAACTAATTGTACACCTTCTCTTACAGGATAAACAATAAAATATGGATTTATGTATTAATAAACAAATATCTGTTTTCTACTATTTGTTGTAGAAGAGGAAATGCCAGTGATGTGTGTCTGGATATGCAAGCCTTGGAGCAAAGAAGAAAGAGCTTGCGGGATAAGGAGGATACAGTTACTCACCACACCCTTCAGCAGTGCCTTTATAAACCCCGACAGCAGGTGCACAATTTTATACAGCTCATTGTCAACATTACATAATATTTGTTATGTTTTTCGGAGACATATTGGGAAACGTGTGTTACTGGAGAAGTAAAAAACAAGGACAATTTATTTCAAAGCCATTATTATCAACTGTCACTTTCAGAAACCGCCAATTTATGTACCAGATTTAATAACAAACTGCGCAAAGGAAGCAAATATAGAAAAGTAGAGATTCCGAATAGAAATTACTGAAAGCTTCCTAACATTCACAAGGTTAGATACTGGAAAAAACGTAATGGAAGAGGTTTGTAAGCTTATCACAAAGCAACATACCCTTTATAAAGTAATGAAAGGATTACAACAGAGGTTGTTGCGCTACAGCATGGTCCCAGAAAATATGATCTGGGAGGGCCTTCTAGTGCTCTAGTGCTCTCTTTTCTAATTCAAGGGCAATTGCTCCATTCAATGACCGGCCAAGTCTAGAGTTAAGTTAGCACAGGCTCCCAACTCCAAGCTGACGTCAGGGAAGAACTGAACTGTATTATACTTATTTATGAAAATTTTAGTAGTTTTTTTGTATTGTTATGGAGCATTTGTGCTTTATGAAAGATTGAGGCTGTTGAAACCTAGCATTTAGGTGATAATCAAATCCCCAACATGATCAAGGAAGCCATCGCACACAAAGCCAGGTTTTAAGATGTTTCTGAACTATCGAATGAACAGATTTCCTAGGGAAGAGTGTTAAAAAATAAAGTTCATATTCTAAAAACACTGTCCCGTTTTTCAATTTACATGTAGAGGTTTTGCAGAGCAGCTTTGTGCATCAGAGAACAAGAAGGGACATATTTTAAGAATGCATTTGCCAGAAGAGCAGGACTGTTTTAATGAAACTAAATATGCACACCATCTGCACATGTATGCGTACAAGTAGAAGTAAATTACGAAAGCATACAGACTTTGGGGTTCAAATGGAGGGACAAGGGCCCTAATGGGGAATAGGAGGAGTCCAGTGGGGTTCACCAACTTTAAAGTTTTAAATTCTGATATAAATGCCCTTAGTTTGGCGGCTCAAGACCTACTGGTCAAAAATGATATGATCCACTGTAAGTCTGTTCCACCTGAGAATTCTCTAGGCCATTCCTTCCAATTTAACTCTGGTCAATTCACCTTTGTAGTAGCCTGAGAGGAAAAGGGGGTAACTTGAGGTTAAAAGGTGCATTACAAACTCAAAGACACCCTGATATATATAAATCAACATATTATAAAATGCAAACTTCTCAAAGAAAGACAAATCGTTGTACAATATTGGTCCTCACCAGGAGACACAATATAAGACGTTCTTCAGCATCAATGCAGAAAATAAGAAAAATGTTTTGATAACTAGACAAATGGTTTTGATCCTTCTCCCCATACATGGAAAAGATTTGCAACATCTACCAAACCCTACACTAAACTAAGGACAGGGAAAACCCCTAATGAATCAAGAAATCAAAAAGGTGTCAGCATCAGAACCTCTAGAATAGTTCTTTAGGTAAGGAATCCTGTGTAACATGAAGCCACGCAATCAGCCTCTCCAAGTCTGAAGGGAATCTGACTAACCCCAAGGTGGGTTCACTAATTGTGAGAAGTTGGCCTGATATATGATGTTTCCAATTCTGGAACCACCTTGTATCAGTCCAAACAATCCCTTATGGTGTCTGGTTTTAAGTCAACCTTATAGACAAGCTTTCTTAATGGTAGCATAGAGTAAGCAGCCTTAAAGGCTAAACTCAAGAGGTCGTGTTAAGCGAGCTGTTTTACCAATCACAGTCCTGTAATATCAAATGAAAGGACACCACACAAGTATATGTGTTTATTTCTAAAATAATCCCCAGTACTCTTTATGAGCAAAGGGGCACAAGCGAAAAATCAAAAGCACAGTATAACATACAAAGTTGCACAATTATGGATGAGGGCGGGTGGCCACTCAAACCATATATTAAGAAAGTGGTATAAGAGATACCAATCGAACAGTGGTTAGGCCTAGGGCCTAGGGAATCGTTGGGAGCTGTCGGGACTAGCAATGCTGAAGTCGGGAAAAGCCCGCGGGATTCGGGTGCAGCGCTTAAAGCACACGCATGCACCAATGTTAAGTCAATGGTGCGTAAAAGTTACACAAATAGAGTTTAAGGACACTTCCGCTGAACCTAGAAGGACCAAACTTTATACACAGACCCTAGAGGTGTGTACCAGTGTGGGAACACCAGCGTTGCGGAGTTACCTCACCCACAGGAAGCGGGTGCATAGGGTCGAAGTGGCATCGGGTTTCGTCACGCAGGTTGTTGGTGCTTGAAGCTGAAGATGCTGCAGGCGATGTGAAGGAGAAGTGTCCGGTGTGATCCAAGGGTGGATCAGAGTCGTAAAGTACCTGAAAGCAGAGGGGACAGAGTCTGGGTCACTCAGCAGTGACCAGGGTGGAACTAGGACGGAACCAGGCAATGTCGGGCGCAATCAGGTGGTTGTCGAGGAGCTTCTCTCCGCTGCCACGTGGGCTCTGGGGCATCTGCGACGTCCAGGAGCGGGTCACAAGCTGTCCCACGCAGCCTCTCACAGTCGGCGCTGTCGGCTTCAAGATCGGAGCAAACAACACTTGGCAAGAGCAATCCACGCAGGACTGGAAGATTGCTTCTCACTCGAACCAGGAGAGTCAGAGCGGGTGCTCCTTTTTAGAGGAGCTGGTGCAAGTCTGGAGCAACCCGAATCACAAGTCGGTTTTAGGTTTTCGCTGGCACAGGGGCCACAAGCCAGCTGGCAAGTGACCGGGCCAATGTGTCAAGCCAAAGAAAGCAGAAGGGCCCCACGCAGCACTCGTCGAGTGTAGAGGTGTGAGCTTCGGTGCAAGAGTGGCTCAAGGTTGGGGCTTCTCAAACCCCGGTGTACAGCTTCGAAAGTTACTCGTGGGCTGCACGATCAGCGTCTCGTCGTCTTTTCAAGATGGTGTGCCCCACGCTTCCGGTCGCCTCCACAGGTCTCAGCTCTGCAGGGACTGTGGATCAGGCTGTAAGAAGGCAGGCAAGTTTAATCTCGTTGATCTCTGTTGCTCGAGTTCCGGCGGGAACTGCAACAAAGCAGATGTCGAGGTGCTGGATGGTGCCTGTTTGCACAGGGTGGTCACTCCTTGACCACAAGGGAGATTCTTCAGTCTTCTACGTCGAGTAGGATGTCGAAGGGTCCAGAGTTTCGTTTCTTATGTTTCATCAGGATTATCTGAGTGCGTTGGCACTGCTCCCATTCTTATACCAATCAAGGGGGCTGGATTACCTGCTAGGTCCCCTCCTATGGGTGGGACCCAGGAAGGGGGTGGATACACCACTTTCCTTTGATCCAGGCCACGCTGGGACAGGGGCTGGTGTGCCCCAGAACCGGTTTGGCCGGATTATGCAAGGGGCAGCCTTGTGCTCCCCAGGCAGTGTCTGGTTTCTTTCAAACCTCCCTGCTACAATCCACTATCTCCTGTCTGGGGTGGTGTAACACCTCCCTGCGACAGGAAAGCCTTTGTCCAGGCCTCCTCTGCCTGAGTTTCGGTCAGCAGCAGGAGGTCAGACTTGTGTCTGTGGCAGAAGCATCCATTTTGTGGATCTGAGGCTCTTTTAAAAATCAACCGCGTTTCAGTAAAGTAACATGTCTTCTCCCTCTAGAGGGGTGCAATGCTATCCCCATCGACAGGACTGTCGATGGGATAGTATTGCAAATCGTATGACACCTTACACGACATGTTTTGATAAAGCCAAACCAAAGTTGCTATATAACCGCGAGGATTATAAGGCACTTAATATTATATGGTTTGGCATTATCCCGGAACAGCTTAGGGAGTTGTTCCCGACAGCTGCAGACAGGCTCAGCTCATGCTAGAGCTCCATCTCACATTAAACCCCGCACTCTGCCTTCAGGATTGATAAGGCCTTCCATAGGAGTGGCTCACAGGTTTATATGTGTCCAGATATAGGTTTAGATATACGTATACTATATCTAAGAAAGGGGTGATTACATCAACTTGCCCCAGCTGAGTGATCAGCCAGTTGTGTCAATTTAAGAACCAGCCAGGGGTGGCAAAAGCTATGCTGCAGCCCCTGGTAGGCCTTGGTGGCACCTATGCCCTGAGCACCTACAGTGCATGGTACAGGGGCTGACAAGGAGTCCATTTCCAATTGGGTTATGTACCTATAGTACATGTATGTGAATTTAGAGAGAGAACAGCAGGATGGGGGTCTGATTAGCAGGCCCACAGCCTCAGTAAGTCGAAAACCAGTGAAGCAAAAAGCAAAAATTTGGGGTGACCATAGGATAGCAGACCCTACTCTCCTACACTAATTAAAAGAGAATTCAAGAAATATGACCTCATGCACACCACAGTACTTTTTCCAGTTCCCAGAAAATATCTTGGCACCTTGAACACTGCTCCCACATTCCAGTCTTCCTCACCTCACTATCTCAGAAATACAATGGGCCTTCTTTATGAAGGGCTTGCGCCAGCCGTGCATCACTTTTAAAATGGGAAAAAGTGATGTACCGGCGGCGTATAATATGGCCTAATGTACTTTTTACTAACTAATAAATGCCTTTCGTCTGCACCTGCAGAGGAGAAAACATGCAGAAAAACAACGTTCATGTTACTGTTAAATGTCTCAACTGTAAGCATAAATCTGACAATCATACAAACTTAACAGTTTTCTTTACATGACCATTAAATCTACAACCTACATATGATGCAATAAATTAAATCTTTTATAAGGAAAATTAAGCTATATTATATTGTTCTCTTCTAGGCAGCCCAATAAACTGATTCTTGTATTATTAAACAGAAACGACAACTGGTCACAATTTATAAGGAAAGCACTGAACACATATATGATTCATTCTCACAGGCAAATGCACTGCATTAAATGCATTTTAGAGCACCACCTTACAATCTAAACCGATAGAAGGTTATTGTGAGAAGTTGGCCTGATATATGATGTCTCCAATTCTGGGGGAACCTTGTATCAGTCCAAACAACCCTTATGGTGTCTGGTTGTAAGTCAACCTTATAGACAAGCTATCCTAATGGTAGCATGGACTAAGCAGCCTTAAAGGCTTAACTTAAGAGGTCGTGTTAAGCAAGCTGTTTTACCAATCACAATCCTGTAATATCAAATGAAAGGACACCACACAAGTTATATATTATAAAAATATATGTATTTATTACAAGAATAATCCTCTGTACTCTTTATGAGTGCAGAGGCACAAGCGTTTAAACAAAAGCACAGTAAAACATATGAAAGTTGCACAATTATGGATGAGGGTGGGTGGCCACTCAAACCATATATTAAGAAAGTGGTATAAGAGATACCAATCGAACAGTGGTTAGGCCTAGGGCCTAGGAAATCGCTGGGAGCAGTCGGGACTAGCAATGCTGAAGTCGGGAAAAGCCCGCGGGATTCGGGTGCAGCGCTTAAAGCACACACATGCACCAAAGCAAAGTCAATGGTGCATAAAAGTTATAAAGTTACAGTTTAAGAATACTTCCACTCAAACTAGAAGGACGAAACTTAAGACACATACACTAGAGGTGTGTACCAGTGTGGGAACACTGGCGTTGCTGAGTTACCTCACCCACAGAAAGCGGGTGCACAGGTGCGAAGTAGTGTCGGGTTTTGTCACGCAGGTTGCTGGTGCTTGGAGCTGAAGATGCTGCAGGCGTCGAGACGAGAAGTGTCCGGTGTGATCCAAGGGTGGATCAAAGTTAAAGATGATCTGAAAGCATAGGGGACAGAGTCTGGGTCACTCAGCAGTGACCAGGGTGGAACCAGGAAGGAACCAGGCCATGTTGGGCGCTTTCAGGTCATTGACGAGTCTCTTCTCTCCGCTGCCACGTGGACTCTAGGCGCCGAGGATGCCCAGGAGTGGCTCACAGGCTGTGCCACGCAGGCTCTCGCTGTCGGCGGTGTCGGCTTCCAGATTGGCGCAAGCAACCCTAGGCAAGGGCAACCCACGCAGGAATCGAAGATGGCGTTACACTCGGACCAGGAGGGTCAGAGTGAGTGCTCCTTTTCAGGGGAGCGAGTGCAAGTCTGGAGCAACCAGATTCACAAGTTAGTTTTCAAGGTTCGTCGGCACAGGGGCCACAAGCCAACGGGCAAGTGACCGGGCCAACGCGTTGTGCCAAAAGATGCAGAAGGGCCCCACGCAGCACTCGGTGAGTGTGGAGGGGTGAGCTTCGGTGCAAGAGAGGCTCAGGGCTGGGGCTTCTCAAACCCCAATGCACAGCTTCGAGGGTTACTCATGGGCTGCACGGTCAGCGTCTCGTGGTCTTTCCAAGATGGCGGGCCTCATGCTTCAGGTCGTCTCCACAGGTCTCAGCTCTGCAGGGACTGTGGATCGGGCTGTTAGAAGGCAGGCACGCTTGGTCTTGTTGAACTCTGTTGCTCGAGTTCCGGCAGGAACTGCAACAAATCAAACGTCGAGGTGCTGGATGGTGCCTGTTTGCACAGGGTGGTCACTCCTTGACCACAAGGGAGATTCTTCAGTCTTCTACGTCGATTAGGTTGTCGAAGGGGCCAGAGTTTCGTTTCATAAGTTTCAGTCAGGATAATCTGAGTGCTTTGGCACTGCTCCCATTCTTATACCAATCTAGGGGGCTGGATTACCTGCTAGGTCCCCTCCTATGGGTGGGACCCAGGAAGGGGGTGGTTACACCCCTTTCCCTTTGTCCAGGGTCGCGCTGGGACTGGGGCTGGTGTGCCCCAGAACCGGTTTGACCGGATTATGCAAGGGGAAGCCTTGTGCGCCCCAGGCACTGTCTGGTTTCTTCAAACCTCCCTGCTACAATCCACTATCTCCTGTCTGGGGTGGTGGGACACCTCCCCGCGACAGGAAAGTCTTTGTCCAGGCCTCCTCGGCTGAGTTTCGGTCAGCAGCAATATGTCAGACTTGTGTCTGTGGCAGAAGCGTCCATTTTATGATGCTGAGGCTCTTTTAAAATCAACCGCGTTTCAGTAAAGAAACATGTCTTCTCCCTCTAGAGGGGTGGAATGCTATCCCCGTCGACAGGACTGTCGAGGGGATAGTATTCCAAATCGTATGACACCTTACACGACATGTTTTGATAAAGCCAAACCAAAGTTAACATATAACCGCGATGGATTATAATGCACTTAATAGTATATGGTATGGCATTATCCCGGAACAGCTTAGGGAGTTGTTCCAGACAGCTGCAGACAGGCTCAGCTCATGCTCGAGCACCATCTCACATTAAACCACGCACTGATAAGGCCTTCCATAGGAGTGACTCATAGGTTTATATGTGTCCAGATATAGGTTTAGATATAGGTATACTATATCTAAGCAAGAGGTGATTACACCAACTTGCCCCAGCTGAGTGATCAGCCAGTTGTGTCAATTTAAGAACCAGCCAGGGGTGGTAAAAGCTATGCTGCAGCCCCTGGTAGGCCTTGGTGGCACCTATGCCCTGAGCACCTATAGTGCATGGTACAGGGGCTGACAAGGAGTCCAGTTCCAATTGGGTTATGTACCTATTGTACATGTATGTGAATTTAGAGAGAGAGCAGGCTGTGGGTCTGATTCACAGGCCCACAGCCACATTAAGTCGAAAACCAGTGAAGCAAAAGGCAAGAATTGGGGTGACCATAGGATAGCAGACCCTACTCTCCTACACAACCCCCCCCCCCCAAACGCAGGGACATTAAACTTAACCTTGAATATGATAAGTGTTCATGTTCTAAGTGGAAGTACCTGGAGAGACCATCTGCATTACCATGGTCAGTCCCTGGGCGGTGCTCCACTGTAAAGTCCATCCCCTGTAGGGATATGGACCACCTGAGTAGTTTGGGTTTTCACCCTTCATCTGATTTAGCCACAAGAGGGGCTTATGGTCTGTCTGAATTAGGAAGTGAGTTCCAAACAAGTATGGCCTCAACTTCTTCAGGGCCCAAACCACAGCAAAGGCCTCCCTCTCAATAGCTGACCAACGTTTCTCCCTGGGGGTCAGCCTTCTGCTAATAAAAGCAATGGGCTGGTCATAACCATCTATATTAAGTTGTGAAAGCACAGGTCCCACCCCCAACTCAGAAGCATCTGTCTGTACAATGAACTGTTTGGAGTAGTCAGGACTCTTCAGGATAGGTGCAGAGCACATGGCCTTCTTCAGGTCATCAAATGTCTTTTGACAGCTAACTGTCCACTGAACCTTTTTTGGCATCTTCTTGGATGTCAAGTCATTTAATGGTGGCACAATGGACCCATAGTTCTTCACAAACTTTCTGTAATACCCAGTCAGGCCCAAGAAGGCTCTGACTTGTGTCTGGGTAGTTGGAGGAGCCCAGTCCTGTATGGTCTGGATCTTGCTCTCCAGTGGTTGAACCTGACCCCCACCTACTAGGTGGCCCAGGTACACAACCTTGTTCTGCCCTATCTGGCACTTGGTAACCTTGATAGTCAGGCCTGCCTTTTGCAGGGCCTCCAGAACCTTCTTCAGGTGGATCAGGTGATCCTCCCAGGTGGGGCTAAAGACAACAATATCATCTAGATATGCTGCACAAAAGTCATCCAACCCAGCAAAGACTTGATTCACCAACCTTTGGAAGGTGGCAGGTGCATTCTTCAAACCAAAAGGGCATTACCACAAACTGATAATGTCCACTAGGGGTAGAGAATGCTGTTTTGGCTTTTGACTCTTCACCTAACCTGATCTGCCAATAGCCAGCTGTCAAATCAAATGTGCTCAGAAACTTGGCACAGGCCAATTTATCATTGAGCTCATCTGCTCTTGGAATGGGATGTGCATCTGTCCTAGTGACATCATTGAGACCTCTGTAGTCCACACAAAACCTAATTTCTCTCTTTCCATCTTTGGTATGGGGTTTTGGCACAAGGACTACTGGGCTGGCCCATGGGCTCTCTGATGGCTCAATCACTCCAAGCTCAAGCATCTTTTGCACCTCAGCCTTTATACAATCCCCGACATGGTCAGGTTGCCTGTAGATATTATTCTTCACATGCAGACTGTCACCAGTGTCCACCTCATGGGTGCACCAGTTAGTTTGATTGGGTGTGAGTGAAAACATATGCCTGTGGGCCTGCAACATCTGTCTGCAGTCTACCTGTTGCTGCTCAGTGAGGCTGCCTGCCAAGGCTACTCCATCAACTGAACCATCATCAGGGTTCTGGGAAAGCAGGTCTGGGAGAGGGTCACTCTCTTCCTCCTGTTCCCCATCTGTGGCCATGAGCAGGCTCATGTCCTCCCTGTCAACAAATGCTTTCAAAAGATTTACATGGAGCACCCTGTGGGGGCTCCTAGGGGTTCCAAAGTCAACCACATAGGTGACTTCTCCCTTTTTCTCAACAACAGGGTAGGGTCCAATCCATTTGTCCTGGAGTGCTGCTGGGGCCACTGGCTCCAACACCCACACCTTCTGCCCTGGCTGGAACTCAACCAGAACAGCCTTTTGGTCATGCCAAGCTTTCTGTAATTCTTGACTGGCCTCCAGGTTTTTGGATGCTCTCTCCATGTATTCAGCCATCCTGGAGCGGAGACCAAGCACATAGTCCGCAACAATTAGCTTAGGCTTTTTGAGAGGTAACTCCCATCCTTCCTTCACCAAACATAGTGGACCCCTCACAGGGTGGCCAAACAAAAGTTCAAAAGGGCTGTAGCCAACCCCCTTCTGTGGGACCTCTCTGTAAGCAAAGAGCAAGCAGGGTAAAAGGGTGTCCCATTTTCACCTAAGCTTCTCTGGTAATCCTTTTATCATTCCCTTGAGGGTCTCGTTGAACCTTTCAACAAGCCCATTGCACTGTGGGTGATAGGGTGTGGTAAACTTGTAGTTTACTCCACACTCCTTCCACATTGCCTTTAAGTATCCAGACATGAAGTTGGTACCTCTGTCTGAATGAACCTCCTTTGGAAAGCCCACTCTTGAGAATACTGCAAGAAGGGCCTTTTCCACAACAGGTGCTGTTGTGGTCCTCAGGGGAATTGTCTCTGGATACCTGGTGGCATGATCCACTACCACCAGTATAAATCTGTGCCCATATGCTGTTTGAGTATCCATGGGACCCACAATGTCTATTCCAACTCTTTCAAAGGGTACCCCCACCACAGGTAGTGGTATCAGGGGGGCCTTTGTTGTGCCACCTGACTTACCACTGGCTTGGAAAGTGACACAGGAGCGACAAAACTCCTTGACATTTTCTGACATATGAGGCCAGTGAAAGTGAGGAACAAGCCTGTCCCAAGTCTTATTCTGGCCTAAGTGTCCTGCAAGGGGAATATCATGGGCCAAGGTAAGAAGGAAGCCCCTAAATTTCAAAGGTATGACCAACCTCCTGGTGGCACCAGGCTTGGGGTCTCTAGCCTTTGAATAAAGGATCCCATCATCCCAATACACTCTATGGGTACCTTGAGCATTCCCTGCAGCCTCAGCAGCAGCTTGCTGCTGAGGGGTTCAAGGGAAGGGCAATCAAATTTGGCCTGCCCCAGGTCTGCCCTTGAGGGTCCCCCTGTCCCCAGAAACTCAACCTGATCAGGTTCAAGTTCTTCAGAGACAGTCTCCTCTTGGACTGCAGAATCAGCCTCCTGTGAAGTCTGATCTTCAACCTGGGGCAAGTGGGAAGGCACAGCCTTAACCCTCTTGTTCTTCCTCTTGGATTGTGGTGGGTCTATAGTTTCAAGATCCACCACAGGTTCAGGTAGGCACTTCTTTGCCTGAGTCCTGGTTACAGAATGGACATGTGCTGAAATCCCTAGCATTTCTGCATGAGTCCGATACTCCACTTCTGACCAAACTGAGTTTTCCAGATCATTGCCTAACAGACAGTCTACTGGGAGGTCTGCACTCACAACAACTTTCTTTAGGCCATTTACCCCTCCCCAGGAGAAGTTCACAACAGCCAAACTATGTGTAGTAGTGGTATTGCTTGCATTGGTCACTAGGTAATTCTCACCTAGTACAATCTTTCCAGGGTCCACAAAATTAGGTGTCACCATATTGACACTGGCACAAGTGTCCCTGTAGGCCTGAGCCAGTTTCTCATTAATCAAAGGCGTCTGCCTATACTTGCCCAAGTTACTGGGACTCACAGTAGTGGGCATGGATATGTCCACATCATAGAGCAGAACTGCCTGAGTAGGGATTCTGACTAGGCCAGACTCCATCTCAGTACCCAGGGTTAACCCCACTATACCCTTAGGTTGTGTACTACCACTGCTGACTGTACTAGGGGGCGCAGGTGCTTAAGGAGCTGCAGTGGTAGGGACTGGATTTTTCTTGGTGCATTCACTCCCCCAATGGGAAATGGACTTACAGGTATTGCACCAAGGTTTCTTTGGGCCATCATTCTTCTTCTTCTTGTTACCATTTTGGGAACCACCCTCCTTATTAGAATTTTGTAGGCCTGAAGAAGACTTCTGGTCTTTTTCTTTATCTTTCTTATCCCCACCCTTCTGGTCTGTTTTCTTCTGGTCACCACCATGGTTCTGGGGTTTCTGCTTAATCCTTGTTCTGACCCATTTGTCCGCCTTCTTTCCCAATTCTTGGGGAGAGGTCAGATCAGAGTCAATAAGGTGTTGATGCAACAGCTGGTTCTGACAGTTATTAAGGATCTGCTCTCTCATTATAAGATTGTGCAATCCTGTATAGTCTGAGACTTTACTTCCCTGCAGCCAACCCTCCAGAGCCTTAGTGGCACAATCAACAAAATCAGTACAGTCCTGAGTCTGAGCTTTTTGGGTATCTCTGAACAATAACCTGTATTGCTCAGTGGTTAGGCCAAACCCTTCAATAAGAGCACTCTTCAGGACAGAGTAGTTTTGGGCATCCTCATGTCTAACTGTGAGGAGCATATCCCTCCCTTTCTCAGAAAAAGAGTACCATAGAATTGCAGCCCACTGTTCCTGAGGAACCTGCTGTACCATGCAGGCTCTCTCCAGAGCAGTCATCCATTTGTGGATGTCATCCCCTTCCTTGTAGGGGGGCACACTTTTTGTCAGGTTTCTATTATCTTAGGCCCTGTCTTTCTCTTTAGGAATATTGCCGCCACCAGTGGAGTCTAATCCACACAACTTTTGTTCTCTTGCTAAAGCAAGTTTAGCTTGATCCAAGGCTATCTCTTCCCTCTCTATCTGGAGTTGGACAGCCCTCATTCTGGCCCTTTGCTCTTTCCTCTGGGGGGAAGTCATTCCCCTTTGAGATTCCCTGGAGGCACTAGAAATGTGAGAGTCCCTGGAAGGTGATCTCACTCTTCTATTACCTAAGGGAATGATGTTATAGGATCTGGGGAGGTGCTGGCCCTCTCCATTCCCATGTAGGTCCAAGTTGGTCTGGTTAAGCCTGCCAACTAGTACCTGGTTACCCTCTGATTCTGACCTGACTCATCCTCTTCTGAGTCAGCTTCTTCCTCCTCTTCCACCTCTGGGGTGTCCTCATTCTCAGGGGGGTTTACTCCAGCTCCTGCATCTAAGGGAACTGCGCTCGCCTTAGCTAAGTCATCCTTGTCCAGGATGGCTATCAGGGAAGGGATGGTGGGGTTGTGACCCCTTTTTAGCCCTCTTGCAATGCATAAGGCACTCAAGTCTTTATGGCTAAGTTTGTCATAGCTGGAGGGTGCCCTGGTAAGGTCAACCACCACAGGTAAAGAGCTGGAAGCTTCACCTGTGCCAGACATGACTGCTAGTGAGGTGCAAGTGGTGCACTTACCTACACTAAGTGTTTTCCTACTGTACCTTGCTAGTGAGTTGTAGGCAGTGTGTGCTAAGCCTGATGATCTACATCTACTAAGTTCAGTAGAACTTAAATATGCTAAGCTTTTGTTTATATGTACTTAAGGTACTTGATGTGATCTTTCAATTTGATAAAAATATTGCAATGGTAAAACAACAGCAAGCTCAAATATGCACCGTTGCACACCAATGTGAGAAGTTGGCCTGATATATGATGTCTCCAATTCTGGGGGCACCTTGTATCAGTCCAAACAACCCTTATGGTGTCTGGTTGTAAGTCAACCTTATAGACAAGCTATCCTAATGGGAGCATGGACTAAGCAGCCTTAAAGGCTTAACTTAAGAGGTCGTGTTAAGCGAGCTGTTTTACCAATCACAATCCTGTAATATCAAATGAAAGGACACCACACAAGTTATATATTATAAAAATATATGTATTTATTACTAGAATAATCCTCTGTACTCTTTATGAGTGCAGAGGCACAAGCGTTTAAACAAAAGCACAGTAAAACATGTGAAAGTTGCACAGTCATGGATGAGGGCGTGTGGCCACTCAAACCATATATTAAGAAAGTGGTATAAGAGATACCAATCGAACAGTGGTTAGGCCTAGGGCCTAGGGAATCGCCGGGAGCAGTCGGGACTAGCAATGCTGAAGTCGGGAAAAGCACGCGGGATTCGGGTGCAGCGCTTAAAGCACACACATGCACCAATGCAAAGTCAATGGTGCGTAAAAGTTTTAAAGTTACAGTTTAAGAATACTTCCGCTCAACCTATAAGGATGAAACTTAAGACACATACACTAGAGGTGTGTACCAGTGTGAGAATACCGACGTTGCTGAGTTACCTCACCCACAGGAAGCGGGTGCACAGGTGCGAAGTAGTGTCGGGTTTTGTCACGCAGGTTGCTGGTGCTTGGAGCTGAAGATGCTGCAGGCGTCGAGACGAGAAGTGTCCGGTGTGATCCAAGGGTGGATCGAAGTTAAAGATGATCTGAAAGCAGAGGGGACAGAGTCTGGGTCACTCAGCAGTGACCACGGTGGAACCAGGAAGGAATCAGGCAATGTCGGGCGCTTTCAGGTCATTGACGAGTCGCTTCTCTCCGCTGCCACGTGGACTCTGGGGCACCGAGGATGTCCAGGAGTGGATCACGAGCTGTTCCACATAGTCTCTCGCTGTCGGCGGTGTCGGCTTCCGGATTGGAGTAAACAACCCTTGGCAAGGGCAACCCATGCAGATGGCATTGCACTCGGACCAGGAGGGTCAGAGCGAGTGCTCCTTTTCAGGGAAGAGAGTGCAAGTCTGGAGCAACCAGATTCACAAGTTAGTTTTCAAGTTTCGTCGGCACAGGGGCCACAAGCCAACGGGCAAGTAACCGGGCCATTGCGTTGAACCAAAAGATGCTGAAGGGCCCCTTTGCAGCACTCAGTGAGTGTGGAGGGGTGAGCTTTGGTGCAAGAGAGGCTCAGGGCTGGGGCTTCTCAAACCCCAATGCACAGCTTCGAGGGTCACTCGTGGGCTGCACGGTCAGCGTCTCGTGGTCTTTCCAAGATGGCAGGCCCCACGCTTCAGGTCGCCTCCAAGGGTCTCAGCTCTGTAGGGACTGTGGATCGGGCTGTTAGAAGGCAGGCACGCTTGGTCTTGTCGAACTCTGTCGCTCGAGTTCCGGCGGGAACTGCAACAAAGCAAACATCGAGGTTCTGGATGGTGCCTGTTTGCACAGGGTGGTCACTCCTTGACCACAAGGGAGACTCTTCAGTCTTCTACGTCGAGTAGGATGTCAAAGGGTCCAGAGTTTTGTTTCATAAGTTTCTGTCAGGATAATCTGAGTGCTTTGGCACTGCTCCCATTCTTATACCAATCAAGGGGGCTGGATTGTCTGCTAGGTCCCTCCTATGGGTGGGACCCAGGAAGGGGGTGGTTACACCCCTTTCCCTTTGTCCAGGGTCGTGCTGGGACTTGGGCTGGTGTGCCCCAGAACCGGTTTGACCGGATTATGCAAGGGGAAGCCTTGTGCGCCCCAGGTACTGTCTGGTTTCTTTCAAACCTCCCTGCTACAATCCACTATCTCCTGTCTGGGGTGGTGGGACACCTCCCCGCGACAGGAAAGCTTTTGTCCAGGCCTCCTCGGCTGAGTTTTGGTCAGCAGCAGGAGGTCAGACTTGTGTCTCTGGCAGAAGCGTCCATTTTGTGATGCTGAGGCTCTTTTAAAATCAACCGCGTTTCAGTAAAGTAACATGTCTTCTCCCTCTAGAGGGGTGGAATGCTATCCCCGTCGACAGTACTGTCGAGGGGATAGTATTCCAAATCGTATGACACCTTACACGACATGTTTTGATAAAGCCAAACCAAAGTTAACATATAACGCAATGGATTATAATGCACTTAATATTATATATTATGGCATTATCCCGGAACAGTTTAGGGAGTTGTTCCCGACAGCTGCAGACAGGCTCAGCTCATGCTCGAGCACCCTCTCACGTTAAACCACGCACTCTGCCTCCAGGATTGATAAGGCCTTCCATAGGAGTGGCTCATTGGTTTATATGTGTCCAGATATAGGTTGAGATATAGGTATACTATATCTAAGCAAGAGGTGATTACACCAACTTGCCCCAGCTGAGTGATCAGCCAGTTGTGTCAATTAAAGAACCAGCCAGGGGTGGAAAAAGCTATGCTGCAGCCCCTGGTAGGCCTTGGTGGCACCTATGCCCTGAGCACCTATAGTGCATGGTACAGGGGCTGACAAGGAGTCCAGTTCCAATTGGGTTATGTACCTATAGTACATGTATGTGAATTTAGAGAGAGAACAGCAGGCTGTGGGTCGGATTAGCAGGCCCACCGCCACATTAAGTCGAAAACCAGTGAAGCAAAAAGCAAAAATTGGGGTGACCAAAGGATAGCAGACCCTACTCTCTTACAGTTATCATCAGCAATCCAGATGTTTCTGACAAGGAAAAACATTAAGAAGCATACATATATATATATATATATATATATATATATATATATATATATATATATATATATATATATATATATATATATATATATATATATATATATTAAATACTGGCGGTCGCCAGTAGGTATATATAGTTAGGATTTTTTCCCTATGGGATTTCTGAAAATTCTATGTCTAATAACTTTGGCGTTTGTGGACGGAATCGGCTGAAATTTTCAGGAAAATGGCACATTTTGTTTCTGAGCAGCCCCTGAAAATTTGGGGGGGGGTTTGGCAAGGGGGGGCCGAGAAAAAAGGGGGGTCCCAAAACGCGTTTTTCCCATGTTAATTTCGATAGGGCGGTTGGCCTCACTTTTAGCCCGAACGGCTGAATGGATTTGCACGAAACTTGGCAAAATTGTAGGGACTGTTAGCCCGATGTGCCTTTGCTAGGTCTCAATATATGTGCTCCAGTGGATTTTGAGAAATTAACATTTAAAATAAGATATATATATCTGTAACAGCGCTCCGGGTAGCGTTCCGGTTCGCGTACTTTTCGCGTAACGGAACTTTGCGATGCGAAGCTGATTGGCTCTTCGGTGTCTGTCAACATTCTAAACAGTCCGGAGCGGCCGCCATCTTGTCTCTCGGTAGGATCGAGAGACAAGAGGAGGCCAAAACAAAGGGGGAAATTACCATAAGGGGGCATAGTAGATCCTCGTTGACCCCCTAGGTTTTATGTGGAGGTTGTAAAAGGTCCCAGCAGGGCAAAAAAAAAAATTCTTTTTTTTTTTGCGTGGTGAGCGCCTAGTACGCGAACCGGAAAGCGTTCTGGGCAGTGTACTATAAGGATAATAGAATGATAGACTTTTCTAATACTGTATGTTAATTGTTTGTTGTTTTTGTTGGTTTTTTTGTTTTCTTTATTTTTAAAGTATTTTTTTTTATTTTGATTGTGTTTCATAATTCATTAAACTTTCTAACATTTCAGTGTCAGAAATTTCAAAAACTGAATATAGGGTGTAACATGTCCTCATTTTGACGCAGGTTATCCACTGCTTCAACACATTGTAGTAGTTCCTGGTCTCTACTTTGATCCATAAAATCATCAATTTTTTCTTGGCTGCTCTCCTCCAGTACGATTGTAAATTTAACTTGTTGCTCGCCTTCCATTTTGCCTGAAATTATGATTAAAAAAATATATATTAGAGATAGGGCACTGTTGGGATTAATTTCAGATAAGCAGTTTTTATCAGTGAATTTTTCTTTTGGCAGTGTATAGTATCAGAGTGGAAATAGGACTATAAAAAAGTGTATGTGATTTAACCAAGACAAGCCTAATTCCATTCATAACTATAACAGAGAAGTCTATCTAAATCCATAACTACTACAGAGGGATAGTGTATATCTATCAGAAAAAGTCTACCATATTAAGTTATAGTGCACAATATACTTCAGTTTTAAAAATAACAACTTACCTTCACAAACAAGTTGAAGTGTTTGGTAGGCATTCAAATGTGATGTACAACAAGAAGTAGTAGTCAAAATGGCTGTGTTTTCTTCTCTTCCTTTATATATATTCAGGTATATAACCAATCAAATGTCAGGTAATATAAGTAGAAAATGAAAGTAACATTTTCATTGGTTGTCAATTCCAACACTTCAGATGTGTTTTGTGAAGTAATTTACCTCACGGTATTTAGAGAGGTCTACAGACTTAATGGCTAAATGGAATTTCAATCAAATTTGTGAAAATGAAAGGGATTGTTATGTAGTATAAGCTAATCTATATTTGGTGAGAGTGTCTCCAGTCGTTTTTCTGTGAATTACTTTCCCACCTTTTTTTTTGGACCGCTTCCCGGGAAGCGGTCCGGTCCGCGAACTAGGAGCGTAACGGGAGTCCACCATTTTGTGTTTCGGTCGAATTAAGATATAAAATGGAGGGCAAATAATGTTCAGAATGGGTAGAAGGGGGCACGGTACAAGTATTTTGACCCCCTAGGTTTTCTGAGGGTGGATGAGGAGGACCATATGTGCGGAGAAAAAACCTTTTTTTTTAAATTTTAGCTTCCAGTTCGCGTACCGGGTAGCGCTCTTTGAGCGTAGTTTGTTGAAAATTACAGAAAAAAGTTAGAGAAAAATAATAATTGTGAGTGATCAGATGAAGGGTAGCTCTGAGAAGAGCTTTTGGGTTTATGGTACATTTAGGTACTTATAAGTAGGTACCAATGCACAGTGTTGAATTCAGAATGAAAATTCTGTTGCCCTCATCTGAGAAGTGAACTCCATCTCCTCTGTAGATATCTTGCATGTAGTAACGCAAGTTATTGTTGTACAAGGAGCCCATTCCATGGTCTCTCATGTAAGCTGAAACAGATTTGTTTACATGCTTCCTCGCTTTCTCAATTTGTGGACAAAATTGGTTGGACCACCTCCATTTCTGTCTTTGGCATATATTGGAATATACCAAGGCAGTTTGAGGAAAAAGTGCCATTAATTGCTCAAAGGTGTCCTTTAAAAGCATTTCCAGACCTACCCCAGTCAAAGTGCTCAAATCATTACCTCCACAGTGCACTATTAACAGGTCAGGTTTTGGCAAATGCATAAAGGTTTTCACCAATGGTATCAATTGGTGACATTTTAATCCTCTTTGGCCCAACCACTTAATTTCCACATCTTGTAAATTGAGGTTAGGTAAATTTCTGTTCTCAGCATACCTTTGAGCCCAGTAGATGTAACTATGTCCAACAATCCAGACCTTAAACATCGTGGGAGAAGGTTGTGCTGTAGTCAGATGAAGTGTGGTAATGAAAGGGCAGTTGAAACAGTAGGAGTTTGTAAAGAAAAAAAACTGTGGATTTCCAGTACTAATGATTCATTAGCAGTGATTGGTGCATTTCCATTTCTGAAAACAGAAAGTTAGGGTGCATGGATGTGTTCTTTGAAAGATGTAATTTGAATGGTGAAGGAAGAAACATTTAATGAAAGATTGCACTGGATACGCAGGTGCACTGAGAGTTCAGAGTTCAATTGAAACATTGTTGTGTGAATTTGCAAACATGAGAGGTCTTCCAGGAGGTGGTTGCTATGGAAAAAAGGCAGAGAGGGCAGAGGGGGGAAGGGTTTTGATTTGAAAAAAGTGAGGGAAGAGTTATGATTGGCTAATATGAGAGATATGTGAAATGAATATCTGTATTTCTGTGCTTTCAATAGCTGCAGCCTCTGGAGTGCATCCTCTTTCTTCTGCTGAAGACAATTTGGTGTATTTCTGAGACTATTTTCAAAACTCAAAAAGTATTTGCTAAGGTGAGAAAAGATTTATTTAATTTAGATAGAGAATAGTATGATTTAAGGAGAACATGATGAAGAAAGCTGTGTTTTTAAAATGTGACTTTGTCTATAGTGATATACAAATAGATTTTGGTTTTAAATTTTAATTGCATATTCGGTGTAGCATTCTGGCATGCAGTAACACAAGTTATTGTTGTACATGGAGCCCATTCCACGGTCTCTTATGTAAGCTGAAACAGATATGTTGTTTTTAAAAACGATTTTTGAAAACAATTACATTTCGGGATATGTACTGCTAGAGCTTCATAGGTTGTTTTGGGTCATATTTATAAGGCATATGAGTGTCTATGATGTTATTTTTCCCTTTTTAAATGGAAAGCGTTCCTCAATACGCTCCCACCTGTGCTTGGCAAATTTAGATTTTGATTATGGGAGTTACATAGGCATGTTAATAATGTCCCAAAAATGATGCTAGGGCATTCCAAAAAACGCTTTCATGTGTCTCAAGGACATTTTCAGTCATTTCCTCTTGAATGCAGGTATACAATTGATTTATATGCTGTGTTTAAAAACGATTTTTTGAAATCAATTACATTTCTGGATATGTACTGCTAGAGCTTCATAGGTTGTTTTGGGTCAAATTTTAAGGCATTTGAGTGTCTATGATGTTATTTTACCCTTTTTAAATGGAAAGCGTTCCTCATGGTGCAAGTTTCTTGTAAATACGCTCCCACTTGCGGTTGGCAAATTTAGATTTTGATTATGGGAGTTACATAGCCATGTTATTAATGTCCCAAAAATGGTGCTAGGGCATTCCAAAAAACGCTTTCATGTGTCTCAAGGAAATTTTCAGTCATTTCCTCTTGAATGCAGGTATACAATTGATTTATATGCTGTGTTTAAAAACGATTTTTTGAAATCAATTACATTTCTGGATATGTACTGCTAGAGCTTCATAGGTTGTTTTGGGTCATATTTATAAGGCATTTGAGTGTCTATTATGTTATTTTACCCTTTTTAAATGGAAAGCGTTCCTCATGGGGCAAGTTTCTTGTAAATACGCTCCCACCTGTGGTTGGCAAATTTCGATTTTGATTATGGGAGTTACATAGCCTTTTTAATAATGTCCCAAAAATGGTGCTAGGGCATTCCAAAAAACGTTTTCATGTGTATTAAGGATATTTTAAGTCAATGAGGAAACACAGGTGATGTAATTCTGAAATGAGGAAAAGAAACTCCACATTTTTCAATTACATCACTAGTGTTTCCTAAGTTTATGAATGACATTGTGCAGATGAAGTTTAGGTGTGACCACAGATTCAAAAGAGGTCTGCCCTTTGTTCAAGTGTGAAGAGGACATGACTTACTTCATTGGTAGGCCGTCACATGTATTATCTCCTTTGTTTTCTTCAGTGAAAATCTTATCTGCAACCATGTGTTGGCCTCACCTCAAACAAACAAAACAGGTGATGGACCGAATGTGGATCAATGACACACATTCACCCCAGTCCAAAGATCTGGGCCTAAACAAACCTTTAGATAGGCCACACCTTATCATCATCCTGAATTAATCATTTAAAATGTTAGGGAGAGATTTATGATAGGTGTATGCCTGTTTTGTACCACTGTGTCATTTTTGTGACGCAGTGCTGGTGCAAAAGATTTGCTATGTTAAATAATAAGTAGGGCGTTAAGTTTTTGATGACTGTTATTCATTTACTGTTTGGTAATAGTGGTTAATAACATTTTTTATTATATTTTTCCACAGATTCAACTGCAGATCTTTTCTAAATTTGAAAAATGCCAACTAAAAATCGAATTAGAAAGGCTAGAAAACGTCAAAGACAGCAGGATGATCTTTTATTGCAGCAGTCCTCTTCCCAAAATACTTTTGAAATCACCAAGAAAGCTCCGGGTAAGAGCACGAAATCATTCTTAAGAAATATTTGTAGTAAAAAAAGTATTTATCCAAAAAATGTTTCAGTTCAGAAAAAGAAAAGCAATTTAAATGGTAAGGAAAGACCAATCAAAAATGTTACTGGTATAGCAAGAGATAACTCTGTGCATGATAGTAGAAGGAAACAACAGTTTAGGGACATTCGAAAACGAATGTTCCGCAAGAGGATAATAGTTAATTTATTAAAAAATATTAAGAAAGGCCAACAGAAAGTGGCATTTTATAAGAAGAAGAAAAATGTAGAGAAAATTATTGATCATGCTTTTGAAATTAAGCGAAAGTTGTTTATTTTGGTAATCAATAGAATTAGGAAACTAAGCAAGGTAATTTCTGATTTCAAAACAAAAAGTAGATGGAAGAGAGTAGTAAATCGTAGTAACTTTTGTGAAGTTTTTTCCGGAGAATGGATGCATAGTTCAAGTTGTGAGGCATTTTTTAATGAGGAGAGTTATTTTCAGGATAATGATTTGGTGTTTGCAGTTGACACCAGTGGTCGAGCTTATGAAGTGAAGGATGGTTGTCCAGTTGAAAAAGAAAAACTTGTGACAACAGAGACAGAAGAGGCGCTAAGTGATGAGGTTTTAGGAAGACGTCCTAAGGGTCCTGTGTACATTTGGAAGTGTAGTTCTATTTGCAGTGTGCGACAGGTTTCCATCAATTTGCTTTGTGATTTTATACGGACATTTATTAAGAAAAGTTTGAAGCAGAAAATGAAGTTGTTGCAAGATTTAGATCCTTGCAGAGTGAGACAAATGACAGGTTTGTGTGGTCATTCACTGGCTTGTCTTTCCAGGAGAGTATGCCAGAGTGTTTTTCATCATTTCAGGATGCTAGCAGTGCATCATAATAAAGTGAGAAAATTAGTGAGAATGTTGTATTATGCTAAGAGTCCAGCAATTATGCTTAAACAATTATGTGCTGCTCTTTTGCATGGTTCTGAAATAGATATGAAGAATATTTGTGAAGAAATTGAGTTTTGTTACTTTGGTAGTAAAGATGAGAATGTTCAAATTGACCCAGAAGTAGAGGGTAATGTTGAAGATAATGTACAGGTTTCCAGTACAGATAATTTTCAGAAGGAAATTGCCACGTTTCAGATGAAATCAAGTGAGAGGCCTAATTTCACTTGTGTGTGTTGTCGACGCACTTATTATAAAAATCAGACTAAGTTAGTGGATTTATATGCAAAAAGTGAAAGGGAAAATAATAGTGAATGGAAGGATTTTGCCACATACTTGATGGTAGAAAATTCTTTTAATTTGGGATCGGATCAACGTGTGTGTACTTATTGTTGTAACAAATTAAACAAAAACCAGATGCCTGCTAGGGCGGTTCATAATAATCTTAAATTGGTTGAGATTCCTTCTGAATTGAAGGATTTAAATACTTATGAATCTATTTTGATTCAAAGTATCCATCCCTTTCAGGCTATTGTAAGAATGGAGCCAAAGACAGGGAAGTTGCCTCCAGCAGATTTACAGAGAGGATTAAAGGGAAGAGTTGTTTATTTGCCTCTAGATTTGAAGAAAAACATTAACACAATTGGAGTAGAAAAAGTGGAAGAGGAACCTTTGGTTATCTTGGTTAATGGTGTTCCGACAAAGAATAAGAAAATATGGCAAGATTTAGTGGATGTTAGGAAAGTCAAAAAGGCAACATTGTATTTGAAGAAAAATAATAAGTACTATATAAATGTATATGTTGCAGAAGAGGAAGTAAGTGATGAAGAGGATAGCGATTTGTGTGCTGGCCAAATTGAGAAAGTAGAGGCCTCTAAAAGTGAAGAAATATATGAATATTATAGTGTTCATCCTTTGCATTCCAAGGAAGTCATGGGGAATGCAATTGAGTTGTTTCAAATGAAACAAGCCAAAGGGAGTCCCATTAGTGTTTGGGAGGAAAGTTTGGAAGCTCGGTGTTTCCCACAGCTATTTCCCACAGGTCGAGGAGGAAGATATGATGAGCGACCTCATCAAATTCCTGCGTCTGAAAACCGGACTTTACGATTGTATGCAGAAGATCCTAGGTTTCGTCAATGTATTCCCTATTTGTTTCATCTCCTGTTTGAAAGCGATCTGTCTGGACTGTCATATGCAGTGAACCACATCTTAAAAAGTGGTATACAGATGCGAAACATCTCGGCAAGTGATTTTATGCATAAAGTCAATGTCCAAGACAGTATTTTGGATTCTCACTTAATTAATCTCATGGCGTGTCAGCGTGGTACTAATGAGTACTGGTACCGTCGTCATGGTGATTTAAAATGTATGCTGAGGAACTTAGGAACTCCAACATGGTTCCTTACTCTGAGCTGTGCCGAGTATGGCTGGGAAGACTTACTTGAATTTCTACGAGAGGCAAATGGAAATATTGAAAACATTGAATTCAAGATACCTGGAGAACTGTGTTCTTTGGATCCAGTGAATGTATGCAGGTACTTCAATCATAGATTTGAAGCTATGATGTCTTTCATCACAAATAAGAAGAATCCACCTCTTGGAGAGGTGTTAGATTTCTTCTGGAGAAAGGAGTACCAAGCAAGAGGTGCTCCTCATATACATATGTTGTTGTGGATCAAGGATGCACCTAAATTTGGAACAGATCCGGATGGCTTAGTGATGAATTTCATAGAACAGTATTCTACGTGTGCTGTTCCAAACGCAACGGAGAAGAAAAGCCTAAGAGAACAAGTTCTACGTTTCCAAAGCCATCGTTGTGGAAAGTACTGTCGTCGTAAATTCAGAAACAAGGACAAGTTCTACACCAAATGTCGTTTCAACTTTCCACGACCGGTGATTTCAAAAGGAAGAGTGAACAGTTTGATGTCTTCCCTGCGACATAATGTGACGAGGAAATCACCCAAAAATACATACAATTTGAAAAGGAACGAAGAGTCCAAGTACATCAACGACTACAACCCAGTGATTTTGTCCATGTGGAATGCTAACATGGATATACAGTTTGTGGCTGACAACTGTATGGCTGTGGCTCGGTATGTGACATCTTACATCACCAAAAAAGAAAAGACAGAATTGAAGGATATGTGGGAGGACATTTCCCATGAAAAGAGCCTCAGCAAGAAGTTGTACAGTTTCAGTCTGAAGATGTTGTCGCATCGAGAAATCGGCGCTTACGAATGTTGTGACCGGTTGTCTTCAGCAAGTCTCTATGCCAAATCCAGGAGTATCGTTTGGGCGAGTCTTGGTCTTGCTGCAACGCGAAATCGAGTTCTAAAACCTGTCCGGGAAATTGAGTATTTGGCAGAAAAGGAACCAAACAGTACCGACATTTTGAAGACCAACATGTTGGATACATATTATCCAAATCGAAGCAGTCACCTTGAGAATGTTTGTCTATATGAGGTTCTACAAAATTATATATTCAAGAGGAATATCAAAGAAGATATTGAGAAAGGAGTGTATGCTGTAATTGGAAGTGAGGGATGTCTGGTGAAGCAAAGAAAATGCCAATTAGTAAACCATCGAAAATTGAGTGGCGAATCTCCAGAAAAAAAGGAGTTCTTCTATTTAGCACTTTTGCAACTTTTCAAGCCTTGGCGTGCAGAAGAGGAACTGCTTGGAGATTTCCTCTGTTACGAAGACTCTTTCACTGCTGCTAAGGAGACCATAGAATGTCCTGCTTTTCCCAAATATCAAGAAATGTTGAATTTGGAAATTGAGCAGGAAGCAACGATTGCAGCTGAGATTGCCAGAGACAGTTCTCAGGACAGTCAGAGTTATGTTTCATTGAGTCAGGATCCACTAGGAGGACCTATTATCGAAAATGAAGCTGCCACTGCTATGAATGAAGTGGAAAGAGCCATGGCACATGCTCAGGAGGATTCAGCTAACTTAGAAGACTTGGAAAAACAACTCAACGTTGAGCAGAGGAAAATATATGATGAAGTTACCAAGCAAATTGAGCATGGATTAAGTCATGAGAAGAAAGAGTGCTCATGTACATCGTTGAAGCCTGTCCGACTGTACGTGAGGGGAGAAGCAGGAACTGGAAAAAGTTTCCTCATTAAAGCAATTTCTTGTTATTTGCAGGAAAGGACTGAGACATCGTTGTCTTGTGTTGTTACTGCTCCTACTGGATTGGCAGCACATAACATTAAAGGGATTACTTTGCATCGTCTACTGATGCTGCCGGTGGAGCATGACAACAAATTACAATACCACAAGTTATCTGGAGATGCTTGTTGTGAAGTTTCAAGAATCTTGAGGAAAATGAAACTTCTTATCATTGATGAAGTAAGCATGGTTTCCAATGTCATGCTTGCCTTTGTGCATTTGAGAATGCAAGAAGTTCTTAAAACTGAATATGATGTGTTATTTGGTGGCAAACACATCATTGTTTTTGGAGATCTTCTGCAGCTGACACCAGTGAAAGGACAACCTGTGTTCAAAATACTCACGCATGAAGATACCAGGAAGTGCCTAGGGAGCATTGGCAACGTTAATATATGGTTAAATTTCAATTATTGCTGAACTGCATGAAAATATGCGTCAGGCGAAGGATGAAGATTACAAGAATATTCTACAAGATATTAGAATTGGAAAAGTGACCGAGCATGGGAAAGAAGCTTTAAATGCACGATTACTGTCAAATTTATATCCCGAACAAGACATTGTGCCTGAGAATATTTTTCAGAAAATTACTGAGAAGAAATCCGGAATATGTTTGATGCCAACTCTTGCAGAATGTGCCATCTTCAACAACAAAATGTTGAATTTAGAAAAGCAAGAGATTGTGAAACTTGAAGCTATTGACAAAATAGAGCATATGGGATCAACAATTATTTTGTCTGAGAATTTGAAATCAAAATTGGATTCATTAGAGAAGACTATATCTAAAACAGCGGGTTTTGAAAAGACTTTGAATGTATGCTTAAATTGCCGAATCATTTTGAGAAGGAATTTACATGTTGAAAGAGGTCTGGTAAATGGATCAATGGGTAATGTTGTTGATTTTGAGAAATACAGAAGTAGAGATGGTATTGAATTTAAAAAAATTAAATTTGATGGCATTGAGGAAGTACAGCTAATTGGTCGTTGTTCTGCTAGGTTTTTGCTTGTTAAAGATTTATATGTTCCCCGTAAACAGTTTCCTGTTTGCTTGGCATATGCGGTGACAATCCATAAATCGCAAGGTTTAAGTGTAGATACTGCATTGGTGAATATTGGCAGTTCTGTGTTCAAGGAGGGTATGGCATATGTGGCATTGTCACGAGTTGGAACTTTATCGGGATTGTACCTGATTGACTGTGATGTCACAAACATTTGTGCGGATCTAGATTGTGTTAAGGAATACAATAGGTTAAGAAAAGAGTATGCGCCACATTTGCCTCAATATCCTTTGTTTGAGAAACGTGTGGTAGGCCGGAAACGAAGAAATATCAGTAACAGTAGGGAGGTTGTAGCAAAAAGCCTAAAAGTCGATGAACCGAAAATTGTATGCAGAAAGAAAGTGGATTCTGTTCAAGATGTTGTCGGTTTTCAATTTGAAAACAGTTCTGGTGTCAACTGCTATGCAAATGTAGTGGTTAATGTTCTCTTTTCACTAGAGACTTTAAAAGAACAGATTATGTTCAATTCGGAACAAAGTTTATGCTGCTTGTTGAATTCTGTATTAGAGAAATGTAGCACTGATCGAACAAAAGTAGAAAGTGTGTCTGAAGTTCGTTATCTGTTAGATGAATGTTCAGGTCAAACAGACTTCTCTGAAAATAATCAGCAGGATTGTCAGGAGTTTTTAATGTATATGCTTGATGTATTGCAAGATGAGGGTGTAGATGTAGATCACCTGTTTGGACTTTCTTATCAATGGCAGCATGACTGCAAGAACTGTATGGTATCAAGTACTACTAGTGTAGACTCAGAAAGATTTATATATTTAACTTTGCCAGACAGTAAATCAGTCTCCTTTAATAAGCTAGTAAATGCAGCAGATCACAACATGGAGTGTAGCCAATGTAAATCTGAAATGATGTCAACATTATTTATTCGAAGATATGGCCAGTATGTCATTTTAATGATCCAACGATGTAGGCCTGATGGATCAAAATTGTCAACTTTAATAAAAAATGTTGTTGCTTCTCAGCTGTCAATATCAGGAAGGACTTTTGTAACTATAGCAATTATCTATCACGATGGTCCTTCAACAACATCAGGACATTACACAGCTTATTTAAAGTCGAAACGGCTGGTCATTCTGCAACGATTCTGTTGTAAGTTTAAAAAAAAAATTGCCGTTTGACCTTAAAAATTCTTACCTGGTGTTTTTAAAACCAAAATTTTAAGGAAAGAATCTCGGGATTTCCTCTGAGGAATTGCAAAAGGTTCATGAAGTAGAGGGAATGTAAGTCTGCAATGCTGTCTAGATTATTGGTCCAAAACTTTTAATTATAATGTCATTTTAAAAATCCAACTATATAAACCTGATGCAAGTAAGTCTGCTTCATAGTAAGCAGTATCAGTGTCATAGGAAAAGTAGATCATGAGTGAGCAAGAAGGGTAAGATATTAGTAGTCCAGGATTGTGAAAGTAATCTTAAATGTTTTCTTTTTGAAAGTTGCGAAAATAGAAAATGACGGGATTTCATTCGAAGAATTACAAGAGTTGAAAAACGCTGCAACATGATTTGGCCAAGTGGAAACATGTGGTAGAATGTGAGAAGTATTTTATTGTATGTAACATATTTTTCAAAACGATGGAGGTTTTCTTTCAGAAAGTGGCGGGCAAAAAATATTTATAGCACAACAGAGTGGATGCTGTTCATAGGACATCCTTCGACGTTATGGAAAGTAAGTTAATTTTAAGGAGTTTTGAATTCAGATTTCTTAGGTTGTATGGGTTTTTTAAACACAATCATTTTGATTGTGTTTTTTTTTCCCCGCTGTTACATGATGAATACCTTCAAGTCACTAATTTAAGTGAAATTTGATACATTCTGAGAACAGCAAAAATACACCATTTAACATGTATAATTAATGTTCTACTTTTTGTACTTATGATATACATTTAGAAATGTGAGGTAGATATGGAGAAACTGAGGCTTCTGTAAGTGTCAAAGTTAATGCTTACAGTGCTGCATTTCTGGGTACTGTTTTTTTTTTAAAACTGAATAGACCTCACCTTAAAGAAACCTCTTGAAAGGACACATCTTATTTGTATCCTGAAAGAATCATTTAAAATGTAAGACACAATTTTATGATGGCTTTACATCTTTTTTGCGCTGCTATTGCATCACTATTGTGAGACATCAGCAGTGCAAAAGATGCACCATGTTCCAAAATAGGCCTCACTTCATCAGCATCAAGATACTGTTTGTTTAAAATATATATCTTTAGGATTGTGTAGGGGACGTATAGCAGCAGAGGCTTCTGTAAATGTCAAAGTTTTTGAAAAACTGTTTCTTCTTGAACCTTTTCCCTTGTCTTTTCAAATTTTTAAATACGTTTTAATATTTTTGAAATGTTTGTTCTCTCTTTTACAGATTGAAAGTATGAAAAAATATTTGAAAAAGTTAACAAGAATTATAAGGTAAATGTTTTCTACTCTTTTAACCCGCAATCCACTGCTGATGATGTCACTGACTATGTCATGAATGATGTAATAAGTGGACATGACTTACTTCATTGGTAGGCCTTCACATGTATTAATGCATACACTGCTGCACTTCTGCGTACTGTTTCATATGCTGAACTACATCTGCACTATGAGATACCTAAGCAAAGGCAACACAGGTGATGTGATTGTGAAATGAGCAAAAGAAACTCCACGTTTTTCAATTACATTACTTGTGTTTTCTAAGTTTACGAATGACATTGTGCAGATGAACTTTAGGTCTGTCTATGGACACAGAAGAGGTCTGGCCGTTGTTCAAGAGTGAAGTGGACATGTTTTACTTCAATGGTAGGCCTTCACATGTATTATCTCCTCTGCATTCTTCAACAAGCATAAATTTGATATGCAACCCTGAGTAGGCCTCACCTTACACAAACTTTTGGAGAGGACACACCTTATCGTCATCCTGAATCAATCATTTAACCTATCACATTTAACATCTATTAGTTCTACTGCTTCATTTCTTTAATCCTTACTTTCCTGTGTTTGCTACTTCTCTCATTCCTTTCTCTATTACTTAATTATTCTACTCCTTCCAGTATTTTTCTCAGTCCCTCTCTTCTCATACTTCTTCATTATTATTAACTCATTCTGTCTCTATTAATGTTACTGTTTCTGAATGATCTCAAAAAAATTTTAAAACAAGAACAGTAAGTATAAGGATAGGAAACAGACATTTATGTTACAAGAAAGACAGCTATAGGAAGTAAACAAAAGATACTGTTACTCGCAATCCACTGCTGATGATGTCACTGACCATGTCAAGAATGATGTAATATGTGACACGATCAGAAGTGGTTTGCGGGTAACAGTATCTTTTCTTTACTCTCTATAGCTGTCTTTCTTATAACATAACTGTCTGTTTCCTTCCCTTATACTTACTGTTCTTTTTTTAAAAAACATTTTTTGGTTCGCTCCTGGTTCGCGTACCGGAGTGCGAACTGGGAGCGAACTAAAAGAAATAGAGGTTGGCAGAGTTTCAAAAATTCTACCAATTTTTTTTATAATGGGGAGGTAGTTCTGAAAAGAACTTTTTTTTTTTGGTTTTTGTTGTTTTACATTTTTTTTATTATTTTTCTGAACATTTTTTATATTTTTTTTGTTTTTTCTGAACATTTTGTAATTTTTTTGTTTTTTGGGAGGGGGGAAACAAAAATGATTCATTGAAGAGGGCTCAACAGGAGCAACGAAAAAAAGAAGAATTTATTTTTTGGGGCGTTTCGGGCAAACATGATTATTGATAGCTTTTATTATAAGAGTAATGCTACTTTCTCGGTAGCATATTAATTGGTTGCACCGCACGCACACTTGCTTTACTTCCCCCATGTCCATTTGAATGTTCGGGACCACCTCCCTCGCCTCTGGTCCCGAAACTTCTTGGACGACAGATCTTCTCGCCATTGCCGGGGGATTTTGCTGTTCATCGCGAAGCTGGGCAGCACTATAATTGTTTGGGTGCCACCTAGTCATGTGCCTGTGCATCGTATAATTTCCAAAGCTATATTTTTTGTCCGTCCCCCTTGAAAGTCGATCGTCGCAAATACGGCAAAAGACATATCTGGCATTGACTTTTTTTTGCCCTGCTGGAAATTTAAAAAATTGCCAGATGAAGTTTTCCTTTCTGTTGTACCTCCTGGGCTCCTCTGGCAAAAACTGAGGCTCTTCCTCCTCTTCTTGATCTTCCTCTTCTTCAAAGATTGGTTGAGCAGGTGGTCCTTTCTTCCCTTGAGGAGGTGGAGGTGGTGGTGGGGGAACACTAGCTGAAGCAACAATTGAAGCCATTTCTCTAGAATGTAAAAGGGTCTTTCTCTCACCAAGATGAAAGTCAGAGTGAGGAAAGAAGGAGGGGTTTTCATCATTTGGGAAAAGCAAAAGTTCTAAACCAATGAAAAGTGTTAATTTTAGATCACATGACCTAGTATTACATCATTAGGAAACCAAAAGTGAAATGAACCAATGAAAAGTGTTATTACCAAGTCACATGACCTGCTGTGTTTACGTTTCGCGCTTTGCTCCGCTTTCCGGTCCTCTTCCGGGTCCGCTAACTTGGCGCGTCGAATGACGTATTACGCGACAACGCAAAACGTCATGCTAACGTAACAGTTACGCTAAAGGAACGTTTACCGGTTCGCGGACCGAGTCGCGGCTTTAAATTGAGCTAACGGGAAGCTGACCGGTTCGCGGACTGGGAGCGAAACAAACATTTTTTTTAAAAAAAAATGTATAAAAAACATGTAAAATATATTTTAAGATTTAAAGAAGAATACATTTTACAGCTACAGATATTAGCTTTTAAAAAACCATTGAAATTCAATGAAAAAACCATAGGTTATAGAGAATATATAGTTAGGAATTAGCATTTACAAAACCTTGAAAATTCACTGAAAAAACCATAGGTTATAGACCATATATAGTTAGGGATTAGCATTTACAAAACCTTATTTTACTCGCATAAAACCATTGAAATTCCATATATAGTTAGTTGCACTAACTATATATCGCGCACCCGCAATCCACTGCTGATGATGTCACATATTACATCATTCATGACATGGTCAGTGACATCACTGATGACATCTCAAATGACATCACTGATGACATCACTGATGACAACACCCAGTGACTATATGTTTCTGTAAAGTTAAAATATGTCTTACATATTGAAGAATGAGTGGATGACATATTTTAACTTTACAGAAACATATAGTCACTGGGTGTTGTCATCAGTGATGTCATCAGTGATGTCCTTTGAGATGTCATCAGTGATGTCATCAGTGATGTCACTGACCATGTCATGAATGATGTAATATGTGACATCATCAGCAGTGGATTGCGGGTGCGCGATATATAGTTAGTGCAACTAACTATATATGGAATTTCAATGGTTTTATGCGAGTAAAATAAGGTTTTGTAAATGCTAATCCCTAACTATATATGGTCTATAACCTATGGTTTTTTCAGTGAATTTTCAAGGTTTTGCAAATGCTAATTCCTAACTATATATTCTCTATAACCTATGGTTTTTTCATTGAATGTATATATATATATATATATATATATATATATATATATATATATATATATATATATATATATATATATATATATATATATATATATATATATATATATATATATATATATTCACTGAAAAAACCATAGGTTATAGACCATATATAGTTAGGAATTCGTATTTACAAAACCTTATTTTACTCACACAAAACCATTGAAATTCCATATATAGTTAGTTGCACTAACTATATATCGCGCACCCGCAATCCACTGCTGATGATGTCACATATTACATCATTCATGACATGGTCAGTGACATCACTGATGACATCACTGATGACATCTCAAATGACATCACTGATGACATCACTGATGACATCTCATTTGACATTACTGATCACATCACTGATGATATCATTCATGTGATAATACGATGAACCTCTTCAGACTCTAATATAACCTTAGATACAATCAGTGTAAACAGACACTCACAGACTGTCACTCATCCATGGAGTTACTCACACACCTAGTCAGTCATGCAAAGAATCAATCACACCTCCATTTCCTCAACTATACAGTTATACAAACTTTACTTATTCAAACATATACTAACACATATTTACTCTCTTATACAATCCCTGATACAAGTTCACAATGATCCATACAGCCACTCACACATTCACTGGCTCTTATGCACAGTTATTTATATATGTCAACTCTCACATGTACTGTGTTTTACATATGTACTTACTTTGACATGTAGCACTGAGATATCCATTCACTCACCAATACACTCATGCACACAGTCAACCGCCCATACAGCTGTTTCCACATGCACTTTTGAAACCATACATCTAGTGAATCAACTGCTCACACATCTATGCACAGAGTCATACACCTCCCAGCCACCCACACACACACTCAGTCTCCCATACAAATACTTGGGCAACCAATCAATAACCCATATAGTTACTCATATAGCTACTTATCAACACATGCAACAGTTTACAGAACAACAGACATAATGATGCACAAATTAAGACAGTTTAGTCACTAACCCATGCACTCAGTGAGACACATTTAATCACTCACTCATACAGTCAGTCATGCACCTACTAAATCCTTCATCCAGACACTTATACATCCACTCATTCTTCAATATGTAAGACATATTTTAACTTTACAGAAACATACAGTCACTGGATGTTGTCATCAGTGATGTCATCAGTGATGTCATTTGAGATGTCATCAGTGATGTCATCAGTGATGTCACTGACCATGTCATGAATGATGTAATATGTGACATCATCAGCAGTGGATTGCGGGTGCGCGATATATAGTTAGTGCAACTAACTATATATGGAATTTCAATGGTTTTGTGTGAGTAAAATAAGGTTTTGTAAATGCGAATTCCTAACTATATATGGTCTATAACCTATGGTTTTTTCAGTGAATTTTCAAGGTTTTGTAAATGCTAATTCCTAACTATGTATGGTCTATAACCTATGGTTTTTTCAGTGAATTTTAAAGGTTTTGTAAATGCTAATTCCTAACTATATATGGTCTATAGCCTATGGTTTTTTCAGTGAATATATATATATACATACATATATAAACATATATCATCTGTATATCTATATAAATACAAACATAAATGCATGCATACATATACTTATATGCATTTTAGGGTTGTTAGGGCGTTTTCGTGTGTATTATGTTGCTTTTTTAGGGCTTTTGGGTCAATTAAGTAGGGTTCCCGGAGCCTAGGGCTGAGGGGCCAGTTCAGTTTCGTGCGTATTGGTGTTGGCAAGGTTTTGAGGGATTTTGGCGGTTTTTGGTCGAGATTTGGCCGTTTTATGGCTTTTTTTTGTGTTTGCGGGGGCGCGTATTCAGGTTGAAATTCGTCCCCGTTCCAGTGCATGGATTAGGCTGATTTTTGGTGAGATGTTAGGGAATCACTGGAACTACTGACCAGCCAAGTTTGAAGCGGATCGGAGCAGTGGAAGTGCTTTAAAGAGCAATTTTTGTGCGGAGTAGCGAATTGCCATGTTATTCAATGGGAGTTTTTGGTGCGCATGGAGAAGGTGAATTTGGGGTGTTCCAGTTGCGCTAGAGGGACGGGGCTTGGGTGACCTGTAGGGAGAGTGGATCGGCAGGTGTGCCGAATTTTTGGTATTTGTTGGCCGAAGGGAAGGGTGTGCTTGGGCAAAGTCGATTTGGTGAAAACGGTGCGTTTTTACATGAAAGTTGAAAAAACACTAATAAAAGCAAAGCTAAAAAGCCACCTCATTACAAACAGAATGGCTTTAACTTAAACGAGGGCGAGATCTATTGCATTTTCAATGCTTGTTTACTTTGGTTCCATCAAGAAGGCATTCAGATGTGTCACACATTTGCCATAAATTCTGAATGTTAGCACTCTAGTTGCACATTAGATCACTGTAGTAAAGCTACTGCTCACCAGGGACGTCTGCTGCTGGTATTCAAAGTGCATGTTTCAGTCTGCATGTCAGAATTTTTTTAATGAAATAGAAGAGGATTTGAGAAGTCACTCAAAATGATCCCTAATTTTTCTTTCTGAAGCACTAATCATACTTTCTATGGCAAAATTAACCCCCTCATGTTGTTCCTTTTTAAATTGAGTGTTTTCAGACTTACCACTTCATTCCAATCAAGATGGCTTCTGGTGTGCCATACTTTTGTCATAAGTAAGACTGTTAGCGCTCTAGTTGTTCTTTAGAACACTCTGGGACATTCTGTCATTGGGCTATACTTGGGGTACATCTGGGTGATATTTGGGCTACATTTAGGCTCTTTTGTCTCTGGTGGCCATCTTGGGAGACTATGTCAGAATTTTTTAATGAAATTGAAGAGGGTTTGAGAAGTCACTCAAAATGTGCCCTAATTTTTCTTTCTGCAGCACTAATCATAATTCATATGGCAAAATATACCCCCTCATTTTGTTCCTTTTTAAATTAAATGTTTTAAGAGTTACCACTTTATTCCAATCAAGATGGCTTCAGGTGTGCCATACCTTTGTAATAAGTAGGACTGTTAGCGCTCTAGTTGTTCTTTAGAACACTCTGGGACATTCTGTCATTGGGCTATACTTGGGCTACATCTGGGTGATATTTGGGCTACATTTGGGCTCTTTTGTCTCTGGTGGCCATTTTGGGAGACTGCTTGTCAGAATTTTTTAATGAAATAGAAAAGGATTTGAGAAGTCACTCAAAATGTGCCCTAATTTTTCTTTCTGCAGCACTAATAATACCTTCTATTGCATAATATACCCCCTCATTTTGTTCCTTTTTAAATTAAATGTCTTAAGAGTTACCACTTTATTCCCATCACGATGGCTCCAGGTGTGCTATACCTTTGTAATAAGTAGGACTGTTAGCGCTCTAGTTGTTCTTTAGAACACTCTGGGACATTCTGTCATTGGGCTATACTTGGGCTACATCTGGGTGATATTTGGGCTACATTTGGGCTCTTTTGTCTCTGGTGGCCATTTTGGGAGACTGCATGTCAGAATGTTTTAATGAAATAGAAAAGGATTTGAGAAGTCACTCAAAATGTGCCCTAATTTTTCATTCTGCAGCACTAATCATACTTTCCATGGCAAAATATACCCCGTCATGTTGTTTCTTTTTAAATTAAATGTTTTAAGAGTTACCACTTTATTCCAATCAAGATGGCTTCAGGTGTGCCATACCTTTGTAATAAGTAGGACTGTTAGCGCTCTAGTTGTTCTTTAGAACACTCTGGGACATTCTGTCATTGGGCTATACTTGGGCTACATCTGGGTGATATTTGGGCTACATTTGGGCTCTTTTGTCTCTGGTGGCCATTTTGGGAGACTGCATGTCAGAATGTTTTAATGAAATAGAAAAGGATTTGAGAAGTCACTCAAAATGTGCCCTAATTTTTCATTCTGCAGCACTAATCATACTTTCTATGGCAAAATATACCCCCTCATGTTGTTTCTTTTTAAATTAAATGTTTTAAGAGTTACCACTTTATTCCAATCAAGATGGCTTCAGGTGTGCCATACCTTTGTAATAAGTAGGACTGTTAGCGCTCTAGTTGTTCTTTAGAACACTCTAGGAGGCTGCAGTAGAACACAAAGGAATCAACTGACAGTCTCTGTCCTTGTTGGATGTACATGTTTTACTGAGAATGTCAGACTTCATTTTCACATGACTGAGAAAGATAATGTGAATTTACAGAAAATATGCTTTCAGTTTAGCTTATAGATCCCCTTCCAAACCACTGTGGGAAAATCATGAGATATTAGTTTTCTTTCAAACAATATTCATGATATCACAGCAGAAGGTTTTTTCACATGGTAAAATCACCTTAGAACCCACCACAATTCCTAAAACGAGTATGGTACCATCAACAAATGATTTATAATGTAACTAAAGTCCTAAAACCCTCTATTAACTACAATGCTTTTTAATGAGGTGCTATCATGCATATTGGTCCCAAGATGGCTGCCAACACTTCTTGGATGAAGTGCTGACAGCCAATCAGATCAGATGTGTGGTTAGGCTCCGCCCAGATATATATCTTTTTTTTAACCTAAATTACTCAAAATCCACTGGAGCACATATATTGAGACCTAGCAAAGGCACATCGGGCTAACAGTCCCTACAATTTTGCCAAGTTTCGTGCAAATCCATTCAGCCGTTCGAGCTAAAAGTGAGGCCAACCGCCCTATGGAAATTAACATGGGAAAAACGCGTTTTGGGACCCCCCTTTTTTCTCGGCCCCCCTTGATGAAATCCCCCCAAATTGTCAGGGGCTGCTCATTTTCCTGAAAATTTCATCCAATTCCGTCCACAAACGCCAAAGTTATTAGACATAGAATTTTCAAAAATCCCATAGAGAAAAAATCCTAACTATATATACCTACTGGCGACCGTCAGTAGGTAATTAATATATATATATATATATATATATATATATATATATATATATATATATATATATATATATATATATATATATATATATATATATATATATATATATATATATATATATATATATATATTCACTGAAAAAACCATAGGTTTCACACCAGTTATAGTTAGGAATTAGCATTTAAAAAACCTATGAAATTCACTGAAAAAACCATAGGTTTCACACCGGTTATAGTTAGGAATTAGCATTTAAAAAACCTATTAAATTCACTGAAAAAACCATAGGTTTCACACCAGTTATAGTTAGGTGGAAATTTTACTGATATAAAACCATTGAAATTCCCACGTTATAGTTAGTCGGACTCACTATAACTTGCGCGTGCAATGCACTGCTGATGACATCACATATTACATCACTCATGACATGGTGAGTGACATCACTCATGACATCACTGATGACACCATCCAGTGAATATGTGTCTTTCTGAAAAATAAATATTAGTGAGTTATGTTTAAATATTTAAATACATATATTAGTGTTTCACTTTGTGTATAAGTGGCTACATGTGTTGATAAGTAGCTACATGCGTATGTATATGGGTTATTTGATATTTTTATTAGTATCAGTTTGAGTGTCTATATGGTTTGGTGGGGGTATTACTTAGCACATAGATGCATGAGTGACTGACTCTTTGTTTGTATGTGTTTTGAAGACAGCATATGTACAGGACTGTATGGGTGGATGAGTGTCTATATGTGTTTGTTAGTGAGTGAATGACTGTCTCACTAGTGTCTTTATCAGTAACTACATATGTTTTAATCTAGTATATATGAATATTGATGTATATAAGTGAGTATATGTGAGAGTAAGAGATTGTAAGAGTTCCTGTTTAAATAAGTATGTGTTTCTATAAGTGATTGTTTAAGAGAATAAATATGTGTAATTTTCAATAGAAGTAAGGTGGAAGTGTGTGTATAACTCTATATTCAAATAAATGGTTGTTCAATAGTTTATTTGCACGTGTGAATATGTGTGTGAGTAACTTTTGGATGAATGTCGGTGTGTAACAGGATGTATAGGTGTATCTCTTCATATGATGAGTGAGTATATGTATGAGTGACTATATAGAACTGTTGGTGAATGAGTGGATGTGTATATAGATAGTGGAAGTACAGAATTGCTTGTTGTAACTGATATAGGTATGTCCATTTTTTAAAAATTTCAGTTTCTATTTTTGAATATGTGTCTCAAGGGTTACTTTACACTGAGAGGAGGTCTGTCACTGTGTCACAAGGATGGTGTCATCAGTGATGTCATGAGTGATGTCACTCACCATGTCATGAGTGATGTAATATGTGATGTCATCAGCAGTGCATTGCACGCGCAAGTTATAGTGAGTCCGACTAACTATAACGTGGGAATTTCAATGGTTTTATATCAGTAAAATTTCCAGCTAACTATAACTGGTGTGAAACCTATGGTTTTTTCAGTGAATTTAATAGGTTTTTTAAATGCTAATTCCTAACTATAACCGGTGTGAAACCTATGGTTTTTTCAGTGAATTTCATAGGTTTTTTAAATGCTAATTCCTAACTATAACTGGTGTGAAACCTATGGTTTTTTTCAGTGAATTTCATAGGTTTTGTTAATGCTAATTTCTAACTATAAGTTTCACTTTATAAATAAGACTGTTAGCACTCTAGTTGTTCTTTTTAACACTCTGGTACATTCTGTCATTGGGCTACAGTTGGGCTGCATCTAGTTGAAATTTGGGCTACATTTACAATTTTTGGCCTCTGGTGGCCATCTTTGGGCTACATTGGGCTACTTTGGGCTACATTTGGGCTACATTTTGGCTCTAACATATATTAAGCCCAATGTAGCACAATACATATTTTTATAAAGTTAATTTTTTTACAAACCACTTCAGAATAGGGCTACCTGTCCCTACAATTATCCCATTTTTTTTTTTTTAATTTTTGGGGGGAGCGCTCCCAGAGCGCGCCCCGGAGTGCGCCCCGAAAAGCGTATTTCCGAAAAGCGCCCCCGGGCGCGCTCCGGGGAGCGTCCCGTGAGCGCCAATATCGCAAACGAAAACATGATCGTGACGTATCGCGTAGCCGCGACCGTGTGATACGCACGGCGTAAGCGCACCCGGAAGTACTCCAGCGAATACGATCGCAAAACGTAAACTTCCGACGCGCTTACGCTGCGCGCCCCCGGGCGCGTAGCGTAAGCGCGTCGGGTCATGTGAGCAGAAAATAACACTTTTCATTGGTTCATAACAGTTTTAGTTTCATAATGATGAAGCCCCTGGTCTTGTGACCTGAAAATAACACTTCTCATTGGTTCAGGACAGTTTTTTTTCTAAATGATGAAAGACCCCACCTTTTTTCCTTATTCTGACTTTGTCCTTTGACTGAGGAAGACCTGTTTGTTGCTCTCTCTACTTTTTTGCTCCAAATAATGGCTTCAGTAGTAGCATCAGCTGGTGCATCTGCCCCACCACCACCACCACAACCACCAAGAGGACCAGCTCCAAATTATATTGGTGGTCAAGAACAGGAGGAGGAGGAAGAGGAAGAGGAGGAGGGGAGAAGAAGATGGCTGCCAGAAGAAAATACACCTTACAAACCCAAACCACACATTGTATGGCAGTTTTTTTCAATCCCAGAGGGGAAAAAAAAGGTGAATGCGCCCAAGGTGACTTGCCTCATCTGCAATGATGAACTTTCACGGGGCAACCCAAACAAAAAATATTCTTTTGGTAACTATACCATAATTCGGCTCATGACCAGAAAGCACCCAAACAACTACTCTCGTGCAGAGTTCAGGGAACTGGCCAGTAACCTCCCCCAGTCATCAAGGACCCCCTCCCAAAGAAACCAACCCACCTCATCAGAACCAGAAACATCCGAGGTGATGCCTTGCATTCAGCCGAGATTTGCTGATTTTAAAATCACTTGTTCTGCATGTGGCAAGCTTATCGCCTATGGCGAAAAAAGCGTTAAGCTCATCGTCCTTGCAGGTGATAATCACAAGTGCCCCAAAAAGAAGTAATTTTTTGGGTTTTTTGTTTTTTTGCTCCAGTTGAGCCAGTTTCAATTCCCTTTTTTTGTTTCTCCCCCTAAAAAAATACAAAAAAAATATAAAACTGTTTTGAAAAGCCAAAAAAAGTTCAAAAAGTTCAAAAAACACAAAAAAAATATAAAACAACAAAAAGAAGAAAAAAAAAAGTTCTTTTTAGAACTACCTCCAATTTCTAAATAAAAACTTCATTTTTTTAAAAACTCTGTCATCTTTTTCCCTCATTTTACGCTCCCCGGTGCGCTACCTGGTGCGCGCACCGGGCGCTTCCCCCGCGCAAAACGAAAAAAAAGAAAAATATTTTAAATGCCCCGCGGGGCCCTTTTATAGCCCCCACATCAAACCTAGGGGGTCAAAGGGGTCTATCCCTGACGCCTTATGGTCAGTTCCCCCTTTGTTTTAGCCACCTCTTATGTCTCGATTTTACCGAGACACAAGATGGCGGCCGCTCTGGACTGTTTCGAATGTTTACAGACACCCGAGAGCCAATCAGCTTTCCATGCGCACCTCGCGTCACGCGCCCGGAGCGCTCCCTGGTGCGCGCACCGGTGCGCTGCTATAGATATATATATTTTTTGTAACCTAAATTACTCAAAATCCACTGCAGCACATATCTTGAGACATAGCAAAGGCACATCAGGCTACCAATCCCTACAATTTTGCCAAATTTGGTGGAAATCCATTCAGCCGTTCGGGTTAAAAGTGAAATCGACCGCCCTATGGAAATTAACATGGGGAAAACGCGTTTTGGGACCCCCCTTTTATCTCGGCCCCCGCTTGACGTATCCCCCCCAAACTTTCAAGGAAGGACCGGAGCTCGACGAGGCCATTTTCAGGAAATTTTCAGGCATATTCGTCAACCGGTGCCAAAGTTATTCCAAATAGAATTTTGAGATTTAACATTGAAAAAAATCCTAACTATAACTACCTACTGGCGACCGCCAGTAGGTAATATACATATATATATATATATATGTATATATATATATATATATATATATATATATTCACTGAAAAAACCATAGGTTTCACACCAGTTATAGTTATCTGGAAATTTTACTGATATAAAACCATTGAAATTCCCACGTTATAGTTAGTCGGACTCACTATAACTTGCGCGTGCAATGCACTGCTGATGACATCACATATTACATCACTCATGACATGGTGAGTGACATCACTCATGACATCACTGATGACACCATCCAGTGAATATGTGTCTTTCTGAAAAATAAATATTAGTGAGTTATGTTTAAATATTTAAATACATATATTAGTGTTTCACTTTGTGTATAAGTGGCTACATGTGTTGATAAGTAGCTACATGCGTATGTATATGGGTTATTTGATATTTTTATTAGTATCAGTTTGAGTGTCTATATGGTTTGGTGGGGGTATTACTTAGCACATAGATGCATGAGTGACTGACTCTTTGTTTGTATGTGTTTTGAAGACAGCATATGTACAGGACTGTATGGGTGGATGAGTGTCTATATGTGTTTGTTAGTGAGTGAATGACTGTCTCACTAGTGTCTTTATCAGTAACTACATATGTTTTAATCTAGTATATATGAATATTGATGTATATAAGTGAGTATATGTGAGAGTAAGAGATTGTAAGAGTTCCTGTTTAAATAAGTATGTGTTTCTATAAGTGATTGTTTAAGAGAATAAATATGTGTAATTTTCAATAGAAGTAAGGTGGAAGTGTGTGTATAACTCTATATTCAAATAAATGGTTGTTCAATAGTTTATTTGCACGTGTGAATATGTGTGTGAGTAACTTTTGGATGAATGTCGGTGTGTAACAGGATGTATAGGTGTATCTCTTCATATGATGAGTGAGTATATGTATGAGTGACTATATAGAACTGTTGGTGAATGAGTGGATGTGTATATAGATAGTGGAAGTACAGAATTGCTTGTTGTAACTGATATAGGTATGTCCATTTTTTAAAAATTTCAGTTTCTATTTTTGAATATGTGTCTCAAGGGTTACTTTACACTGAGAGGAGGTCTGTCACTGTGTCACAAGGATGGTGTCATCAGTGATGTCATGAGTGATGTCACTCACCATGTCATGATTGATGTAATATGTGATGTCATCAGCAGTGCATTGCACGCGCAAGTTATAGTGAGTCCGACTAACTATAACGTGGGAATTTCAATGGTTTTATATCAGTAAAATTTCCAGCTAACTATAACTGGTGTGAAACCTATGGTTTTTTCAGTGAATTTAATAGGTTTTTTAAATGCTAATTCCTAACTATAACCGGTGTGAAACCTATGGTTTTTTCAGTGAATTTCATAGGTTTTGTTAATGCTAATTCCTAACTATAAGTTTCACTTTATAAATAAGACTGTTAGCACCCTAGTTGTTCTTTTTAACACTCTGGTACATTCTGTCATTGGGCTACAGTTGGGCTACATCTAGTTGAAATTTGGGCTACATTTACAATTTTTGGTCTCTGGTGGCCATCTTTGGGCTACATTGGGCTACTTTGGGCTACATTTGGGCTACATTTTGGCTCTAACATATATTAAGCCCAATGTAGCACAATACATATTTTTATAAAGTTAATTTTTTTACAAACCACTTCAGAATAGGGCTACCTGTCCCTACAATTATCCCATTTTTTTTTTTTAATTTTTGGGGGGAGCGCTCCCAGAGCGCGCCCCGGAGTGCGCCCCGAAAAGCGTATTTCCGAAAAGCGCCCCCGGGCGCGCTCCGGGGAGCGTCCCGTGAGCGCCAATATCGCAAACGAAAACATGATCGTGACGTATCGCGTAGCCGCAACCGCGTGATACGCACGGCGTAAGTGCACCCGGAAGTACTCAAGCGAATACGATCGCAAAACGTAAACTTCCGACGCGCTTACGCTGCGCGCCCCCGGGCGCGTAGCGTAAGCGTGTCGGGTCATGTGAGCAGAAAATAACACTTTTCATTGGTTCATAACAGTTTTAGTTTCATAATGATGAAGCCCCTGGTCTTGTGACCTGAAAATAACACTTCTCATTGGTTCAGGACAGTTTTTTTTCTAAATGATGAAAGACCCCACCTTTTTTCCTTATTCTGACTTTGTCCTTTGACTGAGGAAGACCTGTTTGTTGCTCTCTCTACTTTTTTGCTCCAAATATTGGCTTCAGTAGTAGCATCAGCTGGTGCATCTGCCCCACCACCACCACCACAACCACCAAGAGGACCAGCTCCAAATTATATTGGTGGTCAAGAACAGGAGGAGGAGGAAGAGGAAGAGGAGGAGGGGAGAAGAAGATGGCTGCCAGAAGAAAATACACCTTACAAACCCAAACCACACATTGTATGGCAGTTTTTTTCAATCCCAGAGGGGAAAAAAAAGGTGAATGCGCCCAAGGTGACTTGCCTCATCTGCAATGATGAACTTTCACGGGGCAACCCAAACAAAAAATATTCTTTTGGTAACTATACCATGATTCGGCACATGACCAGAAAGCACCCAAACAACTACTCTCGTGCAGAGTTCAGGGAACTGGCCAGTAACCTCCCCCAGTCATCAAGGACCCCCTCCCAAAGAAACCAACCCACCTCATCAGAACCAGAAACATCCGAGGTGATGCCTTGCATTCAGCCGAGATTTGCTGATTTTAAAATCACTTGTTCTGCATGTGGCAAGCTTATCGCCTATGGCGAAAAAAGCGTTAAGCTCATCGTCCTTGCAGGTGATAATCACAAGTGCCCCAAAAAGAAGTAATTTTTTGGGTTTTTTGTTTTTTTGCTCCAGTTGAGCCAGTTTCAATTCCCTTTTTTTGTTTCTCCCCCTAAAAAAATACAAAAAAAATATAAAACTGTTTTGAAAAGCCAAAAAAAGTTCAAAAAGTTCAAAAAACACAAAAAAAATATAAAACAACAAAAAGAAGAAAAAAAAAAGTTCTTTTTAGAACTACCTCCAATTTCTAAATAAAAACTTCATTTTTTTAAAAACTCTGTCATCTTTTTCCCTCATTTTACGCTCCCCGGTGCGCTACCTGGTGCGCGCACCGGGCGCTTCCCCCGCGCAAAACGAAAAAAAAAAAAATATTTTAAATGCCCCGCGGGGCCCTTTTATAGCCCCCACATCAAACCTAGGGGGTCAAAGGGGTCTATCCCTGACGCCTTATGGTCAGTTCCCCCTTTGTTTTAGCCACCTCTTATGTCTCGATTTTACCGAGACACAAGATGGCGGCCGCTCTGGACTGTTTCGAATGTTTACAGACACCCGAGAGCCAATCAGCTTTCCATGCGCACCTCGCGTCACGCGCCCGGAGCGCTCCCTGGTGCGCGCACCGGTGCGCTGCTATAGATATATATATTTTTTGTAACCTAAATTACTCAAAATCCACTGCAGCACATATCTTGAGACATAGCAAAGGCACATCAGGCTACCAATCCCTACAATTTTGCCAAATTTGGTGGAAATCCATTCAGCCGTTCGGGTTAAAAGTGAAATCGACCGCCCTATGGAAATTAACATGGGGAAAATGCGTTTTGGGACCCCCCTTTTATCTCGGCCCCCGCTTGACGTATCCCCCCCAAACTTTCAAGGAAGGACCGGAACTCGACGAGGCCATTTTCAGGAAATTTTCAGGCAGATTCGTCAACCGGTGCCAAAGTTATTCCAAATAGAATTTTGAGATTTAACATTGAAAAAAATCCTAACTATAACTACCTACTGGCGACCGCCAGTAGGTAAGTAGGTAGTTATAGTTAGGATTTTTTTCAATGTTAAATCTCAAAATTCTATTTGGAATAACTTTGGCGCCGGTTGACGAATCTGCCTGAAAATTTCCTGAAAATGGCCTCGTCGAGCTCCGGTTCTTCCTTGAAAATTTGGGGGGGATACGTCAAGCGGGGGCCGAGATAAAAGGGGGGTCCCAAAACGCGTTTTCCCCATGTTAATTTCCATAGGGCGGTCGATTTCACTTTTAGCCCGAACGGCTGAATGGATTTCCACCAAACTTGGCAAAATTGAAGGGACTGGTAGCCCGATGTGCCTTTGCTATGTCTCAAGATGTGTGCTGCAGTGGATTTTGAGTAATTTACGTTCAAAAAAATATATATATCTATAGGCGCTCTCCGGTGCGCGCACCGGAGTGCGCTCCCGGCGCGACACGCGACTTGCGCGCAGGAAGCTGATTGGCTCTCGGGTGTCTGTAAACATTCGAAACAGTCCAGAGCGGCTGCCATCTTGTGTCTCGGTAAAATCGAGACATAAGAGGTGGCTAAAACAAAGGGGGAACTGACCATAAGGCGTCAGGGATAGACCCCTTTGACCCCCAAGGTTTGATGTGGGGGCTATAAAAGGGCCCCGCGGGGCATTTAAAATATTTTTTTTTTTTTCGTTTTGCGCGGGGGAAGCGCTCGGTGCGCGCACCAGGTAGCGCACCGGGGAGCGTAAAATGAGGGAAAAAGATGACAGAGTTTTAAAAAAATGAAGTTTTTATTTAGAAATTGGAGGTAGTTCTTAAAAGAACTTTTTTTTCTTCTTTTTGTTGTTTTATATATTTTTTGTGTTTTTTGAACTTTTTGAACTTTTTTTGGCTTTTCAAAACAGTTTTATATTTTTTTTGTATTTTTTTAGGGGGAGAAACAAAAAAAGGGAATTGAAACTGGCTCAACTGGAGCAAAAAAACAAAAAACCCAAAAAATTACTTCTTTTTGGGGCACTTGTGATTATCACCTGCAAGGACGATGAGCTTAACGCTTTTTTCGCCATAGGCGATAAGCTTGCCACATGCAGAACAAGTGATTTTAAAATCAGCAAATCTCGGCTGAATGCAAGGCATCACCTCGGATGTTTCTGGTTCTGATGAGGTGGGTTGGTTTCTTTGGGAGGGGGTCCTTGATGACTGGGGGAGGTTACTGGCCAGTTCCCTGAACTCTGCACGAGAGTAGTTGTTTGGGTGCTTTCTGGTCATGTGCCGAATCATGGTATAGTTACCAAAAGAATATTTTTTGTTTGGGTTGCCCCGTGAAAGTTCATCATTGCAGATGAGGCAAGTCACCTTGGGCGCATTCACCTTTTTTTTCCCCTCTGGGATTGAAAAAAACTGCCAAACAATGTGTGGTTTGGGTTTGTAAGGTGTATTTTCTTCTGGCAGCCATCTTCTTCTCCCCTCCTCCTCTTCCTCTTCCTCCTCCTCCTGTTCTTGACCACCAATATAATTTGGAGCTGGTCCTTTTGGTGGTTGTGGTGGTGGTGGTGGGGCAGATGCACCAGCTGATGCTACTACTGAAGCCATTATTTGGAGCAAAAAAGTAGAGAGAGCAACAAACAGGTCTTCCTCAGTCAAAGGACAAAGTCAGAATAAGCAAAAAAGGTGGGGTCTTTCATCATTTAGAAAAAAAAACTGTCCTGAACCAATGAGAAGTGTTATTTTCAGGTCACAAGACCAGGGGCTTCATCATTATGAAACTAAAACTGTTATGAACCAATGAAAAGTGTTATTTTCTGCTCACATGACCCGACGCGCTTACGCTACGCGCCCGGGGGCGCGCAGCGTAAGCGCGTCGGAAGTTTACGTTTTGCGATCGTATTCGCTCGAGTACTTCCGGGTGCGCTTACGCCGTGCGTATCACGCGGTCGCGGTTACGCGATACGTCTTGATCATGTTTTCGTTTGCGATATTGGCGCTCACGGGACGCTCCCCGGAGCGCGCCTGGGGGCGCTTTTCGGAAATACGCTTTTCGGGGCGCACTCCGGGGCGCGCTCTGGGAGCGCTCCCCCCAAAAATTAAAAAAAAAAAAAATGGGATAATTGTAGGGACAGGTAGCCCTATTCTGAAGTGGTTTGTAAAAAAATTAACTTTATAAAAATATGTATTGTGCTACATTGGGCTTAATATATGTTAGAGCCAAAATGTAGCCCAAATGTAGCCCAAAGTAGCCCAATGTAGCCCAAAGATGGCCACCAGAGACCAAAAATTGTAAATGTTGCCTAAATTTCAACTAGATGTAGCCCAACTGTAGCCCAATGACAGAATGTACCAGAGTGTTAAAAAGAACAACTAGAGTGCTAACAGTCTTATTTATAAAGTGAAACTCATAGTTAGGAATTAGCATTAACAAAACCTATTAAATTTACTGAAAAAACCATAGGTTTCACACCAGTTATAGTTAGGAATTAGCATTTAAAAAACCTATGAAATTCACTGAAAAAACCATAGGTTTCACACGGGTTATAGTTAGGAATTAGCATTTACAAAAACCTATTAAATTCACTGAAAAAACCATAGGTTTCACACCAGTTATAGTTAGCTGGAAATTTTACTGATATAAAACCATTGAAATTCCCACGTTATAGTTAGTCGGACTCACTATAACTTGCGCGTGCAATGCACTGCTGATGACATCACATATTACATCACTCATGACATGGTGAGTGATATCACTCATGACATCACTGAGGACACCATCCTTGTGACACAGTGACAGACCTCCTCTCAGTGTAAAGTAACCCTTGAGACACATATTCAAAAATAGAAACTGAAATTTTTAAAAAATGGACATACCTATATCAGTTACAACAAGCAATTCTGTACTTCCACTATCTATATACACATCCACTCATTCACCAACAGTTCTATATAGTCACTCATACATATACTCACTCATCATATGAAGAGATACACCTATACATCCTGTTACACACCGACATTCATCCAAAAGTTACTCACACACATATTCACACGTGCAAATAAACTATTGAACAACCATTTATTTGAATATAGAGTTATACACACACTTCCACCTTACTTCTATTGAAAATTACACATATTTATTCTCTTAAACAATCACTTATAGAAACACATACTTATTTAAACAGGAACTCTTACAATCTCTTACTCTCACATATACTCACTTATATACATCAATATTCATATATACTAGATTAAAACATATGTAGTTACTGATAAAGACACTAGTGAGACAGTCATTCACTCACTAACAAACACATATAGACACTCATCCACCCATACAGTCCTGTACATATGCTGTCTTCAAAACACATACAAACAAAGAGTCAGTCACTCATGCATCTATGTGCTAAGTAATACCCCCACCAAACCATATAGACTCTCAAACTGATACTAATAAAAATATCAAATAACCCATATACATACGCATGTAGCTACTTATCAACACATGTAGCCACTTATCCACAAAGTGAAACACTAATATATGTATTTAAATATTTAAACATAACTCACTAATATTTATTTTTCAGAAAGACACATATTCACTGGATGGTGTCATCAGTGATGTCATGAGTGATGTCACTCACCATGTCATGAGTGATGTAATATGTGATGTCATCAGCAGTGCATTGCACGCGCAAGTTATAGTGAGTCCGACTAACTATAACGTGGGAATTTCAATGGTTTTATATCAGTAAAATTTCCAGCTAACTATAACTGGTGTGAAACCTATGGTTTTTTCAGTGAATATATATATATATATATATATATATATATATATATATATATATATATATATAAACAAACAATAAATGCACCCTACTTTTAGTGCACCATATCTCATTCGTATCATTGAAGTACATGAGTACACAAGGGCAAATGTAAATATGTATGTGGCCAAACCAAATAGAAAAGGATGGAGCCAAAATTATGCTACTCCATAACCATGCATAACGTAACAGATAATGGAAAATAATTTGATGATTGTCAAATGTGGCAGAAAGATAAAAAATAGCACACTGAAACAGCTATAATGTACAATCTTAAAGATCCCTAGCCACTGATGCAACACATCACTGGCCTGAGAACAGCTTGATATATATTTATTTATCCATTCATTTCCGCATAGCATGAGAGCTGGACTGTCACTGTCTTCTCCTCATGTTTGGATATGTAGGAGATGGACCTCAAATTATTAAGATCATCTGCACTGACCGATATTTTTCCTCCATGGACCTGTGAATGCAAGTCAGAGTACCTTCAGGACAAACCCGGAACATAATAAAGCATTAACTATCTGGATTTTAGGGGACATGATATGAGAGAACATAAATGTAAGATTTTTTTGGGGGCCAATGTCAAAGGATGAACCTGAAGACTTGCTTGTAACTATGGCGCGGATTCAAGGAACTAACTTACGACAAAATCCTAAACTTATTACTTTTGGTATTCACAGAAGGCATTTAGTAGTCTTAAGTTAGGATTTTGTCTTAATTTAGGATTTTGTCCTAAATTAGGATTTTGTCTTAAATTAGGATTTTGCCTTAAATTAGGATTTTGTCCTAAATTAGGATTTTGTCTTAAATTAAACTTAAGACAAACTTAAGTTAAACTTAGGTTTAAAATAAGACAAAATCCTAACTTAAGACAAAATCCTGATTTAAGACAAAATCCTAATTTAGGACAAAATCCTAGTTAGTTCTGTGAATTGGGCCCATTAAGTTTCATGCCTTCTTGAAGTGGCGCTGCCAAGATGATGATCAGCAAGGACGTCCTTCGCTGAGCTCACGCACAACCTACCAGGCTCCAAGCTAGAAACAGGCATGGATGACAGCCATACGCTATTTTAATACACTGGTGAGGAGGCTGACAGCATCCTGAGAATCAGCAGTGCCCAGGCAGGTCCAGATTTCTTGGATTCCGGCACCCGGGGCCTGTCCATGATGCCACAAGTGCCAAGAGCTGTGTGCCTGTATTTCAGCAGCTGGCTGTTGCAGATTCACACGGAGTAGAGCTTAGTGTGTTTTTAAAAAAAATATTTATTAACTGTACAATTAATTAAAATCATTACAGTAAAAAGGAACAATCTTTAACTTCAGAGCATTGATTAAGAACATACTTAAAAAGTTATTTCATCAATATAATGTCGTACAAATATAAAACACCTAACCTCAAGTATCAAAGTTCTCTCAGCCCCTATATAATAAAATTATTTGTACAAGTTTTGAGTTGATTGACATTGTTTAACTTACTCTTATTAATTTTCTTTACTATTAAAATATATTATGAATTAGTAATCAAGTCCAAGACATCTTGTTTTACTACCAGTCAACAGACCATTATGATCATGCGTGATTCCAGCTGGGTATGTACAGCAGTAAAATCAGTCATTGAGCTGACATACAGGCGAACTAGATTGCAGCAGACGTTTGTTCTTTGATGGACTGATCCTCACTTAAAGATTTAAACTTCAGAGCCTGTTGTTCTTTGATGGATTGATCCTCACTTAAAGATTTAATCTTCAGAGCCTGTTCATGTTTATAGGTATGTGAATTCATGTCTTTATTGACTTGTTAAATAACCTCCCCAGGCCCCTCAATGTGTGAAACAGTTGCTCGCAAGCTAAGTAAAAAGATTATCAGTTTGTTACATGCGATTCATACATAAGTAAAGTTCAATTATTTCCAAATAATGGTGTGGTTCTTGCAGCACTTCCCATATAATTAAATGACCAACATAATCAAGGTACAATTATGTGATGATCTGAGTAAAAAAGAAAAATGTGTGAACAGGTTGCTCAAATCTTTAGGAAAATCTGTGGTGCCAAGAAAATCATGACTGAGACATATGGGACACGGCTTGACATGAGTGTTTCAGTTTTCCTTCCTCGTGTGTTGCCAATTCAGTGTTCTCATTGTCCACCATTTTTTAACACATTTTTATGCTGCCCATGTGATGTGGTGTTCAACGACTCGTCTGCCTGTAAAATGTACGAGTATGTTAGTCGCAACAGTGAGGACATTTTGGTTCTCCATTATTTCATAAAAACCCATATGTCTAATGAATACCCACTCAATGAGAAGTTCCCCGGGTGTGTAACATTGAACAAAAAGATTACCTCATTGAGTAGTTGCTCAGTTTCCCATATGTGCTATGTAAAATGTAAGTGTCCCGTTCCTAAAGGGCAATGTGGCTACCGCTGTCCTGCCCTTAGTGTATGTCTCTATGACCTTAATGCCATGATTTTCCTCAACTATGAATAACTGTCATCTATATCTAACCTTAAGATCTAGCATTTCTGTCTTAGAGCCTGATTACGAGTCTGGCGGTCCGAGGACTGCTAGACTTGGTGGGTGCGGCGGTGGTGGTTCAGCTACTGCTGCATCGGTGGCCCGACTGCCCCATTACAACTTTAGCGGTCAGACCACCATGGGACTGATGCCACGGATCCCCCATACCCTGAAGGTGGCATGGTGGTCATGAGGCTGCAATATGCTTGGCAGGCCCACTGCTGTCCAGCCAAGCATTTTACGAGTTTCCTCTCCGCCAGCGGTGTCATGGAGGCACCTTCTCCATGAAAACCGTTGCAGAGGCAACACAGACTTTCGAGTCCTTGCTGTACAGGAACCTGGTTGTGCTGTCCTATTGCATGCTTGTTTTCTAAGGCCCCACAATGGGACAGCCACCCCACTTGCCATGCAAACCACTTTAAACTTGTAATCTTGAAGGCAGAGGTGTCCTTTGGCTGTGCAGGAGCTTTGCAGTTTTGTATCACCTGCTCCTGCACCACTGAAAGTTGTATTCAGGTCCTTAGTATCATTAATCCGGATGTGCGTACATAATTTGTACAAAAAGGTTGAAAACACCTATTAACACAATCTGTGTTCAAATATTGTGACATTTCACATTGCTTATGCAATCCTAAGTACCCAATCATAATCATATGTCACAACCGATGTCTCAACCATCTGTAAATACAAACTCTATAGGAAACAGGAGTATTCTATCCAAATGTTGCTAGTGTATTCAATCGTTTGATCCAATATAATTTTCTTTGTTGTAGTTCAATTCTGTTGTCCGTGTCTACTCTGGTCTGAACCTGTTGTGATAATAAATATCTTAATTGGCTAATGTTGTGCCCTGAGATGTTAAATTGCCCGCCACTGTCGATTTTTCATTCCTTATGTTGTTCAGTCAGTTGCATTTTGATTTTGCATTCTGTTTTTGCAACATAAGCCAATCCACATGGGCTTTTTAACATGTATATAACATTTTTGGTTTCCGCAAGTGGCATTTGTTCTCATCTTTATTGTGCAATAGTTCAATGGATGATTTATTTCTGTACCTCTGCTAATGTTATTGCAATTCATACAGTTAAGACACAGGTTGGTGCCTTTGTGTTAGGAATCATGATTGCTATCTGATCTTAATCCATGTAATAGTTACTCTAAGTTTGTCAAACGTTCATATGCAAACATTGGTTTTGTGGTAAATAAGCCCTTAAGTCTGGTTCTGATTGTTTCATTGGCCAGAATTTTAAGATGATGTTTCTGATATTCACGCTTTGAGTAAAAATTTCAATATGAATATCATCCTTTTGTTAATCTGACTTAGCTGAAGTGGTTTCTCTCTGAATAATACCCGGCAGTTGCTTCTTTCAGCACTTGTCACAGAATCTACAAAGATGTTTGATGGATATCCTCTGTTAGTAAATTTTTCACATATCATGGATACGGCTCTCTAATAAGTTTAATTGTTAGAGGTAGTGTTCATCACTCCTAATAACTGAGAGTATGGTAGATGTTTCTTATATTAAAATTTATGGAAGCTGGAGTAGTGCAATAATTTTTTTGCGGTCAGTGATCTTCACAAAAATACCTGACAGTTGCTTCTTTCTGCACTTGTCATAGAATCTAAAAAGATATTTGATGGATATCCTCTGTTAGTACATTTTTCACATATCATGGAGCTGGCTCTCTCATAAGGTCAATTGTTCGAGGTTGTGTTCCTCACTCTTAATAACTGAGAGTATGTTAGATGTTTCTTATAGTAAAATGTATGGAACCTGGAGTAGTGCAATAAATTATTGCTGTCAGTGGGCTTCACAAACATATTGGCTATCAAACTTTTGTTGGTTAATAAAATCTTCATGTCTAGAAATGTTATTTGTGTATTACTGATTTCATGTGTGAATTGTATCCATCTGTCTATTGAAATAAAGTATGTAACTGTTGCTCTAAATTGTTTTTCGTGCCTCTCAATAGAAGAAAGATGTCATCAATAAATCAATGGTAAGACTTAATATTGCTGTGCCAAAGCTTGTGTGTGAAGATGTGTTCCTCCTCAAACATGCGCATAAACAGTTTTGCGTAACATGGTGAGGCTCAATTGCCCATGGAAGTGACTGTCAGTTGAATGTAAACTTTACCATTCCATTGAAAATAGCTGTGATATGTGCATCAATTCAAGTAAGAATATCTTCAGATCTTCATCTACTGTAATTTGTGTAAACGCTTGTTCAATGGTAGTGAGTTCTTAGTCTTATGGTATAGATGTTTATAAAGACTTTACATCAATGATGCATAGTAAAATGTTCTTCTGTTCTGTGATTTCAATGGATTGGGATTTGTTGAGAAAATCACTAGTGATTCCATAGATTGAACACAAGGTTGTAGATATTGATCAATCTATTTGCCTATGGGCTCATCAATTGATCCTTTTGTGGATACTAAGGGCATCATTAGGATTGACGTGCCACTGCCGTGAGTGTGTGTAATGGCTCTGGTTTGTCTCTTCAATGCATGTACTTCTGCCCATTTGTATACTTCTCCGAGTTTATGGTCTAGTGTGCCTATTTTGAACTTTTTACTTTTCCCCTCATTAATTCCATTGGCATACTTATCTAATTGTATGTTTATGTCTTTGATTATTTGTTGCAATTTTCCGAATTACTTTGCTTTCTTATTAAGAATTTGAATTGTTCAATTTCAATTGTTAGTTCTTCAAGCGATTGAATACACTAGCGCCATTTGGATTAAATGAATGTTTAGAATGTTTCTTATAGAATTCGTATTTACAGATAGTTGAGATATCATGGTTATGTTATGTTATCAAGTGGGAAACATCTAGATATGGTTATGACATATGATGGTAATTGGGTATTTAAGATCACGTAAGCAATGTGAAAGGCTTTTTCCATCTGGTGGCCCAGACCTGGATTGATCTACCCCTGCACGTCACAGCCTCACCATCACTCCACCAATTCGGGAATGGCCTCAAGATATGGATGTTCAAACAATAGGAGAACAGGCAGCATGATCCGACAGTGCCTCAAGACCCTTACCAGTTAAGCAACCTTGCTCTACAATTCCTGATTGATTGATTGAGGTTGTAATATTTAAACACAGATTGTGTTTCTATGTGTTTTCAACCATCATGTATGAATTATGTACCCATATTTAGATCATTGACACTAAGACAACAACACTAGATCTTAAGGTTAAATACAGATGATGATTCACCATAGTTGAGGATAATTATGTTGTCAACATAGAGACATACACTTAGGTCAGGACAACGGTAGACATATTGCAGTTTACTGTCTAGACACTTAGATCTTACATAACATATACGGTAAACTGAGCAATTACTCAATGCAGTAATCTTTGTATTTTTATTTTACACACCCGGGGAACTTCTCATAAAATGAGTATCCATTAGACATATGGGTTTTTATAAATATTTGGTGAATCAAAATGCCCACACTGTTGTGACTTTGATACCTGTACATTTCACAAGCAGACAAGTCGATGAACAGCACATCACATGGACAGCATAAAAACGTGTTTAAAAATGACGGAAAAAGAGAACGCTGAATTCGCTGCACACGAGGTGCACCGAAACACTCATGTGAAACTACGTTCCTTAAGACTTTGATAATTTTTTAGCACCTTCAATTCCCTTAAAGATTTGAGCATCCTGTTCACAAATTTTTCTTTTTCACTCAGAACATCAAATAATTGTACCTTGATTATGTTGGTCATATAAATATACAGGAAACTCCAACAGCACCATACCATTCTTTTTTTAAGATTTGGGCTTTGCTTATTTATGAAACACATGTAACCAACCAAATTCTTTCTAACTTGGCATGCGAGCAACCGTTTCACACATTAAAGCACCCGGGGAGGTTATTTAACAAGTCATTTAAGATATGTATTAACATACCTTGTTGCTCAGACTCTCGTTTTTCACAACATTGGGTATAATTTTAGAAACCATTGCCTGACATTACTTGCTTTTTGTGAAAATATATTTGTCCACCTGTTTGTTCTTGTTTGTGGTAATTTATACTGGTATGGACACTAGTACTTATGACAAAACAGTGTAATGAGGCAGTGAAAGGATGCATCATAGAAAAAGAGTGCTCAGAATATTGTTACCCATAATCCCGAAGTTACACTACATGACCATTTTTATATATAATAAGATCTCATGGATTAGTGTTTTGACATGCATGAAATATATGAAAAAATTTGAATGAACTGAATTGTTGAACCCACGTTTGAGACACAAAGGAGTGCGAAGGGGACAATGCACCAGCTTGGGTATAGTGAATGGCAGACAGTTTTGAAGGTCACTCTGGACCAGTGAGTGGTACTCGATTAGCAGACAACCAATTCTATTTAAAATTGCACAATTAAGGAACTAACAGGAGAGTGCACTAAACCAATTAATTTCTTGAAAGTGTCAAGTGTGTCAGCTTAAGGAAGACAGCCATCACATTAAACCAATAACTTGTTGTTTGGTAGTTAACAACTTATTCGCTTTGAGGATTTTTTTGTGAATGTGGCACTGACGAGGCGATGATCAGGAGATCTATGAGGTATGCAGGGGTGTGGTCAGTCTCTCACAACCCATGATGGATACTTCTGTGGCACCCAAATATTGGGGCCCAGCATGGGATCCAGTGTATATTTGCCTTTATTCATTTCCATTCATGTTCATGTGCTTAAATGATCATAAGCCTTTGCAAAGATCACATGGTTTTTCTAATCCCTTAGGCCTTTTGGGAAAGGTTCTAGGGGACTTGCATTATTATATGACAACTTTCTACACAGAAACACAATTTACTTATAGTTGCCTCTGGGTGGTTGGGTGGTTGGAAGTATCCAGTAATTCTGCCATGGAACCAGTCTGAAAGCTCTTAAGCAGGAGTCTCCAACATTTTCTGTAGTTAGAGCTACTTCTGAGCAGTGAACATCAGAATGAGCTACTGTGGTCTAAGCAACTTGCTCGTTGTTACCAGAGACCCCCACGTCCAGCTTCATTGGCAGGTTAATAGAGGCAAGCCTAATGTCCATAGAGCCAAATACCATGGTTTGAACAAAGTACTTTGACTAGGGGCACTATGAAAGGGCTGTAATGTGTCAGTGAGAACATGGTCTTTGTGGATGAATGAACGGTCGCTCCCCCACGCTCTCCTGCCTGATTCTTTATTAACATCACCTGCATCGCAGCTGAAGCCCTGTGCACCCGAGTATTCCTGACTGCGCCTGGTATCGTTACCATTGACAAACGCTATTGCGTTCTGAAGCTCTTACTCGCGCAGCGCTCTGTGTTCTTCATTTCCCATAATTGAATTGTGCTTGTTGTACTTTTATAACCTGCATCTCGCTCTGTGCCACATTGCCTGTGAAGTTTACCGCGTGTATCTTTACTTCAGCATTAGCGCTTTGAAGCGGATCGGCGCTTTAGAATCCTAGTTGCTCAATTTAGTTTGGCGCTCTGTGTTCTTCATTTCCCATAATTGATTGTGCTTGTTGTACTTTTATAACCTGCATCTCGCTTTGTGCCACATTGCCTGTGAAGTTTACCGCGTGTATCTTTACTTCAGCATTAGCGCTTTGAAGCGGATTGGCGCTTTAGAATCCTAGTTGCTCATTTTAGTTTGGCGCTCTGTGTTCATAACGTGCACCTCATTGCTGTGGTGTGCTTCAACGTTGGTAGTTTTTGAGTGGCGCTTTGGCAGAGGTATTGTGCAGAAGTTGAGAGCCTTTGGCTGCCTGTTGACGATCATTGTGCTGTGCCCTCGCTGCTGCTTTTAGTTTCACTTTTGCCCTCCATTTTGTGTTTTCCTCTCCCCTGACCCGCCTCTCTGATCCCGCCTCCAAGCTGACCCTCCCACACAGGAAGAACAGACTCTCCCCAGCCCGTACCTAGCTGTGACCGCCGGGATTCCTTCCTGAACGGTCGCTCCCCCACGCTCTCCTGCCTGATTCTTTATTAACATCACCTGCATCGCAGCTGAAGCCCTGTGCACCCGAGTATTCCTGACTGCGCCTGGTATCGTTACCATTGACAAACGCTATCGCGTTCTGAAGCTCTTACTCGCGCAGCGCTCTGTGTTCTTCATTTCCCATAATTGAATTGTGCTTGTTGTACTTTTATAACCTGCATCTCGCTCTGTGCCACATTGCCTGTGAAGTTTACCGCGTGTATCTTTACTTCAGCATTAGCGCTTTGAAGCGGATCGGCGCTTTAGAATCCTAGTTGCTCAATTTAGTTTGGCGCTCTGTGTTCTTCATTTCCCATAATTGATTGTGCATGTTGTACTTTTATAACCTGCATCTCGCTCTGTGCCACATTGCCTGTGAAGTTTACCGCGTGTATCTTTACTTCAGCATTAGCGCTTTGAAGCGGATTGGTGCTTTAGAATCCTAGTTGCTCAATTTAGTTTGGCGCTCTGTGTTCTTCATTTCCCATAATTGATTGTGCTTGTTGTACTTTTATAACCTGCATCTCGCTCTGTGCCACATTGCCTGTGAAGTTTACCGCGTGTATCTTTACTTCAGCATTAGCGCTTTGAAGCGGATTGGTGCTTTAGAATCCTAGTTGCTCATTTTAGTTTGGCGCTCTGTGTTCATAACGTGCACCTCATTGCTGTGGTGTGCTTCAACGTTGGTAGTTTTTGAGTGGCGCTTTGGCAGAGGTATTGTGCAGAAGTTGAGAGCCTTTGGCTGCCTGTTGACGATCATTGTGCTGTGCCCTCGCTGCTGCTTTTAGTTTCACTTTTGCCCTCCATTTTGTGTTTTCCTCTCCCCTGACCCGCCTCTCTGATCCTGCCTCCCAGCTGACCCTCCCACTCACGAAGAACAGACTCTCCCCAGCCCGTACCTAGCTGTGACCGCCTGGATTCCTTCCTGAACGGTCGCTCCCCCACGCTCTCCTGCCTGATTCTTTATTAACATCACCTGCATCGCAGCTGAAGCCCTGTGCACCCGAGTATTCCTGACTGCGCCTGGTATTGTTACCATTGACAAACGCTATCGCGTTCTGAAGCTCTTACTCGCGCAACGCTCTGTGTTCTTCATTTCCCATAATTGAATTGTGCTTGTTGTACTTTTATAACCTGCATCTCACTCTGTGCCACATTGCCTGTGAAGTTTACCGCGTGTATCTTTACTTCAGCATTAGCGCTTTGAAGCGGATCGGCGCTTTAGAATCCTAGTTGCTCAATTTAGTTTGGCGCTCTGTGTTCTTCATTTCCCATAATTGATTGTGCTTGTTGTACTTTTATAACCTGCATCTCGCTCTGTGCCACATTGCCTGTGAAGTTTACCGCGTGTATCTTTACTTCAGCATTAGCGCTTTGAAGCGGATTGGCGCTTTAGAATCCTAGTTGCTCATTTTAGTTTGGCGCTCTGTGTTCATAACGTGCACCTCATTGCTGTGGTGTGCTTCAACGTTGGTAGTTTTTGAGTGGCGCTTTGGCAGAGGTATTGTGCAGAAGTTGAGAGCCTTTGGCTGCCTGTTGACGATCATTGTGCTGTGCCCTCGCTGCTGCTTTTAGTTTCACTTTTTCCCTCCATTTTGTGTTTTCCTCTCCCCTGACCCGCCTCTCTGATCCCGCCTCCCAGCTGACCCTCCCACGCTCCGCCCCCTCCACCAACCATTTAAGCCAGATGGTCCCACGCGCAGCGTCCACGCGCTACGTCCACGCCGAAGGTGCGCCAAAGGTAAGCCCGTCTACGCCCGTCCGCGCCAAGGCCGCGCCCAGCGCCAGACCCCCTGGCCCTCGTACCGCCCACCCCTCCCGCATTACTTACGATGCCACCACCCTCCTAGCCCTTAACCCTGGCCGCTCCCCCAACTGCGTCCAAGCCGCTCCTGGACACACCCATGGACCCTTTTCCTGCTACTCCTGCAAGTTCGACAGCACCAAGAACAACTCCTCATCCACGAACACACAACAGATATCCGATCCCAACCACCTACAATGCGTCCTGCTCAACACCCGCGCGGTCCACAGACACGCCACTAACCTCTGGAATCTACTTGACACCATCTTTCCGGACGTCGCCTTCCTAACAGAAACATGGATGAATGCCTCTTCAGCCCCAGACATCACCATCGCCATCCCGGAAGGCTATAAGATCATTCGCAAGGACCGTACCTGCCACACAGGAGGAGGCATCGCTATCGTCCACAAGAAATCCATCCGCATCTCAACCAACTCAGACGTCAATCTCGCCAACTCTGAACACCTTCACTTCCAGATCCACATCGACCCCAAGACCACACTCAGAGGCACCCTCCTCTACAGGCCACCAGGACCCCGCGCACAATTTAGTGAGGACATCACGGACTTCATCACTCCACACGCGCTCCCCTCCGAGGACTACATCCTTTTGGGAGACCTCAACTTTCACCTTGATAAGAACAACGACCGCAACACCACCACCCTTTTGGACAACCTCGCAAACCTTGGACTTAAACAACTTGTCACTACCCCCACCCACATCGTAGGTCACACACTCGACCCTATCTTCACCTCCAGCAAGCATGTTTCCTTCAGCCACACCACTGCTCTCCTTTGGACTGACCACAGCTGCGTTCACTTCACCTACAACAAGCCCACATCCAACAACCACCCCCAACCCATTCTGCAAAGAAACTGGAACAAAATCACCATCGACCAGATCTCCTCATCGCTTCTTCTAAACCCCCCCGCCCACTCCTCTAACCCAGACCAAGCAGCCACCAACCTCACCCAATGGTTATCCAACAGCGCCGACATCCTAGCACCACTGAAAAAACGACAAACCAAACTAGGCAGCAAGAAGGCCTCCTGGTTCAACGATGATCTTAAGAAATACAAGAAACTCTGTTGCTCCCTCGAGATGGCCTGGAATAAAGACCCAAACACCAGCACCAAGGACGCCTTCAAAAACGCCACCCGCATTCACCACCAACTAATCCGAAATGCCAAGAAAGCAGCCTTCAAGGACCGTCTAGATAACAACGCCCACAATAGCAAGGAACTATTCAACATCGTCAAGGAATTTACCAACCCCTCAGCCAACTCCAACGACATCACCCCCTCTCAAGCCCTCTGCAACTCCCTAGCCTCATTCTTCCACAACAAAATTGCAGACATCCACAACAGCTTCGACATCCAACCAGAAGACCAGCCTCCCAATCCCCTGCAGATCCCCCACCCCCCCTGAACATCCTCAATGACTGGAAGCCAATCTCCACTAAAGACACCATCCGTCTGATGAACTCTATCCACTCAGGATCCCCCACAGACCCCTGCCCTCACCACATCTTTAACAATGCAGACTCCATTATTGCACCGCACCTCCGAGACGTCATCAACTGCTCCCTCAACTCCGCAACCTTCCCGGAAAGCTGGAAACATGCCGAACTCAGCGCCCTCCTGAAGAAACCCACAGCTGACCCCACCGAACTCAAAAACTATCGCCCTATCTCACTCCTCCCATTCCCGGCCAAAGTCATCGAGAAAGCTGTCAACAACCAGCTCGCCGCATTCCTCGAAACCAACAAATGCCTCAACTCCTCACAGTCCGGCTTCCGAGCCAAGCACAGCACCGAAACCGCCCTCATCGCAGCAACAGACGACATTCGAACTCTACTGGACAATGGAGACACAGTCGCCCTCATCCTCCTCGACCTCTCCGCAGCCTTCGACACAGTTTGCCATAGCACCCTTCTACAGCGCCTCAAAAACATTGGAATCCAAGGAAAAGCACTGGAATGGATCACCTCGTTCCTCTCCGGAAAAACCCAGAGAGTCCGCCTCCCACCATTCAAGTCAGAGGCCACTGAAGTCATCTGCGGCGTACCTCAAGGGTCCTCACTCAGTCCCACCCTCTTCAACGTTTACATGAGCCCCCTCGCGGCCATCACACACCAACACAACCTCAACATCATCTCCTACGCCGACGACACTTAACTGATCCTATCACTCACCAGAGACCCTAACACGGCCAAAACCAACCTACACGAAGGAATGAAAGAAGTAGCCGAATGGATGAAGCACAGCCGTCTGAAACTGTAGTGTAGTTCCTAGTTTCCCACTAGGCCCTGCGCATTGGAATAACATAAACAGTAGTATCGACGTGGAACTGCTTATATTCCAGGCCTCCACTGACTATGCTAAACTTAATTGGGTTGTGTTACCAACTAGCTCAGAGGTCACTGGAAACTTTCTTCTCTGCATAGGAAGTGATCAGCTTCCTTGGCACAGACAAGAAGGGATTCAGCTTTCCAACAACCGTGCAACATGACAACTTTGCTCCTCAGATCAAGAGTCGATCTCTAGGGTCGTGTGAAACAATAGACATAGATTTCACTCAGTCAGTCTAGTGCAGTTTACTTTCACGGTGTGTAGAGAATAGAGAGACGGGCGTGTATCAATAAAGGTTAACATTTATTGAACAGTCTTTCTTCTCATACAAGAGAAATGTATTGCCACAATTGCAATAACTGTTATTATAAAAAGTACGTACAGTAAGATAAGAATAGCGAAATAGAACTGTAAAAGCATTGATATGGTTTCTTAGCCATACAATGGTTTAAAAGTAATAAAACATATATACAGTCATATATACATTAGGCTAACATACTCAACTGGTGCTTCTAACTAAGCCTACCCCAGTGTGCCTGACCTAAGCCTAACACGTGAAAAGGGGGAGTAAGTAAGTAGCTTAAGTTAAGTTGGTTTTGCCAAGGTTTGTTTCAAGAATTCTCGTCTAAGGGTTTAGTCAACACCATACCTCTGAATAGAATGATGGAGGATTGGTATCTCCTTCAGGGGTCTCTCTCGATATCCCAGTCACCCGCGAGGGTAAACCGGAAGCGCCGGGACTGGATTTCTCTGCACGAGAAAGGCAGCGGCTTCTCTCAGCGCGTCGAGGAAGGAGGGGTGACAGCGTCCGCGGGCAGCTGGGCTGGATGTCTTCGCAGAGGACGGCTGCACGGCTCCTCAAGCGTACTGCACCATAGGTCGCGCTGTAGCGGCGATAATGGTAATCAGTAGCTTCACCACCACAGGATAGCAGGCTGCAGCGACAGAGTGCTAGTTTTTACCAACACAGGGTCATGCAGGCAGCTGGCATCAGCAACATGTTCGCTCATTGCTTAAGGCAACGTTGGTAATATTTATACCTGACAGGTGCCGGGTTTGACGCAAGTTTGCTGGACATAAGACGTCAATTAAAGATGTCACTAGGAAGTGATAGTTATCAGTTGCTCATTAGAGTTCCATTACTAATCAAAACATAGCAAGCGGGGATTTCCAGGTTTGCTAAGTTTTTATCTTGTTGAAGAACTCGGAGTGTTATCTAGGAATATCAGATAGTGACTGCTGCTCTGTCATTGCACTAATTGGTCGCAAAGGAAGTAGCAGAGAGTCATGCTGGAATGTGGCTCTGTGGCTCTGCTCGTGTGAGGCCAGAGATGACTTTTCAGAAAATCGTACTTGAACGGTTATGCCAATATAGGGAAAAAGGGGCTTTATAGCCGAATAGGGGCATAAGGTCACAGTATCGATCAGGAACCTAGATAAGCACATGACACCCACTCCACGAATTCATGTCCATCAAAATTACTAAAACTAAGCAATTAGATGCATGTGTAACATTGTGTAACATAGCCCACCCCAAAATACATAAATGCATTCGAAATAGGCGTACTTGTAATACATGGAATTTAGGTACTGTACGTAGTTTTAAAAGCATAGTAATCATTCAAAAAATTATTGCATATGAAATCAATGAACGATTATGCATAAGGAATTACACATGAAGTATCTCTGACAGAAGAAATGCGAGATAAATCATCACATAAAAATGCATTGTAATAATATGTGTGCTAGAGGCTGGTGTTATGTTGTTACGTCTCTAGATGTGTTTAGAAATAGAAGTGTGAAGCTTCTGTTCTCTAAGAATAGTTTTTACGTTAAGCAAAGAATTGTTCGTGCCAAAAAAGGTCTATATCTGAAAAATTGTCCAATTCAAAGAAAAATCAGTTTACCAAAGCTCCTGGCAGTTTTTTGTTGATCAAAACTGAAGGCCGAATTCAGAGTTCATGGGAACGCCGTGTGTCGGAAAGCTTTTCAAAAGTTATTGTTTCTCTGTGGGTGAGAACATCGTATCAGACAGGCTCGCAAAGAATTGGTCTACAAAATCAGGTGATAGTTCAACCAAATTAGATAGCGCTGTAACTTGGCAGGTGTGAGAATGATTGCTGTCATCGAAGGCAGGACCAGCAATGCTCACAGAACGTTGTACCTGGATGATGTTGCTTTTGTCACTCGCTCCACTGTTACCACTTGGCTGTAGTACAGGAGTCTCCACGAATGCTGTCATCAGGATTGGTAGCCGCTGGGGACAACACAATGCGTGAGCCGTTATTGGACTTAGCAAAGTATCGACGTCCATTGGTACTGCTGATGGAAGTGAAAGACAGATGTCCAACACGCATTCATCGCCGCAAAGCATACACCGTAGCACAGGTAAAATGCAATTTTGCCATATTGGTCTGAATGAAAGGAACCAGGTCATGTTTAGATCTCTCAGCCTGGCCAATCCGAGGACGTTAGTTATCCTGTCCCTGTAGCGCATTGCTAGGATTGTCTCTTCCATTCCCATGGGAGCTATGTCTGAGCCGAGGCTTGCCATAACGTAGCAGGATGGTCAAAAATAGAATCCCTGCGATGAGTCCAAAAAATAGTGGAATACCACCAAAGATGGAGTGCACAAAATTAGGAAAGATTCCCAAAATTGCCTGGAAGGGTGTCAGCAGTCCTGTAAAGACTGTCTTAAATATGCCTGGGATGCTTGTTGCACTAGACATGTTAAGGAGTTGGTCGAGCATTTGTACGAAATGCACGGGGCAATTTGTAGATAAAAGGTCATGAACCTCAGTAGCCGTCCTTGCGACTAGAAGATCATACGTCTCTTTAGATGACGTTATAGGCACTGTTGTCTGTAAAAGCACAGATTTCATTTTGCTTAATGTATCAATTCGTATAGAATAGAGATTCAGACGAGGCCAGAGGGGAGTCACTATGTCTGGAGGCCCGCTCGGAAACAATGCTTGCATACAACATTTGACCATGGACGTTACTTGTACTAGATAACTTTTTCCGGGCGCGAGGCCACAGCACCTGTGATCCGTTCTTAGAATGTAACTCCCGTTTGCGAGTTGCATAAAGAAGGGCTCTATCTGAGTTGCAGGTGTGACTAGCTGGTGGCATGAAAGGTTGTTTGAATTGCCATCACATGCTCCGTGTAAATTAATACCCTGACACAAAAGTATACCGCTTAGTGAGTGTTTACAATTTTCACCACTAAGAAATACATTTTTGTCGCTGTCACTATAGCAAGAATGAGTGTATGGTAATTTCCATATGGATTTTACATATCCTTTACCCAATTGTTCATATTGGCCAGCAGGTATGTACTCAAGGCATTTATGAAATCGGAAAGTTGTTATCGGAATTGTGATAATTCCGTGTATTATCCATTCAATGACAGGACTCTCTGACATTGTCAATGGTAATCTCTCGAGTTTCTCGATGCTCAAGATTGTATAGTCTGCTCCTTTCTGTGCCAAACTGATCTGTTTATCAGTAAGGTTAAAAATGGAAAATAATGACGTTGTGTTTATCAGACGCCAAGGCACATAGCCTGAACGAAGATTTTGCAGCGTCCAGCCTAGTTCTATAATAGAGCGTAATTGAGACTGGCCATGTTGTAACATTAGCAAATCTCTGTCTATCACATCAAAGGCAGAGGATACAATATTGTCCAAAGAATATATTCTGGAAGACAGAGTCCTTAACCCATTGTCTACCACAGAAAGTGATTTTTCCAAATTAATACGATCAATTTCTCGTATTTTTTCAGCAGTTTCAATTTGCTTTACTTTCCAAGCCTCGTTGTAAGCAGCATAGATGCTGGTCGCTATGAAACGCTTTTGACGCTGTTTGCGTGGTCCAAGAATGAAATCGCGCAAATCAGCACCATCTTTTAATAAAGACAAGTGTTGCTTAATTTCAGCCAGTGTGGATGTAGTTAGCCATTCTAGGCAGAGTTTCCCTACACTGTATGTTGTTATTATTCCTGGATGTTGTCTCTGGGAATATCTAGAGTCTAATCTGGTCATTTTTAAACCCTGTGTTTTATTCAGGAATCTATCTTGACAGCTATTTGTGTCTGTAGGCCAGATCAACCACTTTTTCCAATCAGGATGTGTTCTGTTGAAATGTAAAATTTGTGACACGTCTAACTCAATATCTGTGGTTGTATTCTCAGGTATTGGCTTCGGTATGGACGGTGTTTTAAGGTCTTTTATCTTAGCTAGGCCAAGACAAGATGTTTGGTGTACAGTGTCATTTAAAAATAACATTTGTTCTGGTATCATGCAGGTTCTAAACAGTGCTTCTATGCCTTGCACCTGCCAATCTTTTGTACCCCAAATTGTTTTCGTTTCAATATTATTTTTCCAATAATCAAAACCAATTGTCATCATTTTGTCATAAAATGCTTCTGAATATATCAATTTAGAATTTGTCAGCATTGTTTTCATTCCTGTTTTATCTAACAGTTTATAATAAAACGTTTCTGCATCACTGGTGTTAAACCCTGAAAAATATTTGAATTTCTCAAAAAATGCTTTAGAACTGCTTTTAGGTGGTGTAGAACAATGTTCCCATTGATTATACATAAAAACATTTCTAGGCTGTGCAGATTTATGCAAGTAATGATCCCCATAATGGGTGTAACAGAATAACTGCTCATAACTAGATGAACCTTGTAAATAATCATGATCTGTGAATCTAGCTGACATTACTAAATCAGACATCATGTCATTAATACTGTTAAAGTCCCAATCATCAGAGAATGTACTTGGTGTCACAAAGTCACTTAAGGAAACCTTTAGTTGATGAGGATACTTCAGGATTTCGACCGGACCATAGATCTCATAGTCAGTTTTCTCCCATACTACCCCACCAGGTATTGGAATTGCTGTGACATTTACTGTTGACAGTTCTCTTTTCTTCACGTGGGATGATCTGTGTGGTTTCAGGACTAGGTTGATGTTCTGACTTGCTGTGTCCATTGTAATATATTTTCCTTCAATGAATTTTCCCAAACACAGTACCATGATGAGCCAAAGCAGGAGGAAAAATACACCTAGACCGAACCAGAACTCTAGCCAAGGGGAAATGAGGTAGATTTCCTTCAGTTGATGAAAGAGTTCCGTTGCTTTCTCTTTAAAAGACTTTTTTGTTTCTGGCATTACTTCGGGGTCATTTAAATCTTAAGAGAAGTTGTCGAAGTTGATGAAATAACCAGAGGCAGTTCTGTCAATTGATGGGATTGTTCTTTCAATCTGTCTCTCGGTAGCACTTTCTGATGCCACATCATTGTAGACTGGTGCTGTTTCTTGACGAACTGTTTCAATCTGTGTTTCAAGAGGCACGAGTTCCATGGCATTATTGCATAGTCCTTCATTGTGCACTGCAGGCTGATCGAATGTGATTAGTCTTTCAGTTTGAACCTCTTGGATTGTTGCAAGTTTGGGTATTCTGTTGTTTCTTGGGAGTCCACTGGGCCTACTGTTGATTATAGGCCACATGCTTGTGGTTTTACCAGATCGATGGACACGACTCTGTTCTCCTTTTTACCAGCAAGGGGCGGTAGCACAACTGATTTGTTCCGGTGACTGCCAAGACAGGTACTGCTTTTCTGTAAGAAGGCCCAAATTCCTTCTTAACCGCGATCTTTTCTCTGACTAGATCCCCAATCTTTGGAATCCAGACAGGCCTTGCTGGGGCTGTTGCGGGTGGTGCCTCGTCAGTGGTACTTGGCTGTTGCTTTAACTTTATGTTGCTTAATGATTTTCTTGTTTCATTCAGTTCCTGTAAAACAGCCAAACGGTCTTTTACTTCAAACTGCGTTGTTTCTTTTTGTACCACTGACATCTGACTATCGAGGTCCTGAACGTTCATTCTTATTCTGAACAATAGTTCGTATGGGCTGAAACCTTTTAGAGAATTTCTTGGCATGTTGTTAAGACTAGTCTGGACACTTATTAAATGTTTGACCCACCCAGCGCCTGAACCTAATACCTTCGCTGTTATAGATTGCTTTATGTCACGGTTTTTTCTTTCTACCACACTATTCCCTTCGGGATGCGACGGACAAGAATACCGCAACCCAATTCCCATGCTGGCCATGGCCTCCCTATAAGCTCGAGAGCTGAAGGCAGGACCCTGGTCAGAATGGAACGTGGTAATTGCGTATGTGCCGATATGGACTCGCTAATCTTTTATAACAGTTCTAGGCGTCAGCCGAGTGCTGGTGGCCTCATTTTTTAAGTGCTTTTTGTCTTAACTATTAATAGGACGCAGGATGGGGTGTAGGCAGCGTTACGCTCTTTCTAACTGGTAGCCGGTAGCAAGGTTCGCTACTGCGATCCCTATTACAGTTTTCACAGTTGTTTGCATATATTTGGTGTTCTACACTCATTCCCGGCCACCAGAATACTGATTGTAATTCAGTCAGTGATTCCTTGATATCTCTGTGCCTTAGACCCAAACCCATGTGTGCGTCTGCTATTAAAAATATTCTCCTGTTCATGTTTGGAATTACTCTATCCCCCACTCCAAGGATTCGAGCAAAAGGAACGGAGTTTGCATCGATTATGTATGCATAATTGAGTGGATAGTTTACGGGTAGTGCTGCACAGTCGCCTTTTACGGTCGTTTTTACTGCTAGCATAGTTTCCCCGTCTATATACTTATCTGTACGCTTTTTTGTGGCTACGGAAGCCGGTTTAGTTGCTTCCGTGGCGGCTGTATTAGCCAATGAATTCCCTGCAACGTGAACGCCATCACGTTGAAGACTCTGTGCGTGAATCACGTGAGTCTTTTGTAGTTCTTTGTGTAAAAGAGCTACTTGTTCCCAAAGCAATTTATGCTTTATTGTGGCACCTTTTGCATCTTTGAAACCATTTTCCACCCAATTCTGCAAGTATTCATTATAAGATTGTACGCAATAAAAAGAATCGCACACTATTAGTGTGGGGAATTCGCGATCAGTATTTTCTAGCGCCATCTTAAATGCTACTAATTCAGCTCGTTGAGCCGAGCAATCTCCTAGAGATTGTGTTTTAGTGACCAATGGTCTAAATTTTCCTTTGTGCCAGCGACCTTTAACAATCGCGCACGCAGCACTGTAAGCTTGCTTACCCCCAACTGCGGGTTGTGCTGATCCGTCAGTATATATAATACTTCCGTATTCTTCGAGAGGCAGGATTTCAATTGGCAGAGGACATTCGTATTCATATTGTAAAAATTCCTGTGTTTTTAAGTTAGGATCAAATTCGTAAACTACGTCTGTTGCAGCAAGAGAATTAACCCACTGAATCCATCTAGGATGCAAAGCTTTAGCATTAGGAATGCTAGCTTTAGTTACCGCTTCTAAAGCCGGTATAGGAGTTACGATTAATATTCGTTTACCTTGTGCTAGGGGCCTTTCTTTCGCTACAGCAGTCTGAACCGCAGTTAGAATTTTTTCCGTTGAACTGAATTTTATTTCAGCCCTTGTGTACAAATGTGATTTGTAAGCTATTGGTACCTTTTCTCCCTCATTAGAGGTTAGGTATGTGAATCCGCATCTTCCTGGGATGACTCGGATTACAAGATCACGTGTGTTGTCACGTGTATCTAATTTTGTTTTTGCTAACATGTCTGTTTGCAGTGATCTCAAAATTTCTGTGTGTTTTTGAGTCCAATTGATTTGTTTTAAATCAGGCTTTATTAGTTCGTAGAGAGGTTTAACCCTCTCTGCGTAATTTAGAATGTAAGTTCTTCCGAAATTCAGAAAACCTAGTATTGATTGTAAATTCTTCAGCGTTTTTGGAGCTTGGAGTACAGCGCACTTCTCTAAGAAGTTGTCCGCTAGGCTTTTCCCTTCACTTGATAATTCGTACCCTAAGAATAGTACTGTCAGATGGGCAATTCGGGACTTTTTAAAGTTGAATTTGTAACCCTCTGCTGCGAACCCAAGTATAATGGTGTTCACCCTTTTCAAGTGAGTATCCAAGTCATCGTCTGTGAGATAAATATCATCTACGTAAGATAATGCTTCATCATCATAGATTTGTAGTAACTCTGTTACCCTAGCTGAGAATAGTCCTGGGCTGTTCTTGAACCCCTGTGGGAGTCGACAGAATTTTTTCTGTGACCCAAATGCGGAGAAAGCGGTCAAGTATCTGCTTTCTGGTGCAATGTTTTGACAAAAGAAACCATTTGAAATGTCTAATGTCGTTTTATATTTTTTCCTAACTATGTTATTCATTAGGGCTGCACTATGCGAGTTTTGTACTGCAAAAGTTTTGCAACATGTATTAAGGTGTCTGTAGTCCAAAACTAGACGATATGAATTGTCTGGCTTGGAGACAGGAAACAAAGGATTGTTCATTTGAGAGGTGCATGTTTCAATCACCCCCTGGTACTCAAGTTGATCTAAGATCTCCCTGACCTGTTTTTTAGCTTCTTGCTTAATGGGATACTGCCGTTGGGCAGTTGGTTCACTTTTTAGTTGGATTTTGTGAGGCGGTGAATCCTCATCCCATCCTACATGATTTTTATACAATGCAGGTGCCTGGGCTACTGCCCATTTCCTTGCATATGTGTATTTTTTGTGAATCGGTATGTGATTCGAGAAGGCAGGCATAATCACTTCTTCGCCACGAGGGCACTCCCTGACAAACTCCGGGGGCCAATCTTTTTCAGCTAACAGAATATCATAGCCTTTTGAGAGCTTATCCCAAAATAGACCCTTAATTTTCCTAGTCTTATCACCCTCTATACGCAATGTTATTTCGTATATTTTATGGGGCTCGCTAAGTCTGGCGTCGGCAGTTTCAACCTGAATGTATTCATTCGTGTCCACTGTCTCCAGATGACTCATCAAGTTCTTGCGCGCTATACTGATTTCTGCTGCACTGTCCAACATTGTCAATGCCCACTCCCCGTTTTTCAACTGTGTCCTCAGTATTCTCGGCATGGTTGATTACTCTAATACTGGCTACCTTCTTTTTCTGAAATTGAGATTTCTTATTTTGAGCAGGTTCCTTGTCTTTGGACTTGGTGTGCTCTCCTGGGTCTGACCGTCCTCTTCTTTCCGAATTCTGTGGAAAAGATCGAGAGGGACGTGTATCAATACTTTGATATCTATCAGGTTTTTTTTAGATTATCCCTATTTCTAAGGTTATATCTTTTCTCAGAGGGCTCCCGTTGGGGAGACTGGCGTTCTCGAGTCGGAGTTCTTTCCCTCCGTCGAGGAGACCTTCCTCTGGACTGGAAAACTTTTTCCTTGGGAGTGGATTGCTTATTTCCATCCCAGCTCTTTTTAGGAGTGTTTGAATTATTTTTAATAAATAATTTTTCTGGATTTTCGAGCAGTTGGGGCTTAACTGGTTTCCCACCCAAGCTGTCTCTACCTAATTCTTCATAGCATTTTTCTATGATTTTTGCAAGCTCAACAGGATCTTTTATATCTGTTTCCCTCAACTTCTGGCGAATCGCCACAGATGCTGCTTCTCCCTTTACGTTGGCTAATAATATAGCCGTGACCTGCTTGAAATCTTTCAGTAATTTCATACCTAGATTTAAAGCGGGCTCTGGACCGAATTCATTTTGAATCTGTTTTAGCACGTCTGGTATTACCGCCATAGACGGAACACCGTGTGTTTTTGTGTAAATGGAAGCAAAGACTGTACCCCAAGTGTCGCAGTCCTCCACGTGTGGTGCGATTCCCATAGGAAGGCAGATGGTCAAGATTCTGTGTTTCTCAATAGGGGTAGTATCAGGAAATACTGCCTCTATTTGAGTGATTTTCTGGGCTAACCAGAAAGGAATTTGTTCCCGTTTTACGGGTGTTTTACCAAGACATGACTGTATGTTCTGTGGTGTAATTTTATTTGTGTTCCCCTGATGAGGGGTCAGCTGGTGTGAATTAACAGCTGGCTGGACTGTTGCAGTCCGTATTACATATTGGACTAATTGCCTATGTATTTTTATTAATGTGTTTAGCTGTACTAACAGCTCTTCTCTAGACATTTTTATAATGTCAGGATGTGGTGTGTAGCTGGCTAGAACCGGCCACGTGGCTCCTGGTCTACCTAGTGGACCGAGCCTGGTTATGTGATCATTGTGTTTTAGGGCGCCATTAAACCAGAGCAGGTGCTCTTGAAATTTAAGTGGGATTTCAACCTCCTCGAAAGGAGCGTACTCTCCCGGAGGTTCCTCTATTTTGTAATAGTGAAACTCTTGTGTTATAGCGTTTACCGCTGGAAAGTTTATCCATGAATAGAATACCTCTGTCTGCCGATACTCGTGAGCCTCTATCACGAAAATTACTGTACCACCTTGAGGTGGCAGTCCGTTTTCTATAAGTTTTAAAGTTATAGATCTTCTTAACTGGACCGGGATGATAATAGCATCCGGGTCTGTGTATTCGGGACCTTGCTGAGTCGCATCTACTGCGGCCCCAGTGGTGCCGTTGTTTTCTACTGACATTGTATAAATGCAGTTTTTGCAGAGTAGGTCTCCAAGGAGACAAAGATTAGATGCACAATATTTTGGAACACTGTATCCTTCAACGTTGAATAAACCAGAGCTTTACATAGGAATCTCTTCCTACTAAGGTCGGGCGGATTTTAACCTTTCACCCACTCCAGACGTCTATTGGAGTATTTACGGGAGAAAGGGTGTGAAATATGCACGACTGAGTTACTCTACAAGTCTTACGTTAGTTTATCGCCTTACCAAACGTTAGGGCGCCATGTAGTGTAGTTCCTAGTTTCCCACTAGGCCCTGCGCATTGGAATAACATAAACAGTAGTATCGACGTGGAACTGCTTATATTCCAGGCCTCCACTGACTATGCTAAACTTAATTGGGTTGTGTTACCAACTAGCTCAGAGGTCACTGGAAACTTTCTTCTCTGCATAGGAAGTGATCAGCTTCCTTGGCACAGACAAGAAGGGATTCAGCTTTCCAACAACCGTGCAACATGACAACTTTGCTCCTCAGATCAAGAGTCGATCTCTAGGGTCGTGTGAAACAATAGACATAGATTTCACTCAGTCAGTCTAGTGCAGTTTACTTTCACGGTGTGTAGAGAATAGAGAGACGGGCGTGTATCAATAAAGGTTAACATTTATTGAACAGTCTTTCTTCTCATACAAGAGAAATGTATTGCCACAATTGCAATAACTGTTATTATAAAAAGTACGTACAGTAAGATAAGAATAGCGAAATAGAACTGTAAAAGCATTGATATGGTTTCTTAGCCATACAATGGTTTAAAAGTAATAAAACATATATACAGTCATATATACATTAGGCTAACATACTCAACTGGTGCTTCTAACTAAGCCTACCCCAGTGTGCCTGACCTAAGCCTAACACGTGAAAAGGGGGAGTAAGTAAGTAGCTTAAGTTAAGTTGGTTTTGCCAAGGTTTGTTTCAAGAATTCTCGTCTAAGGGTTTAGTCAACACCATACCTCTGAATAGAATGATGGAGGATTGGTATCTCCTTCAGGGGTCTCTCTCGATATCCCAGTCACCCGCGAGGGTAAACCGGAAGCGCCGGGACTGGATTTCTCTGCACGAGAAAGGCAGCGGCTTCTCTCAGCGCGTCGAGGAAGGAGGGGTGACAGCGTCCGCGGGCAGCTGGGCTGGATGTCTTCGCAGAGGACGGCTGCACGGCTCCTCAAGCGTACTGCACCATAGGTCGCGCTGTAGCGGCGATAATGGTAATCAGTAGCTTCACCACCACAGGATAGCAGGCTGCAGCGACAGAGTGCTAGTTTTTACCAACACAGGGTCATGCAGGCAGCTGGCATCAGCAACATGTTCACTCATTGCTTAAGGCAACGTTGGTAATATTTATACCTGACAGGTGCCGGGTTTGACGCAAGTTTGCTGGACATAAGACGTCAATTAAAGATGTCACTAGGAAGTGATAGTTATCAGTTGCTCATTAGAGTTCCATTACTAATCAAAACATAGCAAGCGGGGATTTCCAGGTTTGCTAAGTTTTTATCTTGTTGAAGAACTCGGAGTGTTATCTAGGAATATCAGATAGTGACTGCTGCTCTGTCATTGCACTAATTGGTCGCAAAGGAAGTAGCAGAGAGTCATGCTGGAATGTGGCTCTGTGGCTCTGCTCGTGTGAGGCCAGAGATGACTTTTCAGAAAATCGTACTTGAACGGTTATGCCAATATAGGGAAAAAGGGGCTTTATAGCCGAATAGGGGCATAAGGTCACAGTATCGATCAGGAACCTAGATAAGCACATGACAAAACTGAACTCAGACAAAACAGAAGTCCTCATCTTAGGCACCTCCCCCTCCACCTGGGACGACTCTTGGTGGCCAGAGGCCCTTGGAAAAGCACCCATCCCGACGGACCACGCACGGAATCTGGGCGTCATCCTGGATTCCTCACTCTCGATGAACAGACAAGTCAGCGCCGTTTCTTCATCTTGCTTCAACATTCTTCGCATGCTCAAAAAAACATTTAGCTGGATCCCTACCGAAACTAGAAAAACAGTCACCCACGCTCTGGTCACGAGCCGACTGGACTACGGAAACACCCTCTACGCCGGCACCACCGCAAAACTCCAGAAAAAACTACAACGCATCCAGAACGCCTCAGCCAGGCTCATACTAGACATCCCGCGTAAAGAACACATCTCTGATCACCTGAAAAACCTCCACTGGCTCCCCGTCAATAAGAGGATCACTTTCCGGCTCTTAACCCACGCACACAAAGCACTCTACGAAATCGGACCCGAATGCCTCAACACACGACTATCCTTCTACACCCCCTCCCGCCAGCTACGATCCTCCAACCAAGCCCTTGCTAATGTACCTCGCATCAACAAAACCACCATGGGAGGTAGATCCTTCTCCTACCTAGCGGCTAAAACTTGGAACTCACTTCCCACTCACCTTCGCCTTACTCAGAACCACCTAGCATTCAGAAAGCAACTCAAAACGTGGATATTCGACAAGTAACTCCCCACCCTTCTACAAGCGCCTTGAGACCCTCTGGGTATGTAGAGCGCTATACAAATCTTTTGACTTGACTTGACTTGACTACATATGTGTATGTGTGACTGAGAGCCTGTGTTACATATACTAGTGGCACAGGACATACCTTTTGCCATATGTGCCACAATTACATATGTAACACAAACATACATCTATTTTTTTTAAATGGGACACATTTAAAGTGCAGGCAAATGTTCTGCAAAAATATTCATGATATAGAAAATGTTTCTTCACTTTACATTTCTCCCATTCAAAATAATGGCTGTATTTATCGGTGATAAGTATGACGTCATGTTTACCAGCCACTATGAGCAAGATCCCTGCTATGTGTAAAGGCCATACTTTGTTATTGGGGAAAATCTTTATAGTAAAGTCTTTAACTTTATATTTATATTTTTGCCATATAAAAAAGAAAATGACTGTACTTTTTTAAGTTATAAATTTGACATAGTGTCTTTGACCACTGGGAGCTAAAGCCCTGCTGTAAATCAACACTTTGAAAAAGGAGAAATAAAAACAGTTATCTTAATCATTAAGGTAACTTTTCATTTGAATGTTCTCCCACTTAAAAGTATTCAGAAACATTTTGTTCTCATGGTCTAATATTGAGTTGACAAGGATATTTATTTAAGATTTAAGTATACCTCAGTGCAATTGTTCACCTCTGTACCCCAGCCTGGGTCATAAATCTGACACCAGCACTGCTCATTATCAGGCCCTGCAATCAGCAGCCTGGTGATAATAATGTAAAAGGAGCACAAGCCTCCCTTAACTTTAAAAGGAAAATATGACCCTGTGCTTCTTTCAAAATTAACTCAAGGCTGTGAACTACTCTGAAGGTGTCAGCTAGCTACTGGTAGCTTGAAATTGATCAACTGGATGGAGACACCTGCTCTTAAATCTTTGAGTTTAAATGTTATTTAAGACACTGATATGGGAAGGGTTTCAGAAAGTATGATGGATGCTTACAAATAAAATAGTTTGTTTGACAGCTCTTAAGCATTGTTTTCTTTCTCTTAAAGCAAAAACATATTTACAGTCGTCATGAACTGAACCATTGTGAAGAAGATAAACAAAATAAAGAGATATTCCGAAGAACAATGAAAAAACGTTTGGAGTCTTTCAAAACTACAAAACTTGGAATAAATCACTCAAAAAAGATTAACAATAACTATAAAAGAGAACGAGGGCAAAAAAGGGTAAGAGGAAACTGCCAGCTGTTGTGCTAAAGTATAGATGCAAAAATTCCTATGCAACGCATATAGCTATCAGTACAGTACATCTGATGGCACAAGGAGCGGCTAATAGGAAGAACACATTGTTTGTGAATACTCTCTAAGCAATCCCTAGCATCATTGCATACTTTGTAAACCATTTGTCAATAAATGTAATACGTGTTTCTACAGCTTATCTCACTGAACAGTATTAGTGTTGTTTTTTTACAGCAAAACGATATTACATAAGAACGTGCACTTTGTGTACAAACAATAGAAAAAACAAAAAAGAAACAACTGTGTGAGGGGGTCTATAGGGGAAGCAAAATTAAAGACCTACAGAGTATCCTATCCCCCAATCTAACTATTAACAAAAACACAAGGGATACTGGAGGTCTACTGTGGGCTCAATATTGTATGCCAATTCCAAAATGGTGCATGTATGGACAGGTGTCTGGAAAAAGAAGAAATAGAGTGTGAGAACAAGACAGAAATACTCCCATCAGCCCACCACTTGGCAGAAACTCGTAATCTGGGATTTTTTGTACAAGAACTGGTATCTGCTGGGTTTCTCACCTGTTGATATTGTGAGGTGCCCTAGAAACAGATCCTCCAGTGACAGAAAAGATGTATATACGACATGGCTAGATGGGAGAAGTTGCAGTGAAAGAAAGTGTAAAAGAAAGTCAAAAAGTGAGTTAAAATTACTAATGTGATGCCAAGGCAACATACTTTATTAAGGGGGTCATCACAGAGGTAATATTAAAAAGCAACAGTATATGGATAGTATTAAACAATATTACTATCAATCAGGTGGATCTGATCGACATGTTTCAGCCTGTAAAGGCTTTCTTCAGGACCTATGATATAAAATACTACTGCAACAAATACTGGACAAGTTACTAATCACTTGTCAAGAAAACCACAAACTGTGTAGTTGCCTACCGTATACCACGTGGTAGGTCAGTGAATTCTCACCTGTATGGAAAAAATAAAAACAACAGACACGAGACATACATGCAAAAAATGTGAAAAACAGCAATGTATACAATAGACATCACATATATTGGCCTTTAATCTCATTTGGAACAAATACTTGATTTGTTAGGACTCACCCAAAGAAATTTTGGGGGAAGGCCTCACCTCGCCTGGCACTCGCTCAGGTAAATGGAGGCCCCGCTCTGAGGAGATAGAAAAGGTAGCGAAATATCCATTTCCAAAATATTATTTTTTAAATAACAGATCAATGATTTAATAATCCATGTTAGTTATGAATCTCCCTCAAACTACCTACTTTAAACATAAAACAGTGGACATAGGATGTGGTCCATGGACCAAGCAAAACTGATAGATGACATTTGTCTAGCGTTCTCTAAAAAGAAGTGAAAGCACCAGATGCAACATCTGATAGTAGAGCAAAAAGGTGGAGCAAGAAAAAGAACTGCCCAACCTAAAAATACTGAGCAAGAAGTACCAGCCCGTAAAAGCAGGTTAGAGCAGTGCTCCAGAGGAACAGACCATCCCTCCAATGGGATGCTGCAAAGGGCTAGGTAGCTTCTTAACCGAGCGCCATTTCACCCACCTGTCCGTCGGTACCTCGGGCTTCCACTGAGCCGAGGGGAAGGTACCGAGGCAGGTTGAGACTGCGCTTATATAGCTCAGTGGCTGACCACATTGGAAACCGTCAACCATGGCTAGTGATTGGCTAGAAAATGAATACCTAGTTTAAGAGTGTTAAATAAGTGAGTGTGGACCAGTGAGGAAGCTATCTAAAAATTCCTTTGATTGGGCAGAGACTATTCCACAATCGCCAAAGTTCTAAGCTAAGACTAAGCTTGAATCAGGAAAACACGGAACACCGTGTCTCGTAGATATCAAGTCCAAACAGTTTGAGCAAAATTCTGTGTGCGCTGTACCTATTGGTTGATACAGCCATAGAGGAGATCTCCTCTCTGGCTGTATCAACCAATAGGTACAGCGCACACAGAATTTTGCTCAAACTGTTTGGACTTGATATCTACGAGACACGGTGTTCCGTGTTTTCCTGATTCAAGCTTAGTTCCCTGAATTTAACAGTTTGACTAACAGAAATAGCTGGAATTTTTGTCCGGCTCTGCATTATACATGCGACGCGTTGAGAAATACTTGTGAACTTTGGCGGTTGTGGAATAGTCTCTGCCCAATCAGAGGAATTTTTAGATAGCTTCCTCCCTGGTCCACACTCACTTATTTAACACTCTCAAACTAGGTATTCCTTTTCTAGCCAATCACTAGCCATGGTTGACGGTTTCCAATGTGGTCTGCCACTGAGCTATATAAAAGCAGTCTCCACCTGCCTCGGTACCTTCCCCTCGGCTCAGTGGAAGCCCGAGGTACCGACGGACAGGTGGGTGAAATGGCGCTCGGTTAAGAAGCAAGCTAGCCCTTTGCAGCATCCCATTGGAGGGATGGTCTGTTCCTCTGGAGCACTGCTCTAACCTGCTTTTACGGGCTGGTACTTCTTGCTCAGTATTTTTAGGTTGGGCAGTTCTTTTTCTTGCTCCACCTTTTTGCTCTACTATCAGATGTTGCATCTGGTGCTTTCTCTTCTTTTTAGAGAACGCTAGACAAATGTCATCTATCAGTTTTGCTTGGTCCATGGACCACATCCTATGTCCACTGTTTTATGCTTAAAGTAGGTAGTTTGAAGGAGATTCATAACTAACATGGATTAATAAATCATTGATCTGTTATTTAAAAAATTATATTTTGGAAATGGATATTTTGCTACCTTTTCTATCTCCTCAGAGCGAAGCCTCCATTTACCTGAGCGAGTGCCAGGCGAGGTGAGGCCTTCCCCCAAAATTTCTTTGGGTGAGTCCTAACAAATCAAGTATTTGTTCCAAATGAGATTAAAGGCCAATATATGTGATGTCTATCGTATACATTGCTGTTTTTCACATTTTTTGCATGTATGTCTCGTGTCTGTTGTTTTTATTTTTTCCATACAGGTGAGAATTCACTGACCTACCACGTGGTATACGGTAGGCATCCACACAGTTTGTGGTTTTCTTGACAAGTGATTAGTATTTTAAATCATAGGTCCTGAAGAAAGCCTGTACAGGCTGAAACATGTCGACCAGATCCACCTGATTGATAGTAATATTTGTTTAATACTATCCATATACTGTTGCTTTTTAATATTACCTCTGTGATGACCCCCTTAATAAATTATGTTGCCTTGGCATCACATTAGTAATTTTAACTCACTTTTTGACTTTCTTTTACACTTTCTTTCCATCTAGCCATGTTGTATATACATCTTTTCTGTCACTGGAGAATCTGTTTCTAGGGCACCTCACAATATCAACAGGTGAGAAACCCAGCAGATACCAGTTCTTGTACAAAAAATCCCAGATGAAGAGTTTCTGCCAAGTGGTGGGCTGATGGGAGTATTTCTGTCTTGTTCTCACACTCTATTTCATCTTTTTCCAGACACCTGTCCATACATGCACCATTTTGGAATTGGCATACAATATTGAGCCCACAGTAGACCCCCAGTATCCCTTGTGTTTTTGTTAATAGTTTACAAACAATAGAAACCATGATTGATGAATTAGAGAGAATGACATCATTTTTTAATAGGACATGTATATTACTTACAGTTTAATCTGGGAATGTTTCAAGCTCATTTTGTAATTTTACGAGAATTGTTAATTACTAACAGCTTACATTCCACACCAATAGAGATTAGAGCAGCTAGCAGCACGTACATAACGAATTTGGGGCCAGATATATGAACACAGTTTGCAGTTGGAAACCCTGTTTTGTAGCCAATCATAGGAGATCAAAAATCAAGACCTGCCCAATTAATATTGGTTAAGCAGGTCCTTCCGTTACCCCCACCACTGTGACGCCCCCCTGACTCCTACTGGGCATTTTGTGATGCACTCCATTAATAAATTGGTAGTATCTAAAAATGTAGGGATGACAGGAGGTTCCATAGTTGTGCAACATTTTCTTTGCATGTGCACATGTACATATAAGGACATAACGTTCTCAAATGTTATTTGACTTTTACAGAGAAACAGTTCCATGAACATTATACCAAATGGAAACATACCGTACAACAATTCAATGGATGACTATAAAGTTAGTTCAAAAGGTAAATGCAACAGTTTAAATCGATTGATTTACTCACCAACACTGTTACTACAATGTCTTCAAACTGAAAATATATGTTTTTAAGAATTTGAAGAGTAGTATTTTGAATTGGACCCGAGGGTATCACAGCCTCATTTATACCTGGGTGCATTTTCTGTCATTTTTGGCAATTGTTCGCTCATGCAGAGATAATGATTCTGCGTGAGCGATCCATTGGTTTATGCTGTAAGAACACAGCATCTTCACAAAAATATGCCTTTTCTGGTGGTTCAGTGAATCTAGACAATGCAATGGCTGTACCCTGGTTACGCTATGTTAAACAAACTTTTTATAAAATAGGGTTAGAAGATTTTTATGATCAGACTGAGTGTATACCGCCAAACATGAAAATGTCCATAAAATAAGTTTTTGGATCTGAGCTGAGTATATCTTCTAGGCCCAAAGACAGACTGGTCCCCCCTTTTTTAAAACAGCAACAATTGTATTGGTCTTTTAGCTTACAGGGAAATGCACGTTTTTTAATGACTAGATTCCGTTTAGGCACATTGCACTTTCTTGTGGCTTTCCAAAACAGGTGTGGTGGTGTGAGAGGCTACCCCCCTGTCCTTGTAACAGCACAGCCAAACAAAATACTATCTGCTAGATTCATCAACGTTCGATTTTGCGAGTCCTTAATTGCGAAGTTTAAGGATTCGCATTTAGGGACTCGCAAAATCAGATGCATGTAGGATTTGCTAAAATATTAGCAATTCCTAAATTTTCCTTATCTGCGACTCGCAGGGTGCGATTCGTAAATAAGGAATGATATCTCATTGATTCCTATGGGCGAGGAGGCCCATTGGAATAAATGGGGAGGAATTCTCAATTTGCAATTAGCAATTAGCTAATCGCTATTTGAGAATGCAATCTCAAGGGTGACGGGTGTCCAAAGGACACCCTGTTGCACCCCTTAAATTGACCTGGACACTGGTATTGCGCACACACATGTCCCAAGGACATGTGTGTGTTTAACATACAACTTTGAAAGATGCACTTTAGTGCATTTTTCACAGTTTTCGCTATTTACCATGAAGTTTGATTTCACGGTAAATAGCGACCCATTTCTGCGAAATCGCTAGCTATTTTACATTCAATCATTGCATTTAAGGAATCTCAATTTGAGATTCCTTAAATGCAATCGCAAATAGCGATTTATGCATTTGGGATGATGCATCTCAAATGCATAAATACCGGTTGCAGAGGGGCAGATTCTGAGAATCTGCCCCTTTGCGAGCGGTATTTCGCTTGATGCATCTAGCTGTATGCACCTTATGTTATTTTGCACATTATATAAAGACCCCAGGGCGCGTTTTCTTAAACTAATTTTAAACGAAAATTGTTTCCGCTCCCATAGAGAGGGTTTTATTTATTTACATTCCCTAGCAAATGTTTCCATTTGTAGTTCTGTGCTTAGTTTTATAAAAATAGTTTTTATAATAAGGAAACGATATTCAATGTAAAGTACGTAATTGGGTGTTATATTGCCTGCATAAGATATCATTTATGCTTTTTTGTAAATATTGTCTTATTTTATGATTGTATGTCTTCCTTGTGAACTTTTATGATTCATTTGGAATCGAATAAAGGTTTCTGACTGTTTTTGAGGATGGGTCTGGCCTATCAGGATTCAGGAGCTTTTGTAGTGAACAGTTGGTCAGGTTCTAGTCTTTGTAAAATACAGTGTATCCACTAGCCTCTCCTTCAGGACTGGCTTCCACACTCACCCCACACCAATCTATCACTTGTGTTACTGGTCAGAGGACCCTGCTAATAAAAGGGGTCGGGTCCATGTCCCCGGGACACTTCCAGATACTTTAACCATGTGTCTGTGTCATTAATGCAACTTCATAGGGGCCTAGTGCCCTAACCCTGACAATAGAAAAGAGCGGCGCCTGGCCATATTGTGTGCTGGCTGTATCATTGGTGTCGTGGGGGGGAAGTGTGGATGGAGTACATGAGTTACCCTTGCACCTACTGCCAGCTTGTAAATGGCCGAAACAAGGCAAGAAGAAGGCAGCCCAGTGTAGGCACTGGCATCCCCAGGTGAGGCCTTTGCAGCGCCCATGTTGCTGACACCCCTGCAGCCGCAGTAGTGACCCGCTCTGCAGGGAAGGACCGGCCATGAGAGGAGGCGACCAGCATTGTCCACGAGATGGGTGCCCGCTGCATTCAAGAAGCTGGCAGGAGGTGCTGATAGATGGCACCGCACTGTCACAGGAGCACAAAGGAACATCCAGGTGTGACGGTTAAGCATGACAGGATGCCCAGTGAACACACCCCTACTTGGAAGCGCGATAGCTGCCACAGCAGGTCCCGGGAATATGAGCTGGTACAGCAGAAAGAAAAGGGACAGCACTGTCATGAATATGTGGTCTGTTTATTCCACCTTGTTTATGTCTCTCACCCTGGTCTCCTCTGTCATGTAATGGTCTCCTGGTTCTGGTCTTCCTTATCCCTGTGGCACTGGTCTTTCTAGTTCCCATGTTGTGGCTTACAGATGTTCATGTAGTCCATGGCACCCTGATTTAGGATCCTCCTGATCCTGACTTTCGTGGCCCTTGTTATCATATTGGCTCTGGTTATTCTGGCCCTCCTTGTGGTCCAAAACCTGGCCCTTCTCCTCCTACTGTTCATTGTCCTCCTGCTACCAGTCTTACTCCTTTCTTCCTCTCTAAAAATGAATTTATTCACATACAGCCTCCAATGTTTGTCGGTCAGATTTGTATTTGTTTTTTTAGCTTCAAGAGCTCTTTCGCTGAAACACTGTCACTGACAGAAAGGGCGGCCTAGTAGAGACATTAATTTTTCCGCGATATGATGTAGTGTCTGGCCACACCCTTTTCCCTGCCCAAACTGATTTTCATTACCTCCTCCTAACCATTTATCACACTTTCCTAGTGTTCCCTTTTGTAAAAATCGCATTCTGGCCCATTGATTACACTTCATCCCGCCCGAGCTGGAGAAGACGGCCTGAGATGGAGAGTATGGCCCAAGCTAGAGAATATGGCCGAGCCAGAGAGTATCGCCTGAGTGCGGAGAGTACGGCCCGGGGGCGCTGATTCCGGCCCTCCTGTAAGGTTAGACTTTTGTCTGAGATTGACTTTGTGAATTGGGCCCTATGCAGGCACAATCCTCCTTAAAAAGAAGCCCAAATCTCGAACAAGGTCTTTGTAAGGAAATGCTTCTTTTTCATGTGCAGCGCCACATTTGTCGACTGATGCTGCTGGTTTACCAACTCTGACAGTGTACTGAGGACTGCTAATCAGACCTCAGTGCCAGTATTCTAACCTATTACAAAGTATATATCAAATTGACTGTCCTTAATTAGCAAGAACCGACTTAGTCCCTAGTATATGGTACCTAGAATACCCAGGGCATGTAAGACAGACTGTCAAACCAGAGCTGCAGCACAGCTTGTTCTACCCTGTGAGCGACAAGATACAAAATGGCTCCCAGTCTGCCACTACAGACTGGAAAAGCAGTGGGAATACTGCCAGTTTGACATTGCCATTTAAACAAAAAGCAAAGCCCATACTTCCCTTAACAATATCTCCTCTAAGGAAGGCCTATAGAGCCCTAAAGCAGGGAGCTTGATTTGATTTGATTTGATTTGATTTATCAACTTATAAAGCGCGCAAATGCCCGAAGGCGTCTTGGCGCTTATAACAGACAGCCGTCCTCTCTGAAACAGGCCACCTAACAGACCACAGTAAAAAGCCAAGTTTTCACTGCTTTTCTAAATGAGCCTAGAGATGGGCTATTTTTTATAGTGAGTGGCAACAGGTTCCAAGCCCGTGCTATATGTACAAAAAAGCTCCTTCCACCCCAATTGGCCCGTCTGATTTTCGGGACTCTAATTAGTTTCAATTGGCTCGATCTGAGCAATCTGGAAGGTTCATACAATTTCAGATTGGTTCTCAAGAACTTTGAGCCTGATCCCTGAACAGCCTTGTATGCCAAACACAGTGATTTAAATTGCACTCTTTTTGCAATTGGAAGCCAGTGTAAGATTTTTAATTTATGTGCAATTGGCTCATATTTGGGAATAGCAAGTACCAACCTTGCAGCTGCATTTTGTAGGCGTTGTAGCTTAGATAAAGTCTGTACTCTCGCCCCGGCATATAAAGCATTCCCATAATCTAATCTAGATAATGCTAATGCCGTCACTACCGTCTTTCGAGTGTCATCTGGTATATAAGGTAGTAATTTTTTAGCCATCTTCAGAATAAACCAGACTGAGGATGCCAGTTTGCTAGCTTGGGCGTCAAATGAGAGTTTGGTATCAAGGATCATACCCACATTTTTCACTTTTTCTGCTGGATCTGGACAACTGCCCAAGCTGTCGGGCCACCAGGCTGGGGACCAGATGTTAGAATTGCCTCCCAGAAGCAGCACTTCGCTCTTATCCCCATTCAGCTTCAAGCAATTATCCAGCATCCACTGGCTGACCTGTGACATTCAGTATTTGAATTTTTCTGCCGTCTCATTCACCTCCTTACTGATGGACACCACTATCTGGGTGTCGTCGGCATACAACACTGGAGTGAAACCACATTCCCTTATAATTTCAGCCAAAGGAGCCACATATAAATTAAAAAGGGTAGGGCTCAAGGAGGACCCCTGGGGTACCCCACAAGGTGAGATAAATGAATTGGACTTTGCCTCTCCCAGGTCAACCGAAAAAGTTCTATTATACAGATAGGAGGCAAGGAGGGCTGAAGCCGAGTCATGGACCCTTGCTTCTGTCAGACGGATCAGGAGTGTCTCATGACTGACCGTATCGAGAGAGCTGTACATTATTAAATAGGACATGTATTTTTATATATGTTTTAACAGCAACACTTGTAAATTGTTGTTTTGCTGTGGAAGGGCTAGTAGACCCATTGGCTAACACAGGTTTACCGGCTTACCACTCAATCAGGTTAATTTATGAATGGGACTACCTAGCTGGGTACCTTAAGGTGTCAAATTAAGTGTGGCATTAAACCTGACCTGATGCTCAGATTGAATTTAATGTCACTATTAAAGAAATGCAACCTTTGAAAAGTTACCACTCTGTGACCCCATTGTTCAGTGGCCTCACACAGGCGCTGGCCAACAGACAGCATTCTTCCAGCCTGGGGAGTTATGTGAATGACTCCCAAGCTTAGGAACAATAGCAGGCTGCTACATGGTAGGGTGTTATTTCTCCTTCACATGAATCCATGCAGGATGCTAGCTCAAAAAGCAAACTTCAAAGTTGAATCCGCCTTTGGTAGGCAAATAACATTCACACGCCTGAGAGCTGCTCTTTGTTCAGGTAGACAGGCTGGAGACAGGGACAGAGAGGGAAGACCAGTGGCCAAACTGGTTTTCCAATGGGTGTGTAGTCCTTAAGTAGTCACACCTCTAGGGTGGGCTAGCATGCTACCATGGATTACTAGATGCCACACATAGCCGGAAAGTCATCACCAAGAGGGAGATGACCTGGTAGCACATTGGCTAGTGACTGCATCATCCCCACAGACACGTTCTAGGAATAAATATGCCCCCCCGGCACCCTATACCTCAGATCATATCAGAACTGGAACAAGGACTGAAGAAGGACTGCCCTGCTGCCCTCTGGACTACACAAAGAAAGGCTGCACCATCTGCTGGACTGCACCTGCTGCACCTTGGACTAGAGAAGAGAGGACTGTGTTTGTGGCCACAGACCGAAGGAGTGGCTTAAAGTAATAGTGGACTGACCCCCTGGAACCCTTACCAGGATCAGCACAGCTGAAGTGGCCCTCATCAGCAAGTTGGTAGCTGTGACAGAATATTTGTTACCACCTGCCACTGGGCACCCCAAGAGACCAATTCTCGATGGCCAAGAGTTGCACCTGAGTCAGCCGTACTTCGGAGGACTGTTGAAGTCCAGATTGGTCACTCAGGAGGGACACCAGCCCCCACCAAAGGATTTCACTTGGACATCTGTACACAGTGACTGGTAGAGCAGACACAGCTGGCCTTCTATGGTCTCAAAGAGGGATTCAAGGGACACCCACATCTGTGGCCAAAGTCACCCACCTAACCCTTGGACTGAGGAATAACCGCAAAGGCACCCCCATTGACCGCACAGCACTTAGAGCCTCCTTGACTAACTTCATCTCCTGTATCTACAGGATTAGGACCACTCCAGTGAAGTCTAAAGTGGTTGTGCTGGAACTGGACTGGAAAATGCTCTGACAGGCAGGTACCTGTCCAAATCTACCCCACTGGCCTCCCAGACATTCTCCCTGTCAGATGTGTTCTCTCACGCCTGGCTTGAGTAGTTGAACTAACTTTTACAAACTTTTGAAAACTTTTGAGATTTTACTGTTGCCAGTGCTTGTTTGCGGTTGGCAACATCTGTATCTCCTGAACCCTCTGGCAGATTTTCCTCATCCTGGACTCTAAAAATTTATGAAAATACATACTATTTTTATAAATTGGTGTCATATATAATTCTTTCATGTTGCGTGGCTTTCTAATTTCATTGTTTGGTTCTAGTAAATGCTTTACACTAGTTCCTTTGTTCAAGCACTGCTGCTCAAAACCACAGCTACCAAGGGTTGAGCTTAAGGTTGTGCAAACAAGCCTGACTGTACCCATGACAGTTTTTGCAAGTGTATTCCACTGTAAGGCCGCACAATCATACCTTTTTATACACTCAAATCCGTACAGTCTTCCCAAGGTTGCCCAAAATGAGCCCTACAGACAAAAAACATCAAAAGTAGGACCATACACATGGGGGCATGGCTAACAGTGTGGCTCACTGCAGTGGCTGGGCACGCCAAAATCAACTCACTCACACACTGAGCTGAAGAAGGCGACTGGACCCGTGTGAGGCCCGAGCCTCAGGCGGAGAGGGGGAGCAGGCCACTCTGTCTGCTAGCCCCCCAGGGAATGCTGCTCCACATGTAACATTCTCTGTGACCTGAGATCCCAACCTCTGGATTCTGCACTACGGACTAAGGTGAGATGCAGTGCGTGCAGGCCTGAGAGCACAGTCTCTGCCTGGTGTAGCGCAGCAACAGCCTTGGAGATTACGCTGCACCCGCCGACATCAATGAGGCCCACCTGTGAGATCTTGTCTGCTTCCATTGGCAAGGGGGAACGATTGCCTTAATAGACTTCGCCTGCGGGTGCCATAGGCCCCCTTTCCCTCCTGAATTATGACACGGCTCGCCGGTCCGAGGATTGCAGCCGGACCTGCATAGGTTCCAGGCCTAGGGTGAAGCAGAGGGGTCAGCAGGATTGTCAGTAGGTACCCATGGAACCACTTAATTTCACGCATTACTGGGAAAGGATCGTGTGCCTGACTACTGGGCTATGCGCTGCTGACTGAGGTGGGTCAGATCTAGACGTGGGCCCGCTTAGCAAAGTGTGGATACTAAGAGTGGAATTCCGTTATATTTGTTGACTGCCTTCAATTCTGCTGGGGGCACTGCTTACTCTCATCACACCTTGGGCATGAAAACGCTAATAGTCTCAGCCTGCCACCACAGAGAGCACCTCCTCCCCCGGAAGTGCAGCTCAGAGCCTAAATCAAAGTGGTTCTCATCGTGCTGTTCATGCAGAAGGCCCTATAGACTACAACAGAGGACTCTGGCCTTCTATCGGTCCAGGGGCTGGCGGCGCATTGATGATGTTTGAGGGGGGCCTCGGCTTGGGCCCTAGACGACATACTCTGGCTTCTTGGACACTGAGAGGCTCGAAATGGACCCTAGCTGGATTCTTTGCTCCCTTGCCTGCTACGGTGATGCAACTTTGTCATGTGGTCATCAGGTGTATGACAGGGAAGTGTGTTGTGCTCTTGAACGCCGAGGACTCTGCAGCAGACAGAACTCATGAGCTGTGTGCTGGGAGCGAACCTACGGGGCTACCTCTGGTGGTGTGGCTCATCCGGAGACCCTCACCAATCTGGCTTCTCTCGATTAACTGGCTGCTTCAGCTGTGCAACTGTTGCAGGCAGGTCACTGCGCACGGCACAGGAAGGCTTAGCTTGCTGGTCACAATTCCATCTGTTAAGGAGGGGAGAGTTGACCACCCAAATACAACAGACGGCTGCCACGGGTCACACAAGAAACAAAGCGGATAATCCGGCCCCACACTCCCGGTCCACTACTTCAGAGTGATTTGTGACACAGACACCTGAGGATGTTGTCCCCGCCACCATAATGACATCCAAATGGACAAACTCTATGTCATTCTTCAGGAAATATTCAAGTCACGAGTGGCAATTGAGCAGTACCTAGGGACGATCACAACGGATATTAGCATTCTCAGGGACGACAAGCGTAAGTTGTCCAACTGAGGAAACAGAAATTTTACGTGGCTAATGTGTCCCCTGCATGTACCCCACGTTTAGTGTATGTTCATGTCACCCATGCACTTTCCCTCTCATGCCTGTAATAATAATACCTCTGCATTTCCGTCCCATGTTAGAATGTCAGTTACCAAGCCTTTCATGAAAGAAACGTTAAATTGCCCATGGTTACCTAGGTTGCCCATGTTGCCAATGTATTTGCATGGTGCACGTTTAAAAGTCGAGATGAACCCGTGTTGTGGCTCAGCCGAGCCAGGACCCGAATTCAGGCTTCATGCCTCCCAGACACTCTGAAAGCTGCAGCTCAGCTATGTATCCCTGACCTCTCGCATACTTTCTGCCCAGTCCGGCCTGCCAAGACAGTATTTTGCTCACAGTTATCTGCTCTGCTCCACAGAAGCACATTCCTGCCTAGTGAAGAAGGTAAACAGAACCCGTCCACAGAGATAGAGCCCAGCCTTTCTGTCTCCGTTTAAGTGATTTACAGAGCTCGCATCCATAGAAGGCCCATGGCCCCCACGCAATGCACGAAGAAATATATGCCTACACTGGCTCTTAGTGATGAGCAACTTTTGCTCGAGCGACAATACATCCTCCAAACTTAAGATATCAGATAATACCAGGCGTGCAGGTCGTCCTGACACTCAAGGCTTCTCTACTAGAACAAAAGTTAGCTCCCCCCAGCTTCCCCCAGTTACACGTCAATTGCACGTCATGACCAAGTGGCGCACACAAGTAGGGTAAAGGTTCCAGCTGACCACGCAGACCCCCTCCATGTATCCACCCACCTATGACACACCTATGACTCTTCAAGGGAACGCCCACGTGTACGCCTTCTTACACGCCCTTTTGCACGCCCATGTGCTCTTATCTCTCTCTTTCTCTTGCTCCGCCTGGAGCCCTCCGCCTTCTCTATGCAAAGCAATGTATGTTTAATGTATAAATAATGTACTCTGTGAATAAAGTTCAGAAGACCCTTCCTGAACCTTAGTGGTGATGGAACCCGATTCTCCTTTAACTCGAGTTACTGAAATAAAGCCCTTTTGAATCGGACACCGCGGACTCTGCCTCTCATTATATGCATGACCTTTTGTTTAAGTATAGAAATTCCGACAGGGTAATATTTTATTTACCACATAATTCTGGCGCCCGAATAGGGACAAGTCCCCTTCCCCACGCGCCGGCGATGTAGGTCCAGCCCTTGCCCCCTTCTACAGCCGTGACGGACTTCAAAGTGTACACGATTTCTTAATGCATAGGCATTTAAAAATCGCAATTAAGGAATCACAAATGCCGAGTTTGATGCATGTACCTGTATATCTGTTGGTCAATTTAGATCATTCCCAGTCTCTTGCCACAGGGCCACACAAAGTGTGGCTTCGAGCTTTATTTATATTTGTTCCTTCCCTAGATCTCCCAAAGAGGTAGGCCGAATCATAGGAGACAGTTGGTCTAGGATAGAAGTATCCTAATGGCAAGGATCTTATACTACTTGCCTGATTAACCGTCTGTTATGGCTGGATTTTCTGATTAGATGGGATCAGCCCCTAGGGGCCCCTCCAACCCAGCCAGAACGTAACCACATCCCTCCTCAGGACCATCTATCCAGGCACCTGGGTACCTGCCTGAGGATGGGGAACTCGCAATATACAAGCTCATATTATTAGACACACCACTAAATCTATAGGGATACTAAGAATACTCACTGATTACTAAGGATATCCATGCCCTACACTACACTCATACCTTATAGTCTCGCGGCCACTCAGACCCAGACTAATCTACCCTGGGGCAGATATGACACACAATCTGGCGTGTCTACACACGTGGGTCTGCATCCCCAGTGCTCTCCCTATTTCCAAACGGTTTACAATCCGGCAAACCTACACGCTGGTAATCCCCCCCAGCGCTCTCACTTACACAAGCCACAATCCTGTGGGTATACGCGCTGGTAATCCACCCCAACGCTCTCACTAACGCCGTATATCAACGACGACCACATTCCTATGAACACCTTCAGTTATATGTTGGGAAGTCTCTCTCTCTGTTCACTAAGGGCTTGCTACTACAATATTAGGAGTTAGCCAATTAATATAATGTACCTCTTATTCTTGGCATCAAAGGTCCACTCGCTCCCTATTTATGTGATCACCACTTACCTGATTGGGGTTACTCATCCATTCATATAAACAACAACCACCTAGGAGATACATTTACCTGGATTGAACAAGAATACAAGGCACATTTCAGTTTACTAAAAACTGGGGGTTTCTTTATTAGAACAATATAAACACCTACACAGATCTGTAACTGACAAAGACTATAGATAGAACACACCGCTGCAAGGAAAAGGATTAGCAATACAATAGCCTAGGGAATAAAGACAAGATTAAGATGCAAGTGTGAAGTAAACTAATATGACAGGACTGATATCACCTGATTAGTGTGAAGTCTTGTTCTAGCTGTCATCTGGGTTCCTCTCTTGTCTGTGCCTTGGCTCATCTCAGACTCTCTCTCTCTCCTGCACTCTTGGATACACCTCTGCGCTGATCACTTTGCACTGGACTCCTCTCCCCCACGAACTGTCTCCACTTTCCAGCTTCAATCTAATGGTTTCTGCCGCTCTGATGCTCTTCATTCCACTAGCTTGTTCACTCTATTTTGAATGTCTCTGTACCAATGTCCAAATAACTCCAGCTGCTCCCACAGATTAGTCCACAATCTCTCCTCCGTCTCTTCTAAAAGGCATTACTTCAGACTCCAGCTATTCACACCTCCTCCTGATAAATAAGTGCTTCTGACTGCTTCCTTCAGTTCCAGCTCACTGACTGTCTGTTTGTTTTCTCTCTGTTCCAAGCATGTCCTGTCTCTTCTACTCTTGCAATTCCACTCCTCCAACTCTACCAACACTCTCTGCTCCTTCAATTCAATTCAGCTCTCTCTAGCTTGAACCCTCTCTCTCTCTCCTACTCCAACAGCTCCTCACTCTTCTACCACTCCAGCTTGACTCCTCTCCGCTCCGCCAACTCCACTCGACTGCCTGGCTCCGCCACCTCCACTCGACTGACTGACTCCGCCTCTGCACTTCACTGATATAGAATGCTGTTTCCTCATGGAAAGTTCCAGCCAGCAGCTTCCTCCCACCGATCCCATGCACCAGGCTCCTTGCGCTAGACGCTCCCACGCATGTTTCGTCTAGAGACCTGAGCCCAGGAACAATTCCTGATTAGATTCAGCTCTGGCCGGTTCTCTCCGGTTCGCTTAGGGCGAACAACAGCTTTAACTATAAACTTTACCTTTACTCTAAAAAGCCTCTCACCTCCATCAAGATGGAGTCCCTCTAGTTCTAGGCCTGTAGGCCTGAAAGGGATGAAATACCCCTTAGCTCTGTCACAATACCTACATAAACCATACCAATGTGTCTACTATAAGCAAGTGTGTCAAAGCCAATAGGCAATAGACAGGTTAGAGTCAAGAATAAGGGATCTATAATCATATTAAGCAGCTATCCTCTTCTAGGTCTGGAAGAAAGGGCGTAAAAGGGCCAACACAAGCTAAGAATACCTATCCTAGATGTGAGCAAGATTAAAGTCTATATCACTGCTAAATAGAGCCAAAAACCCTGCCATTACATTCCACCCTTAGATCTTTATCTTGCGAACATCTATAAACAACAACATCCATATAAACAAACATCAACACAATCTATCAACAAATCAAAAACTAAAAAACTCTCTAAAAAGAATGACAACTTAAGGAAATTCCACCTGAAACTCAATTGTAGGGAATACAAATTTAACAACCAACTGAAAACAAATCAAAGCACCCTTGACTTGAATGCTGAAACATATCTAAGATTGGATCTGATAACAACAGAAACTAACCAAAGCATCCTCAAACTAAATGTGCCTCAACTTCTAGTGATAACTGGTGAAGTCTAGTGATGTAGGGACTTATGTGTTGAATGAAAACAGCAAGGGGCCTAAATGGGGCCTACCTACTTCGGACAACTTAAGAACTAAATGTGTTTCAACTTCTAATGAAAAAACAACAAAGGGCCTAAATGAGGCCTACCTACTTCGGACAACTTAAGCTAATGATGACTCATGAAATCTATTGGTGTAGGGGCTTATTTGTGGGATGAAAATAACAATGGGCCTAAATGAGGCCTACTGACATTGGTCAACTTAAGGAAACATTTTGGTGAAATCTGAGAAATAGACATGACAAACGGTTCTCAAGGTCTGGGCAAACATTAATACATAATCATACTAAAAGACACACCTCCCAGGACAACCTAAAGTCTAGGGTAACCACCCTTTGATCAATTAAGGTGAAAGTGTAATAACAGGAAAATAAAGACAACCCCATTTCTACAAGATAGCTGGTGTATATATTTAACACCTAGTTTCTTCACACTGTGGAACACATGTGTGCACTACCATTCTTTTTTTTTCTTTTTCTCTTCATACTGTTTTGCAGAAAACAAGAAGACTATAATAGGTGACTGCATCCTAAAAAGCAAAGATAATACTACATAAACATCAAAACCATGATGACATATTTTTTTTTTTTTAAGTGGGGCCTGTTCGTAGTGATTGCAAAGAAAAACATGGGAATAATGCAGGCCAAGGAATTACATAACAAAATCCTTTTGCGGGAAATCGTATTATGATGGAGTCTGTCAAAAATTAAAAAGAAAAATTGTATTTGTGTTTTCAAAAATATAAGTCCAAAGTCAATTTTGGGACATCAGTGTAGGTCACCACCCGGCATCTTCGGTATCCGGACACTTCCTCCGATGCGGCCATCCACCACCAATCCGGTCTGGTCTGGTCTAGTTCCATCTTCCAAAAAATAATAAACTAACATAAAAACATGAAAGTAAAAAACTAAAATAAGAAAGGAAGTGGGGGGGGGGGCGACCCACACACCAACACCACAACCCAGCAATCCTAGAACAAGAAAACAAGTATCATTAATCTTGCAAAATAAAATTTTCCATGTAAAAAGCACCCCAAGTGCTTTTCATTATTGAAAAGAAAATATCCTAATTAATTAAAAACATTAGCAAAATCTAATTTTTAAACACATCCAGAAGGGCCTAGTCATACCCTAATCCTCTGTGAGACAGCCCCTCCCTTCAGAATACGCAGGAGCCAGGCTACAGTGTGAAGTAATTTGAATCACTGCCAAGTGATGATCTCACAGCAGGAGCAGGGCGCTGCAAGCCTCCCTTTCCCTGATCAGGGAAGCCTGCCCAGGCCTACTGTATCTAACTAACTCCAAGGGCCAAGAGTCCCTTATCAGCAGGCAATGAAGCTGTCTGCGCCGACAGCAAGGAAGAGCGAGTTCACCCCTCTCTTACATAAACATTCCGTCCGCGGAACAAAATTGGATTTTGGCCAATCATAACAAGACAGGCCGTGTTCGAAGCCTGCAGAGGAAAAAACCCGCCTTCACAAACCAGCTGGTCTGCCAAGGTCGACAAACACATTCTTTGTAAGCTGTTCCCAGGCCTGATTTCTCTAACTAACGAAAGCTAGCATTTTAAAAAAAAACAATTCTGTTACAATGTACTGCTACTTAAAAGCTCCACTTTCTAAAAGACTTTAGTCTAACTAATTCAGCTAAAAGGCAAGACATTTGAAAATGAACATATATTCAGCATGCAGATCAACACACAAAAAGGGGCAATTTACTTCTGCACACAAGATTATACAGTCTGCATTTGAAAAAACGAATTATCATGGACTATTGGGTTTAATATTTCTCTGCACATACCTTTCTATCAACAGCTTGTCAAAGTACATAGGCGAGCCTTGTAACTAAATGCAAATTAAACTAATGTAAGGGACACATAAATAGATGATAATGTGTTATGGTTATCATTTTTAACAATATATTCTGCTCCACCCTAACCATACACACTATCACCCAAAAAATAAAAATATATACTGTCAGCTGTTGAAAGAGAAATAAATTTAAAACAACATAAAATGCAGACACATTTCACCATAGTATTTTGTTCAACCAGGGGCAACATGTAATCTTGCATTACAGCGTAATTTATAGCGCAAACTTTTCAATTCAACCTAATAAAAGGGCCACATTCAGATATTATCAAACAGCCATTTATTTTATAACTGAGTAGGTTAACTTACATATGCCAGTTTTGCTGCATATCAAAACATTCACATTTGAAAAAAGGTTCAGCTTGCATCAGGGAAAATAATAATGAGAACACATTTATTTTTAAAAGCACACGGTTGCCTTTCACTAATTAAAAGCACATGTTACCATGCACTGTCGGGCAAGATTGATAATTCTCAACCTGTGATCATTGCAAAACATCGGCCAGCACATTCCTTTCCAGATAGAAAACCCTCAAAGAAATAATTAATGAAAACAGCCCCGTAGCGCGCGCACACCAACTGGGCCATCTTCTAATATTTCACACATTTTAAACCATGCATTCAAAAATAATTCTCCACACGTCTGTGGATGCATATTAAGAAGCACATTTAAAAGAACACAGCTCTCTCCGTGCAAACCCTTATCTCAATCCGACTGGTTGATTTATAACTTACCGACCTCTAGGAGTCAGACACATGAAGTCATCTGTTCCAAGGCAAACCCACACAAATTCGTAGACGCATTTCAAAAAGAATGTGAAATGAACAGAGCCCTTCGCAAAGCACAAGATGTTACCTTTCCGTCAAGAAGCTGACAAAGCACGTAGGCAGACCCAGGAACCAATAAAAGTCAAAATCAAACCACCAATCATCAAAATATTCACTGACTTTTATAGTCAGTTCAGATAACCATGCATGTTAAACAGCATATTAAAATAAAGACTGCCATCTCAATTCAAGATATTAACCCTTTGGCAGCTCAAGCACAATCAATTCCCAATGCCTGCAGATACATGGGAAAATCATGAACTCATCTCTCCACATTTACAGATAATACGTACACACATCTACAAAACAATTTCTCCAAGCATTTGAAAGAGAACCAGCTTTCTCCTACCTAATGCAACAATAACATGCTCTATCCAAGTCATGACCACATGGCGCTATTCACAAGCCATATTTACAAGACAGTAAACAAGTTCAAAAAATGACACGCTGTTCACAAGGAATATATCCAAGGCGCAATGCACAAGGAACACAGCAAATCAACATGAGAACATGCTCCTCACAAGCCACATCAACATGGCGCTATTCACAAGCCATATTTACAAGGAGCTATACGCAAAGAACTCCACAAATCATATAACAATGAACACATTTCACATTGCACAGCATAAGCAAATGCAGCAAGCAAGTTAATGGACAATTTAAAAGCATTTTTTACACACATTTATACAATTGGACCACCACAAAGATGTTACTGGCTCCCTCATGTACTGCCATCCTTCAACCCTGACAGTTTAAACACCAAGATGAAAACCATTCCTTCCACCCTGAATAAACCAAATGCCATGATGTAATGCAATCTCCTCACGCTGCAACTGTTCAAGCCCATAGGTCACACAGGCTACATAAACTGCCAAACTACGCCAGATGGAACTGGCGCTCAGGGCACTCCCTCACAACACATGGGAAACTCTCCAAGCACATGGCCAGGACACACAGGATTCATAAGCAGTTCGTGACGCCAGATGTTATATCTGGCGCTCAGGGCACTCCCTCACAACACATGGGAAACTCTCTAAGCACATGGCCAGGACACACAGGATTCATAAGCAGTTTGTGACGCCAGATGTTATGGCTGGATTTTCTGATTAGATGGGATCAGCCCCTAGGGGCCCCTCCAACCCAGCCAGAACGTAACCACATCCCTCCTCAGGACCATCTATCCAGGCACCTGGGTACCAACCTGAGGATGGGGAACTCGCAATATACAAGCTCATATTATTAGAAACACCACTAAATCTATAGGGATACTAAGAATACTCACTGATTACTAAGGATATCCATGCCCTACACTACACTCATACCTTATAGTCTCGCGGCCACTGAGACCCAGACTAATCTACCCTGGGGCAGATATGACACACAATCTGGCGTGTCTACACACGTGGGTCTGCAGCCCCAGTGCTCTCCCTTATTTCCAAACGGTTTAAAATCCGGCAAACCTACACGCTGGTAATCCCCCCCAGCGCTCTCACTTACACAAGCCACAATCCTGTGGGTATACGCGCTGGTAATCCACCCCAACGCTCTCACTAACGCCGTATATCAACGACGACCACATTTCTATGAACACCTTCAGTTATATGTTGGGAAGTCTCTCTCTCTGTTCACTAAGGGCTTGCTACTACAATATTAGGAGTTAGCCAATTAATATAATGTACCTCTTATTCTTGGCATCAAAGGTCCACTCGCTCCCTATTTATGTGATCACCACTTACCTGATTGGGGTTACTCATCCATTCATATAAACAACAACCACCTAGGAGATACATTTACCTGGATTGAACAAGAATACAAGGCACATTTCAGTTTACTAAAAACTGGGGGTTTCTTTATTAGAACAATATAAACACCTACACAGATCTGTAACTGACAAAGACTATAGATAGAACACACCGCTGCAAGGAAAAGGATTAGCAATACAATAGCCTAGGGAATAAAGACAAGATTAAGATGCAAGTGTGAAGTAAACTAATATGACATGACTGATATCACCTGATTAGTGTGAAGTCTTGTTCTAGCTGTCATCTGGGTTCCTCTCTCGTCTGTGCCTTGGCTCATCTCAGACTCTCTCTCTCTCCTGCACTCTTGGATACACCTCTGCGCTGATCACTTTGCACTGGACTCCTCTCCCCCACGAACTGTCTCCACTTTCCAGCTTCAATCTAATGGTTTCTGCCGCTCTGATGCTCTTCATTCCACTAGCTTGTTCACTCTATTTTGAATGTCTCTGTACCAATGTCCAAATAACTCCAGCTGCTCCCACAGATTAGTCCACGATCTCTCCTCCGTCTCTTCTAAAAGGCATTACTTCAGACTCCAGCTATTCACACCTCCTCCTGATAAGTAACTGCTTCTGACTGCTTCCTTCAGTTCCAGCTCACTGACTGTCTGTTTGTCTTCTCTCTGTTCCAAGCATGTCCTGTCTCTTCTACTCTTGCAATTCCACTCCTCCAACTCTACCAACACTCTCTGCTCCTTCAATTCAATTCAGCTCTCTCTAGCTTGAACCCTCTCTCTCTCTCCTACTCCAACAGCTCCTCACTCTTCTACCACTCCAGCTTGACTCCTCTCCGCTCGGCCAACTCCACTCGACTGCCTGGCTCCGCCACCTCCACTCGACTGACTGACTCCGCCTCTGCACTTCACTGATATAGAATGCTGTTTCCTCATGGAAAGTTCCAGCCAGCAGCTTCCTCCCACCGATCCCATGCACCAGGCTCCTTGCGCTAGACGCTCCCACGCATGTTTCGTCTAAAGACCTGAGCCCAGGAACAATTCCTGATTAGATTCAGCTCTGGCCGGTTCTCTCCGGTTCGCTTAGGGCGAACAACAGCTTTAACTATAAACTTTACCTTTACTCTAAAAAGCCTCTCAGCTCCATCAAGATGGAGTCCCTCTAGTTCTAGGCCTGTAGGCCTGAAAGGGATGAAATACCCCTTAGCTCTGTCAGAATACCTACATAAACCATACCAATGTGTCTACTATAAGCAAGTATGTCAAAGCCAATAGGCAATAGACAGGTTAGAGTCAAGAATAAGGGATCTATCATCATATCAAGCAGCTATCCTCTTCTAGGTCTGGAAGAAAGGGCTTAAAAGGGCCAACACAAGCTAAGAATACCTATCCTAGATGTGAGCAAGATTAAAGTCTATATCACTGCTAAATAGAGCCAAAAACCCTGCCATTACATTCCACCCTTAGATCTTTATCTTGCGAACATCTATAAACAACAACATCCATATAAACAAACATCAACACAATCTATCAACAAATCAAAAACTAAAAAACTCTCTAAAAAGAATGACAACTTAAGGAAATTCCACCTGAAACTCAATTGTAGGGAATACAAATCTAACAACCAACTGAAAACAAATCAAAGCACCCTTGACTTGAATGCTGAAACATATCTAAGATTGGATCTGATAACAACAGAAACTAACCAAAGCATCCTCAAACTAAATGTGCCTCAACTTCTAGTGATAACTGGTGAAGTCTAGTGATGTAGGGACTTATGTGTTGAATGAAAACAGCAAGGGGCCTAAATGGGGCCTACCTACTTCGGACAACTTAAGAACTAAATGTGTTTCAACTTCTAATGAAAAAACAACAAAGGGCCTAAATGAGGCCTACCTACTTCGGACAACTTAAGCTAATGATGACTCATGAAATCTATTGGTGTAGGGGCTTATTTGTGGGATGAAAATAACAATGGGCCTAAATGAGGCCTACTGACATTGGTCAACTTAAGGAAACATTTTGGTGAAATCTGAGAAATAGACATGACAAACGGTTCTCAAGGTCTGGGCAAACATTAATACATAATCATACTAAAAGACACACCTCCCAGGACAACCTAAAGTCTAGGGTAACCACCCTTTGATCAATTAAGGTGAAAGTGTAATAACAGGAAAATAAAGACAACCCCATTTCTACAAGATAGCTGGTGTATATATTTAACACCTAGTTTCTTCACACTGTGGAACACATGTGTGCACTACCATTCTTTTTTTTTCTTTTTCTCTTCATACTGTTTTGCAGAAAACAAGAAGACTATAATAGGTGACTGCATCCTAAAAAGCAAAGATAATACTACATAAACATCAAAACCATGATGACATTTTTTTTTTTTAAAGTGGGGCCTGTTCGTAGTGATTGCAAAGAAAAACATGGGAATAATGCAGGCCAAGGAATTACATAACAAAATCCTTTTGCGGGAAATCGTATTATGATGGAGTCTGTCAAAAATTAAAAAGAAAAATTGTATTTGTGTTTTCAAAAATATACGTCCAAAGTCAATTTTGGGACATCAGTGTAGGTCACCACCCGGCATCTTCGGTATCCGGACACTTCCTCCGATGCGGCCATCCACCACCAATCCGGTCTGGTCTGGTCTAGTTCCATCTTCCAAAAAATAATAAACTAACATAAAAACATGAAAGTAAAAAACTAAAATAAGAAAGGAAGTGGGGGGGGGGGCCGACCCACACACCAACACCACAACCCAGCAATCCTAGGACAAGAAAACAAGTATCATTAATCTTGCAAAATAAAATTTTCCATGTAAAAAGCACCCCAAGTGCTTTTCATTATTGAAAAGAAAATATCCTAATTAATTAAAAACATTAGCAAAATCTAATTTTAAAACACATCCAGAAGGGCCTAGTCATACCCTAATCCTCAGTGAGACAGCCCCTCCCTTCAGAATACGCAGGAGCCAGGCTACAGTGTGAAGTAATTTGAATCACTGCCAAGTGATGATCTCACAGCAGGAGCAGGGCGCTGCAAGCCTCCCTTTCCCTGATCAGGGAAGCCTGCCCAGGCCTACTGTATCTAACTAACTCCAAGGGCCAAGAGTCCCTTATCAGCAGGCAATGAAGCTGTCTGCGCCGACAGCAAGGAAGAGCGAGTTCACCCCTCTCTTACATAAACATTCCGTCCGCAGAACAAAATTGGATTTTGGCCAATCATAACAAGACAGGCCGTGTTCGGAGCCTGCAGAGGAAAAAACCCGCCTTCACAAACCAGCTGGTCTGCCAAGGTCGACAAACACATTCTTTGTAAGCTGTTCCCAGGCCTGATTTCTCTAACTAACGAAAGCTAGCATTTTAAAAAAAAAACAATTCTGTTACAATGTACTGCTACTTAAAAGCTCCACTTTCTAAAAGACTTTAGTCTAACTAATTCAGCTAAAAGGCAAGACATTTGAAAATGAGCATATATTCAGCATGCAGATCAACACACAAAAAGGGGCAATTTACTTCTGCACACAAGATTATACAGTCTGCATTTGAAAAAACGAATTATCATGGACTATTGGGTTTAATATTTCTCTGCACATACCTTTCTATCAACAGCTTGTCAAAGTACATAGGCGAACCTTGTAACTAAATGCAAATTAAACTAATGTAAGGGACACATAAATAGATGATAATGTGTTATGGTTATCATTTTTAACAATATATTCTGCTCCACCCTAACCATACACACTATCACCCAAAAAATAAAAATATATACTGTCAGCTGTTGAAAGAGAAATAAATTTAAAACAACATAAAATGCAGACACATTTCACCATAGTATTTTGTTCAACCAGGGGCAACATGTAATCTTGCATTACAGCGTAATTTATAGCGCAAACTTTTCAATTCAACCTAATAAAAGGGCCACATTCAGATATTATCAAACAGCCATTTATTTTATAACTGAGTAGGTTAACTTACATATGCCAGTTTTGCTGCATATCAAAACATTCACATTTGAAAAAAGGTTCAGCTTGCATCAGGGAAAATAATAATGAGAACACATTTATTTTTAAAAGCACACGGTTGCCTTTCACTAATTAAAAGCACATGTTACCATGCACTGTCGGGCAAGATTGATCATTCTCAACCTGTGATCATTGCAAAACATCGGCCAGCACATTCCTTTCCAGATGGAAAACCCTCAAAGAAATAATTAATGAAAACAGCCCCGTAGCGCGCGCACACCAACTGGGCCATCTTCTAATATTTCACACATTTTAAACCATGCATTCAAAAATAATTCTCCACACGTCTGTGGATGCATATTAAGAAGCACATTTAAAAGAACACAGCTCTCTCCGTGCAAACCCTTATCTCAATCCGACTGGTTGATTTATAACTTACCGACCTCTAAGAGTCAGACACATGAAGTCATCTGTTCCAAGGCAAACCCACACAAATTCGTAGACGCATTTCAAAAAGAATGTGAAATGAACAGAGCCCTTCGCAAAGCACAAGATGTTACCTTTCCGTCAAGAAGCTGACAAAGCACGTAGGCAGACCCAGGAACCAATAAAAGTCAAAATCAAACCACCAATCATCAAAATATTCACTGACTTTTATAGTCAGTTCAGATAACCATGCATGTTAAACAGCATATTAAAATAAAGACTGCCATCTCAATTCAAGATATTAACCCTTTGGCAGCTCAAGCACAATCAATTCCCAATGCCTGCAGATACATGGGAAAATCATGAACTCATCTCTCCACATTTACAGATAATACGTACACACATCTACAAAACAATTTCTCCAAGCATTTGAAAGAGAACCAGCTTTCTCCTACCTAATGCAACAATAACATGCTCTATCCAAGTCATGACCACATGGCGCTATTCACAAGCCATATTTACAAGACAGTAAACAAGTTCAAAAAATGACACGCTGTTCACAAGGAATATATCCAAGGCGCAATGCACAAGGAACACAGCAAATCAACATGAGAACATGCTCCTCACAAGCCACATCAACATGGCGCTATTCACAAGCCATATTTACAAGGAGCTATACGCAAAGAACTCCACAAATCATATAACAATGAACACATTTCACATTGCACAGCATAAGCAAATGCAGCAAGCAAGTTAATGGACAATTTAAAAGCATTTTTTACATACATTTATACAATTGGACCACCACAAAGATGTTATTGGCTCCCTCATGTAATGCCATCCTTCAACCCTGACAGTTTAAACACCAAGATGAAAACCATTCCTTCCACCCTGAATAAACCAAATGCCATGATGTAATGCAATCTCCTCACGCTGCAACTGTTCAAGCCCATAGGTCACACAGGCTACATAAACTGCCAAACTACGCCAGATGGAACTGGCGCTCAGGGCACTCCCTCACAACACATGGGAAACTCTCCAAGCACATGGCCAGGACACACAGGATTCATAAGCAGTTCGTGACGCCAGATGTTATGTCTGGCGCTCAGGGCACTCCCTCACAACACATGGGAAACTCTCTAAGCACATGGCCAGGACACACAGGATTCATAAGCAGTTCGTGACGCCAGATGTTATGGCTGGATTTTCTGATTAGATGGGATCAGCCCCTAGGGGCCCCTCCAACCCAGCCAGAACGTAACCACATCCCTCCTCAGGACCATCTATCCAGGCACCTGGGTACCAACCTGAGGATGGGGAACTCGCAATATACAAGCTCATATTATTAGAAACACCACTAAATCTATAGGGATACTAAGAATACTCACTGATTACTAAGGATATCCATGCCCTACACTACACTCATACCTTATAGTCTCGCGGCCACTGAGACCCAGACTAATCTACCCTGGGGCAGATATGACACACAATCTGGCGTGTCTACACACGTGGGTCTGCAGCCCCAGTGCTCTCCCTTATTTCCAAACGGTTTACAATCCGGCAAACCTACACGCTGGTAATCCCCCCCAGCGCTCTCACTTACACAAGCCACAATCCTGTGGGTATACGCGCTGGTAATCCACCCCAACGCTCTCACTAACGCTGTATATCAACGACGACCACATTTCTATGAACACCTTCAGTTATATGTTGGGAAGTCTCTCTCTCTGTTCACTAAGGGCTTGCTACTACAATATTAGGAGTTAGCCAATTAATATAATGTACCTCTTATTCTTGGCATCAAAGGTCCACTCGCTCCCTATTTATGTGATCACCACTTACCTGATTGGGGTTACTCATCCATTCATATAAACAACAACCACCTAGGAGATACATTTACCTGGATTGAACAAGAATACAAGGCACATTTCAGTTTACTAAAAACTGGGGGTTTCTTTATTAGAACAATATAAACACCTACACAGATCTGTAACTGACAAAGACTATAGATAGAACACACCGCTGCAAGGAAAAGGATTAGCAATACAATAGCCTAGGGAATAAAGACAAGATTAAGATGCAAGTGTGAAGTAAACTAATATGACATGACTGATATCACCTGATTAGTGTGAAGTCTTGTTCTAGCTGTCATCTGGGTTCCTCTCTCGTCTGTGCCTTGGCTCATCTCAGACTCTCTCTCTCTCCTGCACTCTTGGATACACCTCTGCGCTGATCACTTTGCACTGGACTCCTCTCCCCCACGAACTGTCTCCACTTTCCAGCTTCAATCTAATGGTTTCTGCCGCTCTGATGCTCTTCATTCCACTAGCTTGTTCACTCTATTTTGAATGTCTCTGTACCAATGTCCAAATAACTCCAGCTGCTCCCACAGATTAGTCCACGATCTCTCCTCCGTCTCTTCTAAAAGGCATTACTTCAGACTCCAGCTATTCACACCTCCTCCTGATAAGTAACTGCTTCTGACTGCTTCCTTCAGTTCCAGCTCACTGACTGTCTGTTTGTCTTCTCTCTGTTCCAAGCATGTCCTGTCTCTTCTACTCTTGCAATTCCACTCCTCCAACTCTACCAACACTCTCTGCTCCTTCAATTCAATTCAGCTCTCTCTAGCTTGAACCCTCTCTCTCTCTCCTACTCCAACAGCTCCTCACTCTTCTACCACTCCAGCTTGACTCCTCTCCGCTCCGCCAACTCCACTCGACTGCCTGGCTCCGCCACCTCCACTCGACTGACTGACTCCGCCTCTGCACTTCACTGATATAGAATGCTGTTTCCTCATGGAAAGTTCCAGCCAGCAGCTTCCTCCCACCGATCCCATGCACCAGGCTCCTTGCGCTAGACGCTCCCACGCATGTTTCGTCTAGAGACCTGAGCCCAGGAACAATTCCTGATTAGATTCAGCTCTGGCCGGTTCTCTCCGGTTCGCTTAGGGCGAACAACAGCTTTAACTATAAACTTTACCTTTACTCCAAAAAGCCTCTCAGCTCCATCAAGATGGAGTCCCTCTAGTTCTAGGCCTGTAGGCCTGAAAGGGATGAAATACCCCTTAGCTCTGTCAGAATACCTACATAAACCATACCAATGTGTCTACTATAAGCAAGTATGTCAAAGCCAATAGGCAATAGACAGGTTAGAGTCAAGAATAAGGGATCTATCATCATATCAAGCAGCTATCCTCTTCTAGGTCTGGAAGAAAGGGCTTAAAAGGGCCAACACAAGCTAAGAATACCTATCCTAGATGTGAGCAAGATTAAAGTCTATATCACTGCTAAATAGAGCCAAAAACCCTGCCATTACATTCCACCCTTAGATCTTTATCTTGCGAACATCTATAAACAACAACATCCATATAAACAAACATCAACACAATCTATCAACAAATCAAAAACTAAAAAACTCTCTAAAAAGAATGACAACTTAAGGAAATTCCACCTGAAACTCAATTGTAGGGAATACAAATCTAACAACCAACTGAAAACAAATCAAAGCACCCTTGACTTGAATGCTGAAACATATCTAAGATTGGATCTGATAACAACAGAAACTAACCAAAGCATCCTCAAACTAAATGTGCCTCAACTTCTAGTGATAACTGGTGAAGTCTAGTGATGTAGGGACTTATGTGTTGAATGAAAACAGCAAGGGGCCTAAATGGGGCCTACCTACTTCGGACAACTTAAGAACTAAATGTGTTTCAACTTCTAATGAAAAAACAACAAAGGGCCTAAATGAGGCCTACCTACTTCGGACAACTTAAGCTAATGATGACTCATGAAATCTATTGGTGTAGGGGCTTATTTGTGGGATGAAAATAACAATGGGCCTAAATGAGGCCTACTGACATTGGTCAACTTAAGGAAACATTTTGGTGAAATCTGAGAAATAGACATGACAAACGGTTCTCAAGGTCTGGGCAAACATTAATACATAATCATACTAAAAGACACACCTCCCAGGACAACCTAAAGTCTAGGGTAACCACCCTTTGATCAATTAAGGTGAAAGTGTAATAACAGGAAAATAAAGACAACCCCATTTCTACAAGATAGCTGGTGTATATATTTAACACCTAGTTTCTTCACACTGTGGAACACATGTGTGCACTACCATTCTTTTTTTTTCTTTTTCTCTTCATACTGTTTTGCAGAAAACAAGAAGACTATAATAGGTGACTGCATCCTAAAAAGCAAAGATAATACTACATAAACATCAAAACCATGATGACATTTTTTTTTTTAAAGTGGGGCCTGTTCGTAGTGATTGCAAAGAAAAACATGGGAATAATGCAGGCCAAGGAATTACATAACAAAATCCTTTTGCGGGAAATCGTATTATGATGGAGTCTGTCAAAAATTAAAAAGAAAAATTGTATTTGTGTTTTCAAAAATATAAGTCCAAAGTCAATTTTGGGACATCAGTGTAGGTCACCACCCGGCATCTTCGGTATCCGGACACTTCCTCCGATGCGGCCATCCACCACCAATCCGGTCTGGTCTGGTCTAGTTCCATCTTCCAAAAAATAATAAACTAACATAAAAACATGAAAGTAAAAAACTAAAATAAGAAAGGAAGTGGGGGGGGGCCGACCCACACACCAACACCACAACCCAGCAATCCTAGGACAAGAAAACAAGTATCATTAATCTTGCAAAATAAAATTTTCCATGTAAAAAGCACCCCAAGTGCTTTTCATTATTGAAAAGAAAATATCCTAATTAATTAAAAACATTAGCAAAATCTAATTTTTAAACACATCCAGAAGGGCCTAGTCATACCCTAATCCTCAGTGAGACAGCCCCTCCCTTCAGAATACGCAGGAGCCAGGCTACAGTGTGAAGTAATTTGAATCACTGCCAAGTGATGATCTCACAGCAGGAGCAGGGCGCTGCAAGCCTCCCTTTCCCTGATCAGGGAAGCCTGCCCAGGCCTACTGTATCTAACTAACTCCAAGGGCCAAGAGTCCCTTATCAGCAGGCAATGAAGCTGTCTGCGCCGACAGCAAGGAAGAGCGAGTTCATCCCTCTCTTACATAAACATTCCGTCCGCGGAACAAAATTGGATTTTGGCCAATCATAACAAGACAGGCCGTGTTCGGAGCCTGCAGAGGAAAAAACCCGCCTTCACAAACCAGCTGGTCTGCCAAGGTCGACAAACACATTCTTTGTAAGCTGTTCCCAGGCCTGATTTCTCTAACTAACGAAAGCTAGCATTTAAAAAAAAAAACAATTCTGTTACAATGTACTGCTACTTAAAAGCTCCACTTTCTAAAAGACTTTAGTCTAACTAATTCAGCTAAAAGGCAAGACATTTGAAAATGAGCATATATTCAGCATGCAGATCAACACACAAAAAGGGGCAATTTACTTCTGCACACAAGATTATACAGTCTGCATTTGAAAAAACGAATTATCATGGACTATTGGGTTTAATATTTCTCTGCACATACCTTTCTATCAACAGCTTGTCAAAGTACATAGGCGAGCCTTGTAACTAAATGCAAATTAAACTAATGTAAGGGACACATAAATAGATGATAATGTGTTATGGTTATCATTTTTAACAATATATTCTGCTCCACCCTAACCATACACACTATCACCCAAAAAATAAAAATATATACTGTCAGCTGTTGAAAGAGAAATAAATTTAAAACAACATAAAATGCAGACACATTTCACCATAGTATTTTGTTCAACCAGGGGCAACATGTAATCTTGCATTACAGCGTAATTTATAGCGCAAACTTTTCAATTCAACCTAATAAAAGGGCCACATTCAGATATTATCAAACAGCCATTTATTTTATAACTGAGTAGGTTAACTTACATATGCCAGTTTTGCTGCATATCAAAACATTCACATTTGAAAAAAGGTTCAGCTTGCATCAGGGAAAATAATAATGAGAACACATTTATTTTTAAAAGCACACGGTTGCCTTTCACTAATTAAAAGCACATGTTACCATGCACTGTCGGGCATGATTAATAATTCTCAACCTGTGATCATTGCAAAACATCGGCCAGCACATTCCTTTCCAGATGGAAAACCCTCAAAGAAATATTTAATGAAAACAGCCCCGTAGCGCGCGCACACCAACTGGGCCATCTTCTAATATTTCACACATTTTAAACCATGCATTCAAAAATAATTCTCCACACGTCTGTGGATGCATATTAAGAAGCACATTTAAAAGAACACAGCTCTCTCCGTGCAAACCCTTATCTCAATCCGACTGGTTGATTTATAACTTACCGACCTCTAAGAGTCAGACACATGAAGTCATCTGTTCCAAGGCAAACCCACACAAATTCGTAGACGCATTTCAAAAAGAATGTGAAATGAACAGAGCCCTTCGCAAAGCACAAGATGTTACCTTTCCGTCAAGAAGCTGACAAAGCACGTAGGCAGACCCAGGAACCAATAAAAGTCAAAATCAAACCACCAATCATCAAAATATTCACTGACTTTTATAGTCAGTTCAGATAACCATGCATGTTAAACAGCATATTAAAATAAAGACTGCCATCTCAATTCAAGATATTAACCCTTTGGCAGCTCAAGCACAATCAATTCCCAATGCCTGCAGATACATGGGAAAATCATGAACTCATCTCTCCACATTTACAGATAATACGTACACACCTCTACAAAACAATTTCTCCAAGCATTTGAAAGAGAACCAGCTTTCTCCTACCTAATGCAACAATAACATGCTCTATCCAAGTCATGACCACATGGCGCTATTCACAAGCCATATTTACAAGACAGTAAACAAGTTCAAAAAATGACACGCTGTTCACAAGGAATATATCCAAGGCGCAATGCACAAGGAACACAGCAAATCAACATGAGAACATGCTCCTCACAAGCCACATCAACATGGCGCTATTCACAAGCCATATTTACAAGGAGCTATACGCAAAGAACTCCACAAATCATATAACAATGAACACATTTCACATTGCACAGCATAAGCAAATGCAGCAAGCAAGTTAATGGACAATTTAAAAGCATTTTTTACACACATTTATACAATTGGACCACCACAAAGATGTTACTGGCTCCCTCATGTAATGCCATCCTTCAACCCTGACAGTTTAAACACCAAGATGAAAACCATTCCTTCCACCCTGAATAAACCAAATGCCATGATGTAATGCAATCTCCTCACGCTGCAACTGTTCAAGCCCATAGGTCACACAGGCTACATAAACTGCCAAACTACGCCAGATGGAACTGGCGCTCAGGGCACTCCCTCACAACACATGGGAAACTCTCCAAGCACATGGCCAGGACACACAGGATTCATAAGCAGTTCGTGACGCCAGATGTTATGTCTGGCACTCAGGGCACTCCCTCACAACACATGGGAAACTCTCTAAGCACATGGCCAGGACACACAGGATTCATAAGCAGTTTGTGACGCCAGATGTTATGGCTGGATTTTCTGATTAGATGGGATCAGCCCCTAGGGGCCCCTCCAACCCAGCCAGAACGTAACCACATCCCTCCTCAGGACCATCTATCCAGGCACCTGGGTACCTACCTGAGGATGGGGAACTCGCAATATACAAGCTCATATTATTAGAAACACCACTAAATCTATAGGGATACTAAGAATACTCACTGATTACTAAGGATATCCATGCCCTACACTACACTCATACCTTATAGTCTCGCGGCCACTCAGACCCAGACTAATCTACCCTGGGGCAGATATGACACACAATCTGGCGTGTCTGCACACGTGGGTCTGCAGCCCCAGTGCTCTCCCTTATTTCCAAACGGTTTACAATCCGGCAAACCTACACGCTGGTAATCCCCCCCAGCGCTCTCACTTACACAAGCCACAATCCTGTGGGTATACGCGCTGGTAATCCACCCCAACGCCGTATATCAACGACGACCACATTTCTATGAACACCTTCAGTTATATGTTGGGAAGTCTCTCTCTCTGTTCACTAAGGGCTTGCTACTACAATATTAGGAGTTAGCCAATTAATATAATGTACCTCTTATTCTTGGCATCAAAGGTCCACTCGCTCCCTATTTATGTGATCACCACTTACCTGATTGGGGTTACTCATCCATTCATATAAACAACAACCACCTAGGAGATACATTTACCTGGATTGAACAAGAATACAAGGCACATTTCAGTTTACTAAAAACTGGGGGTTTCTTTATTAGAACAATATAAACACCTACACAGATCTGTAACTGACAAAGACTATAGATAGAACACACCGCTGCAAGGAAAAGGATTAGCAATACAATAGCCTAGGGAATAAAGACAAGATTAAGATGCAAGTGTGAAGTAAACTAATATGACAGGACTGATATCACCTGATTAGTGTGAAGTCTTGTTCTAGCTGTCATCTGGGTTCCTCTCTCGTCTGTGCCTTGGCTCATCTCAGACTCTCTCTCTCTCCTGCACTCTTGGATACACCTCTGCGCTGATCACTTTGCACTGGACTCCTCTCCCCCACGAACTGTCTCCACTTTCCAGCTTCAATCTAATGGTTTCTGCCGCTCTGATGCTCTTCATTCCACTAGCTTGTTCACTCTATTTTGAATGTCTCTGTACCAATGTCCAAATAACTCCAGCTGCTCCCACAGATTAGTCCACGATCTCTCCTCCGTCTCTTCTAAAAGGCATTACTTCAGACTCCAGCTATTCACACCTCCTCCTGATAAGTAACTGCTTCTGACTGCTTCCTTCAGTTCCAGCTCACTGACTGTCTGTTTGTCTTCTCTCTGTTCCAAGCATGTCCTGTCTCTTCTACTCTTGCAATTCCACTCCTCCAACTCTACCAACACTCTCTGCTCCTTCAATTCAATTCAGCTCTCTCTAGCTTGAACCCTCTCTCTCTCTCCTACTCCAACAGCTCCTCACTCTTCTACCACTCCAGCTTGACTCCTCTCCGCTCCGCCAACTCCACTCGACTGCCTGGCTCCGCCACCTCCACTCGACTGACTGACTCCGCCTCTGCACTTCACTGATATAGAATGCTGTTTCCTCATGGAAAGTTCCAGCCAGCAGCTTCCTCCCACCGATCCCATGCACCAGGCTCCTTGCGCTAGACGCTCCCACGCATGTTTCGTCTAGAGACCTGAGCCCAGGAACAATTCCTGATTAGATTCAGCTCTGGCCGGTTCTCTCCGGTTCGCTTAGGGCGAACAACAGCTTTAACTATAAACTTTACCTTTACTCTAAAAAGCCTCTCAGCTCCATCAAGATGGAGTCCCTCTAGTTCTAGGCCTGTAGGCCTGAAAGGGATGAAATACCCCTTAGCTCTGTCAGAATACCTACATAAACCATACCAATGTGTCTACTATAAGCAAGTATGTCAAAGCCAATAGGCAATAGACAGGTTAGAGTCAAGAATAAGGGATCTATCATCATATCAAGCAGCTATCCTCTTCTAGGTCTTGAAGAAAGGGCTTAAAAGGGCCAACACAAGCTAAGAATACCTATCCTAGATGTGAGCAAGATTAAAGTCTACATCACTGCTAAATAGAGCCAAAAACCCTGCCATTACATTCCACCCTTAGATCTTTATCTTGCGAACATCTATAAACAACAACATCCATATAAACAAACATCAACACAATCTATCAACAAATCAAAAACTAAAAAACTCTCTAAAAAGAATGACAACTTAAGGAAATTCCACCTGAAACTCAATTGTAGGGAATACAAATCTAACAACCAACTGAAAACAAATCAAAGCACCCTTGACTTGAATGCTGAAACATATCTAAGATTGGATCTGATAACAACAGAAACTAACCAAAGCATCCTCAAACTAAATGTGCCTCAACTTCTAGTGATAACTGGTGAAGTCTAGTGATGTAGGGACTTATGTGTTGAATGAAAACAGCAAGGGGCATAAATGGGGCCTACCTACTTCGGACAACTTAAGAACTAAATGTGTTTCAACTTCTAATGAAAAAACAACAAAGGGCCTAAATGAGGCCTACCTACTTCGGACAACTTAAGCTAATGATGACTCATGAAATCTATTGGTGTAGGGGCTTATTTGTGGGATGAAAATAACAATGGGCCTAAATGAGGCCTACTGACATTGGTCAACTTAAGGAAACATTTTGGTGAAATCTGAGAAATAGACATGACAAACGGTTCTCAAGGTCTGGGCAAACATTAATACATAATCATACTAAAAGACACACCTCCCAGGACAACCTAAAGTCTAGGGTAACCACCCTTTGATCAATTAAATTAACCCCATTTCTACAAGATAGCTGGTGTATATATTTAACACCTAGTTTCTTCACACTGTGGAACACATGTGTGCACTACCATTCTTTTTTTTTCTTTTTCTCTTCATACTGTTTTGCAGAAAACAAGAAGACTATAATAGGTGACTGCATCCTAAAAAGCAAAGATAATACTACATAAACATCAATACCATGATGACATTTTTTTTTTTTAAAGTGGGGCCTGTTCGTAGTGATTGCAAAGAAAAACATGGGAATAATGCAGGCCAAGGAATTACATAACAAAATCCTTTTGCGGGAAATCGTATTATGATGGAGTCTGTCAAAAATTAAAAAGAAAAATTGTATTTGTGTTTTCAAAAATATAAGTCCAAAGTCAATTTTGGGACATCAGTGTAGGTCACCACCCGGCATCTTCGGTATCCGGACACTTCCCCCGATGCGGCCATCCACCACCAATCCGGTCTGGTCTGGTCTAGTTCCATCTTCCAAAAAATAATAAACTAACATAAAAACATGAAAGTAAAAAACTAAAATAAGAAAGGAAGTGGGGGGGATGGCCGACCCACACACCAACACCACAACCCAGCAATCCTAGGACATGAAAACAAGTATCATTAATCTTGCAAAATAAAATTTTCCATGTAAAAAGCACCCCAAGTGCTTTTCATTATTGAAAAGAAAATATCCTAATTAATTAAAAACATTAGCAAAATCTAATTTTTAAACACATCCAGAAGGGCCTAGTCATACCCTAATCCTCAGTGAGACAGCCCCTCCCTTCAGAATACGCAGGAGCCAGGCTACAGTGTGAAGTAATTTGAATCACTGCCAAGTGATGATCTCACAGCAGGAGCAGGGCGCTGCAAGCCTCCCTTTCCCTGATCAGGGAAGCCTGCCCAGGCCTACTGTATCTAACTAACTCCAAGGGCCAAGAGTCCCTTATCAGCAGGCAATGAAGCTGTCTGCGCTGACAGCAAGGAAGAGCGAGTTCACCCCTCTCTTACATAAACATTCCGTCCGCGGAACAAAATTGGATTTTGGCCAATCATAACAAGACAGGCCGTGTTCGGAGCCTGCAGAGGAAAAAACCCGCCTTCACAAACCAGCTGGTCTGCCAAGGTCGACAAACACATTCTTTGTAAGCTGTTCCCAGGCCTGATTTCTCTAACTAACGAAAGCTAGCATTTTAAAAAAAAACAATTCTGTTACAATGTACTGCTACTTAAAAGCTCCACTTTCTAAAAGACTTTAGTCTAACTAATTCAGCTAAAAGGCAAGACATTTGAAAATGAGCATATATTCAGCATGCAGATCAACACACAAAAAGGGGCAATTTACTTCTGCACACAAGATTATACAGTCTGCATTTGAAAAAACGAATTATCATGGACTATTGGGTTTAATATTTCTCTGCACATACCTTTCTATCAACAGCTTGTCAAAGTACATAGGCGAGCCTTGTAACTAAATGCAAATTAAACTAATGTAAGGGACACATAAATAGATGATAATGTGTTATGGTTATCATTTTTAACAATATATTCTGCTCCACCCTAACCATACACACTATCACCCAAAAAATAAAAATATATACTGTCAGCTGTTGAAAGAGAAATAAATTTAAAACAACATAAAATGCAGACACATTTCACCATAGTATTTTGTTCAACCAGGGGCAACATGTAATCTTGCATTACAGCGTAATTTATAGCGCAAACTTTTCAATTCAACCTAATAAAAGGGCCACATTCAGATATTATCAAACAGCCATTTATTTTATAACTGAGTAGGTTAACTTACATATGCCAGTTTTGCTGCATATCAAAACATTCACATTTGAAAAAAGGTTCAGCTTGCATCAGGAAAAATAATAATGAGAACACATTTATTTTTAAAAGCACACGGTTGCCTTTCACTAATTAAAAGCACATGTTACCATGCACTGTCGGGCAAGATTGATAATTCTCAACCTGTGATCATTGCAAAACATCGGCCAGCACATTCCTTTCCAGATGGAAAACCCTCAAAGAAATAATTAATGAAAACAGCCCCGTAGCGCGCGCACACCAACTGGGCCATCTTCTAATATTTCACACATTTTAAACCATGCATTCAAAAATAATTCTCCACACGTCTGTGGATGCATATTAAGAAGCACATTTAAAAGAACACAGCTCTCTCCGTGCAAACCCTTATCTCAATCGACTGGTTGATTTATAACTTACCGACCTCTAAGAGTCAGACACATGAAGTCATCTGTTCCAAGGCAAACCCACACAAATTCGTAGACGCATTTCAAAAAGAATGTGAAATGAACAGAGCCCTTCGCAAAGCACAAGATGTTACCTTTCCGTCAAGAAGCTGACAAAGCACGTAGGCAGACCCAGGAACCAATAAAAGTCAAAATCAAACCACCAATCATCAAAATATTCACTGACTTTTATAGTCCGTTCAGATAACCATGCATGTTAAACAGCATATTAAAATAAAGACTGCCATCTCAATTCAAGATATTAACCCTTTGGCAGCTCAAGCACAATCAATTCCCAATGCCTGCAGATACATGGGAAAATCATGAACTCATCTCTCCACATTTACAGATAATACGTACACACATCTACAAAACAATTTCTCCAAGCATTTGAAAGAGAACCAGCTTTCTCCTACCTAATGCAACAATAACATGCTCTATCCAAGTCATGACCACATGGCGCTATTCACAAGCCATATTTACAAGACAGTAAACAAGTTCAAAAAATGACACGCTGTTCACAAGGAATATATCCAAGGCGCAATGCACAAGGAACACAGCAAATCAACATGAGAACATGCTCCTCACAAGCCACATCAACATGGCGCTATTCACAAGCCATATTTACAAGGAGCTATACGCAAAGAACTCCACAAATCATATAACAATGAACACATTTCACATTGCACAGCATAAGCAAATGCAGCAAGCAAGTTAATGGACAATTTAAAAGCATTTTTTACACACATTTATACAATTGGACCACCACAAAGATGTTACTGGCTCCCTCATGTAATGCCATCCTTCAACCCTGACAGTTTAAACACCAAGATGAAAACCATTCCTTCCACCCTGAATAAACCAAATGCCATGATGTAATGCAATCTCCTCACGCTGCAACTGTTCAAGCCCATAGGTCACACAGGCTACATAAACTGCCAAACTACGCCAGATGGAACTGGCGCTCAGGGCACTCCCTCACAACACATGGGAAACTCTCCAAGCACATGGCCAGGACACACAGGATTCATAAGCAGTTCGTGACGCCAGATGTTATGTCTGGCGCTCAGGGCACTCCCTCACAACACATGGGAAACTCTCTAAGCACATGGCCAGGACACACAGGATTCATAAGCAGTTCGTGACGCCAGATGTTATGGCTGGATTTTCTGATTAGATGGGATCAGCCCCTAGGGGCCCCTCCAACCCAGCCAGAACGTAACCACATCCCTCCTCAGGACCATCTATCCAGGCACCTGGGTACCTACCTGAGGATGGGGAACTCGCAATATACAAGCTCATATTATTAGAAACACCACTAAATCTATAGGGATACTAAGAATACTCACTGATTACTAAGGATATCCATGCCCTACACTACACTCATACCTTATAGTCTCGCGGCCACTCAGATCCAGACTAATCTACCCTGGGGCAGATATGACACACAATCTGGCGTGTCTGCACACGTGGGTCTGCAGCCCCAGTGCTCTCCCTTATTTCCAAACGGTTTACAATCCGGCAAACCTACACGCTGGTAATCCCCCCCCAGCGCTCTCACTTACACAAGCCACAATCCTGTGGGTATACGCGCTGGTAATCCACCCCAACGCCGTATATCAACGACGACCACATTTCTATGAACACCTTCAGTTATATGTTGGGAAGTCTCTCTCTCTGTTCACTAAGGGCTTGCTACTACAATATTAGGAGTTAGCCAATTAATATAATGTACCTCCTATTCTTGGCATCAAAGGTCCACTCGCTCCCTATTTATGTGATCACCACTTACCTGATTGGGGTTACTCATCCATTCATAAAAACAACAACCACCTAGGAGATACATTTACCTGGATTGAACAAGAATACAAGGCACATTTCAGTTTACTAAAAACTGGGGGTTTCTTTATTAGAACAATATAAACACCTACACAGATCTGTAACTGACAAAGACTATAGATAGAACACACCGCTGCAAGGAAAAGGATTAGCAATACAATAGCCTAGGGAATAAAGACAAGATTAAGATGCAAGTGTGAAGTAAACTAATATGACAGGACTGATATCACCTGATTAGTGTGAAGTCTTGTTCTAGCTGTCATCTGGGTTCCTCTCTCGTCTGTGCCTTGGCTCATCTCAGACTCTCTCTCTCTCCTGCACTCTTGGATACACCTCTGCGCTGATCACTTTGCACTGGACTCCTCTCCCCCACGAACTGTCTCCACTTTCCAGCTTCAATCTAATGGTTTCTGCCGCTCTGATGCTCTTCATTCCACTAGCTTGTTCACTCTATTTTGAATGTCTCTGTACCAATGTCCAAATAACTCCAGCTGCTCCCACAGATTAGTCCACGATCTCTCCTCCGTCTCTTCTAAAAGGCATTACTTCAGACTCCAGCTATTCACACCTCCTCCTGATAAGTAACTGCTTCTGACTGCTTCCTTCAGTTCCAGCTCACTGACTGTCTGTTTGTCTTCTCTCTGTTCCAAGCATGTCCTGTCTCTTCTACTCTTGCAATTCTACTCCTCCAACTCTACCAACACTCTCTGCTCCTTCAATTCAATTCAGCTCTCTCTAGCTTGAACCCTCTCTCTCTCTCCTACTCCAACAGCTCCTCACTCTTCTACCACTCCAGCTTGACTCCTCTCCGCTCCGCCAACTCCACTCGACTGCCTGGCTCCGCCACCTCCACTCGACTGACTGACTCCGCCTCTGCACTTCACTGATATAGAATGCTGTTTCCTCATGGAAAGTTCCAGCCAGCAGCTTCCTCCCACCGATCCCATGCACCAGGCTCCTTGCGCTAGACGCTCCCACGCATGTTTCGTCTAGAGACCTGAGCCCAGGAACAATTCTTGATTAGATTCAGCTCTGGCCGGTTCTCTCCGGTTCGCTTAGGGCGAACAACAGCTTTAACTATAAACTTTACCTTTACTCTAAAAAGCCTCTCAGCTCCATCAAGATGGAGTCCCTCTAGTTCTAGGCCTGTAGGCCTGAAAGGGATGAAATACCCCTTAGCTCTGTCAGAATACCTACATAAACCATACCAATGTGTCTACTATAAGCAAGTATGTCAAAGCCAATAGGCAATAGACAGGTTAGAGTCAAGAATAAGGGATCTATCATCATATTAAGCAGCTATCCTCTTCTAGGTCTGGAAGAAAGGGCTTAAAAGGGCCAACACAAGCTAAGAATACCTATCCTAGATGTGAGCAAGATTAAAGTCTATATCACTGCTAAATAGAGCCAAAAACCCTGCCATTACACCGTCCCACAGGTTAAAATGTGCTGCACTACACTTACATCCCTGAAATTCACAATTATGCAATTCTCCACTATATCTTTACACCTGGTGCCTATCCAGCTCACCGTTCTAACGTGGAGAATTTCCCAGTTTTTGTTACCTGCGAGGGGCCTGTTCTGATTCAGCCAATATGTAGTCTTATTTCTCAATTCAGTGTGTGACTCTCTCTGCTCTATCTTTAAATCTGGAACAACCGCGAGTACTACTACGTAGGGGCACGCTTCAGGTGGTAAATTTATGATGGGTAGAGTTTCAGTAGTTGATATATTGGCCACACGACCAGTCTGGTTTACCGCTAATACTTCAGGTGTGGAGGGATGATTACTTTGCCGTTCTGTCGATGGCAGGGAAAGACCCGCCCCTGCCCGTAAAACCCCCTCTCCAGAAACCAGAACCCTATCCGAGTGCAGGGGAATGCCTGATAGATTAGGGACCTGTATAACCGTGGGATGCTTGCTGGACATCCTGTTGGAATGCATAACCGTCTGTTGATCTTGACTAGTATCAATAATGGTCGGGTTATTTGTGGTACCAGTATCCAAGGATATACCCTGCGCCCTACCCCTATTCTTTAGTTCATTTATAATTTTATCCAGCCTACTAGCTAATGGCTTTATCTGACTTGCGATGAATGATTCTTGATGATTTTGTGAGTCTAAAACTTTTTGAGCAATCCAGCTCGGAGGGGCTAACAACTGAGGCACCTGCTCGGCCCTAGTCTCTCTCAGCAAACTTCCTGCTAATTACAGCTTTTTTGCCGGGCAAAGATTCCACCCTATCTACACCGGTACCCAGCTGCGCACAAGGGATGTCCTGATCAGAAGACTCTAAAGAGATGAGTGGGGAGATGACCATAACCTCATTCTCTAATTCCTGGGGCAGAGTGGGTAGGTCGGTTATTGGTGTTAGTGACAAGCGTCTTTCCGTGCGCTCTATTTAGCTCGATACTGCCCCAATGGCTTTCCGCAACATACGATCGATTGCGGTAGGCTGTGCGGTAAAAAGGGGGGGTATACTTTTGGCATGTGAAACCACCCGGGGCGTGGGAGGGGAATTCAGCTTTGCTTTGGTAGAGCGGGTTTTCACTTTACTGGCCATACTGGGAGAAATCAATACAATATACCCAGGATGAGCCTGATTTTGCAAAACCCAAACGCTCAAATTGATTCTCCTCCCCTTACCAGAATACAATCCAACATAATAGAAAGAAAACACAAACCAACCCCCCAACACCGTCCCTCTCAGTCAACTTGCGTTTTACAGGTCCCAATGTCACTGTACAGTCTGCCTCCCCTCTGTTCTTTCTTCTTTCTTGATCGCCTTTAGTCCACTCACTCTAATGCCAGTTATCAAAACCACGAGGGGGGCCCAGCCCGGCCTCCCTCGGCCCCTGACGGCCCGCCCTTTGCCCGGGCTTCGCCCGCGCGCGTCCCGCGATGCGGGCTATGCGTGATGAATATATACCCCGGAGCAGGAAGAGGAGGGGCTGCGGGTAGGCTTCCTGGCCCGCTTCCTTCTGGTCACTGTGGTCCTTACAAGTGCCCCCTGAAACCTTCGGCGATGCGTCTCCCGCGGAGCGGGAGGCGCGAGGAGTTGGTAATGGCCCCGGAGCAGGAAGAGGAAGGGCTGCGGTTGGGCTTCCTGGCCCACTTCCTTCTGGTCACTGTGGTCCTTGCAAGTGCCCCCTGACACCTTTGGCGATGCGTCTCCCGCAGAGCGGGAGGTGCGAGGAGTTGTTAATGGCCCCGGAGCAGGAAGAGAGGGGCTGCAGGTAGGCTTCCTGGCCCGCTTCCTTCTGGTCACTGTGGTCCTTGCAAGTGCCCCCTGACACCTTCGGCGTTGCGTCTTCCGCGGAGCGGGAGGCACGAGGAGTTGTTAATGGCCACGGAGCAGGAAGAGGAGGGGCTGGGGGTGAGCTACCTGGCCCGCTTCCTTCTGATCACTGCGGTCCTTGCAAGTGCCCCCTGACACCTTCGGCGATGCGTCTTCCGCGGAGCAGGAGGTGCGAGGAGTTGTTAATGGCCCTGAGCAGGAAGAGGAGGGGCTGCGGGTGGGCTTCCTGTCCCGCTTCCTTCTGGTCACTGTGGTCCTTGCAAGTGCCCCCTGACATCTTCTGCGATGCGTCTCCCCTTAGTCAAACAGCAACCACAATCCTAGTCAAGCTAAGTGTTAGGCAATCCCTAAATTAACCTTTGGCCACCCTCTGGTAGCTTGGCACAGGGCAGTCAGACTTAACTCGGAGGCAGTGTGTAAAGTAATCTGGTAGCATCGGACTGGGACAAAGTCAAAAGTGCAGGTCGACCACAATGTAGCACTGGACAAATACAGGGACCCAGGAAAGCCTGCTGAACAAAAGTACTTTGGTCCTGGATTATTTATTTATTTATTTAAAGTGTTGTATAGTGCAAACATGACCCAAGTGGGTATCACAGCACTGTACATGTTTGAGGCAGATATAGAAAAATTTGGGAAACAGTGGGAAAATATACAACAGGAGCAAGATGACCTTAGGGTAGGTATAAGAAGCAGGCTGGGTGTGACGACAAGTAGGGCAATATACAACAAGATCAAACAAGATAATTTGGCAGGCGACAATGGGTCGCAACACATGATATGTATTCAGTAACAAGACAATATGGCCAGCGACAATTTGTCACAACAAATGCGATGAATTCAGTTAGCTAGAGGCAAAAGGAGAAAGGTATCAAGTTGGATTCATTGTTCATTAGTAGAGCTTTAACTTCCCTTTTGTAAGGCAAGAGTAGAGGGAATCAGTCTTGTTTCCACTGGAAGGGAGTTCCAGATTCTTGGGGCGGTGCCAGAAAATGTACGATTGTAGGTTTTATTCTTATTACATTTCTTTGGCTTGAGCAGCAGCGTGCCGGTGCTCCTAGTGGACCTCGAGCTGCCAGATAGTTCCAGCTTGTTTGTCAGGTAGAGAGGGATGTTGAAGTGTAGTGCTCTATGGGTCATACAAGTGATCTTTAGTTGGATCCTTGCCTCAAAAGGGAGCCAATTGAGCGATTTCAGGTCAGACGAGATGTGGTTGGTCTTCTTTGAACCCGTGATTAGTCTAGTATCACCATTTGCAGATGCTTTGATGGGGGCTAAACTGAGTTTAGGCAGGCTGCATAGAGTAGCACTGCCGTATTCTAATCTAGAGATGACAATTGCTTTGACCGCAGATTTAAAGTCATCTTGGGTAAGGTAGAGTTTTAGTTTTCTTAGGCTACAAAGTTGGAAGTTCACTCCTTTGGTCGATGATGTGATGTGATCTTGCATGTTTAGGTTTTTGTCTAAAACAACACCCAGTGATTTAGTGGAGTCGATGATGTGTGGTGAGCAGTTGAGGGCGGTGAGATTACAGAGATTTTTCACAACAGTGGGGGTTTGCCTCGCAGGTGCAATGAAGAGGAATTCTGTCTTGAGGGCGTTTAGTTTGAGATGATTGAGGGTTAGCCAGTTTAGGGTTTTGAGAAAGGTTCAGTTGAGAGATTTGATGTCTTCGGGGGAGGAGATTTTCCTGTAGTCATTGGCATACATGTGATATTGGATGTTGGAGGCTCTAAGAATTACAGTCACTGGTTCAAGGAAACGGTTAAAGAGTGTGGGGGAGAGTGAGGACCCTTGGGGGACACCCAGTGTGCAGGGACTAGGGTTGGATAGAGTCTGGTTGGATTTGACTCTTTGAGTTTTGTTGCTGAGGAAAGAGGAAAACCATTTAAGGACCGTGCCTGAGAGTTCAATCCTGTGTTCCAAGAGCTGGAGTAGATTGTCGTGTTTGACAGTGTCGTAAGCAGATGAGAGATCGAGAAGATTGAAAAGGCAGGCTTCATTTTGGTCAAGCAAAGTGAGGGCATCGTCCACTATGTGAGTGATGGCGTTTCTGTGCTTTGGCAAGTGCAGAAGCCCGATTGGAATAGGCCAAGGAGCTGGAATTGCTCATTTTTTGCATAGTTGTTCATGAACACATTTCTCCAGTAGTTTTGCCAGGGTGGGTATGTTTGTGATTGGTCGGTAGTTGTTCAGGTCAGCAGGGTCAGCTGAGGGTTTTTTGAGAATAGGGAGCACTAGGCCAGCCTTCAGGCAGTCAGGGATCTCACTTTGAAGAAGTGAGGCATTAATGATCTTAGACCTGAGCGGTGCTAGAAATCCTATAATTTCTCTATAGAAGTTGGGGGAGGGGGTCATTGAAGTGATTTGAGGGAGGGAGTGGATCTCCCGGTGTGTTCAGCTAGTCTTATACTGCATCTGTCCGCATTTAGGTTGTCATTGAACTAAGGTTTGGAGTCTTTGATGGGTATTCTTTTTAGTTGAAGGCGGGCCGTGGTATTCAAGGCAGATAGCATGACGTTGTTGTAGTGCTCAGTGAGTACGTGAACATCTTTCATGTTTGCAGCGCTCTATGAGGTAATTTACACTAGCGTAATGGAGCGATCTTTTCCACTGGTTTAGTTCTAGTGGTTGTACACTTTTGTGGTTCCAACTTTCAAGTATAAGGAAGTTGATGAAGTGATGGTCAGACCAGTCACAGCGGGGAAAGGATTTGAGATTTTGATTTGATGTGGATTTGTAGAGCGCGAATTGCTGCCCTGAGGCAAATTGCTGCCCTGAGGCGTCCAAGCGCCAAGATGAATGGAGTTAGGGTTCAAGATGATTAGATCCAGTGTCGAGCCTAAGTTGTATGTGGCAAATGCAAAAAGAACAATTGACGGACAGAATGCAGAACAATGTAATACATTCACCCCAGTACAGAGATCTGGGACTAAATCCATTGGATTTTTTGCTCAACATGCCATTCCAGTTTGGACCCAGCATATGCAAATCAGTCTTGTCCCTGCGCCCAATGGGAACAGTCCAGCCCAAACAGCCAGGCCAGGTCCTCCCTGGACTGGAAACAAGCATCCTATGACCGGTTTCGGGCTTTCAGCCCTCATCAGCCAGGATAGCTTGACTCCAGTAGCATGGAGAGCACAGGACTCACGTTTGAGCATACCCGTGCCATGTGGGGTGACAAATGCAAAAAGAACAGTTGATGGACAGAATGCAGAACAATGTCATGCATTCACCCCAGTACAGAGATCTGGGCCTAAATCATTTTTTTTTTTTGCTCAACATGCCATTCCAGTTTGGACGCAGCCATAGGCAAATCAGTCTCGATCAATCGCCCAATGGGAATATACTGTGAGAAGTTGGCCTGGTATATGATGTTCCCTATTCTAGTGAGCCCCTTGCACCAGTCCAAACGACCCTTATGGTGATTGGTTGTAAGTCAACCTTATAGACAAGCTATTCTAATGGTAGCATGGACAAAAGCAGTCTTAGGCTTAACTCAAGAGGGCAGGTGAAGCCAGCTGTTTTACCATATGCAATCCCTTTTAATACCAAAAGAAAGGACACCACACAAGTTATATATTATAAAATATATGTATTTATTACTAGAATAATCCCCTGTACTCTTTATGAGGACAGAAGCACAAGCGTTTAAACTAAGACTTCATATAACATACAAAAGTTGCAGAAATATGGATAGGCCCGGGTGGCCCCTAAAACCATATACTAAAATAGTGGTATAAGAACCACGTCACAAACAATGGTAAGGCCTATGGCATTGAGAATCGCTGGGGCTACACTGGACTAACAGCAGTTAGGAAGTGGGAGGCCCACAGGATGCGGGTGCAGTGTCTATAGGCACATGCGTGAACCAATACAAGTCAATGGTGCGTAAAAGTTAGAAAGGGTCAGATTTGGGAGTCTTCCGACTGGACTAGAACTTAACCACTTAAAACTAGGATACTAGAGGTGTAAACCACTGCAGGAGCACCGGAGTACTCGCGTTACCTCACCCACAGGAAGCGGATGCATGGGTGTCAAAGTGCGTCGGGTTTCGTCGTGGAGTTCTATGGAGCCTGGAGGAAAAGAGTCTGCAGGCGACCAGGAGAGAAGAGTCCGGTTGGATCCAAGGGTGGATCGAAGATGTAGAGTATCTGAAAGCAGAGGGGACAGAGTCTGGGTCACTAGCCAGTGGCCAGGAAGGAACCAGGAAGGAACCAGGCTATGTCGGGTTGCGATCAGGTGATGCCATGAAGCTTGTCTCCGCTGCCATGTGAACCAGGAAGTATCGATGACAACCAGGAGGTAGACACGGACTGTCTCACAAAGGCTCTCGCTGACGGCAGTGTCGGTTCTCGATTCAGAGTCAACAGGCCTTGGCAAATGCAACCCATGCAGGAATCAAAGATGGCTTCTGGATCAGACCAGCAAGGTCTGATGGGCTGCTCCTTTTCAGGGGAACAAGGGACAGTCTGGAGCAACCATACCAGCAGTGAAAATTTGTAAGTTCGTTGTCACAGAGGCCACTAGCCAACGGGCAAGTGACCGGACAGCGAGTCGAGCAGGAAAATGCAAAAGGGCCCCACGCAGCACTCGGTGAGTGTGGAGAGGTGATCTTCAGTGCAAAAGCTGCTCGGGCTGGGGCTTCTCAATCCCCAATGCACAGCTTCGAGGGTGCCTCGGGAGTTGCACAGGAAGCACTTCGCTGGCTTTCCAAGATGGCCGGTCCCACGTCTCTCGTTGCCTCCATGGGTCTCAGCTTTGCTGGGACTGTGGATCAGGCTGTTGGATGTCTGGAAGTCTGGTTCTTGTCAGTCTCTGTTGTTCGAGCTCCGGCGGGAGCAACAACAAAGAAAATCTTTGAGCGCTGATGGTGCCTGCTTGTGCAGGGTGGTCACTCCTTGACCACAAGGGAGATTCTTCAGTCTTCTACATCGAGTAGAATGTCGATGGGTCCAGAGTTATGTATCAAAGTTTCAGTCAGGATTATCTAAAGTCTATGGACACAGCTCCTACCTTTAATCCAAATCAAGGGGCTGGATTACCTGCTAGGTCCCTTCTATGGGTGGGACCCAGGAAGGGGGTGGTTACACCCATTTCCCTGTGTCCAGTTTCGTGCCAGAGCTGGGGCTGGACTGCCCCAGCACCGGTTTGAACTGGGCTATGCATGGGACTCCTTGTGTGCCCCAGGCATGTTTAGTTTTATTCAGCCCTCCCTGCCCCAATCCACTATCTCCTGTCTGGGGTGGTGTTAGCACCTCACTGTGACAGGAAACCTTTTGTCCAGGCCTCCCCTGCCGCAGTTTCGGTCAGCAGCAGGAGGCCAGACTTGTGTCTGTGGCAGTAGCATCCATTTTGTGATGCTGAGGCTCTGGTTAGTTTTAACCGCGTTTAAGGAAAGTAACATCTCTTCTCCCTCTGGAAGGGTGGAATGCTACCCCCGTCACCAGGACTGGCGAGGGGGTAGTATTCCAAAGCGTATGACACCTTACACAACATGTTTTGATAAAGCCAAACCAAAGATAGCATTGAACCGCGAGGTTCATAATGCACTTAAGAGTATATGGTATGGCAATATCCTAGAACAGCTATAAGGACATGGTTCCGAAAGCTGCAGACAGGCTCAGCTCATGCTAGAGCACCATCTCACATAAAACCAAGCACTCTGCCTCCAGGATTGTTAAGGCCTGCCATAGGAGTGACCTATAGGTGCAAATGTGTCCAGATAAATGTTTAGACATAGGTATACTATATCTAAGCAAGGGGTGATTACACTACCTTGCCCCAGCTGAGTGATCAGCCAGTTGTGTCATTTTGGATGGCCCGCCAGGGGTGGCAAAAGATATGCTGCAGCCACTGGTAGGCCTTGAATGCACCTATGCCCTGGGTACCTATAGTACTCTGTACAGGGGCTCATAAGGTGACCCAATATCCAATTGGTGATGTACCTAGGGTACATGGAGTCCATTTTAAAGAGAGAGCAGATAGCATGGGGCCCTGGTTAGCAGGGTCCCAGGCTAACTAAGTTGAAAACCAGCTAAACACTAGGCAAAAAATCAGGGGTAACCAGAGCCAGGTATCCACCTTCCTACATAGACCCTGCGCCCAATGGGAACAGTCCAGCCCAAACTGCCAGGCCAGGTCCTCCCTGGACTGGATACAAGCATCCTAGGACCGGTTTTGGGCTTTCAGCCCACATCAGCCAGGATAACTTGGCTCCAGTGTCATGGAGAGCATGGGACTCACATATGAGCATACCCGTCCCACTCGGGGTGACAAATGCAAAAAGAACAATTGATGGACAGAATGCAGAACAATGTCATACGTCCACCCCAGTACAGAGATCTGAGCCTAAATCCATCCCTTTTTTTGCTCAACATGCCATTCCAGTTTGGACCCAGCCATATGCAAATCACTCTTGACCCTGCGTCCATCGGGGACAGTCCAACCCGAACTGCCTGATCAGGTCCTCCCTGGACTGGAAACAATCATCCTAGGACCGGTTTTGGACTTTCAGCCCTCATCAGGCAGGATAGCTTGACTCCAGTGGCATGGAGAGCACAGGACTCACGTATGAGCATATCCGTTCCACTCGGGGCAACAAATGCAAAAAGATCAATTGATGGACAGAATGCAGAACAATGTCATACGTCCACCCCAGTACAGAGATCTGAGCCTAAATCCATCCCTTTTTTTGCTCAACATGCCATTCCAGTTTGGACCCAGCCATATGCAAATCACTCTTGACCCTGCGTCCATCGGGGACAGTCCAACCCGAACTGCCTGATCAGGTCCTCCCTGGACTGGAAACAATCATCCTAGGACCGGTTTTGGACTTTCAGCCCTCATCAGCCAGGATAGCTTGACTCCAGTGACATGGAGAGCACAGGACTCACGTATGAGCATATCCGTTCCACTCGGGGCAACAAATGCAAAAAGATCAATTGATGGACAGAATGCAGAACAATGTCATGCCTTCACCCCAGTACAGAGATCTGGGCCTAAATCCTTATTTTTTATTTTTGCTCAACATGCCATTCCAGTTTGGACGCAGCCCTATGCAAATCAGTCTCGACCAAGCGCCCAATGGGAATAGACTGTGAGAAGTTGGCCTGGTATATGATGTTCACTAGTCTAGTGAGCCCCTTGCACCAGTCCAAACGACCCTTATGGTGATTGGTTGTAAGTCAACCTTATAGACAAGCTATCCTAATGGTAGCATGGACAAAAGCAGTCTTAGGCTTAACTCAAGAGGGCATGTGAAGCCAGCTGTTTTACCATATGCAATCCCTTTTAATACCAAATGAAAGGACACCACACAAGTTATATATTATAAAATACATGTATTTATTACTAGAATAATCTCCTGTACTCTTTATGAGGACAGAAGCACAAGCGTTTAAACTAAGACTTCATATACCATACAAAAGTTGCACAAATATGGATAGGCCCGGGTGGCCCCTAAAACCATATACTAAAATAGTGGTATAAGAACCACGTCACAAACAATGGTAAGGCCTAGGGCCTTGAGAATCGCTGGGGCTACACTGGACTAACAGCAGTTATGACGTGGGAGGCCCACAGGATGCGGATGCGGTGTCTATAGGCACATGCGTGCACCAATACAAGTCAATGTTGCGTAAAAGTTAAAAAGTTTCAGATTTGGGAGTCTTCCGACTGGACTAGAACTTAACCACTTAAAACTAGGACACTAGAGGTGTAAACCACTGCAGGAGCACCGGAGTACTCGCGTTACCTCACCCACAGGAAGCGGATGCATAGGTGTCAAAGTGTGTCGGGTTTCGTCGTGGAGTTCTATGGAGCCTGGAGGAAAAGATGCTGCAGGCGACCAGGAGAGAAGAGTCCGGTTGGATCCAAGGGTGGATCGAAGATGTAGAGTATCTGAAAGCAGAGGGGACAGAGTCTGGGTCACTAGCCAGTGACCAGGAAGGAACCAGGCGATGTCGGGTTGCGATCAGGTGATGTCATGAAGCTTGTCTCCGCTGCCACATGAACCAGGAAGTATCGACGACAGCCAGGAGGTGGACACGGACTTTCTCGCAAAGGTTCTCACTGTCGGCGGTGTCGGTTCTCGATTCGGAGTCAACAGGCCTTGGCAAATGCAACCCATGCAGGAATCAAAGATGGCTTCTGGATCAGACCAGCAAGGTCTGATGGGCTGCTCCTTTTCAGGGGAGCAAGGGACAGTCAGGGGCAACCAGACCAGCAGTGAAAATTTGTAAGTTTGTTGTCACAGAGGCCACTAGCCAACGGGCAAGTGACCAGACAACGCGTCGAGCAGGAAAATGCAACAAGCATTTACAATGCAATGGTTTTGCCTTTGTTAAAGTTAGAGCTATTGGCATTGCTCTTGACATAATTTTTATTTATGGTTTTTTTAACATAAATAAATGGCATTGTCATTTACAATGCCACTAGCTTTATCTCTCGCAAATGACACACACAAACACCCACAGAGAGCCCCCCCAAACACACAGAGCCCCCCACACACACAGCCACACAGAGCCCCCCACACACACAGCCACACAAAGCCCCCCACACACACAGCCACACAAAGCCCCCCACACACAGCCACACAAAGCCCCCCACACACACCCACACAAAGCCCCCCACACACACCCACACAGAGCCCTCCACACACCCACACAGAGCCCCCCACACAGCCCTCCACACACCCACACAGAGCCCCCCACACACCCACACAGAGCCCCCCACACACCCACACAGAGCCCTCCACACAGAGCCCCTCACACAGCCCTCCACACACCCACACAGAGCCCCCCACACACCCACACAGAGCCCCCCACACACACTGCGAGCCCCCTCCAGGCAAAACCTAAAAAATGCAAGTCCCAAATATTCATGGATTTACCACAAACATAGCACCTTTACGCAGGACCACAAGCAATTACGCCATGAGGCATTTAAAAGTCGGAGTACATTAGTTATTCAGTTGCCATGAAATAATGCTTTAGGCCCTGGAACACCAATGGTAAACACACGTAGCCGCCTGTCTCAGTCCCTGTGTTTTTATCTATTTATTTATGCAACTTTATATAGCGCGGACTTTACCCGAAGGTGTCAGAGCGCTTCACAGAAGTACCAATAATGAAATGAATGTGTGGTCACTTGTGGTGACATCGAGTTGCATCACTAGCCTGTGACATACGAGAAGGTCGTGTTTTTCAGCTGGCAAATGACGGAAGTAGAGTGCCCCATAGGGTCTGCTTCAGTGTTCATTGTTGGCTTTACCGGGGAATGCCCTGGCACTCTTCAAGCACTGCTCTTCATGCACACTCTCGTCCTTCAATTCCCTCCCCTAGTACTCTTCCCACACGGTCTCCTCCTCTTACACTACACTCTTCCCACCCGTCCCTCGCCCTTTGTCTGTTGTGAAGAAGATTGTCTATTGAGCAAGTGCTTGCTTGACTGTTTGTTTTTTTTTGCTTTTAATTCGAGTAGCCTTTTTTCGCATTCAGTTGGGCCAGACTGAAGCTCAAGCACAAACTGAAAAGATAGATAGATAGATTAGTGAAGCAGGTTGTCAGTAGTGTCGGGAAGCACTGGAAGAGTAGTAGGTGGTAGTGAGTGGGCATGTGGGGGGGAGAAAGTGATGCACTCGCATGAAGTGCTGAAACCCAACTAAAAATATTCGTCCCCTCACTTCAACAGTGGAAGGTTGCAAGTCCTCCATCTTAAAACACAGTGAAGCAGAATTGCTCCTGGGGCCGGACAGATATAAGAAAAGGGAAGAAAGGCGTAGAATATGGATCAGGGATTCGAGATAGACAAGAAAACCATGCAATCCTAACCAAGTGTCTGAACCGCGGCCCACTCTGTATTGCATTGTGGCTAGTAGGTACTAGAGTACTAACATGTAAAGATGTATGTAGGTGAGACCTGAAAAGGCAAAACCTTGCCGAGGTCCTTTAGGTATGAACTTCACATATTTAAAAATAATACTACAAAATAAAAACAGTTTGTGAGTGAAAATAGATGGTGTATTTGGAGCCTCTACCAGCACTTGGATGAAATGGAATACCTCTTTTTGCACCTACTTTGTTTTCATTATTCCCCCAAGATGGCCGACACTGACTGCTAAACCCTGATGTGCTCTTGAGATGCGTGATGACATAAACGGACACCACAAGCACCACACACGTATTCTGTCTATCCCTCACCAGATAGAACACTCAGGCACTCCACCGACATGTTCTCTCCTGATAGAACATGTATTCCATACCAATATTACACTCTTATCATTAAATGAGGTAACTGTAAAGGCTGTTATTGACATTTTAAACAAAGGCAAGGAGACCACGGTGAGTAAAACTAGTAGCACATAGGGCTCCTACAACCTCAAGCAGGAAGGCCCACTGGCTGGCCTATCTTTGACTGATTTTGGCCAGGGTGGAGATTTTCTTACAGAGGCCCTCTGCTTGAACCACCAGTGTGGTGAAGCACCTAAACTTATCTCCTACCAGCATGGGCCACATTAAGATTTAGAACACCGGCAAAAACAAACGGGAACTGTTAAATGCAGCTTCAGTATGTAAATGAACAACCCACGCATGTTATTTATTCATTGAATTGTTGAGTTTGTAGTTTTTTTTCCCGTGAAAAATGCTGTAGTGCAAATAACATCATTAGAAGGGCAGCTGTACTGGACACGCTATGGCTACGGACACTTAATTAATCCATCTCTGCCCATTGCAGATGTGTAGTGCTGGTGTTTAAGTAGTGCTGCACAAACCTGGTAGGGGGCTAATAAAGCACATTCTACAACAATAGAGCAGCGCGCTGGGCGCTGCCATCAGCCGGCCACGCCGGAGGGGGGTAGTCCTCTCACACAGGGACACTCTTCCACGCGACCTCCGTCTCGAATGCCTGTATTGAGAAGGCGCATGGCTGTGAGAAATGACGGATGAGGGGCGCTAGGCTCGCTCCCAAAACATGAATGGGAAACAAGTGTTTCTTTTTTTTTTTTTTTTTTAAATGTATCGCAGGGGGGGGGGGGGGGATCAATACTTCCCCACTTCTGTGCTATAGTCATACGGCTGCCACAATAAGATGTAGCTATCACTGTCTGCGGCTCCCAAACCTTCTCAGCCGAAGATTTACCGGAGACAGCTCTCGTGACTCGCAATGTGTCATCCATGTTTAAACCTAATCTTTGAACTGCAGGAAACAAAATCCAGAAGAGTTCAACTCCCAGTCGGAGAGAAGCAGGGCCCAGAAGAGAAGTAGATCGGCAAGGAACACAACGACCTCGATGTAAGAAAGTACAGTTATGACTGAGGAAAAAGAAAACAGAAAGAAGAAGAAAAACACCTTCCTCAGGGCTCTGCTTCTCAGTCAATAGCCAGAAAAGTGTGAGTGAAAAGGATCGTTAATATGAGATTCCAAGACGTGAAGGAAGCGTACCACACAGAGCAGAACCAGGCACCGCAAAAGTGAAAAAGTCTTGAAACTCCAAGAACCCTGCAACAAAGAAATGAAAAAGGGCAGAAACTCAGAAAAGTATGAGAGTTACGAAGATCCAAACCCTCAAACACCAGCTAAGCGGAAGGGACGCAATCGTATGAGAACGTAGAGCGACCACCCGCTAAATGCCTCGCCTGGGGCAGGAAATGCAAATAAAAAGATCCACCATGAACTGGGAGAAATGAAGACCGCAGAAGAAGCGCTCATAGCTCGAGATGTAGAAACACATGTTGTACCTTGTCGGGCGTGAGCACATACCTAGACTATTTTCTTTGCATTCTTGAACGCGCAGCCTTGCATTTTAGGCAGAACAAAACAGAACAGTATTTAACCTACTGACACCAGGTAATGAAAGCCTTTAATAATCCACGTTTGTAAAGCGTCCACAATTTACCCATAAGGGTCCCTAGTCGCTGGGGGCCGTCGGGAAGATTAAGCAAGTGGGGTCGAGTCTCTTCCCCGCCTCCCTCCCGGGGTGCCGTTCTTACCTGCTGGACGGGGGTGTTGGGCCCCAGAAACCTGCTGGAACCGTTTCGGTGGGGTGAGGGGGCCAGGAGCCGGGTCCGGGTGGAGTGCAGCCGCCGCGCTGAGTCTGTGTCCGGGCTCCGGGGGCGGGGAAGGAGGAAGGCGGCCATGAGGAAACAAGCGGGAGGGGGCGGGAAAGGGGGAGGAGAGACGCTGACGACGGCCGACGACGGCCTTGGAGCAGGAAGGCGGCCATGAGGAAACAAGCGGGAGGGGGTGGGAAAGGAGAGGCCGGAGCAGGAAGGCGGGCATTAGAGAGAAGCGGGAGGGGGCGGGAAAGGGGGAGGAGAGAGCTGACGACGGCCGGCCGGAGCAGAAGACGGGCACCAAAACAAGCGGGAGGGGGAGCAAGGGAGGTGCCGGCAATGCCGGACCAGAATCGGGGGCGTTCCCGGCGTCGCGTGACGTCGGCAAAAGCCAAAGAATGTCGGGAACGCCCCCGTGTCTGGTCCGGCATTGACGGACAGGCCCCTCGTCCAATGGCTAGGCTCCATTTATGGAGCCGGCCAATGAATGACGAGGGCCGACCCAAACCCACACACACAACTCAAGAGGTTTTTTGGCACATGCGCAAAGCGCATGGCCAGTCAAAACCTAAAAAGCACTGGGCGTATGTTAGGGTTGGCCGGGTGATCACTCCGAACATGCCACATCCACGGGGGACTGAGGGGACGCCACTGCTTTAGCGTGTTGCTCGTGCACCATGTGGTTAGTTTCCTGGCTCCGCCTCAGCAAGCCGCCATATAATATCAGCCAAAGTGTGTTAAGCTGAGCACAGAGAATTACTATGAACATTGCGTGTGATGGCGTTGTAACCTTGTACTCTGCTTTTGTAGTCCGGTAGTAAGCTGTGTACGGAGTGAAGCGATTGCGTGTGGCTATCCAGCGTTTTAGCGTGCCGGCTTGAGTTCGCTATGCCTTCGCGGCTGGCGATCTAAACCCCCAGCCACGCAAATCCCCACAACGCATTATGGGACACTGAGAGCATGTCCTGCTATGAAAACCGTCAGCTGGCGCGGAGTCAGAGCCACTGCTGAAACAACTGTTGCATACATGCTCTGCCTCGTCTTCACATTTCATTTGTTTTCCTGCTAAAGCGTGTAACCCAACATAATCAATACTCCTGTGATTCAGCTGGGCAGGCGGCATATAAGAATAATGCAGCCCTGGGGTGCGGCAGTACCGACACTCTTTAAATAACCTGTTTCCCAAGTGCTTTGGAAAGGCAGTGAGGGACCGTCGCCCCCCAGCTGGCAGCACAGTCTGAGCCGATATGAGACTCTTGCGGTGTTTGTTGGTTCGAAGACGCTTCGCTGCATCCACGCGGACATTTTTTGCCACTCTATCTAGAGAGAATGCACTGCCCCTCAGTATGCTTTCGCGCCGCACAGTGTACGCCATCCAAACTTGAATTTAATCGCCTGCGCCACGCTGATTCTGTGCGCGGCTGCAGCGCCTGCCTCCGTCGCCGCCCCCACGCCTTGTGGGCAACTACCTAGTTAGCAAGGGCATTTCTCTGCTATTTTGGGAGGGAGGGTGTCGCCACGGGAGCCCCAATGGTCCTTGCGCTAACCGTAGACAAGTCCACTAAACAGGCCATACTTCACGGTGCGCGAAAAACAACCTAAAAACGCTGTTTGGCTCCATTCCTTATCTAGACAAGGAAACACCCTCAGTTCGTCTCTGTGGTAGACGATCTCCCGCATTAAACTGCTTAGAGGTTCTGATTGTTCTGATTCATTCGTTGAACATAACCAAACATATGTACTTTTAACAACGCACGTTCACCTTGGTGCTGAACAACACCTCTTTCTTGTTACCCAACTCGTACTCGTTTATCGACCCCAGATGAATGATAGGCTGGGTGGACCCGCCGGGACTTAAACCTGTGACCATGATGTCGGACACAGGCCCCGGCAATGGAAGCAGTAGTCCACTGAGCCACCAGGCGCTGCCTCACAATGGGACGCCTGGAAACAGGTGGCAAGGAACGTATTCCGGTAATGCACCCACTGCGTAGTCTCCAGCTGTTTTCACACCCGCTGGACTCAAAGGCTCTTTGAAATGCTATAAATACGAGTTTTAAAACATCTTAACAGTGAAAACCATTTTTTAACCTAGTGACTAAAAATCCCACACTATTTCGAGCAATCAGAATCCTTCAAGAGAGTACTTGAACTGCTTATGTTCATTCGTTCAGTAGCACAATAAATCACTTCTCTAGCTTTGATAATTCCGCAGTAAGGCATTCAAATGGCCCAACTAACTACACAGGTGTGATAACCCCTTGCTCCACCTTGAACCTGCGGTGCCGTGACTAAGCCTATTTGCGTGGCCTGTGGAAGTGGTCCTCTATGCCGGGACTTTTAATTTCGGATGATTCCTGACCTTTCATCACACCATGACCAAGGGACATTTTCGAACTCTATATTCTTGAGTTAGAGCACCATTGCTACTAAGGTAGCCCGAGGGGCGGGATAGCCTCTCTGCTCGCTTTAGAAAGAATCTTAACATACATTTTGTACTCTCTTACCGGACCTTGCTCGGTACGCCATGTTCCTTTTGTGCCCTTTCCTTAGGATGCGTTGAGCTGGGTTTCTGTAAACACTACCTCGAAATGTGCTTGCAGGTTCCATTCCCCTATATATGCCGCCACCTCGGTATCTCGGTCCCATCTGTGGGTGCCGGGGATAAGAATGCGGTCCGCGGTATCCGCAGAAAAAACTTGTGGGCAGAGGGGAAGGCCCGTCTAGAGCCCTCCTGCGCCTGCTAGCTGCTCCTGTTCCTCCTATGTAATTTGATTTCTTATTCTTTATTTATACCAATAAGCTCCGCACGCGCTGCATGCAACACTAAGTTATTTATTATGCACGCGCAAGTGGCCAGGTCCACGGGTGCAGTTGGTAATAAAAAGGGGGAAGACCCGGTGTGGATCTCGGGTGCTTGAAGCCACTCGGCAACACTACTAGCTACGCTCCCTTCCTGCCAAACCGAAATGCAGGCATCTGCTACTTTTTTAAAAAAAAATTTTTTATATAACTTGAGCGCTCTTACGCACAAAAAAAGGTTTGCTAGCACACGTACCTTAAACTTTTTTGGGAGACGCTGACGACGGCTGACGACGGCCTTGGAGCAGGAAGGCGGCCATGAGGAAACAAGCGGGAGGGGGCGGGAAAGGAGAGGCCGGAGCAGGAAGGCGGGCATTAGAGAGAAGCGGGAGGGGGCGGGAAAGGGGGAGGAGAGAGCTGACGACGGCCGGCCGGAGCAGAAGACGGGCACCAAAACAAGAGGGAGGGGGAGCAAGGGAGGTGCCGGCAATGCCGGACCAGAATCGGGGGCGTTCCCGGCATCGCGTGACGTCGGCAAAAGCCAAAGAATGTCGGGAACGCCCCCGTGTCTGGTCCTGCATAGACGGACAGGCCCCTCGTCCAATGGCTAGGCTCCATTTATGGAGCCAGCCAATGAATGACGAGGGCCGACCCAAACCCACACACACAACTCAAGAGGTTTTTTGGCACATGCGCAAAGCGCATGGCCAGTCAAAACCTAAAAAGGCCCCACGCAGCACTCGGTGAGTGTTGAGAGGTGATCTTCGGTGCAAAAGCTGCTCGGGGCTGGGGCTTCTCAATCCCCAATGCACAGCTTCGAGGGTGCCTCGGGAGCTGCACGGGAAGCACTTTGCTGGCTTTCCAAGATGGCCGGTCCCACGTCTCTCGTTGCCTCCATGGGTCTCAGCTTTGCTGGAACTGTGAATCAGGCTGTTGTATGTTTAGAAGTCTGGTTCTTGTCGGTCTCTGTTGTTCGAGCGCTGGCGGGAGCAACAACAAAGAAAACCTTTGAGCGCTGAGGGTGCCTCTTTGTGCAGGGCGGTCATTCCTTGACCACAAGGGAGATTCTTCAGTCTTCTACGTCGAGTAGGATGTCGATGGGTCCAGAGTTATGTATCAAAGTTTCAGTCAGGATTATCTAAAGTCTATGGACACAGCTCCTACCTTTATTCCAAATCAAGGGGCTGGATTACCTGCTAGGTCCCTCCTATGGATGGGACCCAGGAAGGGGGTGGTTACACCCCTTTCCCTTTGTCCAGATTTGCGCCAGAGCTGGGGCTGGAGTTCCCCAGCATTGGTTTGAACTGGGCTATGCATGGGACAACTTGTGTGCCCCAGGCGTGTTTAGTTTTATTCAGCCCTCCCTGTCTCAATCCACTATCTCCTGTCTGGGGTGGTGTTTGCACCTCCCTGTGACAGGAAACCTTTTGTCCAGGCCTCCCCTGCCGCAGTTTCGGTCAGCAGCAGGAGGCCAGACTTGTGTCTGTGGCAGCAGCATCCATTTTGTGATGCTGATGCTCTGGTTAGTTTTAACCATGTTTAAGGAAAGTAACATCTCTTCTCCCTCTGGAAGGGTGGAATGCTACCCCTGTCACCAGGACTGGCAAGGGGGTAGTGTTCCAAAGCGTATGACACCTTACACAACATGTTTTGATAAAGCCAAACCAAAGATAGCATTGAACCGCAAGGTTCATAATGCACTTAAGAGTATATGGTATGGCAATATCCTAGAACAGCTATAAGGACATGGTTCTGAAAGCTGCAGACAGGCTCAGCTCATGCTAGAGCACCATCTCACATAAAACCCAGCACTCTGCCTCCAGGATTGTTAAGGCCTGCCATAGGAGTGACTTATAGGTGCAAATGTGTCCAGATAAATGTTTAGACATAGTTATACTATATCTAAGCAAGGGGTGATTACACTACCTTGCCCCAGCTGAGTGATCAGCCAGTTGTGTCATTTTGGATGGCCCGCCAGGGGTGGCAAAAGATATGCTGCAGCCCCTGGTAGGCCTTGGATGCACCTATGCCCTGGGTACCTATAGTACTCTGTACAGGGGCTCATACGGTGACCCAATATCCAATTGGTGATGTACCTAGGGTACATGGAGTCCATTTTAAAGAGAGAGCAGATAGCATGGGGCCCTGGTTAGCAGGGTCCCAGGCTAACTAAGTTGAAAACCAGCTAAACACTAGGCAAAAAATCTGGGGTAACCATAGCCAGGTATCCACCTTCCTACATAGACCCTGCGCCCAATGGGAAAAGTCCAGCCCAAACTGCCAGGCCAGGTCCTCCCTGGACTGGATACAAGCATCCTAGGACCGGTTTTGGGCTTTCAGCCCACATCAGCCAGGATAACTTGGCTCCAGTGTCATGGAGAGCACGGGACTCACGTATGAGGATACCCGTCCCACTCGGGGTGACAAATGCAAAAAGAACAATTGATGGACAGAATGCAGAACAATGTCATACGTCCACCCCAGTACAGAGATCTGAGCCTAAATCCATCACTTTTTTTGCTCAACATGCCATTCCAGTTTGGACCCAGCCATATGCAAATCAGTCTTGTCCCTGCGTCCAATGGGGACAGTCCAACCCGAACTGCCTGATCAGGTCCTCCCTGGACTGGAAAGAATCATCCTAAGACCGGTTTTGGACTTTCAGCCCTCATCAGCCAGGATAGCTTGACTCCAGTGGCATGGAGAGTACGGAACTCACGTCTGAGCATACCCGTTCCACTCGGGGCGACGAATGCAAAAAGATCAATTGATGGACAGAATTCAGAACAATGTCATGCACTCACCCCAGTACAGAGATCTGGGCCAAAATCCTTCGTTTTTTTTTTGCTCAACATGCCATTCAAGTTTGGACGCAGCCATATTTAACCCCTTCCATGCTCATGACGAGCTCAGCTCGTCATGAGGCACAGTGGAGCTGGGCTTATGACGAGCTGAGATCGTCATGAACAATAGTATTCAAAGAAGGTCAGCACAGGAGGGGAAAAGTCACAGCAGCCAAGGTGTTAAATCAGTCTTGACCCAGCGCCCAATGGGAATAGTCCAGCCTGAACTGCCAGGCCAGGTCTTCCCTGGACTGGAAACAAGCATCCTAAGACCGTTTTTGGGCTTTCAGCCCTCATCAGCCAGGATAGCTTAACTCCAGTGGCATGGAGAGCACAGGACTCACGTCTGAGCATACCCGTCCCACTATGTTGCCCTAAGTGGGAAGGGTATGCCAAGACGTGGGTCCAGTGCTCACTACACCACTGCATTCAAGCTAGCCTGGCTGATGAAGGGTGATGCCCTGAAACCGGTTCCAGGATGCTTGTTCCCGGTCCAAGGAGGACCTGGCTTGGCAATTCGGGCTGGACTGTTCCCACAAAGAACAGGGTCAAGATTGATTTGCACATGGCTCTGTCCAAACTGGGGTGGTGTGGTGAGCAAAAGAATGATGGATTTAACCCAGATCCTTGTGACTGGGGGTGAATGTTTGCATTGTCCAGCATTCCGTCCATCAGCTGTTACTTTTGCATAAGTTGCGTGTGGGGCTGTTGCAGAATTGAGTCAGGGAGAGGTCGGTTAGGAAGTTTTTGAGGGTGGTAACCGCCTGATCCTGCGGGTCATTCCAGTGGAGATTGAAGTAACCAAGGAAGATCTGGGGGCAGTGTCAGCCCAGGTTGGAGGAGATGGTTTCCATTGTGTATTCTTATAGAGGGAGGTTATCACCCGGAGGGTTTTAGAAGATATGAAGGCTGCATAGGGGTCTCTGTGTGCTGACAATATCTAGGCAGAGGTTAGCTGAGGGGATCTGTTTTGCTGTGAGAGAGTTGTGGAAGATACAGGCTATGCCCCCTCCAGTTTTCATACCTCGGTCGAGTCTGATACTGTTGTGACTAGGAGGGACTAATAAGTCGAGGATAGTTCCAGAGGAGTCATTGAGCCAAGTTTCTGTGAGGATAAGGAGGTCAAGCTCTTGGGCAAGGATGAGATCAGCAAGGTCAGTGGCATGTTTTGCCGCTGGTCTACAGTTAAGTAACATGCATTTCAGGTGTGATTTGTGCAGGCTGTCTGTGGGTGCTGGTGGGGATTTGCATGAGGTTATTAATTTTCATGGCATTAGTGTCAAGTCTGGGCGCTCTATGAGGGTTGGGTGTGATGCTTTGGATGTGTTCTGCATTACCATGTTTAGAGAATGTCGAGCTAGGGGCATTTAATGGGGTTGGTTGTGATGGTTTACAGGAACTGAGATGGTCGAATGTGGAGAAGTGTACTCAAGGAGGAGAGAGAGAATATCAGGTTCTGAAAATGGAGTTTTGGTTCTGGCAGGTCTAGATCGGACGTTATGTTAGGGAGTGGTAATCCAATTCAGGGCAGGGGGTTTCAGCTGTATCGTATGTGGGATCCCCTGGGATGTCATGTTGGAGGGGAGATGCAGAATCACAAATGAGGTCCTGTTGGAGGAGAGATCAAGGGCCAGCTCTTCGATGGACTTATGAGTTTATGGATGACAGTTTTGAGAGACAGAAGTTCCTGGGTTATTTTCTTGAGCTTGGTGGCAGGATCCGAGTGTGGATCATGGGTCATGTGGAGGGGAGGAGGAGGGTTGGTCAGTGGGGAGGGCGGAGGGGAGTACGGGGTAGGAGGACGGGAGGGAAGGGGGAAATCTGCTAGTGTAGAGTTCTCTCTCCAATGTACGGACACGCAAGGCGAGTGGGCGATGGAGGGGAGGTTAGTGGAAGGGAGGATAGATGAGTTCCTGTCCTGGCCCACTGTTGTGTGAGGGTGTTATGTACGCACTGACTAGTGGGAGAGGGAGTGGAGGAAGTGATGGAAGGGAGGTCCGAACAAGTGGGTGAGTTTTATGGGCAAGGGCTCATGGGAGAGAGAGTGGGAAAGTATCATGGAGGTGGTCTGAGCAAGTGGGTGAGTTAAGTAGGCAAGGGCTAGTGGGAAGGGGAGTGGGGGAAGTGTCAGAGAGGAGGACTGAGCGAGGGATGACAAATGCTCCGGGTTTACTGGCTATAGTCTGGTTAGGTCGTGGCACAGAGGGTGAGTTAGAGGAGCCAGTGGTTTTAGATGTGGTGGTCCTGTGTGTGTTGATCGGGGTACGTAAGGCCATCCTCAGGTTATGGCCAGTTATCGAGGGATCAGGGACATCCTGAGATGGGGAAGGGGGAGGACCATCCTTAGATTGAATAGCGGGGTCGCTGGTGACCAAAGATTTCTTGAGGAGAGCAAACCTGTCATCAAAGATGTCAAGGTGGCGATCGGTGGCCTGAATTAGTATAGTTCCATTGTTGTAGATGGATATAGTGGCATTTGCTTTAAATGTGTGGGACTTCGTAGCCAAAAGCCGGAGACCATGAGGGAATTTTTTGTCCGAGTTGATTCTGAGTAAGGAGTGGAACGTCGATCTCCACTGAGCTCTTCTTCGAGTGTAGAAGATCAGGTCACTCATAATAGTACCTTTTTTTGGACAGAGGTAGGGTCAGAGATAAGAGTTTCTGGGATGGTTTTGAGGAGTCTATGTTTCAGAGTTTTAGCTGCATTTTTGGGGACGTTGGTCGGGTAGTTAATTGTGAAGCTGTTAGTGCCAAACTTTTCAAGTATGGGGTCCATTCTGCACTGTGTCAAGGGTGGTTGTGGAGGAGAGAGCTTAGGATACGTGGTATGGCCGTGAGGTAGGAGTGAGCAGGAGTTCATAGTGATCCTCAATGAGGGTGTGTCTTGTGTGTGCACCTTAGTTTAGCACGGTCAGGTTAGCTAATACAGGTAGTAAGGTAATGCATGGGTAAGACTTAATGATGTCACCCTGTTGGAACTAAGTGGGAGCTCAGCGGGGAGTGGTTTACTAATATGGCCTGGAGTTGAACCTATAGCAGTTGTCCCCTAAAGCTGTCCTGATTCGGGTGGCTTGGCTTAGCCAGCTGCAAGATGGCTGCACCTTGAGTGGGCTCTGCCGGCCAAGCCTTTAATCCGCAATTATCCTTCAGACTTACCGCCTATCGTCATCTGAAACCCTGCCATCCCTGCTCTCCTCCTGCTGGGGAACAATTTGATCCATCTCCTGATGCCCTATAACCCTGTGGTGCTGGATCCGGCGATGCGTGTGTCTCGGGCCCTGTATCCTGACCGTTCAGCCTGATTCGGCCTGTGCCGCTTTCCAGGGATCGCCCAGAGGCTGTTGACCCACCCTGTGCGCCGCATCACCGCTTCTGACGTTTGTGCCGGTGAGTCTCGCTCCTGGGGGGGGGGGGCGATCTGTGGCGGGTTTGGGGATATGCATGTCGCACCGCCCAGCCAGGCCTATTTTTCTCAGTTTAGGAGTAGTAAAGTTAGGAATCCTAACTTTATGACTCCTAAATGCCTTCTGTGAATACCGAAAGTCTTAAAGTTAGGATTTTTTTCGGTATTCACAGAAGTTAGGAGTTAGTAACTTTGCTACTCCTAAACTGAGAAAATCCTAACTTTAAGACTTTCGGTATTCACAGAAGGCATTTAGGAGTCCTAAAGTTAGGACTCCTAACTTCTGTGAATACCGAAATGAGTAAGTGCCTTCTGTGAATACCAAAAGTAGTAAGTGCCTTCTGTGAATCCCAAAATGTTAGTAAGTTTAGGATGTTGTCTTAAGTTAGATCTGTGAATTGGGCCCTTGGTCACCTCGTACACCTCTTGCTTGCTTCACATCATCGATACACATATATACCGCACCGCCTTGGTGCATCGCATGTTAATGTTAATGTTAATGTTAATGTTATTCAGCATTTATTGAGCGCTCGTACGCCCAGAGGCTTCATGGCGCTATAGGAAGGGACAAGGCGCGTCAGTCAGTTAGTAGAGAAAAAGCAACTCAGTGATGTGCCTGAGAGAAGAGCCAGGTCTTCAGGGAATGTCTGAAACTGAGGATATTATCACTGAGTTTTAGGTGAAGGGGGAGAGAGTTCCAGAAGGCAGCTGCAAGGTGGTCAAAGCAGCTGCCTCCAAGACGCTTCCTCTTGTACGGAGGAACAATCAGGAGGGATTTATGGATGGACCGGAGGTTGCGGGAAGGGCTGTATCTTTTGAATAAGTCTCTGATGAATAGGGGGCCAATATCATGTAGAGACTTGAATAGAATGCACCCCGCTTTGAAGGCCACGCGTTGCTCAACCGGCAGCCAGTGTAGCTGTTTCAGGCCAAGTCTGACTGATTGCCTCCTAGGGATGTTCAAAAGAAGTCTGGCTGCTTGGTTCTGAGCCAGCTGGAGGCGTCTAAGCTCTCCCTTTTGGAGCCCAAGGTAGAGACTGTTAGAGAAGTCCAGTCTGGACAGGACCAGGGAAATGACGATCTGAGTGAGGGCGGCAGAAGAGAAGAAACAGGCAATTTTTTAAATTTTCTTCAACTGAAAAAAACTGGAGGACACGACTGCTCCAACCTGTTTTTTTAGGGAGAGATCCTCGCTGATGAAGATACCTAGGCTCTTGACCGAGGATGACTTAGATGGGGGGGGCGCCCATGCAGGAGGGCCAGAAGCTGGGATTCCGACTATGTATACTCTGTCCAGGCAAGACCAGTTCGGTCTTGCCTGGGTTAAGTTTCAAATGATTGCAGCTCATCCAACTCAGAATGTGGGACATGGTGTTTTGGAATTCTACCACTGAGTCCTTGGTGTTCAGAGGGAAGATGAGCTGCAAATCATCTGCATAGTTGAAGATGGTTACCTTTGCATTTATGAGGGAGTACAAAAGGGGGCGTAGGTACAAATTAAAAAGCAGGGGAGATAAGGAAGAGCCTTGAGGTACTCCGCAGATGGTGGATATGGTAGGAGCTGTAAAGGAGCCCAGTCTAACCGATTGAGTTCGGTCAGTGATGAATGAGCGGATCCAACTCAGCGCAGGGCCCCTGAGGCCTGCCTGCTCGACACGGTCGACCAAGATGGTGTAGTCGACCGTGTCGAACGCAGCAGAGAGGTCCAACAGCACCAGAGCCTGATGGATCCCTTCGTCCGCGTTCCGCCTTAAAGTATTCTGCACTGAAAGAATGACTGCTTCAGTCGAATGGCAAGGGCAGAAGCCAGCCTGGTTAGGTGCAAGATACTCTGATTTTTCCAGAAATGTGGAAATACTGTCATAGACGTGAGACTCCAGAAGTTTGGCACAGTATGGCAGCAAAGATATAGGTCTGTAGTTGAGTGGATCTAGCGGGTTGGCTCCTGTCTTTTTTATAAGGGGGATAAGGAGGGCTTTTTTAAAGTTGTTTGGGACTTTCCCTTGTGTGAGTGATCCATTTAGCATGGGAAGTAAGCCCCCGGGGATGTGGGTGCCCACTTCTTTCAAAATGTGAGGGGGGCAGATGTCGTCGGGGGAGCCGGATTTGACCTTTGTAAGGAGTTTGGATAAGTTGGCACTATCAATAGGGGGATATGAGTCCAGGGTGGCAGGATTATGAAAGATGTCTGAAAAAAGAAGAGGAGGCTGAGTGGTAGAGATACTTAGTTTGATGGTGCAGATTTTATCGAAGAAGAAGGAGTTAAGTGAGTTGCAGAGATCCTGGGTGGGGACTATAGGAAGAGAGGTTCTGTCGCTGGTACTGAGATTTTCCACAATATTAAACAGTTCTCTAGATTTATTATGGGCCTTGAGAATTTTTTCTGAAAAGTAGTCGGTTTTATGTTTCAGGATAAGCTTTTGGTAGTCCTTACGAGCCTTACGATAGTTATCCCTGTCTTGTTCTGAATAGGCTGTTCGCCACTTTCGCTCCAATTGACGAACTTCGAGCTTAAGGGTTTTCAAAAGAGGTGTAAACCACCTATGAGCGTTGTTGGGGCGAGAACGGGGAAAGTTGGTACAGGGAGCATGAACATCAGCTGCCTGAAGTAGCCACCCTGAGAAAGCTTCTTCCATTTCTTCAATGCCTTGGTCAAATGAGGGAGGGGAGGAGGTTAAGGATCCAATAAAAGCGGGGATATCAACATTCTTCCAAAGTCTAGTTTTTCCTCCTGGCTGGGGTAGGGACTTTCTGCTTCTTTCAATGGTCATGGTGAAGTTGATCAGAAAATGATCCGACCAAATGCAGGGCGTGATGGACTTAATAGCAAGGAGGATGTTTTGAGACCAAATTTGATCTAAGCTATGCCATTTATCATGGGTTGGAAGATGAATATGTTGGATGAGGTTCATGTCCAGGAGGGTTTCTTTCAGCGTGGCTGCCTGAGGGTCAGACTCAGCAGAGTCCAGACAGAGGTTGAAATCTCCCAATAGCACGATTTTATTGTGGGAAATTATCAAGGGAGCAAGTTGTTCTGCAAGGGATGCCGTAAATGTGGGCATATTTTGAGGGGGGCGGTATAAAAGGATCAGAAGTAGTGATCCAGAGTTAGTGTCCAATTTAAAAATCAGATTGTCTGATCCTATTAAATCAAAGGATGGTAAGGAAGAGACTTTATGGGAGCTGCGAATAATCGCAGCGACCCCTCCGCCTCTTTTGCCGACTGGTCTGTCGACATGCAGAATATAGTAGTTCGAGGGAACTGCGGCTAAAATATCAGGCAGGGATCCTGCATTAAGCCAAGTCTCTGAGAGGAATAAAAAGTCTGGTTGTTCGGCTTGGAGCAGGAGAAAGATATCCAAGTGGTGTTTAACCATGGACCTGGTGTTTAAATATAGACATTTGAGAATGGTCTCAGAGTTACGAGGGGTTGAAGGAGGTAAAGAGGACTTAAACTTGGGAGCTTTGCCAAGAATGAATTCAGCCTTCAGAATACCGTAAGAGGCGGCACGCTTTAAGGCATGAGCGGGCGGGGCGAGTCCAGCGCTATCAGGGGGTCTAAGTGACAACAGTGATGAGGAGGAGTATTTAAAGTTTAGGCCAGGGGTTGTGGCCCCAGGCCCCGGTCTGCCGCGGACGGGCACAGACGGGCTTGACTTATGCGCGACTTCGGCGCGCATTCGTCGCGCACGCTGCGCTCGTGCATGGCGTTTATTCCTAGGGTCATGCTCCTGGGTCGGATGCCGCCTGCCAACTTTCACCAGGTTGTGAATGTTCCCCCCTTTGCTAAGATATCCACGCCAGCTGGCACTGGTTGGCCCCTCTGCATACCCTACACTGCTACACTGCCTATTCTTTTCTCTGTTGGATTGTTTCGCCATGCACCCCCATCCTAACCTCCTTACCGAATTCACCACGCCGCGCTCCACTCTTCACCACAAGGCCCGACTTATTCACACTCATCTACTTCGTCACAATGTGGACTTTTGTCTGTTACAAGAAACCCACCTGCTACCCGCGACTTCTGCTAGACTTCATTCCCGACACTGGGGAGAATCGCATTCCTCTTTCTATTCTAACTATTCCATTTTGATATGCAAGGGTCTCCCATAGCAAACAACCCAGGTACTCACTGACCCTGAAGGGCGCTATGTTATCCTGAATGGCTCCTTGCAGTCCCAACCATTAACAATTGCTGCAGTATACGGCCATAACACGGATGACACTGATTTATTTGCACATATCTGGCACCTCATCGCGCCCCTTGGTCCCGCCGCACTCCTCTGGGGGGGACTTTAATGTGACTCTTTCTACAGCCTTGGGCCGCTCCGGCCCTTATGCCTCCCACCCATGTTCCACAATTCTTTTAAATTCCATTCTCGCCGACAACTCCCTGTATGATGCCTGATGTCACTTGCTGCCTGATGCCAGCGAGAGCACTTGCGTTACTGGTACCTGTGGCTGTTGGTCCCGTCTGGATCTCTGGATCACAACCCCGAATATCCTCTCCTGGCTTATCTCCGTTGATCATATGGCGCGCATGCTCTCAGATCACGTGCCAGTACAGCTTAATCTTCGTTTCCCTCATTCCCCATCACTTGCCAGTTCCCCCCGAATGCGCTCTGTGACTCTGCCTTTGTTATGCAATTCAGACCGCTATCACTAACTACTTTGAGCTAAATGTTGCTTCTGTGGACTCTTCCTCCACACTTTGGGAATGTTTTAAGGCTGTGATCAGCGGCGAATGCATCTCTAAACAGTCTGGGGTCTTATGTTCCATTCGCAATACTCTTGATAAATTAGAGTCAGAAATCAAATCCTTGGACTCTGCCCATGCTCTCCACCCCAGCTCTGATACTCTTGCTCGACTTCACGAAAAACATTCTGAATTTGCAGAAGGGGCCGCTAGAGAGCTTTCTATCCTCGGCAGAGAGGCCCGGGCTCGCCTTTTTGGTGAGGGCAACCGGCCCGGTAAAACCCTGGCCAACCTCCTCCGTCCCCCTCGAACTGCTTCATACATCACAATGCTCCAGGATAGCGGCCCCACTCGAACTACCTCCCCTGAGGAAATTAAGGCACGTTTTACGGAGTACTAGACAGAACTCTACACTGCGGGCTTCACCCCCTCGTGCGAGGTCTTTAACCAATATTTTGACACCCTTGAGCTCTTGTGGCTCGAAAACTATCAACGTGAATTTCTTGATGAGCCCTTCTCTGAAGAGGAAATACTTGCAGCCATCAATAGTATGCCTGGCGACAAAGCCCCTGGTCTGGATGGTCTTCCTGTTTTATTCTACAAGATCTTCGCTTCAATTTTAGTGCCGCATCTGGCCGCTATGTATAATGTCTCATTTTTTTTTTGAAAAATCTTTATTGTCAGGAAGGCAAAAGATATATTCACAATAACATATTTAGATGCCAGTATCATAGCAGCATTTGTTATGGTGCTATTTGGGTCCTGTTCTGGGGAGGGTGGGCAGGGGTTTGGTTAGAATAAGAGTTGTTGAGTTTTGGTTGGGGAAAATGGCCGCCATCAGTGCTGGGTTGATTGTTGTTCGTTCTTTGTTGGGACCCAGATGGGGAGACTTTGCACAAACAATATGGGACAATGGCTGATGTTGCTAATGTGAAATGTATTACTTGGAACGTGCGGGGGCTTCACACTATGTCTAGGCGCCACAAAGTCCACGCTTATTTAGTGCGTAGGGGAATACAAATGGCGCTGCTGCAGGAGACCCATCTGAACAAGGCGGAAGGGGCGGCGCTACAGCGTAGGTGGAGGGGGCAGGTCTTTTACACATCTTATTCCGCGTATGCCAGGGGGGCGCTAATTTGGATTAGAGTGGGGGTTCCCTTCCAGGTCACAAACTCAGTGGTAGATCCAGAGGGGCGCTACGTGGCCATCTCGGGCACTCTGGGGGGGAGGAACCTAAACGTTTGCTGTGTGTACGCACCTAACATAGACCAGATTGCCTTCCTTTCCAGGTTATCGGGCTCGTTGGCCCACTTTTTTACTGGGCCCCTCCTGCTCGGTGGGGATTTCAATTCGGTAGTGGACGTGGAGACCGACCGCTCGCATCCGCCCCTTCCCGACTCTCCGGTCCGCCGTGTGGCTAAAGGTCGCAGGGACTGGCAGTTACGCTGGGGTCTGACGGATATTTGGAGGGCGCAACACCCCGACACTAGAGACTATTCCTACTTCTCGGGCCTACACGAGTTACACGTTAGGTTGGACGGATTTCTTGGCTCGACTGAACTGGTTTCAGCAGCGGTCCGCTCTGAATATTTGACTAGGACCATCTCGGACCATAACCCCCTCCTGCTGGCCCTTCGGTGGTTTCCTGGGGCGCCGGCGGTGCCCACCTGGAAGTTACGTCCCGAGATCCTCGAGGACACTGTATTTAAAGCGGATTTAGGAGATAAGATCGCGGAGTATTTCGCGTCCAACAGGGGCACTGCGAGCTCGAGAGCGCTGGAATGGGACGCCTTTAAGGTGGTGGTGAGGGGTTATTGCATCACCAAGAGGGTAGGTATGAGGCGGGTTATCCTCGATGACTTGGATATTGCCGATCGGAGGCTCCGCGAGTTGGAACTTCGCCGCCCCGGACACCCTGAACTCCAGGGACGCACGGTGGAGGCGAAGAGCGGTGGCGGCGGAGGTCGAGCGGCTGCGCTGCTTCGACTACAAGGCCTATACGGTTAGGTCCCTCGCAGAGGGAGACAGGTCGAGCGCGTTGCTGGCGTGGCTGGCTAACCCTACGCGCCAGACTTCACTGACGACGTCCATGCGCATGGCGGACGGGACCGTGGTGCACACTCAGCCTGAGATTCTGAGCTGCTACCGGCACTACTACGATCAGCTGTATCGCAGTCGTTCTGCCAGAGACCCTGACCTTCTCGAAGATTATCTACGGCCCCTGGAGCTCCCAACGGTGGAGCCTGACGTGGCGAAAGCCCTGGGGTCCGATATCGAGCTGGGGGAGATCCGCAGTGCCATTAAAAAGATGGCGCGGAATAAGACCCCGGGCCTAGACGGCCTTCCGGTAGAATTTTATGCAGCCTACGCCGAACTCCTAGCCCCGAGATTGGTGATCGTATATAGAGAGGCGAAGAGGCTTGGCCGGCTCCCCGGTTCGATGCGCGAGGCCTTGGTGGTTCCCCTCCTCAAGCCGGGGCGGGACTCGACCGACCCGGCGTCTTACCGTCCCTTATCGATGCTGACGGTCGATTATAAAATTCTGAGCAGCATCCTAGCCTCGAGACTGCTGGGCCACATGAGCTCCCTGGTACATGAAGACCAGGCTGGGTTCATCCCCAGGCGAAATACGACCATGAACATCCGTAGGTTGTTCCGCTTGCTGGGGGAACCGCTCGTGGACGCTCCGTGCCCGGTAGTCCTCTCGGTAGATTTGGAGAAGGCATTTGATAGCCTAGAATGGGACTACCTGCACACTGTGTTACGGCGGTTCGGCCTCGGCGAGGGTTTCATCAGATGGACCATGGTCTTATATACCTCTGTATCGGCCAGGGTTCGGGCGGGCCCGTTAATTTCCTCACAATACCCGGTGGAGAGAGGCACGAGGCAGGGCTGCTCGTTATCCCCACTTCTCTTCGCGCTGGCGGTGGAGCCTCTTGCGCTGCTACTCCGATCGGGGGCTCATTATAAGGGCTTCTGGACACCTTCGGGCCCGCACTACATTTCGTTATATGCCGATGACCTGTTGCTCTTCCTTGAAGACCCGGTTGTTGCCCTGCATGGAGCTGCGACAGCACTCACGGCGTTCGGGGAGGTCTCGGGCCTCCGAGTGAATTGGGCCAAGACTTGCCTTTTCCCGGTTTGCAGAGGCACCCCTAGCCCTGCTCTCAATAGGGAGATTAGATGGGAACCTGACTGCTTTAGGTACCTGGGAGTGTATGTCTACCATGAACCATCTGACCTCCTAGACGGAAACATTGCCAGATGCAGTCGAGCGCTACGGGGTAATATGGACTTCTGGGCTACGCTGCCGCTCTCGATGGCGGGGCGGATCGCTTTGCTCAAAATGGTGGCGCTTCCCCGGTTGCTGTATTATTTCCGGGCACTACCGATCTGGATCCCGCCGGCCACATTTAGACTTCTACGGTCAATGATAGTCGGATTCCTCTGGGGCTCGGGCCGCCGAAGAGTGGCCCTTAAGACCCTGATGAGGCCGAAAGCCGAGGGTGGGCTTGCGGTGCCGGACTTTGAGAAATACTATCTAGCGGCGCAGCTCCAGACCTTCACCCAGGAAATAGCCAGGGAATTCCGGGGCCCGGAGGTCAAGAGAGGTACGGGGATGGCCAGGCATGTTCTCTCCTTCATAGCGCTACGACAACGATTGGCCTTGCAAGACCTGTCGCTGGAGGAGAAGACCATCCGCCTGTGTTGGAACCGAGCCCACGCCCGGGGCCAATTGCGGATACTGTATGCGCCTGAAATACCTTTGGGGATGTTGACGGCCTTGCCCCATGGCGGTGATTGGTTACGGTTGGCGGACTGGGAGGACGCGGGACTGCAGCTGATGGGGGACCTCTATGAGGATGGGGCGCTTCTGCCCTTTCAGGAGCTCATTGACCGCTTCGAGGTTCCCCGCGGAGACTTCCTATTGCACTCGGCCCTGGTCCGAGCGATCCAGGCGCACTGGAAATGCGGGCAAGAGGAGCCCCCTACGTCTCCGGTGTGCCAATACGTCATGATGTCTGCGGGCACGGTGAAGGCGGTCACTTGCCTCTACGGTAGGCTGATCAATGAGGGGCTGACCCCCCTCACAACATTGAGAGCCCGTTGGGTGGCAGACATAGGCAAGGAGATCCCGGAGACGACCTGGTCCCAGCTCGTGCGCCGAGCTTGGAAGGGCACGCGCCACGCCCGCTTTCAATTGGTTCACTATTACGTCCTCCATAGAGCGTATCTGACCCAGGCGAAAATCCAACAATATTTCGCCACGGGCTCGGCGAACTGCCCCAGATGCCCGGCGCCGGAGGCAGATCTCCTCCATATGTTGTGGGCCTGCCCGGGATTGTCCTCCTACTGGATGGAAGTGGGGAAGACCCTGGAGGAGGTGACAGGGAGATCCTTATCGGTGGATGTGGCAGTGGGACTCTTGCATTGGTTTCCACATACCCCCAAAAACAAAATCTCCAGTAAATTCATAGATTTGGGGCTTCTCCTAGCTAAACGAGAGGTGACCAGGAACTGGAAGGCACAGGCTGGTCTGACTGGGAGCAGGTGGCACAGCGAACTCTTGAAGTGGGCAGCGGGAGAAAGCACGCTGAGATACCAACTAGCTGGGAGACAGCATAACGAGAAGGCACAGGAGGCAGCGCTAGAATGGGAGACGTTAGTGCAGGCCCTCAGGGACTATTGCGCCCCCAGCGACTCTGAAAGTGAGGGAGCAGCGCGCCCCGAGTCCCGATAGGTGATTGCAATTCATGTTTCTGATACTCTCCTCATGGGTCCTCTCATGAATCCTACTGCGGCTGCTACCATACACTGATGGCGGGTTGGGTTGGGAAGGGATTAATTTGAGACATAGTGTTTTGTGGGAGGGCTTTTCTTTGGGGTTTTTTCATAGGCTTGTTTAGAAAAGCAGATGACGGACAGTGGATTATCCGGACCAGCTTTGCTTTCCTGCTGAGCCCCCATTGGATTTTGCTGCCCGACTGTTGGGTCGTGGGCTGAATGGCTATATACGGATACATGCTGCAAGGGGATAGTGGGATGTGGTTCATTGATGTTATTGGATCTATAATGCTGGTCGTATATGTAACAATTTGATAATTCCTGCAATAAAAATATATTAAAAAAAAAAAAAAAAATAGCAGCATTTGTTATCATCAAAAGAAACGGATATATCGAATCATATTCTGGAATGGGGCATTTACCTTTCCGCTATGTACATGGATGAATTATTAGCAACTAATTCGCACATGCTTTATCTCATCGTCATACCATACCCATATTTTACTCCGTGATCTGCCCATTGTCGGTACAGTTATCAGTTCCCAATAAATTCAACTAACAGAGGAAAGAAAAACAATAAAACCCAACTAATGTCATCACTCGGCAGAAGGTTATACCCGTTCATAGTCAGTTGTTAGTCATTGCACATGATCAGCACGTTCTCAAAGGTAGTGTCGCATTCCTGCGCCACCCCATCACAAACCAGAGTTCACTATGTATGCCCGCCCTTCCTAATCCTCCTCCTCCTCTGAGTCCAAGTCCTCGTCTTCCGGTAAGGGTTCACACGGTTCTCCCCTGTATTTGTTCCAGGGCGCCCACACCTTATTCCATATACGGGGGCAGGCCCGTAGCACGTATACCGCCCTTTCCTTCACCATTAAAAGGTCCATATTCCTGATCCATCCAGCTACCGTAGGCAACTCCGGGGCACCCCATTTTTGCGCAATGTCTCGCTTGGCCACTGTCACAGCCAACGTGACCCATAGCTGTCCGTACCTGTCCAGGTCATTAGGGTCCCAAATGTTCAACAGGCACTTACGGGGTTCAGGCATTACTGATATTTCAACGGCCTGGGAGACTGTGCGCATAATCTGCTTCCAGATGTCTTGGATTAGTGGGCAATCCCATAATGTGTGGAGCAGAGTTCCCTCCTCCCCGCAGCCCCTGAGGCAGAAGGGGTGTGGCGCCCTCTGTATTCTGTGGAGAAGTGTTCTGGTGTAATAAGTGCGGAGTAAAATCTTGAGTTGCACTAATCTGAACCTAGCCGAAATGCCTACTTCTCTTGGTGACCCAAGCGCCTCGTTCCACTCTGTATCATCCATTTCGCCTAGTTCCCCAACCCATCTCTCTCTAAGTTTCTGTGTGGGGTCTGTCAGGTTGTTAACCAGTTTTTTATACGTGAGAGAGGTTGCCTTTTGCTCCATAAAGTCCGTCAGTAGCCTGTCCTCTAGTGGCGACGATTCAGGGAGTGTGGTGTCAGGTGGAATTGCTTGTAGCAGTGCGTGTCGGATCTGCACATATCTAAATGTTTCAGTGGGGCCCAAACCATATTGTTGCTGGAGCTGTGAAAATGCAACCACCGTGCCTTTGTCCCAAAGGTCCCCCACCACAGAGATCCCTATGTTATGTTATGTTAATAACTTTTATTCAGCGCACAGCTGCCCCAGCGAATGGGCGTCCTGGCGCCTGATCAAGTACCACAACACAACAAATCGCTGCTGGAGAGAGAAGAGATCAGTCAACAGAGGTGAACAAATGAGTTTTATAGCACGTCTGAAGAGAGTCAGGCTGTTAAGGGCACGAATATGGACAGGAAGGGAGTTCCATAATCCGGCCGCCAAAACTCGAAACGAACGACCTCCTATCCTACTCAGTCTGAACCTAGGCGTAATCGCCAGATGAAGAGATTCCGACCTGAGAGACCGCGTGGGGATGTAAGGGGAAACAAGACCCGCAAGAGCAGGAGGAGAGGAGAGTTTCAGAATCTTAAATGTCAGACAGAGAGCCTTGAATTTGATTCTCTGTCTGACCAGCAGCCAGTGATGGGAGGTCAGAACTGCAGAAACAGAACAACGTCTCGGGAGGCCAACAATGGCCCGCGCAGCGGCATTCTGCACCCTCTGTAGTCTGGTGGCCTCGGCCTGATTTACACCAAGCAGCAGAGCACTCCCATAGTCCAGCCGAGAAAGAATAGAGGCTTGGACCACCAGTTGCCGAGTAGGGGGGTCGAAGAATTTGAGGACTGGTCTCAGTCCTCGCAGAATACCATAGCAGGTAGCTGCAATCTTCTTTGTGTGGCTGGTAAAAGAGAGGTTGGAATCCAGCCAAACCCCCAAGTTCTTCACTTCGGCCGCTGGGATGGGGGTCACCCCCAATTCAGGAGGCCACCACTGATCTCCCCAAAGTTCCGCCTGCTTCCCTAGGATCAGGACTTCGGTTTTCTTGCCGAACGTAAGTGTTCGCTCATAAAGAGCAGAGCAGTTTTGGTGCTGTGTTGTGCGCGAAAACCATTCTGGCTCTCGTCAAGAATATTATTGCGGGAAAGATGGGCAGACAAGATGGAGTTCACGTGTGCCTCAGTGACCTTGGCGGTCCAGGGCAGGAGGGAGATGGGGCGGTAGTTCTCAGGTAGCAGAGGGTCGAGATTAGGCTTCTTCAAAATGGGGCTGACCACTGCTTGCTTCCAGGAGGCAGGAACCACGCCCTCAGCGAGTGAGAGATTAATCAAGTCCAATATGGGCTCACGACATAGGGGCGGGAGAAGTGTAATTAGCTCTGGCTTCAACGAATCTAGGGGAGAGCCAGATTTAATTTTAAGGCTCAGAGTATCAAAAGCCTCAACCGACAAAGCAGGCAGGGAGGACAGAGTTTCGCAGACCAAAGCCCTCTCAACACTGGGCTCAGCTCCGGGCCCAGATGGCATAAACCCTCGGTAGATTGCCTGCACCTTCTCCACGAAAAAGGATGCCAAGCTTTCACAGTGAGAGTCCGTGCAGATTTCTAGCGAGGTGGCCCGTTTTCCCATCAGATCTTTGAGCACCTTAAATATTAATTTAGATGGGTTAGGGCTGTTTGAAAACTCAGAGGCATAATATGCAGCCCGGGTTTGACAGATAGCTCTGTGATAGATCTTAAGCTGGGTGAAATACAGCGATTTTAATGTGGGATCAAAGGATTTCCTCCACGCCCTCTCAGCTTGCCAGCATGTTCTCTTGAGCTCGGCAAGGGTCTCATTATACCATGGGCTGTGCGTTTTAGCGTGACATTTCGACCAGTGCATTGGTATAAGAGAATCAAGGGCAGTAAGGACCCAGTTACAAAACTGTTCATATCCCTGTTCCACATTCGGCAGGTTGCCCAAGGGCTGCGCCTCCAAGATTTTAACAAACTCCTCCAGTTTGAGCTTACGCCAGTTTCTTTTAAGTGTCAGTCTGTCCACAGGTTTAAATTGTGGGTCATCCAAGGGACATGACACTTTAACCAACTTTAACTTACTTTCCTTCATTCCTGAACGGAGGACTCAGACCCAGAGAGACGAAGCCTTCAAGTGCACCAGGGCATTTGGTACATCGGCACACGAGGTTTCCTGCCCACTTTCCTGCCCACTCCTCGCCGCACCCGCTTCGCGGGTGCCGCATCGCTGCTCTGTTACAGCGCCAGCAGCCTTCCTGGAGGACATGCAAGGACCCATAGCGGCAAGGCGGTAAGGGGCGCGAGGCACCAGCAGGGCTGCGAGCGTGCGGGGACTTCATTTCCCAGAAGTCCCTGCGAGACCAAGGAAGAGCTTCCGGTCCGCTCTCCCTGCTGGCCCGCCCCCCGCCCATCAAAGTTGCTCAAAAAGCGTCCCCGTTCTCGCCATCAGCGGGACACTTACTTTCCTTCATTCCTGAACGGAGGACTCAGACCCAGAGAGACGAAGCCTTCAAGTGCACCAGGGCATTTGGTACATCGGCACACGAGGTTTCCTGCCCACTCCTCGCCGCACCCGCTTCGCGGGTGCCGCATCGCTGCTCTGTTACAGCGCCAGCAGCCTTCCTGGAGGACACGCAAGGACCCATAGCGGCAAGGCGGTAAGGGGCGCGAGGCACCAGCAGGGCTGCGAGCGTGCGGGGACTTCATTTCCCAGAAGTCCCTGCGAGACCAAGGAAGAGCTTCCGGTCCGCTCTCCCTGCTGGCCCGCCCCCTGCCCTTTCGGCGCCTTCTACAAAAAGCCAACTAACTCCCGCAGCGCGGGACGCAGCCCGGGCTAAGACTGGGCAAAGACAGGGCCGTTTGAGGCCGTTAGAGTACGGGAGAGTCCGGCCCGGCCCACCCTTCTAACAACTATATCCCGGCCTCCCCTATACAGGTATTCATAAACATCCTGATTCCTCCTATAATTCGTCAACCCAGTACCCTTTTCCAGGTGAACATTCATTGCAAAATGAACACGAGATCCACCAGGCAGAAAAAAACAAAAAAGAATGGTATAGGTGATCAACTACTAGGTCCAATGGACGACTTTCTGGCCAAAGCAAATACTTTCATAGACCAGAGTATAAGCCTAATTGAGGGTAGAGTTTCTACTGAACTGGCAATCGCACGTCGCTCATCAATGGGATTGATTGCAACAGCAAAAACTCCAGAAATACAGTCAGACTCAATGCAAATGGCGGCGACCACAAACAGACTTAGCCTACCCAACAATGTCGATTTGTCAGCATCCCAAATATCTGTAACCCTCTCAGAATCTGACCTTGAGAATACCCCTGATATCTTTCCTGACCCAACACCCGAAGAAACCAGACAAATGAGAGGCAAGCGGGAGGGAGCTGTAAAAAAAGGAAAGCAAAGAGCAAATCAGGCCATACTACAAACTCTATAACATCTAAACATCCGATATCGGTCACCGACACAAACGTTTCGGTGATTCCTAATCACCCTGCTCCCCCAACTAATAACGTGGTAACAATTCACCATGTACCGCGTGACCTCTGTGATGCTTTAATGCCTGATTCGATAACCTCACTAAACACAGGTAGACAAAGAGAATCAGCAAGACTAATCACAGAGATAGCCTTTCTTCTAAATTCTCATATACGCCCACTAGAAACAAGACTCAGTAACATAGAGAATGAAGTATGGGAAGGGGTCCCAGTAAGCATGAAATAATAACAAAGAATGTATAGAGAATCAAAAAGACAAATCATGAAGGCACATTGTTTTATTCACAATGTGCTAGTATTTCGTATATACTTCACTGTTAAGCATTCATTGGTCAATGACAGTTTTACAGTGCCCCAAAAGTTGGGAAAAAGGGAAGGGGATGTGATATGTGCGGGTAATAGGTGAAGGAAAAGGGTTTGCAGTGACAGTAAAATCAGCGAATAGGACAAGTTCAATAAAGTTACATATTCATGTACCCAGAACCAGACCAATAGGTTCATGCAAAATATTTTACAAAAATCATACTCCAAATGCACAACAAATGAGAACAATGCGGTGTGGAGTTGACAGGAAAGAGCAATGTGTTGTCGACGTTTCGACCCTCGTTTGCAGATATGCGTATTGATCTTGCCGTGGGGTCTTCCTCAGGACTAGGGAGTTGGGGACACGTGACCTAATTAATGTACAAATATACATGTATTATCTTACAGGGACACAAATCACCGTAACTTACTCAAGCGTTACATAACACACCATCCATTAAATGGAGATGGCTGAAAGTTAACATGGAGTTTTCGGGGCAGGATAGATATTAATGCAACAGATATGTCGCTAATGGCGCGACTAAAACACCCAATTAATGTTTTATTAATCCTAAATGAATATAGTGGTGGAGCCATAGAGCAGTCTGGAGATAGGTCTAAACGCACAGGGGCAGCCCATCCACGGACACCTGAAGGCTACAGGTGAATAGGCCATAGTTACTGATAAGTACGGGCTAGTTGTACATATCGGACGTGTTAAAATCTCAAATATCCCATTAAGGACTACTAACTACTGAGGTTAATATCGGTAGGGCTCGGAGAAGTTGGAACTTACCACTAACGTGGTGTGCACCGGACCCGTTTGGTGGAAGGTAGATATCTAGAATAGATCTGTAATTGAAAATATACAGTTCTTATTTTGCTGATAGTGCGAGGTTTATAAAAAAGCCAGAGTGGCCACATAGTAGAGAACTCACTGAGGTATTACTCGGAAGCGCTGTGTAGATTTATGGTGTGGGGTCCGAAAGGGCATCAATAGGGCAATAGCTCTAAATGTATAAAGAGCAAGGGCAGATATTAAAAATTAGATGTCAGACGGGTTGAACCCAAAAAAAACAGAGAGCCAGGGGTGGACTTACCCGGCAGCCGTTTTGCGTCAACATGCGGCGTGGGGTAACGAGCACTCGCGCTGAGGCATCGAGTTGGTTGCAGGACTAAATAAAGAAAAGAGGGAATTATGGAGCGTTACAGGTATGTTGATAGGGCTGGGGGACGGAGCGTGCACTCGGGCGGGTGCCGACGCTTACCGGTGTATGGAGTGAATCCGAAGCCGTTCGCTGCTTACAAGAGGAATGGCGAAGCAGAGTTCCACTTACTAAGGTGTTGCCTGGGTAACATGTCACGTGGTACATCGACATGGAGAAAAGACTCACTCGGTCGGTGGATCGCGTAGGGCCAGGCAATAGGTGGAAATAAACACTGGAAGATTGCAGACAATGCTCATTGTGTAAATGCACCTAATGATTCAAAACGTTAAAGCTGCCAGGAATGGCGTATTGCGCAACAAGGTAGCCCTCACGGCAGGTAGATAGTTACATGTGCAATAACAACTCCTATTGTGACGGGATCGTACTGTCTGAGCAGAATTAAGCAGAAAGATGCTGGGCAGAGGAGGCGATCCCGTAATTATGAGGGAAAACATCGGCGTGGAAATGACTCTAATCACCTATAGATAGTAACTTCTCAAATTCATTACTAGATGTTGTGCAGACATGAATAATAACATCACAATCACACCATAACGGTCTCTTAGCCAAAAGTCCATAAACTAGGCAGAGTGCACGAATCAATGGCGTACCTCACACAGGCGGGTATAGGCCACTGTAACTCTTTAATGTAACTGGATTAGCCTCTGTATTTAAAACAAAGTGTTCAGAATTACCCAATCAATTACGGAGTGGTTTCATAGTTGATAGATAGGCAAGAAATCAAACTTACTGTAGCATTATGGTGGTGGCGTACCTCGCACACGCGGGTAAAGGCCATATACATTTTGTGACTGCTGTTAATGCACAATAAAACTACTGGTGTCTTGACTATGTGTGGATAGAGGCTAGACGCAATGGACCACCCTTCAAGGTAGATTAGTCATAAGGAAGAGTGGGACCTCAGGCTCATTGTTATATCTAAGTGTAGATACAGGACATGAACCATAGCATAGAACCAATCATCAAGGCAAAGTGGCCAGTTGGGAGAAAGAGCTATCCTGTTCGTTAAGCCCAAATTCAATGGAGTTGAATGTGAATATCCACTTTAGTTCCCGGGTGTTTAGGATATTGGAGATACTTCCACCCCGCGGGCCCAATATGGCTCTCTCAATAACTAACCACTTTAGGCTTTCTGGTGTATGGCCAGCTGATGAGAAGTGATCGACTAGCGGTGCCCCCTGAGTCTTGCATCTGATTCTGCTCATATGCTGGAGTATCCTTGATTTGGCTTTTTGTTGAGTCTGGCCAATGTAAATCAATTGACACGGGCACAGGATAGCATAAATGATGTTTTCAGAATTGCAGTTGGTGTGTGATTTCATGACGATTTTGTGTCTTCCGTGTGAGAATTCCCTTGTTTGGATTGTGCTGGCACAAGCTTTGCAGCAACCACATCTGAAATGGCCCACAATAGGAGGAAGATTCCACAGAGTTGGAATAGTTGGATCATCCGATGTTTTTAAGAAAGAGCGTACCACATGATCCTTGATGCTTCTCGCTTTTTTAAAAGCATGGAGTGGCAGGTCGGTTTGTTGGATATCATCAGAGATGAGTGCCCAATGACGGTTGATAATCTTTTTTATTTTGTTACTGGCTGTATTGAATGTAGTGACACAGACGATTTTTTGTTCAGATTGATCTTTGTCGGTCTTCGGGATCAAAAGTTCTTCTCAGGGATAGAACCAGGCTCTTTTGCGTGCGCGTTTGACAAGTTGTTTGGGGTAGCCCCTGGATAGGAGTCTCTGTTTGAGTTCTTCAGACTCACTAAAATAATGATCTTTGTTGGAGCAATTGCGGCGAATACGCAAAAATTGCCCGAAAGGCAGGTTGTCACGGAGGGCACGTGGGTGGTGACTCTCGTAATGCAGAAGGGAGTTTCTTTCAGCCGGTTTTCGATACAATGTTGTAAGTAGTTGGCCTGCATCCTCGTAGATGGTGAGGTCAAGGAAGTTGATCCGATGATTATCTGATTTGATCGTAAACTTTAGGAAATGCGATTGTTCATTAAGCCAGCCAAAGAACGCTGTTAATTCTGGCAGATTTCCGTGCCAAATCAGGAGGATGTCGTCGATGTACCGCATCCAGAGACTCAGATGGTCTCTGAATGGGTTGATCTGGTTGAGTACGGTATCTTGCTCAAAGGCTGCCATGTACAAGATGGCCACATCAGGTGCATAGGGAGCCCCCATAGCTACTCCTGATGTTTGAATGTAAAATTTGTTCTTGAACATGAAGACATTTTGGGTCATAGCTATACGCAGTAATGCAACAATAAATTTGGTGGGTACTTGGACCGGGGCAGGGCGCTTTTGTAGGCAACGTGTAACTACCACCAGAGCTTCCTGCTGGGGAATACACGTATACAAAGATACAACGTCGCAAGTAGCTAACAGTTGACGGTCCGGATTGAAATTTAGGCCTTCCACAACATTTATGGTGTGCATCGTGTCACGAAGATAAGCCGGAGTAGCTTCTGCGATGGGTTTTAAGAAAAAGTCAATGTATTGGCCCAGGGGTTCGAGGATCGAGCCACACCCGGAGACTATGGGGCGGCCAGGTGGATTAGTCATTGACTTGTGTATCTTAGGTATCGTGTAGATGGTCGCTAGACGAGGGTGTGGTTTGTTAAGGAAATTGAACTCCAGTTCCGATAGAAATCCTTGTTCAAGACCCATTTGAGTTATTTCAAGAATGTCACGGGCAATGGCCGGAGTAGGATCTGACCGTAGCTGTTGATAGCTCGTAGCGTCATTCAATTGACGGAGGATTTCAGATTCGTACGAGGTGACATCCTGTACCACGATTGCACCTCCCTTGTCCGCTGGTTTAATAATAAGTTGATCATTTTGCGCCAAAGTTTGGAGAGCCAATTTCTCTTTTTTGCTGGTGTTGAATCTGGTATAGCTTTTTGTACCTAAGAGTTGTAATGTGTCTCTCAGTACGACCGTTTCAAAGGCCAGGATCTTGTGTGACATGGCGTGGTTGAAGGGGACAAAAGTAGACGGAGGTCTGAGTCCAGTAATGGACGGTTGAACGCTTGGTTCTTTATTGCGAAAAAAGTATTTTAACCTTATTTTACGGAAAAACTTGCACAGTTCCGTCCGGATGGTAAAGGGATCTGGATGGCTGGTAGGGACATATGATAATCCTTTTCCCAAGATCTGGATTTCGTCATTGTTCAAAATGTGTTTTGAAATGTTCACCACCGGACTCTCCGATCCAGGGGGAGCTCCTCCCAAGAGTTTCAAACGGGGGTGGGTTGCAGACATTGGACCGGTCTGTGGATTATCGGTATGTGTTACCATCTGTAGGTCTTGTTGCGGGTAACACGTTCCCCGTGTTGTGGTTCGGGCTGAAAGTGTACCTGCTTCTGAGGTTGGCCTCGTCCTCCATTCCAGTTGCCGGTGTTGTATTGGGACCCACGTTGTTGGCCGCGAGGCCAAGAGTTGCCCCTGCCTCGGGGTGGGCGCCATGTGCCCTGGCGTTGCCCTAAAAAAGAGTTGTTTTGGAATTGTTGATTATAGCTAAAATCAGGATGGTTCTGCTGGTAGTTGGCACCCGACTGGTCTTGCTCACCCTCTGAGCTATAAGAAGAATCAGAGAAAGTGTAATAGTTGTTACGTCTGCCTCTGGATGTTCCTCGTCCACGGTTGGTAAATCTTCCCTGATTATCTTGACGGTAATAATCTTCTTGTAGATAGGGGTACGTTTTCTTCTTATCGTACAGTCTGATATCACGGGCCAGTTTTTCCAGTTTGCGGTTTTGAGTGGTCAAGTCAAAGTCCTTTAGTGTGGCCTCAAGGTTGGTGATAGTTTCTTTAGCGCTGGCGAAGTTGGCGTCTGCCGCGATTTCAGCCTTCAAAGTTTTTATCTCAGCAGTGATGATTTGAATTTGTTCAGCAGCTGTTTCAACCCCAAGGACCATCCAGTGACGGCTACAATTGTTTGCGACGTGGCTGAAACCTTCCCTAAATTTCGGTACTTCCACAAAAATGGCGGGTTCAATTTTTATTTGTAATCCAATGGGGATGATATTTTCTTTGAGATATTTGGTGAGCAAATGGCCGTGCCACCGTGTGCGGATCAACTTTTTCTCCAAACGCTCCAAGCGAGAAATCTTATCCTTCAACGTGAAATCAATAGTGGAAATGTCAGAGGTAATAAACACATTGTTGGGATCCTCTAATAGTTTGTCAATGTAATCTTCAGAGTAGGACAGGAGTTCAGCCATGGCGTGCCAAGTTCAACTGAATTGAACATAGAGAGAAAAACCTCGCAGACGGGTGTCTGCTCGAAGTATGCTATAAATGGGGGGGTTATACCCAGACAAAGTTACGGGGACCTGGGTTATCAAATGAAGTATGGGAAGGGGTCCCAGTAAGCATGAAATAATAACAAAGAATGTATAGAGAATCAAAAAGACAAATCATGAAGGCACATTGTTTTATTCACAATGTGCTAGTATTTCGTATATACTTCACTGTTAAGCATTCATTGGTCAATGACAGTTTTACAGTGCCCCAAAAGTTGGGAAAAAGGGAAGGGGATGTGATATGTGCGGGTAATAGGTGAAGGAAAAGGGTTTGCAGTGACAGTAAAATCAGCGAATAGGACAAGTTCAATAAAGTTACATATTCATGTACCCAGAACCAGACCAATAGGTTCATGCAAAATATTTTACAAAAATCATACTCCAAATGCACAACAAATGAGAACAATGCGGTGTGGAGTTGACAGGAAAGAGCAATGTGTTGTCGACGTTTCGACCCTCGTTTGCAGATATGCGTATTGATCTTGCCGTGGGGTCTTCCTCAGGACTAGGGAGTTGGGGACACGTGACCTAATTAATGTACAAATATACATGTATTATCTTACAGGGACACAAATCACCGTAACTTACTCAAGCGTTACATAACACACCATCCATTAAATGGAGATGGCTGAAAGTTAACATGGAGTTTTCGGGGCAGGATAGATATTAATGCAACAGATATGTCGCTAATGGCGCGACTAAAACACCCAATTAATGTTTTATTAATCCTAAATGAATATAGTGGTGGAGCCATAGAGCAGTCTGGAGATAGGTCTAAACGCACAGGGGCAGCCCATCCACGGACACCTGAAGGCTACAGGTGAATAGGCCATAGTTACTGATAAGTACGGGCTAGTTGTACATATCGGACGTGTTAAAATCTCAAATATCCCATTAAGGACTACTAACTACTGAGGTTAATATCGGTAGGGCTCGGAGAAGTTGGAACTTACCACTAACGTGGTGTGCACCGGACCCGTTTGGTGGAAGGTAGATATCTAGAATAGATCTGTAATTGAAAATATACAGTTCTTATTTTGCTGATAGTGAGAGGTTTATAAAAAAGCCAGAGTGGCCACATAGTAGAGAACTCACCGAGGTATTACAAGGAAGCGCCGTGTAGATTAATGGTGTGGGGTCCGAAAGGGCATCAATAGGGCAATAGCTCTAAATGCATAAAGAGCAAGGGCAGATATTAATCAATTGAATGACGCTACGAGCTATCAACAGCTACGGTCAGATCCTACTCCGGCCATTGCCCGTGACATTCTTGAAATAACTCAAATGGGTCTTGAACAAGGATTTCTATCGGAACTGGAGTTCAATTTCCTTAACAAACCACACCCTCGTCTAGCGACCATCTACACGATACCTAAGATACACAAGTCAATGACTAATCCACCTGGCCGCCCCATAGTCTCCGGGTGTGGCTCGATCCTCGAACCCCTGGGCCAATACATTGACTTTTTCTTAAAACCCATCGCAGAAGCTACTCCGGCTTATCTTCGTGACACGATGCACACCATAAATGTTGTGGAAGGCCTAAATTTCAATCCGGACCGTCAACTGTTAGCTACTTGCGACGTTGTATCTTTGTATACGTGTATTCCCCAGCAGGAAGCTCTGGTGGTAGTTACACGTTGCCTACAAAAGTGCCCTGCCCCGGTCCAAGTACCCACCGAATTTATTGTTGCATTACTGCGTATAGCTATGACCCAAAATTTCTTCATGTTCAAGAACAAATTTTACATTCAAACATCAGGAGTAGCTATGGGGGCTCCCTTTGCACCTGATGTGGCCATCTTGTACATGGCAGCCTTTGAGCAAGATACCGTACTCAACCAGATCAACCCATTCAGAGACCATCTGAGTCTCTGGATGCGGTACATCGACGACATCCTCCTGATTTGGCATGGAGATCTGCCAGAATTAACAGCGTTCTTTGGCTGGCTTAATGAACAATCGCATTTCCTAAAGTTTACGATCCAATCAGATAATCATCGGATCAACTTCCTTGACCTCACCATCTACGAGGATGCAGGCCAACTACTTACAACATTGTATCGAAAACCGGCTGAAAGAAACTCCCTTCTGCATTACGAGAGTCACCACCCACGTGCCCTCCGTGACAACCTGCCTTTCGGGCAATTTTTGCGTATTCGCCGCAATTGCTCCAACAAAGATCATTATTTTAGTGAGTCTGAAGAACTCAAACAGAGACTCCTATCCAGGGGCTACCCCAAACAACTTGTCAAACGCGCACGCAAAAGAGCCTGGTTCTATCCCCGAGAAGAACTTTTGATCCCGAAGACCGACAAAGATCAATCTGAACAAAAAATCGTCTGTGTCACTACATTCAATACAGCCAGTAACAAAATAAAAAAGATTATCAACCGTCATTGGGCACTCATCTCTGATGATATCCAACAAACCGACCTGCCACTCCATGCTTTTAAAAAAGCGAGAAGCATCAAGGATCATGTGGTACGCTCTTTCTTAAAAACATCGGATGATCCAACTATTCCAACTCTGTGGAATCTTCCTCCTATTGTGGGCCATTTCAGATGTGGTTGCTGCAAAGCTTGTGCCAGCACAATCCAAACAAGGGAATTCTCACACGGAAGACACAAAATCGTCATGAAATCACACACCAACTGCAATTCTGAAAACATCATTTATGCTATCCTGTGCCCGTGTCAATTGATTTACATTGGCCAGACTCAACAAAAAGCCAAATCAAGGATACTCCAGCATATGAGCAGAATCAGATGCAAGACTCAGGGGGCACCGCTAGTCGATCACTTCTCATCAGCTGGCCATACACCAGAAAGCCTAAAGTGGTTAGTTATTGAGAGAGCCACATTGGGCCCGCGGGGTGGAAGTATCTCCAATATCCTAAACACCCGGGAACTAAAGTGGATATTCACATTCAACTCCATTGAATTTGGGCTTAACGAACAGGATAGCTCTTTCTCCCAACTGGCCACTTTGCCTTGATGATTGGTTCTATGCTATGGTTCATGTCCTGTATCTACACTTAGATATCACAATGAGCCTGAGGTCCCACTCTTCCTTATGACTAATCTACCTTGAAGGGTGGTCCATTGCGTCTAGCCTCTATCCACACATAGTCAAGACACCAGTAGTTTTATTGTGCATTAACAGCAGTCACAAAATGTATATGGCCTTTACCCGCGTGTGCGAGGTACGCCACCACCATAATGCTACAGTAAGTTTGATTTCTTGCCTATCTATCAACTATGAAACCACTCCGTAATTGATTGGGTAATTCTGAACACTTTGTTTTAAATACAGAGGCTAATCCAGTTACATTAAAGAGGTACAGTGGCCTATACCCGCCTGTGTGAGGTACGCCATTGATTCGTGCACTCTGCCTAGTTTATGGACTTTTGGCTAAGAGACCGTTATGGTGTGATTGTGATGTTATTATTCATGTCTGCACAACATCTAGTAATGAATTTGAGAAGTTACTATCTATAGGTGATTAGAGTCATTTCCACGCCGATGTTTTCCCTCATAATTACGGGATCGCCTCCTCTGCCCAGCATCTTTCTGCTTAATTCTGCTCAGACAGTACGATCCCGTCACAATAGGAGTTGTTATTGCACATGTAACTATCTACCTGCCATGAGGGCTACCTTGTTGCACAATACGCCATTCCTGGCAGCTTTAACGTTTTGAATCATTAGGTGCATTTACACAATGAGCATTGTCTGCAATCTTCCAGTGTTTATTTCCACCTATTGCCTGGCCCTACGCGATCCACCGACCGAGTGAGTCTTTTCTCCATGTCGATGTACCACGTGACATGTTACCCAGGCAACACCTTAGTAAGCGGAACTCTGCTTCGCCATTCCTCTTGTAAGCAGCGAACGGCTTCGGATTCACTCCATACACCGGTAAGCGTCGGCACCCGCCCGAGTGCACACTCCGTCCCCCAGCCCTATCAACATACCTGTAACGCTCCATAATTCCCTCTTTTCTTTATTTAGTCCTGCAACCAACTCGATGCCTCAGCGCGAGTGCTCGTTACCCCACGCCGCATGTTGACGCAAAACGGCTGCCGGGTAAGTCCACCCCTGGCTCTCTGTTTTTTTTGGGTTCAACCCGTCTGACATCTAATTTTTAATATCTGCCCTTGCTCTTTATACATTTAGAGCTATTGCCCTATTGATGCCCTTTCGGACCCCACACCATTAATCTACACGGCGCTTCCGAGTAATACCTCGGTGAGTTCTCTACTATGTGGCCACTCTGGCTTTTTTATAAACCTCGCACTATCAGCAAAATAAGAACTGTATATTTTCAATTACAGATCTATTCTAGATATCTACCTTCCACCAAACGGGTCCGGTGCACACCACGTTAGTGGTAAGTTCCAACTTCTCCGAGCCCTACCGATATTAACCTCAGTAGTTAGTAGTCATTAATGGGATATTTGAGATTTTAACACGTCCGATATGTACAACTAACCCGTACTTATCAGTAACTATGGCCTATTCACCTGTAGCCTTCAGGTGTCCGTGGATGGGCTGCCCCTGTGCGTTTAGACCTATCTCCAGACTGCTCTATGGCTCCACCACTATATTCATTTAGGATTAATAAAACATTAATTGGGTGTTTTAGTCGCGCCATTAGCGACATATCTGTTGCATTAATATCTATCCTGCCCCGAAAACTCCATGTTAACTTTCAGCCATCTCCATTTAATGGATGGTGTGTTATGTAACGCTTGAGTAAGTTACGGTGATTTGTGTCCCTGTAAGATAATACATGTATATTTGTACATTAATTAAGTCACGTGTCCCCAACTCCCTAGTCCTGAGGAAGACCCCACGGCAAGATCAATACGCATATCTGCAAACGAGGGTCGAAACGTCGACAACACATTGCTCTTTCCTGTCAACTCCACACCGCATTGTTCTCATTTGTTGTGCATTTGGAGTATGATTTTTGTAAAATATTTTGCATGAACCTATTGGTCTGGTTCTGGGTACATGAATATGTAACTTTATTGAACTTGTCCTATTCGCTGATTTTACTGTCACTGCAAACCCTTTTCCTTCACCTATTACCCGCACATATCACATCCCCTTCCCTTTTTCCCAACTTTTGGGGCACTGTAAAACTGTCATTGACCAATGAATGCTTAACAGTGAAGTATATACGAAATACTAGCACATTGTGAATAAAACAATGTGCCTTCATGATTTGTCTTTTTGATTCTCTATACATTCTTTGTTATTATTTCATGCTTACTGGGACCCCTTCCCATACTTCATTTGATAACCCAGGTCCCCGTAACTTTGTCTGGGTATAACCCCCCCGTTTATAGCAGTAACATAGAGAGGCAGCTAACAAAAATCATTGGTTCTTTACAATCCATACCCCCACAATCCCATACCAAGCTTCCTTCAAATCCAGAGCCTATGCATCCTGCTTCCAAGAAAACTGTAACTGTACCTCCACCAAAGTCCAAAAAGCAAACCACATTAATCCTCCCGGCAAATACTACCATTCCACAAAAGTCAGCTCCCACGCCCCTGGTTATCCCCTCACAAGCTAGTTCCCAACCAATACCAACTGCAAACTCTACTTCCACAAAAACTCCTGCTCCTAAAACTCCTGCGCCTAAAACACCCGTAACAACAAGTACTAAGCCACCCCAAACAAAAAATGCTCCGAGGGGGACAACCGAACAACCACCTACCCTAAACTTACCATCCGAGGCCACACCATATGTGGTAGTCATGACGGGGGTTCCCGAACTTACAGGTGAGGGAACTGAACCCAACTGGTCGTTAAAGAACAAGGTCCAGTTCTGGTTGAACACAAACCGTCCCGTCCCGCCACCCTGGAAAAGTAAAATAGCTTCAGTATCCCGGACCTCGTGGGTAGGCTATAGAAAAAAAACAATACGAGGAGACTGCATAGTTATTACGTTTGAGGATCCCAGCATTGCTGACTATATATGCTCCTGGGAATGCAACAACTCCCCCGGGGGTATTGTAACAAGACCCTTGTCTTACTTTTACCCGAAAAGGTACAATAATAACAACCACCAACGTAATTCTGACAACATGTGGAGGAAGCCAATTCCGCAACCATGGGAGCTAGAAACAGCTGCCAACAATACTGTAATGCGACCCACTGAACCCATTAACTCGCGGTATCCATTTAATCGGAGCTACCACCAGAGAGAAGTCCCATGGCAGATCGTGGGCCCCCAAAACAGATTTGGAAACTGGGAGCATTGGGAGAGACCACCTTACCAAATGCCTGGTTCTAACTATGAAGACACTATCAATGGGCAACACTGGCTAGGCTTTCCGACCACGAACAGGTTCAGCGGCCTGGAAATGGTCGATTGACAAACAACTAAACCCCCAGAGCCCTCATCAACTATAGTAGTATCTTCACACCCAATTTCAACGCCTACCCCATCTATACCACACAAGTACAAGGCTGCACAAGATTGTGAACCCACCCAGCTCTCTATGGTCTTCTGGAACGTTGCCGGCCTCCGAAATAAGATTGAGGATGGATCGGCAGCGGTTTTTTTGAAGGACTATCAAATTATTTTCATCCAAGAAACATGGTCAACGGCAGACCTCCACCTAGTGGGATACAGAACATTTACCTCTCCTGCCCTTCCCAGCACCTCAGGCAGACCTAAGGGGGGTCTGGTAATTTACATGGCTAACACAATTGTAGACATAAAGATCATCAAGACAGACCTCCTTTCGAACTTCCAGATTCTCACATTTTCTGTAGGGAAAAAAACCCGTATTTCAACAGTAAATACATACAACAACTTGGATCCTGATAATTTTGTGAATGTTCTCGACCAAATCCAAGTCAAAATAACGGAACACACTTACTTCAAACAGAAAGGGGATACTGCTCACGTAATTTGGGGCGGCGATTTCATTTTGCACCCCTGCCCCATTATCGATACCTGTGGAATAGTAGACGACTCTGACAGTCCTTTAACTCACTTCATCCACTCAGGAGTGGGGTCCGCCATGAACAAAATACTCGCAGACTTGGACTTGCAAATTTTGAATCCCATACAACAAACAACCGATAAACTAGAGCCTACCTATAGAGGAAGGGGCCACAAGACCACAGTGGACTATATACTAGTTACAGAAGCCCTAAAACCACCAAATCGGAACATTTAAAATCCTAGAAAACTGCCTTAGCGACCACTCTGCTCTAAGTCTAAGTCTCCAACTACATCACTCGAACTTTCCGATGGTAACCATAGCCAACACCTTATCACAGAACAGGCTCGAGTTGAACAAGACTAATGGCTTCACAATCAAATGGGAAAAAGTGGACCCCAATATCCTTACGAAGAGACTAGTTACTCTTGCTTATAAAAACATTTCGATTTGTCTTGACCCCCAAGCGGAGGCGAATCAAATACTGGAAAATTTCAACACCATTATAGAACATGTCAAAAGCCTGTTAACCAGAACTCTCAAAAAAAATAATAGAAAGTCCACAGGCTGGTTTAGTCGAGATTGCACGAAAGCACAGACTAACCTGAGGAAAGCTCTTGGAGAACCTAACAGAGATGTAACAAAGATCCAAGGTCTCAGAAGAGAATATACTATTGCCAGAAAGACGAGGAAAAAAGAACTAAAAACATCCCTGTGGAAGGCCTTGCACGAGAGCGCACTCTCGAAGGACTCTCAGGCTTTCTGGAAAATAGTCAAATCTCCCTTTTTATCCAACTCCACTGGACCAAAAATAGATGTGGCCATAGACGAGGCTACATGGACAAGTCATTTTTCGAAAATCTTTCAATCCACACCAAATAGCGGTCCGCATCAGTCTAGATGCAACCCAGTCACCTTCCCAATCTCTCTGGAAGTTGACCTACAAGATTTTGAAAAAGCGTTATCCTTAAGTAGACCCGGAAAAGCCCCCGGCCCTGACGGGGTCCCTGTCGATTTATTTAAATTCCTTCCCGACCTGTGGACCCCAATAATCACGAGAGTTTGTATCGCAACCACGGAACTTGGACTGCTGGACTCATGGTCATCATCAATAATGGTCCCCATTTTCAAGAAGGGGGACAGGCAAGATGTCAAGTGCTATCGCCCAATCTCCCTTCTTGATTCCCTGGGCAAAGTCGTTGGCAGAGTCCTCCTTGGCAAGTTGCAACAGTGGGTGGCTGACGAAAACATCCTCTCAGACCTACAGTTCGGCTTCAGGGAGGGCTTTGGAACTACCGAGCAAGCTTTAAATCTTTCCTTGCTTATATCCAAGTATACCCTTGCAAAATCAGGTACTATCTTTATGACATACGTGGATTTGTCCTCCGCATTCGACTGTGTCTCACATACCAAGCTCTGGTCACTGTTAAGCAAGATGGGAGTAGACCCTCCTCTCCTGGACTTTCTAAGAGAACTTTACAGCGGGGCCACAGCGAGAGTGAGGTTCGGGACAAGAGGAGAACTGACAGCACCATTTGGGGTAGAGCGGGGAGTGAGGCAAGGCTGCGTCCTCGCCCCCTTTCTTTTTTCTTTATACACCAATGGCCTCGAAGAGTGTATGCTGAAGGGGGGAAGAGACCTTCCGAAAGTAAAAGATCGCCTGATCCCCGCCCTGCTCTACGCGGACGACGCTGTCATTTTAGCCCGAACTCCAATTGAACTACAGAAATCATTAACCAAATATGCAGATTTTATGGCAGCCTTGGACCTGCATATAAACGTTAAAAAAACCTTCACTATGGTAGTCGGTGGCTCAAAAAAACCCGCAAAGACCATCTTTCTGAAAGAGCAAAAAATTGAAAGAACCTCGCAATACCCCTACTTGGGTATCATGATAGACGATGCCCAAAATTGGAAAGCGGCGGTAGAAGCTAGGAGGCATCTTTTTAAAAGAGCGATCACGGCCCTAATGAAATTCTCTAATAGATTAGGGAAAAAACCGCCAGTGGAACTGCTGCAAATATATGCTGCGAAGTGCCAATCCACAGCATTATATGGTGCCGGGATTTGGGGACACATAAACACTGCCCCAATTCAAAAAGAGGAAAACATCTTCACGAGATTCCTTCTGTCAATACCACGAGGCACTTCCATCTATGCCTCGCATATAGAACTGGGAATCCCATTTATTGAAGATTTGATTAAAATCCAACCTCTAATGCTCTGGAGAAGAGTTTGGTTATCTGAGGAAAACAACCTGACTAAAAACATTTTACGAGATATTATGGAGTTGGACCATGCTAAAAAAATACCCTGGATCTCTTACATCAGAAATTTCTTCCAGGATCTGGGAATCGAGAAATACTACTACAATCCAGAACTAATGAAAGAAATCTCTAAAAAAGATCTAAAACAAATAGCATTGAGCCACTTGGATTCCCTGAGACTATCAACGCTGGCCACAAAAAAATCCGTCACGCATGCAATTATTATTCAGCAGACCATGAAAATACAGCCATATCTTACTTTAGGGATATCCACCTACGAGAAGATGCTCCTAACAAGGTTCAGGTTGAACCTATTTTTCAGACTGGTGACCTTTCCTGAAAAGAATAATTGGAGTACCGAAATGGTCCTGTGCCCCTGTGACGAACATTCCCAACAGTCCACTATCCACACAGTACTTTTTTGTAAGTTCTATCATCCACATCGAAAGATATGGCTTATTCCCTTATTAAAAAAATGGGGTCATAGACAATGCCGCCCAGCGATGTTATCACTCCAATTTTTGGACTCAGAATGCACGGTATATCATGTATTACATTTTTTAAAATGCATCATGAGACACAGAAATAATCTGTAATCGAAATTTACCATCTTTCGCTATTTGTATCAAAATTGACTAAAATAACTTTTCCGAGTCTAAAAATCAAATGTAAATTTTCTTTTTAATTAACTCAATGTTTTTTAAAACTATGTTATCTTTTATGGCTTTTCAAACTGTAAAAACCGAATAAAGATTATTATTATTATTATTAACAGATGATCGGTCCAACCCACCACCATCGGGTCAGATGCCCTAGCCCGAGCCAAGGTAGTAAAGAAGGGGTCAAGGATATGACCTCCTATATGGGTGGGGGCGGTGACTAGTTGGTTCAGTTGCATGGCTTCAAGGTCCGCTATCAAAGAGCTGATGGATAAAGATGACGTCTGATCAAGATGTATATTCAGATCACCTACGATGTTAAAGTTAGCGCATCTAGGAGCTAACGAACTGACCACATCAGCGAGAGCGGCCTTGAAGACAGTGTCATTCCCTGGAGGGCGATAAATAAGCAGGCCACTAAGAGTGAACTGATGACTGACAGTAACCTTAAAAGAGGCGCTCTCGCACATCGGCAGATCAAGAGCTTTCCATTCAGCCGGAAGGCAAGATTTTGTCGCCATGGCTATGCCACCTCCCCTAGACGTGCGGTTCAAAGTAAATACCGTATAGGTGGACGGAAAAGCCAGATTTATTATGGCAGAGTCGGCGTCCTGTAGCCATGTCTCAGTGAGAAAAATGAGGTCAGGTGAGTCCTTATCTATCATATCACGAAGGGACTGATGGTGCTTGACCAATGATCTCACATTGAGGCTCCATATACTAAGTGCTCGCTCAGTGTTGTCAATACGAGTACCTAGGGTAGTTCTTTCAATAGAGCGCACCCCGGTGGGGGAATCCAGAGAGAAACTGCCACAAAGACAGTCATAAGGTCCCGAAAGTGGGAACAACGGATCATGAGTACAAGCCAAAAGACCGTCCCTAATGGAAAGGAGATCGGCGCGGTTGTACCTGATCGGCGCGGTAATATACATGGTGGTATGAAGGCAGGAAGCCAGAGTCCTGAGCCCGCACCCGCTACCTCGACGCGGACGAGCGCAGACGGGCAGGACTCTGGCACGACTCCGGCTAAGCGACGGCGTCCTACTGCGCGTTCCCGCTGCGCGGGAGAGGACGACTTTAAATAGGCGTCTCAAAGGGCAGCTCGAGCGTGGGGACGCTCCAAGATGGCGCCCGCAGGAAGTAAGACTCACCCAATCTAAAATGGCGCCCACAGAAATCCACCCCGGGACCCGGACCCGCCAAATAGCGGTGAGCGTTCCAAAAATTATGTGTAAGTAAGGGGACTTGAGCCCACACAAAAGCGGTGAGTTAAAAACAGGGGATACAGCGAACTAAAAGAACCAAAATACAATAAAGGCAGAGTAAAAAGTGCAGCGCACTGGCAGCGCGACCTGCGCTAATGCAGCAAATGATCACAAAAGGAGGCGCACGAGTCCGCCTTAAATAGGCGTCTCAAAGGGCAGCGCGAGCGTGGGGACGCTCCAAGATGGCGCCCGCAGGAAGTAGTACTCACCCAATCTAAAATGGCGCCCACAGAAATCCACCCCGGGACCCGGACCCGCCAAATAGCGGTGAGCGTTCCAAAAATTATGTGTAAGTAAGGGGACTTGAGCCCACACAAAAGCGGTGAGTTAAAAACAGGGGATACAGCGAACTAAAAGAACCAAAATACAATAAAGGTAGAGTAAAAAGTGCAGCGCACTGGCAGCGCGACCTGCGCTAATGCAGCAAATGATCACAAAAGGAGGCGCACGAGTCCGCCTTAAATAGGCGTCTCAAAGGGCAGCGCGAGCGTGGGGACGCTCCAAGATGGCGCCCGCAGGAAGTAGTACTCACCCAATCTAAAATGGCGCCCACAGAAATCCACCCCGGGACCCGGACCCGCCAAATAGCGGTGAGCGTTCCAAAAATTATGTGTAAGTAAGGGGACTTGAGCCCACACAAAAGCGGTGAGTTAAAAACAGGGGATACAGCGAACTAAAAGAACCAAAATACAATAAAGGCAGAGTAAAAAGTGCAGCGCACTGGCAGCGCGACCTGCGCTAATGCAGCAAATGATCACAAAAGGAGGCGCACAAGTCCGCCTTAAATAGGCGTCTCAAAGGGCAGCTCGAGCGTGGGGACGCTCCAAGATGGCGCCCGCAGGAAGTAGTACTCACCCAATCTAAAATGGCGCCCACAGAAATCCACCCTGGGACCCGGACCCGCCAAATAGCGGTGAGCGTTCCAAAAATTATGTGTAAGTAAGGGGACTTGAGCCCACACAAAAGCGGTGAGTTAAAAACAGGGGATACAGCGAACTAAAAGAACCAAAATACAATAAAGGCAGAGTAAAAAGTGCAGCGCACTGGCAGCGCGACCTGCGCTAATGCAGCAAATGATCACAAAAGGAGGCGCACAAGTCCGCCTTAAATAGGCATCTCAAAGGGCAGCTCGAGCGTGGGGACGCTCCAAGATGGCGCCAGCAGGAAGTAGTACTCACCCAATCTAAAATGGCGCCCACAGAAATCCACCCCGGGACCCGGACCCGCCAAATAGCGGTGAGCGTTCCAAAAATTATGTGTAAGTAAGGGGACTTGAGCCCACACAAAAGCGGTGAGTTAAAAACAGGGGATACAGCGAACTAAAAGAACCAAAATACAATAAAGGCAGAGTAAAAAGTGCAGCGCACTGGCAGCGCGACCTGCGCTAATGCAGCAAATGATCCCATTGTGCGAATCCTTTACAGGACCTTAAGGTTCCCAGTGTTCTTGTGTCCCATAATGGCGTCATCCTGGTGATTTTCCCCTTCCATCCCAGCCGAGATTGTGCTGCATGCCATAATGCCGCCGTATGAAACGTCGGTCCGATCAGGTTCTTAACTTGTGAGAAATTGTATAGCACCGAAAGCACACCGAAAGCATGCCGTCCGTCCCCAGCTACGACCAATCCGCCTTGTATGCGGGGTCACCCCGCGGGACGTGGATCCAGTGATTGATTATCTTAAGTTGGGACGCCCAATAATACAATTGAAGATTGGGCAACGCGACCCCTCCTTCATACCAACTTTTCACTAATTTGTCATGCGCTATACGGGCTGGGCCGTTGCTCCACAGTAAGTTGGATACTAGTGCAGCGACTTGTTTGAAGTAGCGCTGTGCCACCATATAAGGGGTATTTTCTAGCACATAGAGAAATCTGGGGAGAGCCATCATTTTATATAGCGCCGCTCGCCCAAGGAGGGTCAGCGGCAGAGTAGCCCAGTATTTAACATCTGCACGTAGGCGTGCCAGCGGTGGCATCAAGTTTGCGGCATAAAAGTCAGCGGCATTATTAGTGATGAAAATACCCAGGTATTTAAAGGAGGTGGTTGCTAACGTTAGGGGACAGTCGTCCTGCAACAGTGGTTCCGGGCCTTTAAGCACGTATATTATTGATTTGGACCAATTCAGGGTGTAACCTGACACCTTTCCGTACTCATCGCACAGAGTCAATAGGGCAAGGATTCCCTCGTTAGGATTAACCATGTAAATCAGCATATCATCTGCATATAGGGAGACTTTGTCCTCCCACCCTTCCTCCCAGGCCTTCCGGGCCTTTAAGCACGTATATTATTGATTTGGACCAATTCAGGGTGTAACCTGACGCCTTTCCGTGCTCATCGCACAGAGTCAATAGGGCAAGGATTCCCTCGTTAGGATTAACCATGTAAATCAGCATATCATCTGCATATAGGGAGACTTTGTCCTCCCACCCTTCCTCCCAGGTGATGCCCCGAAACAGTGGCGTTGCTCTGAGCAGGATGGCCAATGGCTCTAGTACCAGCGCAAAGAGTAGGGGCGATAGCGGGCACCCTTGTCTAGTTCCGCGCCCCAGTGAGAACGTTGGTGAGATGTGGCCATTCGCAACCTGTGCCACCGGTGATGTGTACAGTAACCGTACCCATGCAAGATATTTCGGGCCGAAGCCCATACGGGCAAGGACAGCAAATAGATACTCCCATTCCACCAGGTCGAAAGCCATTTTGGCGTCTAGGGATAAAATTACAGCTTGGTTTGAAAGAAGATGTGCCCGTGCCAGCACCCCATGGACCCTCCGCAGATTCAGTGCCGTGCTCCTGTGTGGCATGAAACCCGATTGATCGGATGTATCAGGGTGTGTAGGTGTTGGGTCAGGCGACTGGCCAGGAGTATAATGTCTCATTTGAAAGCGGTCTCCTCCCACCATCACTCCCTGAGGCCATGATAACGCTTCTCCTCAGCCGGACAAACCCCCTGATTGCCGTGACTGCTACTGCCCCCTGTCCCTTATTAATGCGGACAACAAAATATTTGCAAATCTACTCGCCTCGCGCCTTCTCCTTCTCATGCCACTCATTGCTCTCCCTGATCAGTCCGGCTTCATTCCTGGATGCGCTACTTCACACTATCTTTGAACCATTTTTTCCGTCCTTCATCAGATCAATCCCGCCCTTCCCGCAGTGTTTGCTCTTCTTGACGCCACCAAGGCTTTCAATACCCAGTAGCGCCTATTCTTATTCTTTCTCCTCCCACCTCATGGCTTTAGCAACATCTTCATTTGCAAAATATTACTACTTTATACTCTCCCCACTGCCCGCCTACGGATGAATGGACAAATTTCCAGGCTCATCCCTATTGGGCGAGGCACCCGCCAGGGGTGCCTGCACTCCCCTATGCTCTTTGCCATTGCAATGAAGCCCCTAGCTGTCAGACTTCGGCAACACCATACCCAGAGGGGCATTGGCTTGGCGGCCCCCGCCCTCTTGGTCTCCATGTACGCGGATGATATTACGTTATATGTCCGCCACCCACAAGAAAATCTCAGCCCCCTTGTTTGCGAGATCATACGGATTGGTGGTTACTCTGGTATCCAGTTGAACTGGAGTAAGTCGGTCCTTTTTCCTCTCACCAACGCCACCACACCTTTCGCCCCGTACTTCCCTTTTTTGTTTGGGCATCTGGTCCTACTCGCTACCTAGGTATCTAGCTTAGCAGGGATGTGGATGATCTTTGGAGAGCTAACTTTGGCTGTGTGGTGGGCTAGCTTGAGTCCAAAATACCCCTATGGAACCGGCTTCCTCTGTTGTTGGCTGGCTGCATAGCCATTGCCAAGATGGTAGTCCTCCCGAAATTCCTTTATCTTTTCCTGAAAATTCCTATTCCCCTTACTGCCCACTTTTTTCGTAGGCTCCGCTCACTGATCATCTCTCTTATCTGGGCTGGTAGACAACTAAGGATTGCGTACGACACCCTCACCCTCCCTATGTAATGTGGTGGCATGGGTGCCCCTAACTTTAAGCTTTATGCACTAAGTGCTCAGGCCAGTTTCTTGCACTCCTGGATCCACCCCACTCCTTACCAGCCGCATATGGCTGTGAAAGCTGATCTTGCAGCCCCTTGGCCGCTAATCACTGCCCTGTTTGCTCCAGCCAAACTTCCACGCACTGAAATAGATACAGTTGAGTCCATGCGCTGGGCCTGGGAGGGACTACAACGTATGTCCAATGCTCCGATGCTATCGGCTAATACAATGCTGATTGTTTGACATCCTACCTTCCCTCCTCTCCAGCCCTCCGGCATGGCTAAACACGCATTCCGCTTGGGGCTGGCAACACTGGCAGACCTCTAGCCTGGAAACACATTCTATTCTCCACCTGCCGCTTCTGGTCCCATGGATAATTTGCTTTTGTATCAGTTGTGGGCCATCTGTAGGGGGCTGCATCCTACGTTCCCCCAGCCCCCTCCTTTGATGACCACTCTTGACCTCCTATATTCGTTCCCCACTCCTCGGAAGTTGGTTACCAAACTTTACACCCTCATGCTGGCGGCCAACTCTATCTCCACTGAGTGCGCTCGTGTGGTGTGGGGCAGGACCTTGGAGTGGATATCTCCCAGCCCGATTGGCTTTGCTGTTGCAACCAAACAAAGCGCTTATCTCCTAACTATCGCCTGCGTCTTACACACTTCAAATACCTACACAGGCTTTATCGCACTCCTGTTCTGCTACACAAGTTGGGACTCATTCCCAGTGACAGGTGCTTGCGCTGTTCTGCCCCTGCTGTGGACTTCTCTCATCTAGCCTGGTTATGCCCAGAGGTCTCTTACTACTGGCGGGAGGTCTGCACTGCAATATCCGAGATCACCTCCTCTCCGGTTCAGCCCGAAACCCCCGCTCTGCCTCCTAGGCTTTGTTAAGTACTACCCAGATGCCTCCCACCTCTTGATTGCTATGCTGCTCATTCTGGCGTGGCATAGGGTTTCCATGTGTTGGGGTCACAAACATGCGCCTAATTTCGCCCAATGGCTCGAGGATGCATTGCGATGCCAGACCCTTTTATCTGGATTTCGTGGGACCATATGCCTGCGAGATCTCGCCTCCTCGAAATATGGGGCTCCCTAGTGACATACCTTCATACTCCTTCACCCCTGAGCCAAACTTTCACTCCCGCGATCCCCGCCGGCATTCTGCCCGCGGCGGCCGCCGGTGTAGGGCAGTAGCCACCTCCCTCCCTGTCCTCACTCCCATCCAGTCGGGCCTTCCCCTTTTCCCGTAGTGGTATGCCTCACTCCTACAACTGTTTATTGTTCAACGGTGCCTATGTAGTGTCTGTGTAAGCTATTGCCCAATGCTGATTTGTTTCACCTACCCTCTTCACAATCCGCAAATGTACTAATGTATCTGGTGCTCTGATTTGATGGAAAAATGTATTTTGTCTATGCAGTTTTGTCAATAAAGGTTTTTGAAAATCAAAAAAAAAAAGCTGTCCTGATTCAGAAATCTTCTGACACCTGTATTAGCAGGGCGCTGTCAGTCTTAGAGAGAGGTCAGAGTTATTGGGCGATTATATCAGATGTTCCCTAAAGTTGTCCTGATTTGGAGAACATCTGACACATATATTAGTAGGGCGAGGTCCATTTTAGTGAGAGGTCAGAGTTATTGGGGAAGAGGGGTCAAGCAATCGGCCCAGTTATTACAATGAGGAGCGGGAGCCTCCTATTGGAGAAAACAGGGATATGTTGGACATTGGTCATGTGCTAGGTCCCATTATAGTGTTCAGGATAGTGTGGTCCTGGAGTCCTTTATCCACTCAGCTATATCACCAATAGGTAGGGGGCGGGCATTTTAGAGCAAGGGTTCATGAGTAGAGGGAGTGGGTACATGTAATGTCCCTAGTTATTCCAAAAAGGAGCAGGGGGCGGCCATTTTAGAGCGAGGGAGGGATCAATAATAGTGGAAAGGGTCATGCACTCAAACCAGATATTCGAGAGAGGAGGGGACAGCCATTTTTAAGAATACAGGATTGCAGTGAGACGGGGACCTGAAGACATTCAAGGGGCACTTACCCCAACAAGAGCGTGTAGCAGGAAGTTCGAAAGTGGGGCCATTCCACACCGATCCTCAGAGCTAGAGCAGACAGCTCTCAGTGTCGGGGATGAGAGTTCCGTGAACCTTCCACAGCAGGAGGCTGGAGCTATCGCGAGACCAGAGTCACCAAGCCAATGCCCTGGGCCATACGGCATCCCCCGGTAACGGCCGGAGGCAGGCCAGGCGGCTGGGGTCTCAGAGAGACATTGTCATCCCGGTGTGGTAGCAGCAGGGGTCGGGCACATCGGCAGGCATAGCGATGTCCATGAATCCCAGGAATGGGGGGTCAGAACCACGACATCACAGCCAGCTGGGCATCAGGAATTCAGAGAGTGGTGCGTCACGGGGATGTTCAGGCGACGTCCAACCATTGGTGTCAGAGATCGAATACTTATACTCAGTCGAGCCTTTGAAGTGTGGGGGACTTCAAAGGCAGGTCTTTGAAGTGCCCAGAGGTTGTTGTCATGACGTGAATAGTAGCAGAAAGAACTCTGTGACGCCAAATCATATATTTAAAAGATGAGTAAGAAGGTCTTCATAATTGAAATATAGACTTTCTACAATACCAAAAACTGCTTTCAAACTCTGAAGTAAATCTGTACCGAGCTAATTGTGCCAGATATATCCAACAATCTTCATCTCCTCAAACAAGCTCAAATGCAATAAAGGGATAGAAGGCATCCAATATTGAAAAATAGACGCACTGCACTGCCAACAACTGCATTGGAAAGATCTGAGAGGAGACTCACAGTATTCACACTGCATTTGGTGACCAGTGATTCCACAATGCTCTGTGTTTTCATCTGAATACAATAATGTATAAAAAAAAGGAAAGATACGTGTATGAAGGACTTTGTTACAGGACACTATTCAAACCCTTTTTCCTACAGTTCTGAGTTCTGAAGACAACCCCTAATCAACGTTGGGTTTGAAACACGTTGGCAGCTTGATACATAGGGAGTGTGCCTATGGTAAAGAGAATTATTGGCTGGCAGGGAATGATGGGTGCAAAATAAATTGAATGGCCAGGTCTCTGTGCTAGGCCTCAAACTAAATGTTGGGTTAAGTCAATACTCATAGATTATGAGCCAATTCAGCAGGGGCTGAGTAAGGACATTCCATTGCGTGCCCCTTTTGTTTTCTTTCAATTTCAGAACTGGTATATTGAATGCTTCATGTTTCTGTTATGTGTTTTATGTTATGTTTATTAATTCATTGTAGTTACATTGCCTTGATATCTTTTTGATGTGGGAGATGTAATGTATGATTTTGTGCTTTGTTACATGAAGATGTTTCTCCTTTGTTACAGACAGTTATATGCTGAATGTATAATTTCTGATATACAGTGTGAAAATTACAGGGTGATCATAATTAAATTGTATGATCTCAAATTGAAATAATTTTGTTGCTAAAACTGAGTCAGACCTGGCGCTTGTTTGTTTCTTGGATATGATAGTGACGTAGCCTTGCTGACTTTAAACAGGCCCAACCTCTTGTTAGTTGTTGGACTTTCTAAAAGTGGCATTTCCCCCAATTTTTATTTAAACTGTACTTCACCACATGTTCGGATTTTAAATTAGGATTCCAGAGACACCAGACATTGGGGTTATCCTCCTGGTATCCTATGAGAGCGATAGGTCTTGCAGTAGTGAAAAATTACTTTGAAAGTTTTTCACTACAAGGTGATGAAAAACTTGAACGTGCATATCTGCCTTTTCAGTACAATGCACCCTGCCCTCTGGGTTGTCCAGGGCCTACCTTGGTGGTGCCATATATGTTTAAATAAGGAAAGTATGGGCATAGCAAATGGCTTAGTTTGCCAGCTCGATGTGGCAGCGTGAGCTACATACACAGGCTCTGCAGTGGCAGGCCTTAGAAAAGATAACAGGGCTACTTTAGGTGGTGGCACAATGAGTCCTGCAGGCCCACTAGTAGCATTTAATTTACAGGCCCATGGTACAGGGGGTACCACTTTACTAGGGACTTATATAGTATATCAAATCTGTCAATTAGGGATGAACCAATAATATAATGTTTAGGTGAAAGAGCCCAAGCACGTTGACATTATTAGCAGTGGTAAAGTACACAGAATACTACTACCAGGAAAATTGAGGTCAGAAATATGGAGGGAGGGAGGCATAACATTGGGGTAAGATCACCCTAAGGCTGTCAGGTCTAACACATGGCTTCCCTGTTTAAATTGTGTACTCTTGAAATACATGGCTAAAAATCATTAATATTGACAAAGCCAATAGCTCTCCCATCGCCAAGACCTATTGGCTTTGCCATTACTTTTTACAATAGCTTTCTCTGACAGTGCATGCGCATTCTTGGGGGAGCATCACACATGCGATTATAGATATAACTGAGGAGCAGTAATCAAAAGAGGCAGTTTCTAGTGAGACTTTATTATTTGTAGTAAATTTATCACTTTTTTCCTGTTGATTTACAATGTTTGCACAGATGTCTCAGTTACATTTCAAAGCCAATGCTGAATGTTACTGAATTAAAACACCCAACTTTCAGAAAGACTGCTGTGGAGTTGAGACTGACTGCAACTGTCATTGCTAGATATAATTTTCATGCTCGAGTCCTTTCCCCCCCCCTTTCTAGGATCTCAAATGGACTGTGTAGATTCCAATCGACCATACCCTGCCCCACCCTTGCATCTTTGCTGCTCTCTATTGACCATATACTGCTATACTTGGAACAAGTGCTGTTCTGTGCCTCCCCTCCAGTGCTCTGCACTACCTCAAGATCCCAGAACCCTTCTCAGCTCTCCATGTATGGATTATGTGCTGCTGACTTCTCCTTTTCTATTGCCCTTCCCCAACCCCCCTCTGGATACTATGCAGTCCCACCTTCCCCTTTAGACCCAAATCTGTTACTCCTTTTCAGCGTGTGTTGCTCCCCAATACGTTCCCCTTATTCATATGATATTTCATAAAGACCCTGCACTTTCCACCCTACTGGATCATTCACTGCCACCCAGACCATGTGCTGCTTCCCCCTGGCCCATGCACCTTTTCCACGACCTTGTGCAGTTCCTCCTGAACCCTGCGCTGTTGACCTGGAAATGGCACTGACCCTCCAGACCCTTTGCTGCTCCTCGTCCCCTAGTTCCTGTGCTGCCCCCTTAACCTCCACTAGTTTTCCTCCCTTTTACACTGTGGGGTTTATTTATGAGAGGCTGGTGCCACCAGAGAAACACTTTTTCAGAAGCTCCAGCGGTACAAGCCTCTCAATCATATCTATGAGGCCATGCAAAGCCACTCTGTGTGGTTTTGAATGTCCTCACAGATATGGAGTAAGACAAAGCAGCGCTTGCTCTGCTCTGCCTTACTGTGTGCCAGGGAGACATTCCATGGGCGCTGCTGTGGGTTTTTCCAGGCAACACCCTTGGGTTTTGATGCTGCCCCAGATGTACTTAATCATGTAAACCTGGGGAATCTCCAAAACGTTACAACTTACCAGAGCAGGTGGAACAAGGAGAAATATTTTTTTTTCTGCCTTGTATATTCCTCCTTCCAATGTGTGCTGCATTCTGCTGCACACATAGAGAGAGGAAAACACCTCTCGGGATTGTTATTGTGGAGGAATTTACCCCTTCCAGGGTGCACACATTCGTGTTAGGCTGCCAAAACAGAGTCAACGCACGCAGACAGGACAAGAATGCACCGTATTGCTTAAAAACAGTTCTTTCCTGTCCTTTTACTTTGGCTCAGGGCAGCACAGCAAGGTGCCTTGCTGCGCTGCCATACTCCAAAATATCATAAATCAGGCTCTGTGCTCACACCAACAATAGCACCAATCATTTTGTGAGCATTATGTGCTAGCTCTACAGATGCTGTACTCATTATGTAAGCGAAGGATTCCTCACTGCAGAGCCCCTTGCTGTACCTCTTTTGTGGGTGATGAAATATTGTCTGCTGATGCCTATGTGGTACCTGTTCTGTTACCGAATAAAGCTTGCGGTGCTGATGTCCATGTGGTACCTGCCTGTGTGTGCGAGAGAGGTATCCTCAATACTTCAAAATTATGATTTCCCTGTTTAAAATTTCTAAAGATGTGATTTAAAAAACCTTCGAATTAATCAACATTTGACTGTAAAAATCTTGGCAAACTGTAAAAGAGCCCGGTAGACCAGGACACAAAATGCTAAAAGAAATAGGAAATATAGAGCAAAGAAAGAGGAGATGGGCAGCCACCCAACCCTGTAAGAAAATACAAGAAAAGTAGCAAAGGGGGCAGGAAAATAGGTTGAAAAGAATGGAAGGGAAGAGAAAAAAGAGGAAATAAAAAAGTCAAAAATGGGTGAATGAAAAAGGGAACTATATTGGTGAAAACGTGAGGAAATAAAAATGAGCTAAACACGAAAAGTAGTAAAAATGAGAAGTAAAAAAAAGCAAGCAAAGCAATTCAAAAGTGAAATATTTCAAATAGAGAGTGACCTTAAAACTGCCGGCGAGCTTTAGGTACATGCTCCGTTTACTCTCCAGATGTTAAGCATTTCCTCATCCATTCACCTAGTCATGCCCTCATTCACTCATCCCTTCATCCGTTCTCTCATGCATGGAATTGCTCATCGATTTTTTTCAACTATTTATATTCACCCACACACTCACTCACTCATCCTCAGAAGCATGCACTCATCAAACTCGCCAGTCAGTGAACTAGCACTTTCTATTGGAAAATCCGGACCATTTTGTAAAGAATGCACAATTGCTTGTCCAGTATTCTTGGAATAAATCACAATGGGTACGAGTCAAGAAAGAAAACCTGAAAATTACGGGTGAGAATTTACGCCTCTGTCTCAGCATATGATTCTGTTTATTTCCGATTCGATAACATCCCTGTTAGCATGCATGGAAAGCTGTACCAGGCACAGTTTTCCAGGCATACTACCATGTATGTCTGGTGACTTTATAGAAAGTCTTCTACTAAACCTTTAGGAAGTTCTGCATAGTGTAAGTCCTCACAGTGGCAATGTACCTGTTCGTGCAAATACACATTTCTTCGCTCTGCAAGGGAAAAGCTTTTCCCTGTGTATAAAGTTCTTCCCTTACATTCCTACACTCCAGCAAACTTGGAGGTGATCCTCCTTTTCCTTCCCTTGCTCTGTTCAAATAAAGACATTCTAGCCCTTTTCTGGAATTAATCTCTTGCCATTTCCAAGGAGGAAAGGGGAGAGAGAGCAGTTTAAGAAAGCCCACAAAACTACATATTTTGCCGTTACCAAACTTAAAAGGGAAACAACCTGCAGCGGCCGTCTGTACATATTTATTTTCTCTGAAACGGACACTTATTCCCTGTGTAGAAAGTTGTCCACTTACATTCCTACATCCCAACAAATGTGGGGGTGATCTGTTCCTTTCCTTGTTCTGGAAACAAAGGTATTCTGGCCCTTTTCTGGAGTAAATCTATGACCGTTTCTAGTGAAGAAAGGGGACCAAGAGAAGTTTGAGAACGCTTACAAACCGTCATTTTTGGCTGTTCCAAAAAATGGAGGGGGCAGCACCCTGTCTGTATGGGCTGAGGGGTCACATCCCTCACCTTTTTCCAGACAAGAAGAGTGTCTGTTAGGCTGAACAAAAGTCTGCCTGACAGACACTCTCTTTGTTCAGGTCAGGTAGCCAAGACCTAGAAGCAGGGGCGGCCTTAGACATGTGCAAGCTGTGCACCTGCACAGGGCCACCAAACCCCAGGGGCCACCACGCCAATATATATCCTTAATATAATAATCCTCTGAGGATGGATACATATTTGCATGGCGGCCCCTGGCAGGGATTTGGAGGCCTCCGGCTCTGTTCCACTTCCAAACACCCTGACCGCCCCCCTTTTCCCTGGCCTCCGCGCTCTGCCCCGCCCGGACCCTCTCTTCTGGGGCCCCCTACCTAGGCTCCCTGCCCAGGGCCGCCATGAGCCTAGAGCCGCCCCTGCTAGAAGTGTCCTAAATGTGCAGGCTCCTGTCTGCCTGATCTGAACTTTGCCAGGTGGAGGATTTCACAGCCCTGTGGGCGTGGCCTCATCAGCCTAGCAAAAGTGCCTCAAGGCTCTCCTCCTTATGATGAGGGGGAGCTTCACTGATTGCCTCGGAGATGAGCGCTTCATTTTTGAGCCCTTAAGCGCCCAGGACTGAGTGTCAATCAGTGATACCTCGTCACAGAGTGGAGTGAGGTCAGCAGTCTCACTGACCCCATCTCACTCTGTGACGAGTGAGGGACTGCTGCCATCCCTCATTGCCTGACCATCGGTCAGCCAATGAGGGAAGGAAGCAGTCCCAACCATCCAGGGAGCGCTGAGGCTTCCCTCTCGGAGAGCTGCAGTGGAGGTAGGTTTTATGTGTTTTTTATGCTCAGTGCATTCCTGTGTGTGTGTGTGCTTGTGTATGGAAGTATGTGGATTTGTGAGTTAGTGTTATGAATGGGTGTATGTGCATGTGTGAGTGCATGGGTGTTAGTGAGTGTGTATGTGTGCGTGTGTGGCCCCTCCCGCCCCTCTCCCTGGTGAAATGACCCTGGAATTTCTTTGTGCATTCTAGATAAGAGTGGTGGGGAGAGGAGTTGGCCTAACGGCAAGGGCGGTCAACCTTGAATCTGGGGAACTGGGTTCGAGTCTCGGCAATGACGCTGAACAACCTGTGATTCTGGGCTTATCACTTAATTTCCCGTGCCTAACATTAATTATTGTGTCTTCATGTAATGCAACTGGTGCTATGTGTAGGGCTCTGATACCCGATCGGGCCAAGTTCGCGCTATATAAAACTCTGTAAAAAAAAAAGTTAAAAAAATTACATTTAGTCATGAAGGTACATTTGCCCTCAAATTTGCTTATGTGAATAGGCCTGATTTTCAAATATTTGAACTGATTATTTTGTTACTTTCTCTTAGAAATGGATTTCTCCGATCAAGAAGAAAATGTGGATTATGACTTTGCAGATGGCAGAACTGACTTTTTATTTTCAATCAACAAGCAAACTCTTACAGACAACACATTTGGTAACATAATAAAGCAATATTTACTATGGTTTCAAAAATATGTTGTAGTCTATGTGCGGACCTACCTAAACAGTGACAATAATATTGATATCATTGTAAAAAATAGCACAACGAATTTAATCCGCATGTTTAATTGTTTTCTAAAGTCATGTGTATTGGACTATATGAACTCCCAATAATTAGTGATATATATATATATATATATATATATATATATATATATATATATATATATATATATATATATATATATATATATATATATATATATATATATATATATATATATATATATATATATATATATATATATATATTCATACATATTTCAAGACAGTACCCATTAAGCCTTTCAGGCTTAGAGTGGCAAATAAATTATGCAAAACAGAAAGTAAAGAACTCTGAGAGAGCAGTTTCCAAGTTTAAGCAGAGAACAGCTTGGTTGGCACTGTGCTAAATCTATGCCTAAAGACTATTCTCCAACAAGTATTGGCATAGCCAATATGAATGAATAACTTTTATTGTGTGGTTACTTAAAACCATTACATTAAGATTAAGTATAAAATTACAAAAGTTTAAAAAAACCACAAAATTCCAGTAGTCAAGCGTATGTTAAAAGTTCCCGAAGTTCGTGAGGGCAAAAGGCCACAGAGTTTCTGGTGACAAGCATTTATAAGGAGTTCCCAAAGTTCGTACGGGCACACGCGGTCGGGGGCCTGAGAGGTCCACCGGGGGTTCGTACCGCAAGGTCTCTATTCCTGCGTGGCCCTTACTGCTGTCAACTCGAGCCGGGTCTGTTGAATAAATTTTCCGAATGAGGCCATCTGTTTTACTACGCTCAAGGTGAATAGATGATGGATTGCTTCCTTGACTGTACGTGTCCCAGCATCCCTCAGAATGGGCCTAAGGTAGAGAGTGCGGGGTGCACGTAGGGCGGGGCAGCAAAACAGTAAGTGGGCCAGTGACTCTCGTTTATAGTTGCAGAGTCTGCAATCCCGGACTCCAGCGCCTGCATTTTCCGGGTGATATAGTTCATTGAGCGGCAGGGGGTGCAATCTGTAGGCGAGGATCTTATGGAGTGCTGGGAGGCCCACGGCCTGCGTGAGATGATTTCGAGGATTTTGCGCGATGTGTGGCAAGCATAAGGACTCATGGAAGGCTCTTTTCCTGAGGGACTCCAGGTCCAGCTCCCGGGAGCGTGCACGCACTTGTCTCTTTATCACTTGTTTGATGGTAGTGTAGTTGACAAGATCTGGGTTCCACGACTCGATCGCCAGGTTCAATTGCGTCATAGCAGCTTCAATGGTAACTGACCAGGGGTTCCCTGGTTCCGTAAAGATGTATTTCAAGACAGCCTTTAGTGTGTTATCGCGTGCCGCTGTTGCGAGGTAATAATATTTGCTTAGGGCTGCCATTTCTTCCAAAGTTTGTTGGTTAAGGGCGAATTCCAAGCGGATTAGAGTGTTTCTTATACATTTCGGCAGGTGATACAGTCTCTTGTATGCCCCGCAATGGATTTTTTCCAGCTCCTTATTTAATTTGCCTGGGTACGCCTGTTGTGCATAGTTAAGGGCCAGCATTAGCTTGGCCTTAAGGACTCTTTGGATGGCCGTTGCTGATGGACTATGCATGAGAGCTTGTAGTTTGCATAGGGCGAAGGTGATGGACTTACCTTTACCCTGAACTTTCTTTAAGTGGGCACTGCACGACCCTGATTCGTGAAAGGAAGCCCCTAAGTATAAGTATTTCTGGGTACTGTCCAAGGTTAAATGGCCAAGGCTCCATTTTGCTCTTTTTTTTTTTGGGGTAGTGCCCAAAAATGACTATTTTTGATTTAGTCGGGTTTGCCACCAGCCTGTTTTTGTTGTTATATATTGCGAGGGCAGTGAGTGCCTTTTGGAGTCCTGTTTTTGTGTGATCCAAAATTACGAGATCGTCCGCATACTGCATGAAATGTATTTTGGTTGCCCCGATCTTTGGTGTTACTAAGGTGGCCCCCTGCAAGGCTGTCTCCATGTCTGCTGTATATAAGTTGAACAGTAGGGGCGCCAACACGCACCCTTGTTTTAGACCGCGGTTCGTGTCTATCTTATCAGTTGCGGAGTCGTTTGAAAGTTTGATTCTTACCCAGGTGTTTGGTACAGGGATTGTATCGCTCTTAACAGGGAAGGATCAATGTTCCAGTGGACCAGCTTTCTCCAAAGGATGGTACGGTCTACCCCATCGAACGCGGCAGAATAGTCAATGAAGCAGGCAAATAAGGGGAGGCTTTTACGCAGCCGTGCTCGATTGATTAGATAAGAGAGTGCAGTGATGTTGTCCGCGGTCGAGGACCCTGATCTGAAACCGGTTTGGCAGAATGGCAGGAGATTTTCTTCACTTGCCCAGTCTGTGAGATCTTTCAGGATGGCACTTGCATAAGCTTTACCCTCTATGTCCAGCAGAGCGATCATCCGGTAATTTGTTGGGTCTGATTTGGTCCCTTTTTTATAAATTGGGTGCAGGAGCGAGCCTCGCCATGAGTCAGGCACAGCCCCCGACAGCCAACAGTCAGAAAATAGGTGGGTCAGGTTTTCGGACCAGAATTCGATGTTTGATTTGAATAGGTGGCCTGGTAGACCGTTAGGCCCCGGTGTGCCGTTTGCTCGAATTTTTTTCAATATTTTGGACACTAGAGTTTTTCCAGGAGGGGATGTTATGTTAGTAGTTAAAGCCGGGTCCAATTTTTGTGGGGTGGTGTTGTGAGGCTTGATGGTAAGTCCTTCTTCCTGGTAGAGTGCTGTTACGTGGCGAACCCAGACAGATGCCTCGAGGGCGTTTTCTCTATGATTCGTGCCTCGACCAAGGTGACTGATGTAACTCCAAAACTCTTGTGATTTTCCGGGGCTCAGTAGATCGAAAATTTTCAGCCACTGGGCCTCGCAATGATTACGCTTTGCAGCCCACACTTTTATGGAGTGGCTCTTTGCAACCTCTTGCAATTGGATTTTGTTCTTAGTTGTGCGGTTTTTGCTATAGGCTTTACGTTTTTTGTTTAAGTCCTTTGCACTGGTTTTAATTTCTGCATTGAATCCAAGTGTGGTCGGAGGATGCCAGCGGATTGCCCTCGGTTTGTCTCCACCTCCCCTAAGTTCTGCCGCTAGTGACAAAGTGATTCCTTCCCATGTGGCTATCATCTCCTGATTGTGTTTACGCGGGGACCAGCCTGCCCACGTGTTTACCCAGTTGTTAAAGGTTGCTGTGGCTACCTGCCCCCATTTTATTCTTCTGGGCAGTTTTGTTAATTCTTGGCCGTCCGATGCTCCCACACATATCGGCTGATATCGTGATTGCACCGATAAGTTCATGGTTGTTGTTAAAGCTGCGTGGTCGCTATCATTACGTTGGTGAACCATGAAATGTATCATTTTGTCTTGCAGGTTATCGCTTAAGATGATGTAATCGATCGTCGTTTGGTTATTATACGTGTGACCGATCAAGTCTCCCGGGGTGTTATTTAAAAGCAATGTGTGGGCCGTCGCCAGTTTGTGAGAGTTTAAGAGTTCATTTAGTGCTTCGGTCCCCCCGCTGTGTTGTTTTTGCTTGGTTGAAACCCCTATGTTGTGAATGTTAAAGTCACCGAGGATAATGCAGTCTAATGTTGGGTGGCCTAGCAGTAAAGTTTCTAGTTGATTTGCGAGTGTGAGCGAGTTAATTGTGTTCTCCTGCGAGTTGTGGTAGATGTTGATTAATAGTATTGGTGGGATTCCGTTGGTCGAGTTGGGGAATTTCAGAATACCCGCCTGTAGGGTGTCTGGTAAATCATGTATTTCCAAGAATTCTATGTTCAAGGCATGTTTTATATAGACGCACTTTCCTCCTGATGGTCTTCCAAATATGTTGGTCTTTTTGGCCGCTTTACTATATTCTGCATATCCTCTTAGCGAGAGTGGGTGAGTCAACCAAGTTTCCTGTGTGCAAATAATGTCTGCTTCCTCCAAGAATTTCACCGCAGCTGGGCTTAGTAGCAGCTTTTTGAGTCCTGAGACATTCCACGTTAGTATTTTTAGACTCTCGGTGAATTTCTCTTTTTTCTTTAGATTTTTTTCTCGCTCGCTAGCAGCATATTGAGATGTACGAGCTGAATTTGCGGGGCGGGCTGTGTTAGGAGCTGGAATTTAGTGCAGATGGCAGCCAGGACCAGTCGTTGCATGAGGGGCCCCTGGTTGTGCACAATCATTTTCCTTGAGTGAGGTTTGTTGTGATCTTAATTGGGGTGCCATCGATTGGGCTGTTGTTTATGCTGCCTTTGCACCCCTGGAGAACGGACTCGATTTTTTGCCGATGGATAGTAGGAGCGTTTATGGATGTAGAGTCAACCATGTCCTGTGCCTGATTGTCCGGTTTAGGGTGTGGAATCGATGCTTTTAAGATTAAGGGATACTTTTGGGTCGGCTTTACCTTTATCTTTATGCCCCAGCTTTCTAGTAGTGGCTGTTGGCTCCTCAGTGCCTCCGCCAGGTCTGGTCTGATGAAGGTTAATTCCGTTGTTTCGTTTTTTTCTTCGGCGTCTGGGGGCAGAAAAGAGATGGTCTCGATGTCTTTGGTTTTTATGCCTTCCAGTCCCGGCAGATTTGCGCAGAGTGTTAAGAGATTACTTCGGTTCAAGATGTCCCATTTTCCTTGAGAGATGTATTCTGGGTATAACAGTATTTTACGGTCCTCTTCCTTTGCTTGGCTTGGAATGGCCTTTTTAAGCCCGGGCAGGTGAGAATTTGTCTGCTGGTTTGGTCCTATTGTCACTTGAGGTGCCTCCATGGGCGTTGTGCTAGAGGAGCAGTGCTTATTCCGTTGCCTATCAACGACTTGCTCTGGTTTAAACGGGGTTGGCCCATGGGGGGCACTCTGAGAATCACTGTTGATGACGTTGATACTTTTTGGATTGTCGGGGGCTATTACTTCGCTCATTGTGAGCTTGGTTTGTGCTGGGTTCTCAGATCTGGTTTGGCGGGGCTCTTGTAGGTGTTGCCTGACTTCAACAAGGTTGGTTACCTGCGAATCATGCGCTTGTTTTTGTGTTTTTGGCGCTGTCGCGGGTTGAGAAGCCAGGGGGGGAGCAAGCGAGCTTGGGTCCTGAGCTGAGGTGGAGATGTGCAAATTTTCGATCAATGATCCTGTGGCTTCTGCTGTATGCATGGGGGCTGCCAGGGTAGGCTGCTTGTTGGGTCGTAACCAATTGTGAATAACGCTGTTGGCGTATGCGTTATTTTTCTTCTCCTTGTTGAGTTTTCTTCGTTTTTTCTTGTTTTTCCTGGACAAGTTTTGTGACTCTGAACTGGGCGGCTTGGGGGTTGGTTGGTGTTCCTGACTTTCAGCCTTTGTCAGGTTTAGCCTTGTGCCGCCAGCAGAGGGCAGGGCCACGGGTGCTGGCTTTTCCGAGCTGCTTGGGCGGGGGATGGCCGGGGTTTTATCCGTGGGGTGTGCCATGACGGGGCCCTGTGTAGTTGAGGGCATACTCTTCAAACCGTGTTTTTTATTTGCTTCACCCTTGAGGTCCTCTATTAGAGAGGTCATAATATTTGGAAGCTTTTCTAGACCATGCAGAATCTGACTACAACTGCATGACTCTTGTTTGAATTGTGTGCCGTCCTGCGCTCTGCGTATCAGGGCATTCAAGTTGTCCAGTTTTGAGTCTATCCCCGATATCAGATTTGCCACTATTTGTAGAATGTTGATCTGCACATCAAGCTTGTCCGCGTGCATTATCGCTGCGCCGGTCATTGAGACGAGGGCTTCACTGATTGATAGTAAATGATTAGTATTTGCAGGGCCGCTATCCGAGGGCGGGGATGGGCCCGTTTTATCATTTTCTTGGAGGCCCGATGTAGGTGAGTTCAATAAGTGTTTTGGGGTCCTGTTGAATAATTGTCGGGTTGCACCTTCCTCCATGGCCGGCGAGTCATAGAAGAATTCTGTGTGCGTTAGTGTGGTGGTGGGGGTTGTGCCTCCTCTCTTGTCGGCATGGGAGCTGTCTGAGGTGACATATGTACTCGCTGTAGCTGCGGAGGGGCTGCTCCGCTGGCAGTCCGCTGAGGAGGGGAGAATCTGGACTGTTGTGTTTGGTTGGGTGAGCCCAAGTGCCTCCGTGTCCAGTGTCAAAGGTTTGGATCGCGTGCCACTCTGGAGGGTAAGTATTGTTGGTGAGAGGGGTATCCTGTTTGCCCAAGGGCTTGCAAGTGTTAAGTTCAACTCTTCTTCCCCTGTTACTTTGATAGCGAGCAGGCTGTCCGAAGAGCTGGAACAAGTGGGGGTAGAGGATGTTTTTGGGTTCAGGAAGCTTCTTATGTCTCTGTTCCCGGTGTTCCCGGCGGTCTTGAGCGGTCTTTGATGCTGAGCCTGGGCTTGAGCATGTTTGAGTTCGGGGTGCTAGGAGGCTTCCCCCTGATGTCAGATGGGGGGTGGGGTGGGAGGGAAGGAGCAGGTAGTTCCACAGTGAAGTCGATGTCTTGTCCCGGGAAGGTTGGAGTAGCCCCAGTCGCTCCCACTCCCCCTGCTTGTTCCTCGTCCCAGGGCCCTGGGCCTTGGTAAGGTCCCCCTAGCTCTAGTACTGGGGGGTAAAATAGCTTCGCCTTCCTTCTCTTGGCGGAGCTATGTGGCCGGGGCTTCTCCTGGGGTTGGACTAGGGTCGAATTTCTGGTCCTCATTTTGGGTAGGCTAGGTGGTTGGCTAGGTGGCTTAGGTGGTTTGCCGGCTCCTGGGTTCCTGCTACTCGATTGGAGGAAACCAAAGCCCCCGGGCGAGGGTCGCTCAGAAGGGTGCAGGCGGTGGAGGGGCTGCGTTGCTCTCCTTGGCGTTGCTTCTTTACTCTTTACTTCTTGCCACGCGCTTTTCGGTAGGGTCCGCCGGCTGCCGGCTGTGGGAGGGATCCTCGCGCCTCACTCGCGCCTCACTCCTAGCGCTAGTTTTCGCCTCGCCTTGGCTGCTTGGCTACTTTGGATTGGCGGGTTGGTAGGTTGGAAGGCTGATAGGCAGCTCGCTTACTGCTTACTGCTTGCTGCTGCTGCTGCTGCACTTGTGCTTGTGCACATTTGATTAGTTGATCGCTGTTTGCTGCCACTGTTTAGTACCACTGCCACTATAGCTGTTGCTCTTCATCCAGCTATCCTTTGCTTGACGCCGGGGGAGGGGCAGGTAGTGTGTGGGCGAATGTGGCAAGTGGCGTGGTGATTGGCGGTGCGGTACAGCGGTGGGGTGCAGGTGCAGGTGCAGTGCGGTGAAGGTGCAGGTCTCCGCTTACCGCTTACTGCATCTCTGCATTCCGCCTCCGCCTCGCTCTTCACGTTGTTCACGTCCCCCTCGCCTCCGTTGTAGGCTATGAGGCTGTGACTTGGGCTGTTAGGGTGTAGCGGGCACTGCGACGATGGCTGGAGTGGCTGGAGTGGCGGCGGGTCCTTAGTACGGAGTCCGGCTCCCGACTCCCGACTCCCGGCCCCCGGCCCCCGGGTTGCGGCCCTTCAATCAGCCCTTCAAGTTGGCCTTTCAGATCCCGGTTCTGGTCTCGGGTCTCGGGTCTCGGCGGCGGCGGCGGCGGCGGCGGCAACGTTTTCCGTTTTCCTGCTTGCTGCTTGCTGTTCACCGCACGCCACGGCGCTCTCCGCTCACCACCACTCCTGCTGCTGCTGGTCTGTAGCTGGTCTGTAGCTGCTGGTCTGTAGCTGCTCTCTAGCGCCCTCTGTGCTTCCTCTGTCCATAGCCAATAGGTCGCGCCTTTGGGACCTTATAAGTGTTTAGCCATGCAACTGTAAATGCTGTTGCAGTAAGGATATTATGCTGCATAACTAAATACTTATAAGGTCCCAAAGGCGAGACCTGTTGGCTTGTTTAAGGGGGCTTCGAACTGGGTCTCTATAGGGCTCTGTTTTGTGCCCTGGCAAAGGCGGTCCGTTTTTTAAAATTGTCAAACCATCATCCAGTTGCAGGTCTGCAGTATAAAAACACTCTTTTACTGCTAAAGCACAAGTTCCGATTCCTGATCAACGAAAAGCTGGAACAAGCAAAGATCTTCTTTCATGAAGAAGACTAACATAACAAGATCGGGCATGAGCCAGGCTTCAGTAACAAGATCTGCATACATTCTTGGTTCTTTCCAATATAAATGCATCTCCCTGATATCTAATAGAGCAAAACGGGGTCCGTCATATTCGTTTTAGGCAGTAGAAGGAGGGCGCTTCCTCGATTTTAAAATGGAGATAAAGTGTTCCACGGCAAAAGTACCCATAAAATGCAATTAATCACATTTCGACCAATGGAACCACATAAAAGATTCTCCCTTTACGCAAGGAGAGGTGCTTTGATGTGAATTCCTGAAGCAACTGTCTCATATAGCAAATCACTGAGCAGATGAAGACACTTTAGCTCAACAGACACGGAGAGGAGAGTAATGCTGAGTCATTGTAGCACATTCTCTCGTCTACAGGGCAATGCCTCCTCTCATACACGGAAACAGAAAGTAAGGCAGCTAAGACCTTCCCAGCACATATTATGAATAAGGCTGTCCGTTTACACAGTATGTCGCCTTTTCTGTTTAAAAGACATAGTATCATCCAATAGTCATTCGATATAATAATGCTCGTTGTATTAAATTGGAAAAGATGAAAATCTGAAAAGCTCTGCTTGGACGCCATCATTTTCCTGCGGGTGACGTGTATTTTAGCCGAGTGTGAACTCAAGACTTCTCCTCTGAATTAGAGGGTCACAAAGCAACCCAATTTTGCCAGGCAGAAAGGTCACAGGGCAAATCTCTCGTCTTTAAAATATCACTGTATTAAGCCTCCGGTCCTCAGACAGTGCACCCCTACAATCATCATGCCAAATCATAATATGCATCCCTTCCTTTAAAGCTGAAGGCTGCCACGGAGGGGCTCACTCCTCCCCAGAAACAGGGCCACAAATGCAACATGCATCTGCGCTGGGCAATTTTGGCACCAAGCAAGCTCTTAACAGAGGAAGTGCAGCAAAACAAACGGCGCACATGAGGTTACAAGCCGGGTCTCAAGCACGCGGTAGCATAAATTAACTGCTACCTCCACTGAGTATTACACAGACCCTCCCTGCCAAAAGCACTATGGGAGGCGGAGGAATTCTATCAAGATCATGCTTCACAATGGGCTGAATGGAGTGGAAGGATCAAAAATGAAAGGATCCGCTCGGAAGAAGACAGCTTGAGTACCAGGAGTTTAACAACCATACTCTCAGCCAACATAGAGCCACGTTGACAGCTTCTCTCCACCTGCGAATGGCAAAGGACAGGGGCTGGAAAAACAATCCTATCTAATGCGGGGCGCCTACAAAAACAAAAGGCGGAAAAAGGAACTCTCAATCTCATCTTGTGCAAAAATTTGGGCACACTGCACCCACCCAGCCTGCCACACCTCAGAAAGCAATACAAGACTCACAAAGCAGCTAAGCACGGCGCAGGAGATGCAGGAGGAGAGAGTCATGGTGAGATGCAGAGAGGTGCAGCAATGGGGAGGGGCAGCGGGAGCAGCACTGTAGCGACCTTCATGGTTCCGCCCTCAGCGGGGCCTGGTGCCCGCACCGGAGCCTGCACAGTGCCAGTGCCCCATCCACAGAGGGGCGACGAGAGCTGGCCATCTGCAAGTGGCATTTCAAGTACTGCCTTAAAACTTAAGGTACAACCTCCTGGTGGAGGGTGCACACAAATGAATTGACCCAGTGATTACGAACACACGTGTGATATAAGCGGGGACACCTCATATACCGCTAACGAAAGCAAGCAAGAGAAAAACACACGTGTATGAGGGTCATTTTATTGGGAGACACCCAGTTACCAACCTGCAGACCTGAGTTTTTCGCAGGACAAGTGATCCTTTCCCCATTTGATGAAATGCAATTTAACAGGAGTTTGAAAGGATCTTATCTCTTACTCCCCCCAATTGATTGCCTGCATCTGCAAGTGGCCCCAGCAGGTGCACTGACTGCTACAGCCACGCACAATGGAGGAGGCAGGAAAGGAAGGGAAGCAGGCGGGGGCATGGGCAGCAAAGGGAGTGTGGGCTCCACCCACAAGCAGAAGAGGAACCCTCTGCTGCAGACGGTCTGTCGTCACTCATGGACCCATCCACACGCACCCTCGGCCGTCATCGAGGATGGAACAGCATGACATCTGCTATAACCGAGCCAGATCTACGCACTCTGTCGTCACTCATGAGATCTATCCAAGTACACACCCTGCCGTCACAACACCCGTACACATACTGATGCTAGCAATGGGATCTGTATTCACGTTGTACAATAACCGATAGTACTCCATCCGATTTAATACATCACTTCCTATACACTTGCAGGCCTAAAGCGCCTTTGGAAGTTTGCAAGTTTCTACTCAATTTGGCACACATGCTGTTGACTGGAAACGCTCATCACAAGGGACGAAAGAGCAACAAGATGCGCGAGCAAAAAAAGGAGACGGAGAGGGCGGGACGAGTGATTGGCCGGGGAGAGAGGCGGGCATGCGCGCACGCTTGGGAGAGCAGTCTGCTTATTAAAACACTGCACTCGTGCTTGTGACTCGCCCCTGCTTGCTCCCGCAAGGTGGATGCCGCCACAAGCACAAGTGAGTGACGGCTAAAGGCCCTCCTAAGCTGTGCACTGCGTAGGCGAGACCTAAAATGTCAAAAGGCTTTGTCCATTTCTAGTGCAACGTGGATGGTGCTAATCCTAAGGTTAAAACTTTACTACAAAAATAGACTTTTAAGGTGAGCATATTAAGAGTGTTGCTGGTGTTGTAGGGTGTCCATATAAGGAAGCTGCTCTCTGCCTAAACTTGGGAACTAACAAGAGTTCCTTGCTTTCTGTTTTGCAACATTTATTTGGAGCTCTGACCCTGAAATGACATTGTCTTGACTTATAGTGGATGCTCCTTCGTGCCTTTTGTCTGGAGAAAGTTGTATCTCTCTGATGAGCTTTAACTGGAGTAAAACACATATCAGGGGTTGCTTTTATTAATTCCAGTTTGGCTTGGATGGTATTTTACCAATCTAAAGCCGTAATACTGTACCTGGAGTGGTAAAAGGTTTTTGTCATTTTTCAGCTTCATATGGATGATACTGTGATAATCATATGCTTAAAACTGTTCTTGAAAAACAGACTTTTGAGGTGAGCAGATTGTGAGTGTTGCTGGTGTTGTATATGTACCATATACAGAAGCTTCTCACTGCCTAAACGTAGGAACTACCTAGAGTTTCTTGCTTTCTCTTTTCCATAATTTATTCAGCAGTCTAAGACTGAAGGGTATTGTCTTGACCTACACTGGACGCTCCGTTGTGTCTGAACAATACTGTACTTCTATGATGAGTTCTAAGTAAAGCAGAACAAGTGTCATGGGTTGCTTTTTTCAATTCCTGGTTGCCTTGAATGGTATTTTACCAATCTAAAGCTGCAATAATGTGCCTAGAGTGGCAAAAGGCTTCTGTCATGTTTCAGTTCTGCATGGATGGCAATCCTATGCTTAAATAATTTTCTGTAAAAATTGCAAAAACCTTTGTCCCTTACTAGCACAACATAGATATCTGAAAGAAACAGGTTAATGTTAGATTCCTTACCTTAGAATAACCCCAGGCGTCAAGCTGGATCCGGAAAGTTTTAGTCAGCAGTGCCTTTGTGTAGGAGGGTGGATACCTGACTACGGTTACCCCAGATTTTTTGCCTTGTGTTTAGCTGGTTTTCGACTTAGTTGGCCTGGGATCCTGCTAATCAGGGCCCCAGGCTATCTGCTCACTCTTAAAATGGACTCCATGCACCCTAGGTGCATAACTAATTTGGTACTGGACACCTTGTCAGCCCCTGTACAGTGCACTATAGGTGCCCAGGGCATAGGTGCATCCAAGACCTACCAGGGGCTGCAGCATATATTTTGCCACCCCTGGCTGGTACTTAAATTGACACAACTGGCTGATCAGTCAGCTGGGGCAAGGTGGTGAAATCACCCCTTGCTTAGATATAGTATACCTATATGTAAACCTACATCTGAACACATATATACCTATAAGTCCCTCCTATGGCAGGCCTTAACAATCCTGGAGGCAGAGTGCTTGGTTTAATGTGAGATGGTGCTCTAGCATGAGCTGAGCCTGTCTGCAGCTGTCGGGACCAACTCCCTTAGCTGTTCCGGGATATTGCCATACCATATACTCTTAAGTGCATTATAATCCTCGCGGTTATGTGCTAACTTTGGTTTGGCTTTATCAAAACATGTCGTGTAAGGTGTCATACGATTTGGAATACTACCCCCTCGCCAGTCCTGGTGACGGGGGTAGCATTCCACCCTTCTAGAGGGAGAAGACATGTTACTTTACTGAAACGCGGTTAATCCAACCAGAGCCTCCGCATCACAAAATGGATGCTGCTGCCCCGACACAAGTCTGACCTCTTGCTGCTGACCTAAACTTGGCAGAGGAGGCCTGGACAAAGGGTTTCCTGTCGCAGGGAGGTGCTACACCACCCCAGACAGGAGATAGTGGATTGGAGCAGGGAGGGTTGAAAGAAACTAGACACTGCATGGGGAGCACAAGGCTTCCCCTTGCATGATCCGGTCAAACCGGTTCTGGGGCTCACCAGCCCCAGTCCTGGCGCGAAACTGGACAAAGGGTAAGGGGTGTAACCACCCCCTTCCCTGGTCCCACCCATAGGAGGGACCTAGCAGGTAATCCAGCCCATAGATTTGGAATAAGAGTGGGAGCAGTGCCAGGGCACATCAGATTATCCTGACTGAAACTTTGATACAGAACTCTGGACCCTTCCACATCCCACTCAACGTGGAAGACTGAAGAATCTCCCTTGTGGTCAAGGAGTAACCACTCTGTGCAAACAGGCACCATCCAGCACCTCACCATTTGCTTTGTTGCAGTTCCCGCCGGAACTCGGGCAACAGAGATCAACAAGACCCAGCTTTCCCGCAGCTTTCCCGCCTTCCAACAGTCCGATCCACAGTCCCAGCGAATCTGAGACCCGTGGAGGCGACCTGAAGCGTGGGGCCGGCCATCTTAGAAAAACAACAAAGTGCTGACCGTGCAGCTCCCAAGGCTCCCTCGATGGTGTGCATTGGGGTTTGAAAATCACCCAGCCCTGAGCAGCTTTAGCACCAAAGCTACCCCCTCCACACTCACTGAGTGCTGCGTGGGGCCCTTCTGCATTTTTCTGCTCGACGCATTGGTCCGGTCACTTGCCCGTTGGCTAGTGGCCCCAGTGCTGACGAACCTTTGAATTTGCTCAGCCAGTCCGGTTGATCTGGACTGGCCCTCGCTCCCCTGAAAAGGAGCACCTGCCTTGACCTTGCTGGTCCGAGTAAGAAGCGATCTTTGAATCCTGCATGGGTTGCCTTTGCCAAGGCTTGTTAGCTCCAATCCAGAAGCCGACACCGCCGACAGCGAGAGCCTTTGTGGGACAGCTCGTGATCTACTCCTGGACATCCTCGGTGCCCCAGAGTCCACGTGGCAGCGGAGACAAGCTTCACAACAACCACCTGATTGCGCCCGACATTGCCTGGTTCCTTCCTGGTTCCACCCTGGTCACTGCTGAGTGACCCAGACTCTGTTCCCTCTGCTTTCAGGTAGTCTACATCTTCGATCCACCCTTGGATCCAACCGGACACTTCTCTTCTGGACGCCTGCAGCATCTTCATCTCCAGGCACCATCAGACTGCGTGACGAAACCCGACACACTTTGGCACCTATGCACCCGCTTCCTGTGGGTGAGGTAACTCGTGAGCGCCAGTGCTCATACACCTCTAGTGTCTAAGTCTAAAGTTTGGTAATTCTAGTCCATTCGGAAGACTCCTTTAACAGTAACTTTGTAACTTTTACGCACCATTGACTTTGCATTGGTGCATGCGTGTGCTTTAAGCGCTGCACCCGAGTCCCGCGGGCTTTTCCCAACTTCACCACTGCTAGTCCCGAATAGCCCCAGCGATTCCCAAGGCCTCAGGCCTTACCACTGTTCGAGTAGTAATACTTATACCACTATTTTAGTATATGGTTTGAGTGGCCCCTGGGCCTCATCCATAATTGTGCAACTTTCATATGTTTTACTGTGCTTTTGTTTAAACGCTTGTGCTTCTCGACTCATAAAGAGTATAGAGGATTATTCTAGTAATAAATACATATATTTTTATAATATATAACTTGTGTGGTGTCCTTTCATTTGATATTACAGGATTGTGATTGGTAAAACAGCTGGCTTCACATGCCCTCTTGAGTTTAGCCTGAAGGCTGCTTAGTCCATGCTACCCCTAGGATAGCTTGTCTATAAGGTTGACTTACAACCACCACGATAAGGGACTCTTTGGACTGATACAAGGTGCCCCCAGAATTGGAGACATCATATATCAGGCCAACTTCTCACACCTTGCGCGTCGGTAGGCGTCGTCTGTGGCTCCGCATCCGTGTTCAGTCAGCAGTGCCCTTGCGCATCAGTAGGCGTCGTCTGCGGCTCCGCGTCCGTCGTCGGCGTCGTGCTCGCCGGAATGACGTCGTCGGAGTACTTAGACGCCGCCCTTGCACGTTGACGTCAGTTCTTCTTTTTTCCGCGCCAGCCAGCAGAGATCCGGGAAGAGCAGTACTCTTAGTCATTTTTTGACAATTTTTTGGTCTATTTTGGATCTCTTTTTTCGAGTCTACTTTGACTCCTTGTGCCGTAGGGATGCCTGACTTCAAGCCTTGCGATGCCTGTCACCGCCTGATGTAGGTGACCGACCCCCACCATCAGTGTCTCTACTGCCTCAGGGCCAACCAGGATGAGAAGTCGTGCCCCGACTGCCGGGCCTTGACCTCGAAAGCTAGGCGGAAGCGGTCCTGCAAGCTAAGCGAGATCCGGCAGTCGGCTCCGCGCCGCTCGAAGTCTCGGGCGAGGAGGAAGTCAAGAGACCGGTCACGGAGCCACAGTCGTTGCTCGTCGAGTCATCACCATCACTCTTCGGGCTCCAAATCCTCCGGTAAATCAAGGCATTCAACAAGAAGTTGGAGAGGCGACATCGCACTTCAGACTCCCCTCACCGCGATGCGGCTGAGGGTTTGAGCGACACCACCCGCGCGGCTCCATCGGAGCTGCAGGCGCCGCCTCCAGATCCATACCCTCCGGTCCCTGGCCTGCGAGCGACGCCGGAGGAGATTCGTGATTTCCTCATTGCCATGAGGACTCACTTCACTCCGTTGAGGCCTGCCGCTGGTCCTTCGGGCCCTGCAGACCCAACTGGGGGCCTTGGCGGGCCAGTGGCTCCGGCCCCAGCGCCGTCGGGTGCTTCGGCCCCGGCGCCGTCGTCGACTTCGGTCCTGATGCCGCCAGCCCCCGTGGGATCCGTGCCTGGATCCTGGTCAATGCCAGTTGACCTTAAAACTCCTCCGCTGGCGCCGACCCCAATGGTGTCGCTCCCGGCGCCGTCCTCGGACTACGTCGGCCCCAGTTTCAGACCCGGTCCGGGTCTGGTGTCGGAACGGCGCAGCTCAGCACCATCTCTGGCGTCGATGGGTGAGGCCTTCACCTACGACCCGGCTCCGTCATTCCAGCCTGCTTACCAGGACACGGATGAACGGGAGGACTGGGAGGGGTCTGAGGACCCTCTGACACAGCAGTGCCTGTTGAGACCAGGACTGGGCAGATGAGCTAGGGGAGGCCTGTGGTTTGGACACATCGCCCGACACTGGATTCATCTCTCCTCCCTCCATGGCTACCTGGTCCAAGCCGTCCACAGTTCCACCTGTGGATCGGAACGTGGCCCAACGCCACCTCCCGGCTCCGGACGACCCTTGCTTTCTGCCTGTGCACCCCACCCCCGAGAGCCTGGTGATCCCGGCATCTACGTCCCAGACCGCATTCCTGACCGCTCCCCCGGATCGGGAATCCAAAAGGTTTGATCAGTTTGGGAAGAAACTGTTCTCCTCATTGAGTTTGGGGTTGCGGTCTATCAACACCTCTTGCCTTTTGGGCCATTATACCCACTCTTTGTGGGACACTGTTGCGGACGTGCTGCCCCAGTGCCCGGAGGAGGCCTGGGCCCGGCTCGCCCAAGCCCTTGCGGAGGGGTGGGATGCGGGGCGTTATTCCATCAGGTGTGGACTGGATACCACGGACTCGCTGAGAAGGGCGATTTCCACGACTGTGGCGGTTCGCTGCCACGCCTGGCTGAGGTCCGCCAATTTCTCGGGCGATGTCCAGGCCACACTCATGGACATGCCCTTCGATGGCCGTTGCCTCTTTGGCGACAAGGCAGACAGTGCGCTTGAGCCTTTCAAGGATTCCAGGGCTACGGCCAATTCCTTGGGCTTGTCGGGCTAGCTCCAGCAAACTTCTGCTTTTTGGCCCTTTTGTGGCCAAGAAAAGGGTGCCCCCACATGTCCTGCCAGCCACAGGCTGCAGAACCAGCCTCAACGTGGCTGCAGACGTGGTAACCGCCATGGTGGTGCCGTGGGACAACGGCAAGGTAAGTCCACATCCGCTCCCACAGCATCTGCCTCAAAACCTTCCTAGTTCGAGCTTTCAGACCCTTTCGACGCCAGTGGGGGGCAGGGTCCGCCATCATCTCCTCCACTGGTGCTCCATCACGTTGGACAGGTAGGTGCTGCAAATCGTCCGAAGGAGCTACTCCCCAGCCATGCCGCAGTACCACCGCATGTCGGGGATCACTTGCAACTTCTGCAGGAGGAAGGTATGGCCCTCTTGTCCAAGGGGGCCATCGAGCGCGTTCCTGGGCCAGAAGTAGGATGTAGTTGCTACTCCCACTTCTTTCTGGTACCCAAGAAGGGCAAAGAAGGCCTAAGTCCTATCTTGGACCTCCGGAGCATCAACGGCTTTCTCCGGAAGGAGAAGTTTAAGATGCTGACTTTAGCTCAGGTCCTAGCTGCCCTAGACCCTGGAGACTGACTTGTAGCATTGGACTTGCAGGACGCATATTTCCACATCCCCATCCTGCCGGCCCACCGGCGCTACCTGCGGTTCACGGTAGGCCATGAGCACTTTCATCTTACCGTGCTCCCCTTCGGCCTTACTAGCGCCCCCTCGGGTTTTCACGAAAGTGATGGTGGTGGTCGCAGCTCATCTGTGCAGATCAGGGGTTCCAGTCTTCCCCTGTCTCGACAACTGGTTGTTGAAGGCAAGCTCACCCCAGACAGTCGTCAACCACCTCCAGACTACGGCTGACCT